>NC_139016.1:15594982-16194982 GCF_964374135.1 Grampus griseus | reverse complement strand
GGCTGCTTCTAGCCTGGGTCCTTTTGCTAATTGGCTGCCTTTCCAGTAAATTCAGTAAAATTAATCTGATGGCATAAAAGCAGAGCTAAGTTTTCCTGAGTTCAGTTATTCCCATTCAAATCCAGTAAAATGAAGTAATAGTTATAGATTCTTGGCCTTCTGTGTGCTGGGATGGTGGATGGAGACCAAGTTTGTCTGGGAGATGGGAGACACATAAAATGGAGACAGTGATGGTCGCCAGGCACCATTTTCATGTGGTGATGGCTTCAGAGAAAGGAGGAGGGCTCACTCGAGCCTGGGGGTTCTGTATCCTTGTCCATCACCTCCTAGGTCGAGCGTTTCTCGTGCTTTCTCAGTGCTGGGGCTGAGAAGGGGGAATGTGAGGAAAGTGCTGCGGAAGAGGAAGTGCTGGGTGCGTTTGGAATAAGAGAGCGAACCGTTCAGTTTGACTGACCCCGAGTCTTCGTGTGCGGCAGGTCAGGCTCGGGCAAGACCACGCGTGGCTTGAATCCTCCAGCTTTGTTCTTGGAAGAGCCAGGGCCGCTTCCGTCAAACCCCTCATCTTGTATCTGAGGGCTGTAGCCAAGGCGTGCGCCCCACCGGCTGTGGGAAGGACAGGGACTTGAGCTGAGTCTTCTGACCCTGATGCAGTGCTCTGTCACGTACACCACCCCACTGCCCAGTCCCTACTCAGTTCAAGCATACCGCCTCTGTTCGTTTGTTCATTCGATCACCCATTCATTCGTTCAGTAACTGTTGCACAGCCTCTCCATCTCAGGCACGCTTCCGGGTTCAGGACTCCAGTGGTGACCGCCAGCAGACAGGTCCCTGCCTCCATGGCACTCACACGTGCCCGTGTCCTCTTCCCTGAGGCCTCACCGTGCTGTTCCTGCCTCCTGTTCTCCCCGCTGGGATCCCTTGGGTCTTAGGACCACGTGGAGTGCTTATCGTGTGCCAGGCACTCTAGGCACTTGGTGAATGCTCTCACTGAAAGCCCACGAGGGCTGCATGAGTTGTAGGTGGACAGGTGGTGGAGCTGAGGCCAAGGGGGTTGACTTAGTAACCTCGCTTCCCAGAGCCAACGAGGAGGCGTCTGTCTGACTCCGGAGTTGAGCCCAAATCCACTACCTAACCTGACCTTCCTTCCCTTGGCTAGGTAACTGTGTGCCCCTTGTACTGTGTTATACCCACTGGTTACTTTTATCTTATATTCACTGTTGTTTGATATTTAACAGACACCTCCCCCCCCCCCCCCCCCCCCGCCGCCCTGATAGAATAATGGCCCTCCAAAGATGGCCATGTCCTAGTCTCCTAAACCTGTTAATAAGTTACCTTCCAACACAAATGGCATTTGTAGGTGGGATTAAGTTAAGAGTCTTGAAATGAGGTGATCATCCTGGATTATCTGGGTGGGCTCAGTGTCATCAGAAGAATCCTTACAAGAGGGCAGCAGGAGGGTCAGAGTCCGAGAAGAAGATGTGCCAGCAGAATCAGATGTTGGAGTCATGTGGCCACGAGCTGAGGAATGCAGGCAGTTTCTGGAAGCTGCGAGAGCCAAGGGGGTGTATTTTTCCAGAGCTTACAGATGGAACACGGCCCTGCTGACACCTTGATTTTGGCAGAATGAAACTGATTTTTGACTTCTGACCTCCGGAACTGTGAGGTAATAAATGTGTGTTGTTTTAGGCCACCTGGTTTGTGGCAGTTTGTTACAGCAGCAGTAGGAAACCGATTCGCCCCATGTGTTGTTCTCCCAGAGACAGTGGAAGCATGTGGTCAGCTTGGTGTCCATTGATAATATTTGGGGGTGGGTAATTCTTTGTTGTCACGCTGTCCTGTGTAGTGTAGCATATTTCGCAGTGTCCCTGGTCTCTACCTAGTGCCTGCCAGTAGCACACCCCTCCAAGTCATGACAACCAAAAGTGTCTTCCGACATTGCCAAGTGTCCTCTGGGGGCCAGATGGTCTGATGGAGACTCGCTGAGCTCCTTCTACCTGGTTGCAATGATACATTTAGGAGCTGAATTTGTTTCGAGCAGATTGGTGGTTACTAAGATGTTCCATAACAGGGGGTAAGACCACAGAGACCTGCTGTCTGTTTTTTCCATGAAGAACGGATGTTAAACGTATTTATGTGAAAACCCCTGAATTTACTAACCATGCAAATGGTGATACGAGTACATGAAACTTTGGAAAAGTAGTATGAATGTATTCTTCAATTTGTAGAATGTTCTCAATCAATGGGTAGATACTGAATGTCAAGTGTATACAAGTGTATATGCAGTGGAACAGAAGAAAATGAACCTTGGGACTTCCTTGGTGGTGCAGTGGTTAAGAATCCGCCTGGCAATGCAGGGACACGGGTTCGAGCTCTGGTCCGGGAAGATCCCACATGCTGCGGAGAAGCTAAGCCTGTGCACCACAACTACCGAGCCTGTACTCTAGGGCCTGCGAGCCGCAACTACTCCCACGTGGTGCAGCTGCTGAAGCCCGCATGCCTAGAGCCCATACTCCACAACAAGACAAGCCACCACAATGAGAAGCCCGTGCACCACAGCAAAGAGTAACCCCCGCTTGCCGGAACTAGAGAAAGCCCGCACACAGCAACGAAGACCCAACACAGACGAAAAAAGAAAATGAATCTGTTAACACTTCAGTGTTCTGCAGTAACCCAGAGAGAGCTGGCCTGGCCTTCTGCGCGCGCGTGCGTGCGTGCGTGCGTGCGTGCGTGTGTGTGTGAGAGAGAGAGAGAGAGAGAGAGAGAGAGAGGGAGAGGGAGACGGAGAGAGAGACAGGGATCAGGTTGCCTGGGATGCCCCCAAGAGACATCCCCATCCCTCTGTGGACAGAGGAGCCACCGGTGAGAGGATGGCCTCTGCCTTTGCTCAGAAGCTGTAGAAAGACAGGGCAAGGGCATCCTGAAAGGTTGCTTGTGGAGCTGTGGAATCCTCAACATTTTCCGTCTGGAGAGCCCTCTTTTTATTTCGTTAAAGCTCAAGGGGTTCAGGGAGGGAGAGGGAAAGAAGAAGGGAGCTGGCTGGGCCAACCCCTGGGGGACAAGCCCCACAGTTCAGTGGGTGGGACATCGAGCCAGGCAGAGGGCTCCTGTGTGCCAGCCTCAGTGCTGTCAGGAGATCGGGCACTGCCCCGGTGAGTGTGACGTTTCCAGGCCACTTGGAGCTCAGGCAGGACACCAGAGAACCACTGCAGGAGGTGAGCTCCGTCCTGTGCAAAGGTGCCTGTCTGCAGTGTGGGGCAGCCCTCTAGTGTACGGGTCAACTGGGTTTGTCCTGAAAATTACCGCGGTTTTTAAAAATTGAGATATGCTTCACATACCATAAAATGTGCCATTTTAAAGTGCCCTGCTTAGTGGTTTTTCGTGCACTCACAAGGTTGTGCACCCATCACCACTATCTAATTCCAGAACATTTTCATTGCCTCAAAAAGAAACCCTGTGCCCTTTAGCAATAACTCCCATCTCCCTCAGCTCCTGGCAACCACGAATCTGTTCTCTGTCTCTATAGATTTGTCTGTTCTAGACATTTCATGTACTTGGAGTTGTGCAGTCTGTGGCCTTCTGCGTCTGGCTTATCTCACTCAGCATCATGTTTTCGAGATTTGTCCGAGTCGCAGAGTGGATCAGGGCTCCATTCCCTTTCGTTGCCAAATACTGTTCCCTGGTGGGGCTGCACTGCGTTTTGGAAGCCGCCCTGAAGCGCCCTCCCTGTCCAGGTGTCCTTGCAGAATCTAGGAAATAGCTATGTCTTTAATTCCACGATGTCAACTCCCAACCGTTTTACTCAGAGAAAACTGACCATTCATAGGTTTAAAGTGTCAAGATAGGTCTGTGTGTTTATTCCTGTCTTACCCCTAGGTTCTTCATGACATTTTTTTCCTTAAATTCCGTATATATGTGTTAGTATACAGTATTTGTCTTTCTCGTTCTGAATGACTTCACTCTGTATGACAGACTCTAGGTCCATCCACCTCATTACAAATAGCTCAATTTCGTTTCTTTTTATGGCTGAGTAATATTCCATTGTATATATGTGCCACATCTTCTTTATCCATTCATCCCATTATGGACACTTAGTGTGTTTCCATCTCCTGCCTATTGTAAACAGGGCTGAAATGAACATATTGGTACATGACTCTTTTTTTTTTTTTTACATCTTTATTAGAGTATAATTGCTTAACAATGGTGTGTTAGTTTCTGCTCTATAACAAAGTGAATCAGTTATACATATACATATGTTCCCATATCTCTTCCCTGATGCGTCTCACTCTCTCCCACCCTCCCTATCCCACCCCTCCAGTCAGTCACAAAGCACTGAGCTGATCTCCCTGTGCTGTGCGGCTGCTTCCCACTAGCTATCTGCCTTACATTTGGTAGTGTATATACGTCCATGCCTCTCTCTTGCTTTGTCACAGCTTCCCCTTCCCCATATCCTTAAGTCCATTCTCTAGTAGGTCTGTGTCTTTATTCCTGTCTTACTCCTAGGTTCTTCATGACATTTTTTTTTCTTAAATTCCATATATATGTGTTAGCATACGTATTTGTCTTTGTCTTCCTGACTTCATTCTCTATGACAGACTCAAGGTCCATCCACCTCATTACAGATAATTCAATTTCGTTTCTTTTTATGGCTGAGTAATATTCCATTGTATATATGTGCCACATCTTCTTTATCTGTTCATCTGATATTGGACACTTAGGGTGTTTCCATCTGCGGGCTATTGTAAATAGAGCTGCAGTGAACATATATGTGCCACATCCTCTTTATCTGTTCATCTGATGTTGGACACTTAGGGTGTTTCCATCTGCGAGCTATTGTAAATAGAGCTGCAGTGAACATTGGTACATGACTCTTTTTGAATTATGGTTTTCTCAGGGTATATGCCCAGTAGTGGGATTGCTGGGTCATATGGTAGTTCTATTTGTAGTTTTTTAAGGAACCTCCATAGTGTTCTCCATAGTGGCTGTACCAATTCACATTCCAACCAGCAGTGCAAGAGTGTTCCCTTTTCTCTGCACCCTCTCCAGCATTTATTGTTTCTAGATTTTTTGATGATGGCCATTCTGACTGGTGTGAGATGATATCTCATCATAGTTTTGATTTGCATTTCTCTAATGATTAATGATGTTGAGCATTCTTTCATGGGTTTTTTGGCAGTCTGTATGTCTTCTTTGGAGAAATGTCTAGATAGGTCTTCTGCCCATTTTTGGATTGGGTTGTTTGTTGTTTTGTTATTGAGCTGCATGAGCTGCTTATAAATTTTGGAGATTAATCCTTTGTCAGTTGCTTCATTTGCAAATATTTTCTCCCATTCTGAGGGTTGTCTTTTGGTCTTGTTTATGGTTTCCTTTGCTGTGCAAAAGCTTTGAAGTTTCTTTAAGTCCCATTTGCTTATGTTTGTTTTTATTTCCATTTCTCTAGGAGGTGGGTCAAAAAGGATCTTGCAGTGATTTACGTCATAGAGTGTCCTGCCTATGTTTTCCTCTAAGAGTTTGATAGTTTCTGACCTTACATTTAGGTCTTTAATCCATTTTGAGCTTATTTTTGTGTATGGTGTTAGGGAGTGATCTAATCTCATACTTTTACAGGTACATGACTCTTTCTGAATTATGGTTTTCTCAGGGTATATGCCCAGTAGTGGGATTGCTCGGTCCTATGGTAGTTCTATATGTAGTTTTTTAAGGAACCTCCCCAGTGTTCTCCATAGTGGCTGTGCCAATTCACATTCCCACCAGCAGTGCAAGAGTGTTCCCTTTTCTCCACACCCTCTCCAGCATTTATTGTTTCTAGATTTTTTCATGATGGCCATTCTGACTGGTGTGAGATGATATCTCATTGTAGTTTTGATTTGCATTTCTCTAATGATTAATGATGTTGAACATTCTTTTATGTGTTTGTTGGCAGTCTGTATATATTCTTTGGAGAAATGTCTATGTAGGTCTTCTGCCCATTTTTGGATTGGGTTGTTTGTTTTTTTGTTACTGAGCTGCATGAGCTGCTTATAAATTTTGGAGATTAATCCTTTGTCAGTTGCTTCATTTGCAAATATTTTCTCCCATTCTGAGGGTTGTCTTTTGGTCTTGTTTATGGTTTCCTTTGCTGTGCAAAAGCTTTGAAGTTCCATTAGGTCCTATTTATTTTTGTTTTTATTTCCATTACGCTATGAGGTGGGTCAAAAAGGATCTTGCTGTGATTTATGTCATAGAGTGTTCTGCCTATGTTTTCCTCTAAGAGTGTGATAGTTTCTGGCCTTACATTTAGGTCTTTAATCCATTTTGAGCTTATTTTTGTATATGGTGTTAGGGAGTGACCTAATCTCATATTTTTAGATGTACCTGTGCAGTTTTCCCAGCACCACTTACTGAAGAGGCTGTCCTTTCTCCACTGTCATTCCTGCCTCCTTTATAAAAGATAAGGTGACCATATGTGCGTGGGTTTATCTCTGGGCTTTCTATTCTGTTCCATTTATCTATTTTTCTGTTTTTCTGCCAGTACCATACTGTCTTGATTACTGTAGCTTTGTAGTATAGTCTGAAGTCAGGGAGCCTGATTCCTCCAGCTCCGTTTTTCATTCTCAAGACTGCTTTGGCTATTCGGGGTCTTTTGTGTTTCCATACAAATTGCAAAATTTTTTGTTCTAGTTCTGTGAAAAATGCCAGTGGTAGTTTGATAGGGATTGCATTGAATCTATAGATTGCTTTGGGTAGTAGAGTCATTTTCACCGTGTTGATTCTTCCAATCCAAGAACATGGTAGATCTCTCCATCTATTTGTATCATCTTTAATTTCTTTCATCAGTGTTATAATTTTCTGCATACAGGTCTTTTGTCTCCGTAGGTAGGTTTATTCCTAGGTATTTTATTCTTTTTGTTGCAGTGGTAAGTGGGAGTGTTTTCTTGATTTCACCTTCAGATTTTTCATCATTAGTGTATAGGAATGCCAGATATCTCTATGCATTAAATTTTGTGTTCTGCTACTTTACCAAATTCATTGATTAGCTCTAGTAGTTTTCTGGTAGCATCTTTAGGATTCTCTATGTATAGTATCATGTCATCTGCAAACAGTGACAGCTTTACTGCTTATTTTCTGATTTGGATTCCTTTTATTTCCTTTTCTTCTCTGATTGCTGTGGCTAAAACTTCCAAAACTATGTTGAATAAGAGTGGTGAGATTGGGCAGCCTTGTCTTGTTCCTGATCTTAGTGGAAATGCTTTGGGTTTTTTGCCGTTGAGGACGTCGTTGGCTGTGGGTTTGTCATATATGGCCTTTATTATGTTGAGGAAAGTTCCCTCTATGCCTACTTTCTGGTGGGTTTTTATCATAAATGGGTGTTGAATTTTGTCGAAAGTTTTCTCTGCATCTATTGAGATGACCATATGCTTTTTCTCCTTCAGTTTGTTAATATGGTGTATCACGTTGATTGATTTGCTTATATTGAAGAATCCTTGCATTCCTGGAATAAATCCCACTTGATCATGGTGTATGATCCTTTTAATGTGCTGTTGCATTCTCTTTGCTAGTATTTTGTTGAGGATTTTTGCATCTATGTTCATCAGTGATATTGGCCTGTAGTTTTCTTTCTTTGTGACATCTTTGTCTGCTTTTGGTATCGGTGATGGTGGCCTCATAGAATGGTATTGAGAGTGTTCCTCCCTCTGCTATATTTTGGAAGAGTTTGAGAAGGATAGGTGTTAGCTCTTCTCTAAATGTTTGAAAGAATTCGCCGGTGAAGCCATCTGGTCCTGGGCTTTTGTTTGTTGGAAGATTTTTAATCACAGTTTCTATTTCAGTGCTTGTGATTGGGCTCTTCATATTATCTATTTCTTCCTGATTCAGTCTTGGCAGGTTGTGCCTTTCTAAGAATTTGTCCACTTCTTCTAGTTGTCCATTTTATTGGCATAGAGTTGCTTGTAGTAATCTCCCATGATCTTTTGTATTTCTGCAGTGTCAGTTGTTACTTCCCCTTTTTCATTTCTAATTCTATTTATTTGAGTCTTCTCCCTTTTTTGCTTGATGAGTCTGGCTAATGGTTTATCAATTTTGTTTATCTTCTCAAAGAACCAGCTTTTAGTTTTAATGATCTTTGCTATTGTTTCCTTCATTTCTTTTTCATTTATTTTTGATCTGATCTTTATTATTTCTTTCCTTCTGCTAACTTTGGGGTTTTTTTTTGTTCTTCTTTCTCTAATTGCTTTAGGTGCATGGTTAGGTTGTTACTCGAGACGTTTCCTGTTTCTTAAGGTAGGGTTGTATTGCTACAAACTTCCTTCCTAGAACTGCCCTTGCTGCATTCCATAGGTTTTGAGTCATCGTGTCTCCATTGTCATTTGTTTCTCGGTATTTTTTATTTCCTCTTTGATTTCTTCAGTTATGACTTCGTCATTAAGTAGTGTATTGTTTAGCCTCCATGTGTTTGTATTTTTTACAGATCTTTTCCTGTAATTGATATCTAGTTTCATAGCGTTGTGGTCGGAAAAGATGCTTCAGACAATTTCAATTTTCTTGCCATTCGATTTTTAACTGGCAGAATGGCAGTGTCACAGGGGCTACTGTAAGGCACAGTAAGCCATTTCTTAATGTAAGCTGATATCAAAAGTTCTGTTTCTTCTGTGGCTTCCCGCCTCGATAGGTATTGACTGATATTGGACAGGGGTATATTTTGGTCTGTGGTAATTTTAATGGCTGCTGCAGAATGTATTTTCCCTATGTCAGTAGGATCAAGTGACCCCAATTCTTCAGGTACTAAGCCTGGCAGTTTCTTGTTCAGCATCACTCTCAGTCACAAACATTATATGATGAAGAAATCTGAGTAATCTTTTAGGGCTAAAACCATTTCTCCCTTAACAGTAAAAGAAATATGAGCATCATAAGTTCCTAATAAATCTATACATTTCAGGTTCATAGAGGTATATTCTACTAGGAAAAAGGAGTTCCTTTGTTTACGTTCTCCTAGTTATAATTCTAAAGGTAATGATCTGAGCGTCTTAATATTTGCATTAGAAACCCCTACCATCTGTCCTGAGGTGTTAGAGAGAGAGAGCCTTTAATTTTGATAGGGTTCAAAATGTAAAAGGTAGCTTCTGTATCTATTACTGCTTTAATTGTTTTCTCCTCATATAATCATTTGTATTTCTTCCAGGGTGTTAGAGAGGAGAAAGTTCCCTCAGATCAGCCTTACTCTTGTTTAACTTAAAATTACAGTCTGTATCTGGTTTCCCTTCTAGGTCTCTCTTTTCTTGTCTTGCAGTTTCCCCAGTAATGACCCAGTGTTTTTCAGTAAAAGCAAATTTCAGAATTTACCAGTCGCGGATTGAATAGGGTTGGGTTAACTTTAGACTGACATTGATTATTTAATTGTTGCAACTGAATGTTCATAATTTTTATAGAGGCATCTTTTTCTTTTTAGTACTTTTGAAAAGTTGGTCAGCCAGCATGAGAAGGGCATTTGTATGTGATACAGACAAATCATGTCTAAATGATTAACATGCCTAAATCGTGTCGTTTAGAGCAGCCGATTCCTCATCCAGACCTTCTAAAAAGATGGAGTTAAGCAAAGAATCATCTTGGTGGTTAAAGAATGATTCGGGTGTCATGCCGTAATATTGTTTAAAAGTTTCCTTGAACCTCTCATAGTGATCCAGGATTGATTCATCTCGTGTTTGTTTACTTGCTGAATCTTTGACCAGTCGGCAGTTTTTGGAAAAAGCTCTGTGATAATTCTGAGTAATTTATGAGCTAACTCCTTGCATTCACCTTGAGCCTGTAGGTTGTATAAATCAAAATTTGTTAAGGGGTCTCTCCATCCTGCTTTCTCTACTTATTCCTTTGTTTGACTTTTAGAAACTAATAGCTGTATTACTTGATATAAATTGGAAAACCTGAGCTCATAGGTTTGGACGATTAGCTCAAATTCCTTAGCAAATCCCAATGGATCTTGACTACATTCGAGAAAGTCCTTAGCTAAACTAAGTTCTGCTCGGGTCCAGGATGTGTACGTAAGCGCAGAGTACAGTTCACCTCTTCCTGTAATAGGTTTCTCCTTCAAGGGAGCTATGAGTACTTCTGATCTTATGTCTTCCTTTCCCGGGGAGGGGGAAGCAGCAGGAGAATGGGTTGGTGGAAGAGAGAGAGAGCGCGTCTGGGTTAGGCAGTTTGGATAAAGGAGGATATAAAGAAGGAACGGAGTGAGAGACAAGGTTAACGCTAGTGGCTTTTAAAAATTCTAGTATCATTTTGAGCAACCTTTTGTTGATTTTTTGCGAAGAAGTTACTTTATCATTTCCCCTTTTAGACGCTTCTAAATACCAATTGAAATAAGCATTCCATTTCTGTTTGATCTTTTTCTAGCTGCATATGCAAAAAAAAATCCCCCAGTTTTCACATGTCAAAACAGACCCAATTTGGCCATTTAAGGTTGAGATCTCTTAGTGTAATTGCCCTAATTCGGTTGGTGCTTGTAAGTGTGAGCTCCATACGTATTGCACGTGAATCTGGCTAGAGTGTTAGCGTGGAGGCTGGCTTTCTGACACTCCATGTTTCTCTGTTTGAGAGTATCTGTTTCCCATTTTAAAGTTGAATTTGTTGGGGATAAAATTTTCTAGTGAAATTGTGGGGTGGGCCAGTGTGCTGCTTGTGAGTCTAACTCCTCCGGGATTTTGCCCTAAAGTCGTTTTAGCTCCTTTTACGTGTCTTGGGTTTTCCCTCTGGTAGTGTAAAACCACCACAATGCTCAGAACTTATCCGTGCTCCCAGCAGAGCAAGCTTTCGTTAAAATGAGTGGGTTTCCGCATAGGGATGGTTGCACAGTACAAGGACTTGCCTCCACCACTGCTGCAAGTTAATTATAGAAAACCGGACATCTCAAGTGAATGAATGCAGCACTTTTCTACATAGGGGAAGATACAAGAGTCTGGGCTCACTGAAAGCATTCCTTTGATATGCACCTTAGCTATCTAGGGTCAGAATCATGTTCTTTCCCATCCTGAGTCCCCTCTGGGTGCACCATCGGGGGCGGCTGTAGTGGCTGAGGGCTTGATGGTGGGCTTCCTGTTTTTATCTTGAGTTCCCTCAGGGCTCAGCACTGGGGGCAGCTGTAGTGGCTGATGGCTGTTGTTCACTGATATGGCAGGTGGCATCCTTAGTCCACAGCTTCATAAGTATTTTTAAAAAGTTAGGTATTTCCTTTGAAGTCCTATTTGTTTATTATTTAGTTGCATTTTGGTTTGTTTCTTTTGTTGTTTATTTGGGATCCAGTTAACAATCAAGTGTTCCATTTACTTAACATAATATAATTTCTTTTCTGATTTGAGAATACGTTATAGATATCATACCCTTTTCCAGTCAAATTCTTCAGTGTATTTTCCTAAAAACAATGATTCTGCCTCATTACCATAGTAATCAAAATCAGAAAATTAACTAATTAGTACTATTTTCAAATCTATAGACATATTTAAATTTAACCAATTGAAACACAAATGTGGTTTAAAGAAAAAGAAAAAAAATTTTGTCAAGGTTCCAATAAAGGTTTATGCTTTGCTTTTACCTCTCAAGTCCCTTTATCTTCATTATTCTGGAACATTTTTGTCTTTTATGACTTTAACATGTTTGACAAATTCAGGCCCATTATTTTGTGGGATGTCCCTCCATGTGGCTTTGTCTGATTTTTCCTCATTAGATTCAGGTTTGTGTTTTTGGCAGAAATATCTAGAAGTGACGTTGAGTCATATGTATACTATCAGGAGACACATGTTGTGAATTTGCTATACTGCTAAAAAAGTCAGCTTTATTTATGTTGTTAAAATGACGTCTGTCAACGTTTCTCCACAATAAAATTAATATTTTTCCCTTGTAGTTAATAAGTGTCTTGGGGGGAGATCGTCCCCCTTAATTTTTAAAAGTAAATTTTTTGTTATAAGTTTGGAATCACAGCTTTGTTTTCCTGTCCTCTGTATCATAATCCAACACTGTCATTTATTTTGATGCTAGTTTTATGCTTTTAAAAGAAAACATGAAGTTGTGAGTTTCAGTCTTTGCTAAAAATCCTGAAGCAGTCCTAGGAAACCATGTCCCTAGAGAGCGAACAGTTTATAGATCTAAAAATCAAAATACCGGTCAATTTTAGTCCTATTTGATTTATGTGAATGGATCCATAGTACGAGTGTCTGATTTTAAGTTTTTTTTACATTACTTTATTGTAAACTCCTAGATTTAATCATGCCATTCTCTTTTCACAGCCAGTTCTTTAGCCTAGGTCTGAGGTCCTCAACCTGATAATCATATGCCAAACAAAGTATACGGATTTTTTTCTTGGGGAGAGGATCCATAGGCTTCGGTATATCTTTAACGGATCATTATGGGAACTTTTTGCATAAATTGCCTTTATTTTCCACCCACATTAGTTTATTTTTCATTTCAGCCTCAAATTGATTCCCTTAAACATCTTTCCCTTAGTTCATCACTTTGCTTAGGATGCTGTATCTTTTTTCTGACTCATCAGTGCAAACCTAGGTACTTTATCCTAACTTGCAGACCTGCTATTAGCTAAATAGATCTAATAGGCTTTTTATGGCTTCCCCCAACCCCCTAGTCTTCTTGGTGCCACTTTAAAGTTTTCTCCTGAATTTTTACATTTGCTTTGTGCCCACTCTATGCCATTTCAGACTGCATTCTTTTCCTTTTATGTCGCACATTACTCAGATTTTCTTCTTGATGATTTTCCCTTAGTAATTCATCCTGAATTCCGTATTTACATATTACAGTCAATACTGCACTGTTGCATATTGTTTTCATGTTTCTTTGGAATTCTTCAGGTATTTAATGCGTGTAACTGATCTGCTCAATGGATGATACATTTATTGATAGCAGGGACAATATATAGTTTTCTTTAATTTTTGTAGATACCAGTACCTACTCTCCATATCTATTCTTTCCTCAAGTATTTATTGAACACCTGTTATGTACCACCGATTGCACATGCAACAGCACAGAAAAGAAACAGCCCTGCTTTCAAGAGCATGCATGCAAGAGACCAAACAAATCAGTAAAGTATAATACTGATTCTTTTGAGCTTTTAAAGCTTTATTAAGTTTTTTATTGTGGCAAATATATAACATAAAATTTACCTATTTAACCCTTTCAGGTGTATAATTTAGTGGCATTAAGTACGTTCATAATGTTGTACAGTCATTGCCATTACATTTCCAGAACTTCTCCGTCATCTCAAACTGAAACTCTGTACCCATTGAATAGTAACTCCCAGTTCTTCCCAAACCAGGTCTTAGTAAACACTGTTCCACTTTCTGTTTCTATGAGATTGCCTAGTTTGGCTACCTGCTATAAATGCGGTCATACAATATTTATCATTTTGTGTCTGAATTATTTCACTTAGCATATGTCTTCAGCGTTCATCCATGTTGGTTGCATCAGAATTTCCTTTCTTTTTAAGGCTGAACAATATTCCTCTGTACATATGTGACACGTTTTGTTTATACATTCATCTGTCGATGTACACTTGAGTTGCATCCATCTTTTGGCTATGATGAATAATGTTGCTAGAAAATTGTTATACAAATATCTGTTTCAGTCCCTGCTTTCATTTCTTTTGGGTATATACCTAGAGATAAAAATGGGTCATCATATGGTAATTCAACAGTAAATGTTTTAAGAATCCATCATATTTTCTTCTACAGTGGCTGCACAATTTTGCATTCCTGTGAGCAGTGCACTTGAAGTTCCATTTTCTCCCAGTCTTCGCCAAAACTTGTTATTTTCTGCTTCTGTCACAATAATTATCCTAATGGATGTAAAGTAGTATTCGTTGTGGATTTGCTTTTTATTTCCCTAGGGATTCATAGTGTGATCATATTTTCATGTAGCTTAATGGCTATTTGTATATCTTCTTTAAGTTCTTTGCCAGTTTTAAAATCAGATTTGTTTGTTTTTGACTCGTAGGAGTTCTTCAGGTACTTTGGATATTAATTCTTTACTGGATACCAGATTTGGGTATATTTTCTCCCATTCAGTGGGTTGTCTTTGAGGTCTGTTGATTGTGCCCTTTTTACTTTTGTGGCCTGTGCTTTTGGTGTCATATCTAGAACATCATTGCCACGTTGTGGGAAGTTTTCCTCCTCTCTACTAAGACGGAAATTAATGGCTATAAACTCTTACCTTACAAAGGAAGAAATATCTCAAATCAACAAACCAAAACCTTACAACTTAAAGAACTAGAAAAGAGGAGCAAATAAATGACAACTAACACAAGGAAGGAAATAATGATTAAACCAGACATAAATAAAATAGAAATCAACCCTGCTGACAACCCTCCTGACCTAGGACTTGAGTTCCATAATTGTGAAAAAATACTTTTCTGTTGTTCAATCTCCCTAGTCTGTGGTATTTTTTTAATAGATCTTTATTGGAGTATAATTGCTTTACATTGTTGTGTTAGCTTCTGCTGTATAACAGTGAATCAGCTATATGTGTGCATACATCCGCATATCCCCTCCCTCTTGCGTCTCCCTCCCACCCTTTCTACTCCACCCTTCTAGGTGGTCACAAAGCAGGGAGCTGATCTCCCTGTGCTATGCGACTGCTTCCCACTAGCTGTCTGTTTTGCATTTGGTAGTGTATATATAAGTCCATGCCTCTCTCTCACTTTGTCCCAGCTCACCCTTCCCCCTCCCCATGTCCTCAAGTCCATCCTCTGCGTCTGCGTCTTTATTCCTGTCCTGCCCCTAGGTTCTTCAGAGCCTTTTGTTTTAGATTCCATATATATGTGTTAGCATACAGGTGTTTCTTTCTCTCTTTCTGACTTACTTTACTTTGTATGACAGACTCTAGGTCCATCCACCTCACTACAAGTAACTCAGTTTCGTTTCTTTTTATGGCTGAGGAATATTCCACTCTATATATGTGCCACACCTGCTTTATCCCTTCGTCTGTCAGTGGACACTTAGGTTGTTTCCGTGTGCTGGCTATTGTAAACAGAGCTGCAGTGAACATTGTGGTACATGCCTCTTTTTGTTGTTTTTTTTTTTTTATGCCTCTTTTTGAATTAGGGTTTTCTCACGGTATATGCCCAGTGGTGGGATTGTTGGGTCGTATGGTGGTTCTATTTTTAGTTTTTTAAGGAACCTGCGTATTGTTCTCCATAGTGGTTGTATCAATTTACATTCCTGCCAACAGAGAACCTCAGACCCCAGGGAATATTCATCAGAGTGAGGTCTCATGGAGTTCCTCATCTCAGCACCAAGACAGCTTTACCCGATAGCCTACAAACTCCAGTGTTGGAAGCCTCAGGCCAAACAACCAGTAAGACAGGAACACAATCCCACTCATTAAAAAAAAAAGAGAAGGCAAAAAAATACGGCACAGATGAAGGAGCAGGGTAAAAACCTACAAGACCAAATAAATGAAGAGGAAAGAGGCAATCTACCCCAAAATGTAAGAGCAGACACTGTGCTGCTTTTCAAGAGCAGCTGTGGCAAACTAACACCTGAAGAAAAAATGATTTGACCACCGTCATTGTCAAAACACTCAAGGACTTAAGTAGAAATAAAATCCCTCAACATATTAAAGTCCATGTATTGAAAATCCATAGCAAACCTCATATTAATGTTTGCTTCACATACTATAGAGCTCTTACGTTTGGTTCAAATGTATTTATAATTGTTAAATTTTTCTGAGGAATTGACATTTTTATCAATAGACTTTTCATCAATATGTCAATATTAAATTGACATATATATCAATCTTTGCATTTTGTAATGGTTTTTGGCTTGTATATCTCCCTTCTCTCTTCTGGTTACTATTTCCACAGAATATTTTTTCTTTTACTTTCAAGCTATCTGTGTCTTTAGATCAAAAATGGGTCTCCTGAACAATATGTTCTTGGCTTTTGTGTTATCTGTTCTGTCAGTGCATGTCTTTGGGGAGTTTAGTCTCTTTACATTTAAAGTAATTTCTTACAAGGATGCTTTCTGTTGCTGTGTTGTTACTTGTTTTCTCTGTATCTTACAGGTTGTTTTGCCCATCGTTTCCTCCATTTGCTCTTTCTTTTACATTTAGTTGATTTTTTGGTTGTTTGACATGTTTCGTATCCCTTCTCATTTCCCTGTATGTATATGTGATAGGTTTTTTTGTGTGTGTGTTTATCATGGGGATTACATGTAGGATCCTAAAGTTACAACAACCTAATTTGAATTGACACCAACTTCACTTCAGTCGTGTGCCAGAGCCACTGACGATAATCCTCAGAGTGAGAAATCAACAAGATGGCAGACGAGGAAACTCTAGGCTCTCTTCCCCCATGGAAACATCAAATATATAATATACAGGTCAAAATAGTTTATAAGAACTTTAGAAATGAGTTAAGAACCAAGTACATGTCTAATCAAGAAAAGCTGCATTCAAAACAGAAGGAAATTTCATGCCATTTTGCTCACCTTTATCCCAGACCCTTTCCAATGTAGCACAGCGTGTTTGGGAAGAAAATGCCAATTCTCATTTCTTCTCTCAGGCAAAGGTAATGAGTGGAACCTGCTTACAGTGTTCTGCCTTACCTGGGGACTACCGTAAGGGCTGGTTCTTGTCTTGCCAGACTCACACCACTAATGGTATAGTTTGGATATCAGCTTTGAGGCCACATATATCAGGGCTGGTGCCACAGTATGTTAGAGCCGCAGGGGGTCTGCAGTCCTGCTGTCAGCCAGGAATAAGAGGTTATAGGCAGATGAATATAACAGAAAATACGGTCCAGAAAAGAACCAGGGTGAGAATTTAGTTATATTAAGACGTTTAAAGGCAGCTGTATATACTGGTAACAGGAATCAAAGCAAGCCCAGTCCTAAGGAAAGAAACGTCCTCAGACAACTTTTCTAATTGCCTGTGTCCTCCACACTTCTCCTTATCATCTTACTGTGGTTTCCTTAAATGTGTCCAGGAATTTCTCTCTTGCTGCTTTCTGTGTTACATCATTATCTTTGTTCAGTTTGATACTAATGTGTCTTGTTGTGGGTCACCCTGAGTTTATCCTACTTGTAGTTGTGAAGCTTCTTGTATTTATATGTCTATTTTGTCAAATGTGGAAAGTCTTCCTATATCTTCGAAAAAATCTTTCTACTACTTTCTCTTTTCTCCTTATAAGGATCCCATAATGGTCCACTGACACAGTGTCCTATAGATCCTATGGGCCGTGTTCACTTTCCTTCAGTCCTTTTTCTTTGTTTGCTGGATTCCTTCTTTTCAATTGTCCTGTCTTCCAGTTTGCCTCTTGTTTTTATATCTAGTTAAATATGTCATTTTACCTCTTTAGTGAATTTTTTCTTTCACTTGTTTTATTTTTTTCACCTCCAGCTTTGCTTTTTTAACAAGTAATTTATATCTTTTACTCATTATCATCATTATTATTTTATTCATATATTGTTTCCTGATTTCCTTGTTTTTTGTCCATGTTTTTTTCCTTTTGCTCTTTGGACATACCTAATACAATTATTTGAAATTGTAGGTTTGTTGTCTGTGCTTGCTTTGAGATGATTTCTGTTGCTTTATTTGCTTCCTTTGAATGGGCCATCTTTCCATGTTTCTTTCTATGCCTTGTGATTTTTTTTGGTTGTTGTTGAAAATTGCACATTTGAAAAAACAGGCACTTTTCCCAGATTTTGCAGACTGTGAGCCTCGACATCACCTTGAAGTGAAAGCTTATGACCTCCCCAGTTTTTTCCGTCAGTGTGTGTTGAGTCTTTCCTTCAGCGTGTGTTGCCTGACCCCGCTTTCTGCTTCCTCAATTCCCCTATATAAATAGCTCAATTTTTGAAGGCTCAATTTTCCAGATTGTGTGTACCCAGCTTATTGTAGGGCTTTTTGTGGTCTATTGTATGTTTATACCAGTAGGTCAGTCCAGCAGCAGCTTTCAGGAGTCCCGCCTGCTGCTTCTGATCCTTTTCTATGACTAAGATGGGCCATGCTGCTTCTCCTGCACCTGAGATTCAAGTGAGGCAAAACTAGTCCAAACCTTTAGCTCCCTAACATGTAAAAATGTTACAAGTAAGGTCTACCCTACTTTTTCTAGTTTAAGGGAGGGAATTGGGAACTAGGCTGCTGTCTCCTCTAAGTTAAAAGACCATGGTCAAGGGTTAGTAAAAAATGAAATGCTGTAAACTTTCCTACCACTTGAATATTTTTTCACTTTGAATATTTTATCATTTTTCTTCATTCATTTGCTTACTAAAGACTGCGATTGTTTGCAGAGCTCCTGTGGGTCTATTCAGCAGTGTATGGTTTTGTTTTGTTTTGAGGTATAGTTGAGTGCTTTTTGATGTTTCCATGAAGAAACCAGGACTTAGAGCTTCCTAGTTCACCATTTTCGCAAAATCACCCGGTTTTAAGAAAGCATTTTAACAGAGAGGCTAACGAACAAATAATATCATGAGGGTTTAGATTTTTAGGAATGGTGGTCATTTTGAGGCATCTCTGAGAAGGTGAATTTTGAGTAGAGACCTTAAGGAAGGAAGTGCAGGAGCTGGGGAAGAGCATGAGGCACTGAGGTGGAAGGCCTAATATGGTCAGAGAATAGCAAGGAGCATGGGCTGGGGCGATGAGCAGAAGCAGTTGTCACAGCTGAGAGCAGAGTTAGTGAAGGGGCCAAATTATGTAGGGTCCACTCAGGACTCTTGTTTTTCTTCTGAAAGGGGTAGGAAATTGAGGAGTGGTTTTGAGCCCAGGGGTGACGTGATTGTACTTCAGTTTTACGGGGATCTCCATAATTGCACTAAGAATTGACTCAAGGGGAGGGTAGGCATGGAATCAGGCAGGGCAATGAGAAGTGTATAGCACTAATGTGCTGAGTAGGAGATGATGGTGACTTGGATGAAGGGTTGGTGACAAGGGGTCAAAAAACGCCTGATTTTTTCTCTCTTCACTTTATTGAGATATAATTGACATAAACACTGTGTAGGTTTAAAGTATACATCATAATAGTTGGACTTACATACATGTTAGAATGATACCAGAGTAAGTTTAGTGACCATCCATCATCTCACATAGATACAAAATTACAGAAATAGAAAAAAATATTTTTCCTGTAATGAAAACTCTTAGAATTTACTCTCTTGACCACTTTCATATATAACATACAGCAGTGTTCATTCTATTTATCATGCTGTACATACATGCTTAGTAGTTGTTTATCTTGTAACTGGAAGTTTGTACCTTTTGACTGCCTTCATTGAATTCCCCCTCCCCCAATCCCCACCTCTGGTAACCACAGATCTTGTCTGTTTTCAGTGAGCTTGTTGGTTTTTGAAATATAACTGACCTACAACACTTTGTTAGTCCCTGTTATGCAACATACTTCTGTACATGTCAGAGTGATCTCCACAGTAAGTCGAGTTAACATCTGTCACGACACAAAGATAGTGTGCAGGTATTGGCTCCGTTCCCCACCCTGTATATTCATACCTGTGATTCATTTGTTTTGTGATTGTAAGTTTGTACCTCTTAATCTCCCTCACCTATTTCTTTCCTCCCATCACCTGTCTCCCGTCTGACAATCCCCTGTTTGTTCTCTGGATTTATGACTCTGCTGCTGTTTTGTTAGGTTTGTTCAATTATGTTGTGTTTTTAGATTCCACATATAGGTGAATCCGTACAGCATTTGTCTTCCTCTGTGTGACTTATTTCACTAAGCCTAATATGCTCTAGGTTCATGCATGTGCAAAATACTTGTAATTCTGAAAATTGTGCCAACGCAGTTTCTCTTGGTCTAGATAATGGAGTGTGAGAGAAAGACAGGAGTCCAGGATGACACTAAGATTTTTTTGCGTGAACAAATGAAAAACTTTTGGTAGAGTACAGAAATTCACGTTTAGACTCATTAAATGTGAAATGCCAGTTAGAGCTCCAGTGGAAATGGCAAGGTTGTTTGGTGACTCCACTAATTTAATGCTTGTGTTCTAGAAAGAGTCGTGGTAAACAATAAATTACTATCTAGGTTGATAAGGAAACCAACACAGAAGATCTCTTCCCGGAAGAGGTGGCGAGTCTGCCGAAGGGGAGGCCCGGCCGCAGGGCCCGCGGCTCGCCCTTCACGCGGAGCAGCCCCGTTGTCCGTTCCCAGACTTTTTCGCCCGGAGCGCGAAGCCAGTACGTTTGCAGAGTAAGTCGGGAGTCCTTTGCCACCTGCCTGGAAGGATTCTTCATCGGTCGCGGGTGGGGCTGGGCAGCAGAGGGTTGGAGCTCCCGTCAAATCCTCATCTGCACGCAGGGTTGAGAACTCTGAGACAGGTGGAGGGGGAGACCCCACCTGCTGTGGTCCGTGGAGACAGGACAGCAGGTTGGAGGTTGGCCGGCCGTGGCCGTGTGACAGTGACGGCACGGACTAGCAGAGACGAGGCGCTGTTGAGGATAAGTGCTCACGACGCAGCAGACTGGGGCGCCGTTTGGCTCGAGCAGAGCTTTGACCCTCCCGCTCCTCTGACGGGGCTCGTTGGAGAAAGCATCTTCCCTTGAAAGGGCTACCAAGGGGCCGCTGCATTAGGGCAAAGCCAGAGTTTGATCATATGAGAGAGGCAGACCCTCAGGCCTCCGTGGGAGACACTGAGGGGTCTCCAGGCCCACCCTAAGGCTCAGAAATTGGCTAGGACTCACGGAACTCAGAAAAGCCGTCGTATCCACGATGATGGTGCGCCGCAGGGAAGGGGTGCAGACCGACGCGCAGAGGGAAGAGGCGTCGGGCAGCGCTCCGGAGAGACGTGGCGGAGCTTCCAACCCTTCTCCCGCAGCGGAGTTGTGCGGCAGCTCTCACTTCCCGGAGCAGTGGCAGCGTGCCCGGAGCACAGCCGACCAGGGACGCTCACCCGAGGCTTGGTGCCCAGGCGTTTTGTAGGGGTGGTCACGGGGCACAGCTGGTGGCCGGCGTGGCTGACCTTCGTCTGCAGCCCCTCCAGGGTCAAGCTGGTGGCCCAGGGCCCCCCTCACATTGTCAGCAGAGACTGTGCGGCCGGGCCAAAGTCCCCAGGTAAACAGAGACACTTAGAACGTTCTAGGGACTTACAGGTCACTGCCCAGGAGCTGAGCAGGGAGCCCATCTTTCTTGGGCAGGGAATCCTTTACTCACAGGAGGGAGCAACAGGGGCTGGGGCCCGGGTGGCCACGTTTGTGAGGCCTGCAGCTCCTCTCCCCACGCAGTGAGGTGTCCCGGTCGCGCTGCCCCGGGCAGCCCAGGGTCAGGCGGGGCACTCCTGCCCCATCAGGCTGCGGCCCTGTGGGGCCTGATGCTTCATCACACGGCTGGAGGTGCCTGATCGAAGGCCATCCTTCCTTATCCTAGACTCCTGCCGAACCCCTGTGGAGCAGCCTCCTGCCTGCTTGCTGAGGAGGACGGGGCGGTGAAGGAGGAAGCCCTTCATCTCCCCAGAGACAGGCCTCCAGCCCCTGCACTGTGCTTTGCGCCCAGCACAAAGGCACACGCACTGACCGGCGATGCTTCTAGAAGCCTCTGTTTTTATATATGTTTGTGATGACTGGGAGGCACGTAAGTGCAGTGCTGCAACATTTCCTGCTATCTGGGGCTCACTGGCATGGAAAGTAAGGCCGTGAAGGCCAGGACTTTGCTTTCACACAGATACATGTTGTTCCTGAAATGAAAACCTGCCGCCAAATGAAATACGTAACGTCTCGGCTCCCGTGAAGTCGGCATTATTTATTTTTCTTTTTAAAGACAGGCCTTTTCCCTTGACGGGCAGGGTGGGTGTTAGTGGTGTGGTCTTGTCCTCCTGCCAGGAACGAGGCTCTTATCTGGAACGCCACTCTTCCCAGCTCCTGCCAAAGCTAGAAACACAGCAAATGAGAATGACTGATAAAAAGTGAAAAGCGCTGAGGAGAGTGCGGGTTTTCATGAGCGTCACACCGTACCAAGTGGCAGTTGGCATTGATAGGACTGAAATTGTGTTGCTCGATTAGCCTGGAAAACCTCAGCTGGTTCGGTTGATGGACCTGAAGCAGGGGTGGGGCCGGGGGTTGGTCTGCTTATTTGGTTTGTCTTTGTTTGGCCTGAAACTCTTGTGTGGGGTTTTCTTGTACGCGAAACCCAAAGTCTTGGTAAAAGCTCTAAACGTCATAACTGTTTGAGTACCTGCACGAGAACCAAAATAATCCAGTTCAGAGTACACAGAGAATGAATGTTGAACTCTTGAGGAAGTGTTTCTGAACCGCCGTCTTTTTGGTGTAGCTTTATCGTAGTGACAGCGACAGTTCAATGCTGGCCCGCAAGTCCCCCCTTGTCCGAAACACTTTGGAAAGACGAACCCTTCGCTATAAGCAGGTATGTGCCACGTAGACTAATCTGCCGTCTGTATGTACGCTGGGAGTTATTTCCACAAACCTGAAGGGGTAATATTTTAGGTAAGATTAATTGAAAGGTAATATGTTTATTTCCTTGTTTACTTAGATATAATTTTTAAAAGTGTATGTAATGTCAATGTTACCAGTATTTGTTAATTTCCTAAGATAATGTCATAATCTAAGATAATACATGATCTTTACATTTTAAAATATAATAAATTAATAAACAGCCATTCTGTATAAGAGATTCTTCTTTCTTTTTTGACAAGGGAGTATATACAGTTTAGAAAATTTGGGTCTTTCACCGTGGCGCATTCTCCTACATAGGACTGTTCTACAGTTTTCCTTTATATACACCGGATTTTTTCTCCACGTCACGCCAGTGTACACAGTTTTGCTCCTTTTAATTTGTAAGGTAGTGGTTCCCTGACTTTCCCGGGCAAGAATTCTTTGAAAGAAAAATTCCCAGATCTCCTTGTGGTGGTTGTATTTAGAGTAGCCGCTGACTGAGAGTGATAAGAAAATACATAACTCAGCAACGAAAGTATTTCTCAGCAGCCATGCTGTTGGCATTTTGGCCTAGGTCTGTCTTTGTTGGGGGCTGTCCTGTGCACTGTGGGCCGTTGAGCTGCATCCCTGGCCTTGACCCACTAGTTGCCGGTATCACCCCCTCCCCCAGTTGTGACGACCAAAAATGTCCCCGGAGGGCCCAAGTCACCCGTGGTTGGGAACCAGTGAGCTCTACTATGAATTCAGGAGAGCTTTTAAATGAGTTTGTGTTTATTAAGTCACTTAGATTTGCATTTAACTTCTGTATATGTGCAAAATAGTGTTATGGGTGTGTAAAACGCATACAGTTATTCAGTCCTCCCAACAACGCTGATAGGCTCGTGGATTTGTGATTTTGTTGCACTAACTGCCTTCCCCAGCGTTGTTAGCCGTGGCGTGGGAAGTACTGCTCTCAGCTCCGTGTACAAAATTCTATTGTCGTCTTAGAGCTTTCTTGAAAACAGGAGACTTGCTTACTTCAGGCGTGTGTGGGGAGGAGCGTTTTTTGTTGTTGTTGTTGTTGATGTTCGGCCTCGCTGCGCGGCTTGCAGTTGTAGTTCTCTGACCAGGGATTGAATTTGCAGCCCAGCATTGGAAGCGGGGAGTCCTAACCATCGGACTACCAGGGAATTCCCTGGGGAGGAACGTTTTTGACAGCTTGTGTGTGTTTAACCAGAAAGCCCTCAACGTGGTTTATAACGTGCTTTTTTCCCGTTATACAGTAGGCCATTAAGATTTTGCCATGTCGGTCTATTTTTCATCTTTCTACAGTAGCTGCGTTTTCTGCGGGCCTTATAATGTATTTGATCACTTTTCTCTTGTCAGGTATTTAGAATTTTTCTGTCATAAAGCTTTTGCACATCATCAGCTGTGCCTTTCAGGTGCAAGTCACATGAAATTTCAGAACCAAAGAAAACACAACATTTTGTGGCTCTTGCTTATATTGTCAAGTAGCACTTGAGAAAGATGACGCCCTCCTGCCCCGTGTGAGAGGGTCTGTTTCTCTGCGCTTTAGCCAAAGCCTAGGTCGTCATTACAGCGGACAGCTTGCTGTCACTGGCTCGCTACCGGAGTGGAGGTTTGAACCCGTGTGGCCCACATCCGTGTTGTGTTGGCGTCGGGCCACGCTGCGGCTGTCTCTCTCCAGTGGGGTCGGTCACTCGGGGAAGAAGCTGCGGGAAGGGCGCGGGCGGGGTGGGCGCGCTCACGGCCGCGGTCTCGCAGCCCTGCAGGTCCTCCGTGGCGGCGCTGGCGGCGCGCACGTCCCTGGACCTGGAGCTGGACCTCCAGGCGTCGCGGACGCGGCAGCGGCAGCTGACCGAGGCGCTGTGCGACCTGCGCGAGCTGCGCCAGCGCCTGGAGGACGCCCAGCTCCGCGGCCACGCCGAGCCCCCGGCCTGGCTGCTGCGCGACGAGCGCTTCCGGAGCCTGCTGCGGGAGGCCGAGAGGCAGGTGAGGCCCCGGCCCGCCAACGCGGGGAGGGGGCAGGCGGCCGGGCCTTTCTCGCCTCCCGGTGCCCGGAGCTGGCAGGGGCTTCCATCGCTCTTCCTTAAAACTGGAAGCAAACCCGTCTGGTTCACCCCGCGTTGCTGTTCCAGACGAGACAGACCAAACTTGACTTGCATTCAAGAACAGGCAGCTGAGAAGACGCTGAAGAAGGCCTCCAAAGGGGTGTGCCAGCTGCGCGGGCGGAACCTCAAAGAGCCCATCCAGCTGGGTGCAGGCGTTCAGGTGGGGAGAAGCCCAGGCCTCACTCTCGCGCTTGATTTTTACTGTCATACCTTTGTCATTATGAAGAGTAAAGTAAGTATTGAGAGAGACCCACAAGGAAGTCGAGAACAAAGCTGGAATCCCCACTGCTGTTAGCATTGTGCGATTTTTCTCCTGATTTATTTTCTGTGGAGCTTTAATTAAGGCCAGGTATGATCATTTTTGTTTAATTTTGCATTCAGCTTATTAAGAATTAACATACCACATGTTACTACCTAACCTGTTTTTTTTTCATGACTGATTTCATCTAATAAACATAATTCACTTACCGGCTCTTGTAACATCTTTTTATGTTTATGATCATAAATAACAGCAATTTACATATGTACAGTATGTGTTATCTTTGCTTTTTAAAATTTAGAGTGAAGCATACTCTATATTCAGGAAAATGTTCTTTTCTTACGAGTATAGTTTAGTGAGTTCTCATAAACTGAACATGACAGAAATCAAAACATTATCAGCATTTCCAGATTACTCTGCAAATTTCCTTAAACACTGTGTTGAATTCTAATGACATAAATTAGTTTTGCATGGTTTTGTTCTTTTATACAGCCGCAGTTAACACAGTTCTATCCATACTACTTTGTGCCTGACTTTTAGCTTTGTTTTTGTCTATACCTGTAATTTTTATGTCCTTATCATAAATAACACAAGATATTATAAGCACTTTCTTCAGTTTTGATTTAGAATTCATATATTGATATATTTTTAAAATGTATTCATTTGTTGATAGAACAAGAATGAACACTTACTATGTAGCAGGCACTCTTCCAGACACTGGAGGTAAGTCCCTGCCCTCCTAGGAGTATCATAACTTCTATTAAAATTTTGAAAATTTGTATACGAACATATATTATGGAAATTCAAATTCTGATTGTTCTTTGAACAAGGAAAGCCATCATTGATATGAGAGCTTCCTGCCAGCTTTCAGTGTCTGCATATCACCTTCTAACATAATTTTCTCCATGCCCACCCAGGGAGAAGATAACATTTTTCACGAGACCACGGGCTAACATACCCCTGCTGCCGGTTGATGATGTTTGCTGGAGTATTTATCTGCCTATTTTATTTCTGCGAAGTTCTAAAATTGTCTAGCTAAAATTGTCTTTCAAATATTTGTGCAGAGTTATTAATATACAATTTTTTTTTTCAAAAGTCTATAAATACGTATTTTTTTGATAGTGACAGGAGCAGGGCTTGGCTTTTCCTTGTTGTTAAATTAACATCTCAAACAGGTTATTTTATAAAAGAGTAGCTGTTGTGTGAAGATTCGACAGTTTCCATGCTGTTTTCTTTGACTTGAAGGGTGGAAGACAGAAACTCAGGCAAATTCACTCTATTGTCATTTATTCATGGTTCTTTTCTTCCTCCTTGAAGGAGAATACTGACTTTAAGATGTATTTTAAGACTGAAACTTGGTTCTTCAGTATTTGCCATGTGGTAGAATGGATCTTTAGGGCCGGTTTTGTGTTCTGACATCGGAAATGCAAACACTATGTGCTGAACTCGTCACTCGTCCCGTTTCTCCTGTGTGCATTTATCATGTATAGTGTACACTTTCGCACCCTTTATGTTCTGTTAAGATGCCACCTTAGGGGCTCAGTCCTAAGTCAGTGCGGGGTGCGCTTTGCGGAGCTTGGTCTCCCGCGCGGGCTGGGCACCCATAGCCCCTGGTTTCCGTGCACCTTTCCGTGCCCACCCCGGGTCTGAGGCTGGTCACGGAGCCCCCGGCAGGCACACAGCCCACCCTCACCCGGCCTCGGCAGCCCCGCCTGCCTTTCCAGTCCGCCCCATCTGATCCTGACCGACAAGGAGGGCAGTGGTGGAGCTACTGCTCTGCTGCTCTGCCCTGCAGGAAGTGAAAATAGAAGAAGGAAGGTGTGTTTTCACTGAGTCACTGGATCCGCTGATGGATAGAGCAGTCACGACATGGACACGATAACCTTTGAAGGCGCTTTCTTGAGGAAGCCAGCTTCCGTGGGAACTACAGCTACCAGGCGAGTCACTCACAGGAGAGCATGTGCTTTCGCTCAGAAGGCCCCCGCCCATGCTGGAGTCTTGCCAACATTTCTTAAGAAATCTTAGAACTAGCTCATGAGGAAAAAAATTTTGAGGGGGGGGGAAGTTCTTTATGAAATAAAACTATACCATTCTTTTAAAATGCCAGATGTTATAGTTTGCCTAATACGTATTTATTATATATGAAATGCACTCTCCTTCATGAGGCCTCAGAGGAGTAAACGAGGTGAGTCACACAAAATGTAAGAGAAAACGGAACCCTCCTCCTGGGTCTTTGTGCCCCTCCCTTGAAAGTGCCCCTCCCCCCTTAATCAGCAGCATCTCTCTTCTCCTTGGTCTGTAAGCACTCCCTTGTATAACCCACCTTCCTTTTCACATTTATTAAAAATGCATTTTGTAAAAGCATTTCATTGATATGTGACCTATCACGGACAGTGAAGTTGTCTGTGGTGGTAAGGCTGAAAACTGTGTGCTTTTTCACACTTGTCACTTCTTGCTATGTATTTCTGCCTCTAGTCCCGGTTTTTTTTCTTTTGCTAATTTCTCTGCATATATACCCACAACAGAGGTAGAGACACAAAACACATGAGTGCTTGCCAGAAGTGCCCCCCCAGGAGACAGCGTTGCTGCTCGGGTCAGGTTGGTGGCAGGCCCTCTCTGTCCCCAGCTGTTGAAACTTCAGAGTGATGGGTTGGCTGCCGCTGGACTCGGGGGTGTGTGGAGAGCAAGTCATATGCGTCTGAGGTACATGGCTCCCCAGACGTGGGAGAGCCCCGGCCGCGTTGCCGGGACTGTGTTTAGGCACTGCCACTTGAAGCTCTAAGTGGGTGGAAAGGTTGAGGTAGCTTTCCTGCTAACCCCTACAAAGTAGCAACGTGGGGAAACCCACTGTGCCAATACAGAAAGCCCGCAAGGGTTTTCAAATGTCACTGCCCACTAGACACAGGTTTCTGTTTGGAATGCTTCCGCATCCCAGAGTTAAAAAAAAAAAAAAAAAAAAGGAAATCCCTCCTTTGCCCCACCAGAAACACATGCAGCCCCAGCTTTGGTGTCAGTTCAAGGAGCGCTGTGTTTTGCGCCTTTCCCCTGTGCTTCTCCGCCTCCCTCCTGTCTGCTTTTGCACCTGAATGGGACCATAGTCAGAAAGGAAGGAAAAGCCAGGCTGATGAAGGACGGGGAGGTGACGGGTCCGTGCTGCTCGCAGGCCGTGCTGGAAGTGGCACGTGGACAGCGACAGAGGCCAGGCTAGCAGGCAGGGCACGAGGCACCCTAACTGGCTTCTCTTTCGTGATCGATTGTGCAGCTTCCGACTAGTTAAGACTGCCACCCCCTGGAAAATATCCCACATGTCCGAAAAGTGAAGTCCAGTCGTCTTAAGGCGTATTTTCTTATGTTTAAGTTTGCCCATAATCGTGCCTTGGACAATCCGAAGTCTGCCACCAGGGTCCTTTAGAATCAGTGTGATGAGTAAAAGGGAATTCGGTCTTCACTTCATCTGGTCACGTAATTGTCACCACCGAAATAAGTAACCTTCTGTTGTGGGAATAAGTTATAATCAGTATTCATCTCTGTTTTTATCACTGTTCTAATTGTGTCATTTGTATTGTTTGAAAGCATTTCTTCTACAAAATTAAACTAACCTGCCTTAAGAACAGAATGGAAATGTGTGTGATTAAAAAAAAATGTAATTAGAGACTTAAATATATTAAAATGTATATAATTGTATTCAACATAAAAAATAGAGGTATGAAAATAGAATAGTACAATGAAGACACATGCAGCCCTCTCCCCTACCCCTTCAACATGGATCACTCTTGGCCCATCTTGTTTGGTCTACACCTCCGCCCGCCCCACCTTCCCGAGTTCTGAAGCAAATACCATACACCTTTCTGGTTGAGCTGGAAACATTTCAGTACATATGGCTAAGAGAGAAAGACACACACAGTATCCTTATCACATCATAACATTTAATAACTCCTCAATGGCATTCATCATCCATGGTTCACCTTTTCACTTGCCTCAAGATCATTCCTTTTTTTTTTTTTTTAACTGAACAGAATCTAAATATCTGTTTATTGGGATTTTTTTTTTAAGTCTGTGGTGTTTTGGGGGGAGGGGGAGCTTTCTTGAGATAGAATTCACATACCATACAATTCACCCTTTTAAAGCATGTAATTCATCAGTTTTTAGTATATTCGGAGTTTAGTATGTTCGTAGTGCAAATGCTACAATCAATTGTAAAACTTTTTCCTCACCCCAAAAAGAAACCCTGTGCCGGTTAACCGTCACCCCATTTCTCCGCCCACCCCCGGTAACTGCTAATCTTTCTCTCTCTGTGGATTTGCCTATTTTGGATGTTTCCTGGAAATAGAATCACATGCTATGTGTGCTGGCTTTGTTCGCTCAGCATCATGTCTTCTGGGCTCGTCCACATTGTAGCCTGTGTCAGGACTTCACTCCTTTCTATTGCTGAGTAATATTCCTTTGTGTAGATAGACCACATCGTGTTTATTTGTTCGGCAGTTGATGGCCATTTGGGTTGTTTCCACTTTTTGGCTGATAGGGATAATGTTGCTGTGTACATTTGTGTACAAGTTTTTGTGTGGACATAGGTCTTTATTTCTCTTGGGTCTATACATAAAAGTAGAATTTCTAGATCATATGGTAATTCTATGTTTAACCATTTGGAGAACTGCCAGACTATTTCCAAAGCCGCTGCCCATTTTATATTCCTACCGGCAGTGTACAAGGGCTTCAATTTCTCCACTTCCTGGCCAACATTTGTCATTTTGATCATTGTCATCTTCATAGGTGCACAGTGCCATCTCAGCGCAGTTGTGTCGGTTTTTTTTTTTATTTTTTTTATTTTTATGGAACGCTTCACGAATTTGCGTGTCATCCTTGCGCAGGGGCCATGCTAATCTTCTCTGTATCGTTCCAATTTTTTTAGTATATGTGCTGCCGAAGCGAGCACTGTGTCGGTTTTTAATTCACAGGACCCACGCCCCCTACCACACACACACCTTTGTAATTTGTGTGTTTTCTGATCTCCCACAGCCTGGACTTGGCTCATTGTATCCCTGGGTGTAGTTTAACATGTTCCTCTGAACTTTATTTCCTAAAAATAAATGCTGAAAAAAGCTGTTGTTGAACCTAAAAGCTTGATCAGATTCCCTTTTGTTTTTTTCCTTTCTTTTTTGGGGGCTGGGATGGGTGGCAAGACATATCTTCATCCATCAGGTAGCTTATAATGTTTCTTTTTATAGGGTTTGCAACTATTGATAATCAATACCTAGATCCATTAATTCACTAAGGGTTGCAAAATGATGATGTTCTCTCAATTTTTAAAACATTATTATTTACTTTGAAATGCTTTTATTAAGAGAAACTTACTAGTCTATTTGGTTATCCAGTGGTACAGTTTATATGGGAAAAGCAAGATAAATGCTTGAATTTTTTCTTTATTGACCAGTTTTGAAAATAATGGTTTCCCCAGCACTGTTACAGTGGTGACCAATTTGTTTATGGATTTTTTTTTTTTTAGTATCGTTATTAACACAAATTTAAATATGTTTGGTGTGCTTTAATCCACTGGAGTGGTTATCCTTATTAATGCTCAAATTCCCTCCTCTGTAGCTGAGGCAGACTGCTGGTTGACTGCTGGGTCCTTTTTATATGTCCTCAGGAGTCTGAGACGGCTTCCTTGCTACTGAAACGGAGCGGGACCCTACAGAGCTTTCCCAGGGACAGACACTTGCCCAGGCCCTGTGTCCCCTGCCCACCTCTTGTGTGTAGAAAATCTTTAGCATCTTAGACCTTCCCTGAGTTCCAAAAAGAAAAATTTAATAAGAGAAGAAAAAAAATAAACAGAAACAAAAAATATTCAAGTAAGACTTAGAATAACAGTTTAGCCATAAAACAAGGTCAAGGGCCTTTGGTTCTTCCTCAGGGGCTATAGATAATACCCTGGGCCGTACCCTTCAGTTGTCTGCAGGCACTAAAACCTCCACCAGGTGGAAGAAGTTAATTGCATGCTGGTCACATAGACCCCAGACCAGTTGGAACCAGAAGGTTGAGATCGAGATTCCTGATTTTTAAAATCACCCTGTTACCTCACCATCAACCCATGAGAGAATCGTGCACGAGCTAGCTGATCACACACCCTGTCACCCTCTCGCTCACACTGTCTTTAAAAACCCTTCCCTGAAAGCCACTGGGGAGCTTGGATCTTTTGAGCTAAGCCGCCAGTTCTTCCTTGGCCTTGAAACAAACGCTGCGCTTTCCTTCACCACAAGCCGGTGTCAGTACATTGGTTTTGCTGCTCCATGGGCGAGGGGACCAAGTTTGGTTCGGTAACACTACCCTGCTTGACCAGATGTTTGTGACCTGGAAATGGTCATTTCTCCAGGGAGACTTGGTTTCTTGGTGGCAGGAGTACTCGTTACTGCTGGGTTAGTCATTGTTTTTAGATTTATTGTCTGTCTCTGTTAAGTAGACTGACAATATTTTCTTGTCACGCATCTCAATTTTTGCTTTGAAACAAGTGATCAGACACTGCCACCTCATTTTGGAGCAAGATTTGCAGGCCCTTGGTTGCATCCAAAGGCAGAGGCTGCACGTCTTTTGGTTTGGAAACATCGTGTCTGGGACCTGTGGCGAGAGGCACGCAGCCTTTTAGAATCTATGGTTTTCCGTCCTTCCCACCAACAGACACTCTGGCCAGATTGCTTTTCCTACTCTGCAGTTACAGACAGAATCCCCTGGGTAATAAACACAAATTGTTTTATTGCAATGGAATTAGTTTAAAAGAAACGCTTTGCAGCACTGCCCAATAGAACTATCTGCAATTATGGAATTGTTTTATATCTGCACTAAAATATAGTAGCCACTAGCCATATGTGGCGATCAGGCACTTGACATGTGGCTAATGTGACTAAGGAACTGAACTTTATTTAAAAAAAATTTTTTAATTTATTTAGGCTGTGCCAGGTCTTAGGTGTGGCGTACATGTGGGACCCAGCTCCCCGACCAGGGATTTAACCTGGGGTCCCCGCATTGGGAGTGCAGAGTCTTACCCCCTGGACCATCAGGGAAGTCCCTGAATTTTAAATTTTATTAATTTAAATTAATTTAAACTTGAATAGCAGCTTGTGGCTAGTGGCTACCATATTGAAGCAGTGCAATTTTACCCTGTATTACTGTGTAAGGGGAATAATTATGTCCAACTGGCCAGGGGTTACATGCCCTGCTTTCCCCGTGGGTGGGTTTCTGTGAGTTGACAATGGTGTGCAAATGAACTGGGCCACGTGGGGCTTTATATATAGGTGTGTGTGTGTTAGATTGTGAGTCTTTATAACTTTTTCCACTCGGCTCAAAATATGCTAGGTATTTTGATAAGCAGATATAGGGGTACACATTTTTCCTTGCGTCTCAGGCTCCAGTAAGGCTCTGCAAAGCGGTGCTTACTCTTTCCAGAGCCCTCACTTAAGCCTCAAAACGCCCCCAGGTGGTGGATCCTTTTACTACCTCTACTGCTCCCCACTTTCTAGAAGGGAAAATCGAGGCTTGCAGAAGCTTGACAAATAGCACAGACAATAATACTGTAATATGGTTGTTATGTAATACTTCAAGATGGTGTCTGAGAACATTTGAAGACAATGTTGGTTCTGGTGTAACACTGTATCCCAGAGACAGTTTTTTGTTTGTTCGTTTGTTTTACCATGTAGTGTGCTTCCATGTCTATGAAAACTTCCCTTCCCTCTCTGTGTCCCAGTCACTGGGTTCCGCTCCCCAGAGATAACCACCCTTTGCAGCTTCCTGTGCATCAATTCTGAAATAGTCTATGAAGATACAGGGAATCATACTTCCCACGTGCCAGCAGTACCACATTTAAGGGATTATAATGAAGCAGAGCTTCCAGCATGTTATACAATGGTGAACTCTTTAAAATGACTGGGAAGGGCCTGCCCTGGAGGTCCAGTGGTTAAGACTCCGCGCTTCCACTGCAGGGGGCCTGGGTTTGATCCCTGGTCGGCCGGGGGATTAAGATCCCTCATGCTGCGGGACTCGGCCAAAAAAAAAAAAAAAAAGAAAAACAAAGCCTGGGAAATGGAAGATTTGAGTGAATGAAATTCTACTGTATAAGCAGGGTTTCTCTGCTTCGGCACTAGTGATATTCTGGGCTGGAACCTTCTCTGTTGCAAGGCTGTCCTGGGCACTGTAGGTTGGTGAGCAGCATCCCGGGCCTCCACCCACCAGATGCCAGGGCCCCCCCCCCCCGCCCCGAGGTGTGGCAGCCAAAACTGTCCCCAGACAGTGTCCCATGTACCAGCAGCAGATAAGAGGAAAAAAATGTAAAAGATTCAAAGGGATTAACAAGTAGAAGTCTGTGAAGAAAGCAGAAGGTGCCAGTATGGAGAAATTAAAGCTCAAAGGTTATTACGTAAGTGTTTGAAGAATCTTTTCAGGAAGGATCTTAACGGCTATCTTTCAGTCTTCGCACATAGCAGAATAAGAAGTGAATTTAAATGGAAGAGAAATTAAGGCTGGACCTACGGACGATGAAACGGTAACATCAGTTCTGAGCTGCCATCTTCCTTCCTAAAGATTTTTATGAGCAGAATAACCTAGGATGATTAGGAATTGTTCTCTCCGGGCTTTGCGGTTAAGATTTGAGAATCTTCAAGGAATGAAATCTGCGTTAAAAAGTAGCAAAATGTACATAATCCATGATCATGCCTCCTACAGTGCTTTAAAAAAAAAAAAGCAATAGCTGTTTCTTGTTACAGAAGCAATGCATGTTAATCGTAGAAAAACTAGAAAATGCTGCTAAGCTAAAAAGAAGAAAATGAGAAATACCCTTAATCTCACAAATGAGTGAAATACTAAGGTCGATACTTCAGTGAATTTGCTTCCCAGTTGTTTTCTCTGTTCAAAAGTATTTGCGTAGATATAAATATATTAAACTGTAGGGGGGGGGAACTCTTCCCTTCTTCCCTTCTAGGTTTCTTGACTGGTCTAATAATTAAATTGACATAAGATGGATTAACAGGAGAGAAACATTTAATTTCCTGTGGTAGGGGAGCCCATAGAATTCTGAGACTCCAAGAAGTCACCAAAGCAGGCAGCTTTTATACCTTCTAGACAAGAAAACCATAAGTTTGTGTAGAATTGGAGAAACAAAGGGGTTTGGGCTTGGGCTAGCAAATTAGTGCAAGTAACAAGGTTTGTTTATACAGCCTTCCAGGTGGCGAATTTCCTGTCTCCGCAATAAGGATGCCTTTTATCCACCTGGTGGGGGCAGGGTACCTTCACATGCCTTTGGGGGGACCAAGGAAGGTCAGAGTGTCTTTTATTTGCACAGGCTGTTTCTTAAGTAACTTTAATTCAAAATAATCAGTATGCCAAGTGGCCTATTTTGGGGGTGGCATCTTCTGCTTCCCTTCAACACCTACATACATTCGTCGGATCATTCAGCACATAATGCTTTGGAGCTTGCTTTTTTTCATTTAAGACACCGTGAATGTCCTTCCATGTCTAAAAGTATCTATTACCATATCTGTTTTAATTCTTGTGTTGTACCGATGTCTTATAAACCTAACCTATCCTCTGTTTCTGGCCACTTAACTTGCTGCTGGTGCTTTGAGGTCATAAATAATATTGCAGCAATTCTTCCTTTCACGATTCTTTTTTCCTAATGAGGCTAGTTCCTGGAGCAAATGACAGCAATAGCTGTCGGGCCCACTCTATGTTTCAACCCGCGCATATTTGCAAGGTTTTTGGTAGGAATTGCTAAACATCCCACCAGGAAGATTGTTCAATTTACATTCTTATGGCCGGGGGGGGGGGGGGGGGAATCTTTTTTTTTAAGTCCTTGACAAAAGGACAATTTCATGGGTGGAGGTGGAGGATGTTGGAAGTGATCTCATTCTGTTGAAAACTGTGCGCCCCAGTTTTAGGCTTTTCCTGAATTGCCTGTTTGCTGTAATGTTCTTCACACTTGAACAATCACCTGGAGAAGAGAAGGTGAAACTAACCTACTGGCAAAAAAATCGCCCCACGACGAGGAAGGTGCCTCTGCTTGAGTCATTTCCGCCAAGCCGGAACACAGAGCAAGTCACTTCGGACCTCGGAGGGCATTTTATAGACCGCCCCGCGTCCCAGCTCCCGTCGATTCTTGGAACTCCCACCACCATAGTCCCGGCAGCCCAACCCCAGCGGGCAGCGCGTTCCGTGTCGGGGACGCGGGGTTCTCTGTGCACCCGAAGGAACCGACTGTACGAGGCTTGGAAGGGCCGGCCTCCAGAGCCGAGGTGACCCAGCCTGCCGGGCAGGGCCGAGTGGCTGCACGGAGCACGTGACGCTCGCAGCCTGGCTCTTGGCTCGGGATAGTGGGGGCCCGCCCCACGCGCCAAAGGCTGAAATCGGCTTCTGCCTCCGGCAGGAAAATGAGCTTGTCAGTTTCTGTCTCTAGTGGGCCCTCAACCCACTGGAGCATGGGATTTCGGTAGCATTTAAATTTTATGTCTCAGGAATCTGAAAGCAAAAGGTAAGTTGTTTATCACTCAGAAAAACAAATGAGAGGAAGGACCTGGAATACCGTACGGCCACTTTGTTGATTTTTAAAATCGAGTTGAAAATAATCGATCGCTGTGCGAGACAAGGGCTGTTATTTAGCCCCAAATTAGAGACTGACCTTCTGAACAGAAATGTGGTTAAATCAGGAGGGGATGGTGGTAAAAGGGCCCGGGGTTAAATATAGAAGGACATGAAAGCTGCCGCAATAAATAGCAAGTAAGTAATAACCCTGGCCTGCTTGTGAAACAGCCCGTTTCACATCTCTTTCAGGGGCGCCAGCGAAGGTGATGTTAAAATTGCAATTTAAATTCAAACGAAAGGAAACTAATCTATATGAAACTGGAATACAAATAAAAACAGTTCCTGCTTTTGCTCTTTCACATTTCAAAAACGTTTATGTGGTTTGGCAAGAAAGTTGATATCTTCACTTATTAAGTCTGAAATATGCCGTTTCAGATTTATGAAATGATCACAGTTGGAATTTTCTAAGTCCCTCTAGGCAAGGCTATTTCAGTTGTGAATGAGAAATATTGACATTGTACATATTTTCTGTAATAGAAGACTCACTTCCGCAGAATGTGATAAAAATTAGAAAACGTATAATAATGAGTTATTGTGAATTAACTTTCATGTCTGAGAGATCACATTCTTTACCAGAAGATTTAGGAAAACAGACACAAGTACAACCATGCTCATGCACTAGCCCTTTACTTTGAACAGTCAAATGTTCAAGTAAGAAGTATAACTACGTGGTGTCACTGTTGTTTTCTTCGGCAAAAACACGTTGATATTGGAATGCAGGTATTGAGAGTAATTACAAGCATTATTCATCAGTGCAATTGGTATTACATTCCACAACGTATATGCTTCAAATTAATGTATTTGATATACGTTTGAAACATGGACCCTCTATGCAAAATATGTATACGCACTCTGTATTTTAACGGTCATTTTGATTTGCACAAAATAGGTTTGTTTATTTAGTTCTCTACTGCATTTGATAAAGACTCTTTAAAAATAAAAGACTAAATTATTTCCTTTCATTACTAATCACCTTATTGAAATCCTATTACCTCCGTGGAGCCTGGAGTCATTTGGGTCTCCCCTTCTGTGTGCTGTTTGTTTCCCACAGTTGGTGGAAGGCTAGGCCAGCTGCCCACACCAAACACACCGCCCTGAAAGGAGGCCAGAGCGAGGCTTCCCGGCCACTCGCTCTTCGCCTCCAGTGACTTCCAGGGTCTTCCCTCCCTCCCCTCCTCGCCCCGAGGGCGTTACGTGGCGGCGTGGGCCCGCCTCCCGGTGACGTCAGCAGCCATTGCACCGAAGAAAGGATGCGGCGCAGGTGGGCGACCGGCCTGCGCCATGCGGCACTGCAGGTAAGGGACTCTGCAGGAGGAGCCCCTGCAGCCCGTCGGCGCCCCAGAGTGGGGTTTTTCTGGCTGCTGCGGATGCTGCAGGCACGAGGCAGCAGGGAGGGCGCAGAGGGCGGCTGCAGGCTCACGCGTGACTTGGGTCTTGGCAGGCGCACCTTGGGAAAGTGGGCAGGGGCCAGACTAAAAGACCCGGGCTTCTTTCACAGGAGGGGAAAAAAAATCAGAAATGATCACAGTACACGCATTGTAAGGAGAGACAGGGGCTGCTTGGCAAAGATAACTGTTTACCGACGGTCATTGTGCTTCTTAAATAATGACACATTTAGTGATTCTCCTTACAGGGGTTTGTCCTCAGTAGTCAGCCTGATTTCTTTCAAAGCCAAGCTGCTTTGCTTGAAATGGAGTGGAAAATTCTTGGTTAGCATTTGAAGAGCTAGATGTGCGGTCTAAATTGTTTGGCATTATTTTGCAAGGTTCCAGCATTTAAAGGGGATATGTCAGAAATGTGTTTGTTTTCTCCAGGTGTTTTAAATAGATTAAAATATAACAGTATCCAATAAAATAAAGCTCCCAATGTGCGTGTAGGAGAGTGCAAACCAGCTACATCTGTTAAGATCAAAAAGGTCTTTAGAAGGGGGTGGAGCTGGAAATGAACACCAAAAGCCATGAATTTCCAGTGTTCATTTTGTTTTTTACGCGGACCTCTCACTGTTGTGGCCTCTCCCGTCGCGGAGCACAGGCCCCGGACGGACGCACAGGCTCAGTGGCCATGGCTCACGGGCCTAGCCGCTCCGCGGCATATGGGATCTTCCCGGACCGGGGCACGAACCCGTGTCCCCTGCATCGGCAGGCGGACTCTCAACCACTGCGCCACCAGAGAAGCCCTCCAGTGTTCTTTTTAATTCCATTGCTAAGTAATTTGCTTGCTGAAAGAAGGGGCTTGATGACTGCAGTGGTAGATGGAGGAGGGATCAGCTGACTTCAATTTTGGCAGGACAGGAGGTGGGATTTTAATGGACTCTTTTGAGAGTTCACACCTGTGTTTACATTCCTTTCTCTGGTTCACATACGACCCGAGGCCAGGACATGTGTGGGTACCCTTAAGAGGAGAATGTGGCGTTCTTTCTTGTAAAACGTGACCCCTCTGGAAGCCGTGGTATCACTGAATTGTATTGGAACGCACACCATGTATTATTTGACCCATCCAGCAACTGTGGGAGGACCTGTAAAACAATGGTATTTTAGTTGATAATTAAATAAGGCATTTTTTTCAGCGTTTGGACACCCTGATGTGTTGCTGCAGTAATTCAGTAATTAATTTACTGCAGTTTTCTTCATTTGGTTCAGGTTGGCTATTAGAGTCAAGGTCCTCAGGCCCCTACCTTCCCTTGTTCCCCAGCCCAACCCTAGACAGAGCAGATGAGAGACAGATGTAGTAGAGACCTGATTCCACTTCTGGCTTTGGGACTGTGGAACCTGGGACAAGTCACTTTGTGTCTTTGGGAGTCAGTTTTCTTGTCCCCAGAGTGACCAAGGAATTTATATCAGGGTTTCTCAGCCTTGGCACTATTGACGTTTGGGGCTGGATAAATCTGTTTGTTGTGGGCACCGTCCTGTGCCCTGGAGGATGTTTCTTTAGCTGCATCACTGGCCTCCACCCACTAGATGCCAGTGGCCCCCGCCCCCCAAGTTGTGACAATGAAAAATGTCTCCAGACCCTGCCACTTGTTCCCTCATGGGGCTCCATTGCCCCTGGTTGAGAACCACTGATTTGGACGATCTTAGATGTTCTGGCTCTGGTATTCTAGAATTCATTTTCCTATGATTTGTTTCATGCTGAGCCCTTGGTCAGAGATCCGATTCCCTTTCATGATGTTGTCAATGCGGAGACTTTTTTATGCTCTGGGGTTCCAGAAGTAGCTTCAGTCAAAAAGGGGAGGCCTGTTTTGTGTGCCAGTCGTAGCTGGGAAGCTAGCTTGCCAGAGTGTCAGGGAAGGAGGGAAGAGCACAAGCAGTAGACCACCGTGTCCGGAACTGGGGTAGACCAGAGTCCCCATCCTTATCTGCAAAAGTGGGAATAGGACCCGTGTGCAGGTGTCGAGGGGAGGGAGTGAGGTAACGCGGGTGCTGGTGCCCGTTGTGGCCGTCACGGTCACGCACTTTACGCTCCAGTGTAGGACTGGCCGCTAAAGGTCTGGCTCTGACACTTCAGAGAGCGGCTTTTGCTGCACCACTTCACCTCTTGGAACCGTTGCCGAAAATGTAAATGGGGCTACTGTACTTGCTGGTCCTGCTTCTTTGGCTCTTGGGGGGATCAGATGGATGTAAGAGGGTCAGCAAGCTGGAAACTCCCGGGAGACAGGAAGCAGTCATGGCAGTGGCATTGCGAGGCATGGGCTATGTGTAGTGGGTTTGGGGGAGGGAGCTTATAATCAAACAATTATCCTTGTCCCCCCCACGGGCCTGGGACTGTGGTGTGCCCCTCCCCCAGTACCCTTGCCCTCAGCTCGCTCTCTCAGCCTCTTCCTGGCCCCATAAAAACTGCTCTCCTGGGGGAGGGTTGGTTCTTTAGCGAGAAGGAGCGAGTGTGCAGAGGCCGGGGCACAGGCAGCCTCCTTTGTCCACTTCCAGCCATTTTCTTTACAGGTGGCGCCCACAGCCGGCCAGGTAGCTTGTCCCCAGAATGGCTTGGCACGCTATGTGGGTCATTGGGCGTTGTCTCTGCACCCAGTCAATGATGTGAAAGAAAATGAAAGAGGAGGAGGGCTTCCCTGGTGGCGCAGTGGTTAAGAATCCGCCTGCCAATGCAGGGGACACGGGTTTGAGCCCTGGTCCGGGAAGATCCCACGTGCCGTGGAGCAGCTAAGCCCGTGCGCCACAACTACCGAGCCTGCGGTCTACAGCCCACGAGCCACAACTACTGAGCCCACGTGCCACAACTACTGAAGCCCGCATGCCTAGAGCCCGTGCTCCGCAACAGGAGAAGCCACTGGAGTGAGAAGCCTGCACACGGCAAGGAAGAGTAGCCCCCGCTCGCCACAACTAGAGAAAGGCCCCGCGCAGCAAGGACGACCTAATGCAGCCAAAAATAAATAAAATAAATAAGTTAAAAAAGAAAAAAAAATGGAGGAGGATTCTCCATCAAAAGCGACGGAATGACTGTCCTAGGCAGCTCTGCTGCTGTGACAGAGTACCACACACCGGGTGGCTCATCAACGACAGACGTTTATTTCTCACAGTTCTGGAGGCTGGAAGTCTGAGCTCAGGGTGCCCGCATAGCTGGGTTCTGGTGAGGGCTCTCTTCTGCATTGCAAATGGCTGCCTTCTTGTGTCCTCGCATGGTGGGAAGAGAGCTCTCTGGCCTCTTCTTATAAGGGCACTAGTTGCATCGTGAGTGCTCCATCTTCATTACTTAATCACCTGCCAAAGGCCCCACCTCCTAATACCATCACATTGGGGATTGGGATTTCAATATATGAATTCTGGGGGATACATTCAGTCCATGACAATAACCAGCTGTAACTTGTGCCCTTGATTGGATCCTGGCTTGAACAAACGTCAGTAATAGGCTTTGGGGACACCTGGGTTATTTTTATGTGCCTGCCTTCTAGATCATGCGAGGAGACTTGTAAATTTGATTAGATGCCATAATCTCGTGGTGTGGTAGGCATCCAGCTCAGCCACTCCTCATTCCTGACACCGAAACAGTGAGATGAGACATGGTTGTTTCCTGCTGCCATGTTTCAGGGTGATTTGTTACACAGCAGTAGATAACTAACACGTGTATATGTACAGGAGTCTTATTTTTCAGTGATGCATGCTGAAGTAGTTAGGGGTGAAGTGTCATGAGAGCAAAAACTTTAAAATTTTTTTTTTTTTTTAACATTTTTGGAGATCTTTTTAATGTATGGCTGAAGAGAAGACAGATGAATTCTCAAACCTGCTTCTGCGTTCAGTCTGTTGCAGTATCACATGTCATGTAGCCTCTGGAAAATTCCACTGTACACTCATGAGAGAATGAGAATGGAAAAAGGCAAATAAAAATGTACAATTATTATAAGAATGTTTTCGGCAGCATGGACCCCCTTAAAAGGCCTTGGGGACCTCAGGGTGTTCCCAGACTACACTTTGAGAACCACAGTAATTTACTTTTAAATGGTTCAATTGAATGGAGAGAGAGCGAGAAGAGGCAAATACAGTCAAATAGGAACACTGGTTGAATCTGATTGGTGTTATTAATTGGACTCTTCTCCATAATGTGCTGTGTATTTGAAAATGTGCACAATAGGAAGTTCAAAAGAAGGTAGAAAAGAAATGTAGACTCTTGGACATGTGAGGGATTCTGATTGAGATCTGAGGGTGAAGCCCAAGGGGAGCATTCTTAACCTGAGCTCCAGGTGCCCTTGACCGCACGAACCTGAGGCCCCAGGTGAGACCTGCTGGCCCGGAGGTTCCCAGCTTGCCCAACAGCCCTCCAGCCCTGCACCCTCCCAAACCAGACCCAGGGGGATTAGTTAGTGGCGAGGAGGGTGGGTGTATGAGCCCTCTGCAAATTCTGGCATGTGGGCTGCGGGAAAGGCCTTATTATCAAACCCTTGCTTGACTGTGTTGTCGGCCTGGCCAGAGATAAGTTGTCCTTTCTGAGGGCAGGGGTGGTTTCCTTTCTAGAGAGTGATAAGTAGTTTTTGAATGACTTGTTTTCCATCGAAATAGTAATAGATGCTTTCTGGGAGGATTTCACGCAGGATAAAGGTTATGGAAAGAAAACAAAGTCTCTTTCCCATTCCCGGTCCCCCATCCCACTTGCAAAGGCAACCACTGATAACTGTCTTATATACTGTTTCAGAAAATGTCTGTGCAAATACATCCATCTATAGAATGTACATAGCACTTTCCTTTTTCTTTTTTCTTCACTAGGATGTAATTTACGTGGAATGAAATGCATAGATCTTAATTCAGTTGGTTTTGACCAACTGAAGAGAACATTCTTGGTACTCCCACAGGGCCTCATCTTGCCCTCCTTTAGTCAAATCCTCTGGCTGGAGGGTACCACCATGCTGATTTCTGTCAGCACAGTTTACTTTCGCCTGTTCTTGAACTTCATATACCTGGAGTCCTATGATCTGTACACGCTTATGTCTGGCTTCTGCACTGATTGTGCATGATTGTGAGATTCAGCTGTGTTGTATCATGTAGCACTGATTCATTCATTCATTCCATCTTCTTGTGAAAGTACTTGGGAGAGTAATATACTTGATAGACCTCGTTTCTCTTAGTCCTGCTGTTTGGAAGCTGTTGTACATCAGCTCGCTCACAGCATGTTCCAGAGTGTGGACGGTGTGCAAGTTTACTTAACCAGTCCCCTCTTGATGGGTGTGTGGATTCCTCAAGCTTTTGTAATCAATGCTTGTGGTATTAATGCCAATGTAAAAATGCCAAACAGGAAAAGACCTCTGGGATTAATTAAATGCATAGAATTTAGATGTTGGAAGCTAGCTAGCTTCAAAAATCAAAGCAACCCTTATATTTTACATATGACCAAGAGATGTCCCGAGAAGTCAGGTGACTTGCCCAAGGTCACATGACCAGTGGCGACAGAGTTGGGGAACAGCCCAGGTCCCCAGATGCCTTGTACAGAATGTTCTTTTTTGCACTGTAGGCTCTGTGAGGGAAGGAACCGTGTGTGCTTTGTTCAGCACTGTAAACCCAGCACATAGCACGTGGCAGAGTAAGTGCTCATTAAATTTTCGTTGGATGAAAAATTAAGTGAAATGTTAGTACCCTGAGAAAAGACCACCGATATCCTGAGAACTGCAAAGGCGTTTCCATGAGACGTGAGCCTCGATATTCATTCGTTCATTCATTCATTCACTCCCTCATTTACTTCTTTGTTCAACCAGTATCTGTTGGGTCCCTGCTGTGTGTCTAGGCCAGGGTTTCTCACCCTGGACACTATGGGCTCTCGGGCTGGATGATTCTCTGTGGTGAGGGCTGTCCTGTAGGATGTTTAGCAGCGTCCCTGGCCTCCACCCACTCGATGTGGGTTGCAACCGTTCTCCACTTGTGACAGCTGAACTCCAGACATTGCCAAGTATCCCCTGGTAGGGAAAATTGACCCCAGTTGAGACTACCAGTCTAGGCACTGGGGTTTACCATGGAACCAAATGGCCAAGGTTCGTGCCTCGGTGGAAGTGACATTCAAGTCGAGGAAAGAGAAGATAACTGATAGGTTGTGCTGTCGCATGAAATACAGCGGGAGGCGGAGGGTGGGCAGTGGTGGATTCAGAACCCTGGTTAGACAGGGCGGTCACGGAGGCCCGTCTGAGGGCTCACATGTGACCAGGGACTGAGGGGGAGACACGTGAACATCGAGGGGGCAGAGAGCTCGGGCTGAGGGAACAGCCAGTGCAAAGGCCCTGAGGCGAGGCAGCAAGGAGGTGGGCGTGTCCAGAGAAGCACCACCCAGAGAAGCGTGGTGGGAGAGGTGCTTGGAAGGGTGGCTGGGGGGACCCTGTGGGGACTCGGAAGGAGTGGCACCAACCCTGGTGACTCTAGGTGTGATGGCAAGACACTGGGTGCTCTTGAGTGGGAGAGTGACACTTCTGGACTTGTGTTTGAAAGGATGGCTGTGGCTGCTGTAAGGAGAAAAGTCAGAGGTGGGTGAGAGAGAGAAAGCAGGGTGGCCAGCGAGGAGGTGGGGACGGTGGCCACGTGAGCGGTGACCTGGGTGGCCAGGTGAGCTGTAGCTTAGAGGACCGTGCCCTTAACTAAGTTAGCAGCCACGTCGTGCTCGGAGCCAGGCGGGCCTTGGACATCAGAGGAGCACGTGTGGTCAGGTCACACTGTGAGTGTGTGATTACAGCGCCTCGAGCTGGAGGCCACCTGCCGCACCTGTCAGGACAGTGTCACCAGTGACGGGCGGCAGTTCGCAGGGACAGCAGAGGCGACAGCTCTTGTATTCCACATACGACACTGGAAAGGCTCCCCTTCCGGCCTCCTGGTGTGGATGAAGTCGCTCGAGCTTTCTCGCGGGCCCTTGAGCCTGCCGCCTGCCTCGTTCCCCGTGAATTGGCTGTTCTCTGTCTGGAGGGCTACGCCACCCCCCGTGCTGGCCAGCCTGGGTCAACCACGGTCCACTGTCGCCGAGCCCTCCCGTGCAGGTCCTTGTGCCGGTCCTGAGAGCAGGGAGCAGGCCGTCGGTTGGACTGATGGAAGTTTGAGACCAGAGCCTTCCCCGTTGGAGGTGACTGTCCCCCTCCTGGGGTCCCGTGCGGGGAGAGCCCCGCGGGCTAGGCTGGGCCCTCGACCCCCCGAGGATGCTGCGGGGCCCGCTCCCACCAGCGGCAGCGCTGATCCGGGGGTGGGGGTGGGGTTTGGCTGGAGGGAGCGTGACACAGACACGCAGAGTTCTGTTAATCCCCTCGGGAGGTCTGTTCCTTGCCCTGGTGCCTGGGGACCTGCTGACTCATTTCTCGTGGCTGCTGTTGCTTCTCCTGGGCTCGCCCCGCTCTTTTTACCACGTCTCTGGGGGTGGCCGGAGCTTACCTCCTGCCGGGATCTTAGCCTCCCTTCTGGGTCGCGATGGTCAGTGTAAAATTTATTGTTTCCATCCACCGGAGCCCTTGGAGGTGCTGGTTGGGTTAGGACGAGAGGGGCCACCGCAGCGATCCCAGACACATTATTTTCCTCTTAGCTCCGTCAGGCCTCCCACCAGCCTGCCTTTTGCCCAAAACATAGGAGTTGACTGACATTTCAGCCCTCACCTTGGTAGCCCCGCTGGAATACGGTGAAGCCACCCGTGGCCGTGTTCCCGCTGTGGCCTTGCTCTGAGGACACTGCGAAGGACGCCTCGAGGCTGCATTGGAGGACTCCGTGCAGTTAACCTTCACGGAGATGCTAGTTGTGAGTGTCTGTGACATTGTTTTCATCCACGAGGGGGAGTAGCCCACATGAGCAGGAAGTAGGTTGTTGCGGAGGAAGATGGTCTGCAGAGGTCCCAGGAGAGGGAGGGACGCCGCGGCGTTTCTCACGGGCATCGTCTTCAGCCGCTGTTATGGGCTGATACCGTGTCTCTCAGAGCTCACGTGGTGAAGTCCTAACCCGTAGTACCTCAGAATACGACCTTACTTGGAGACGAGATCTTTATAGAGGTAATCAACTTAGAACGAGGCCACGAGGGTGGCCGCAGTCCAGCGTGACTGGGGTCTTTATAAGAAGAGGAGGTTTCTGCACAGACAGGCGCAGAGCGAAGAGGGTGTGAAGGGGCGCGTGGAGAAGACGGCCGTCTACCAGCCAGGGAGAGAGGCCTGGGATGGATCCTGCCCTCACAGCCCCCAAGGAACCAATCCAGGCGTACTGTCGCCTGGATCTCAGGCTTCTGGCCTCCAGCATTGGGAGACAAGAAGTTTCTGCCATTTGAGCCACCTGGCCTGTGGGGCTGGTCAGGGCAACTCAGGTGAACTAATCCAGCGGTGTTTTCCAGGGCACACGAGCCATCGCCCACCCGGGAGGTTGGACGGTAACCCAGCAGCCTTTACTTGAGCGCTTTCCGCGCAGTTTAGGAGAGGCTTGGCGAGCAGTGCCCTCTCCGTGGAAGCAGGTAGCTCTTGGGTCCCGAGAGGAACGAGGCGTGTTCAGTCCTCTCACGACCCAAGAGGAAGGGCCCTCAGGGCCCCGGTGGGAATCTGGCTCCCCGCTCACTGTCTGTGGGACTTGGGCTTGAGACCGAACCTCCCCTCTGCCTCAGTTTGCTGATCTGTAACGTGGGCCTGAGGGTGACGGCATTTGCTTCAGAGAGTGTCAGGACCCCTGGTGCTGGATGCGTGTGAAGCGCTTAGGACGGGAGCCCTGTACAGAGCCGTTGTTGTTCTTATTACTGTGAGGAGGGGGCTCTGGGGACGGTCTCCATCCTTGGCCCTGGGTGCCGGGAACGCGGAGAACTCATGGCCATCTCCCTGCCCTCTGGTGGGGGGGATGTGAGAACAGAGTCCATTGCGTCACCGGAGGCCGTGTGCAGTTGGCCTCGGCCGCTTCCCAGCACGCAGGCCGTGTTCCGAAAGGGGCCACATAGCCGCGCAGCCCTGGGGCCACAGGAACCGTGCCACGGAGGGCGGCCGCGCCCTGCACCAGCTCGCCAGCCTTGGGGGGCAGAAGGGGTGCGGGGAGGGCTGGGTGCTGGGCAGGGGCCAAGGCGGAAGCAGGGGGGGGGGGTGGAAGTGACCCTACCCCTCTGTGCCCTCTCCAGGCACCATTTTGAAGCTGACAAACTTTAATTCTCACGTCTCTTTCTGCGCATCCTGCGGTCTAAGCTTTCTTCTCTTGGGGACGCCCGAGGGTGCCGTGGCCCTCGGCCTCTCGCCACGTGGCCACCAGGGGGCTCGTCTCAGTGTCAGCGCCGCTGGGCCTAACACCCCCGGGGAGCGCCGTGCGGTGGCTGGAGCATTGGCTAGAGGGGGTGGATGAAGCGTGGCCCGTCGCCTAAAGGTGTCTGCATCTTGAAAGCGAGACTCCATCATCTCAAATGAATTTGAAGTTGCTGGGGTTTCAGGTGAGATGGCGAGGGGAGGGGAGGAGCTTTGACTAGTGGGGGAACTGGCCTCCAGGACGGGCCCGATGACTGCCTCCTGTGTTCATGGCCAGGTGCAGCCTCTCCCACACTGAGTCCCTCAGGGCTGACTGCCACCGGCGGGGTGCGCTGGAAGGGACGGCGTGTGACTCGCCAGGCTAGGTCATAAGAGACGGCTGCTTCCACCTCGCTCCCGTGGAGCACTTGTTCTAGAGGAAGCTGACTGCCATGTCCCAAGGACGCTCAAGCAGTCCCGTGGAGGCGCAGGGTGCAGTGGAACTGAGCCCTCGCGCCAACAGCCAGCACTGCCTTGCCTTCAGATGCCTGCGGCCCTGGGCAACAACCTCCGGAGAGACCTCGAACCAGAAAGACCCAGCCAAGCTGCTCCTGAATCCCCAACCCGTAGATACTGTGTAAGATTATATGTGTATGATTTTAAGCTGCTGAGTTCTGAGGTGGTTTGTTATGTAGCATTCTAGATAATACACCTGGGGAGGAGAGGAGCTCCATGCACAGTTTAGGTTATTGAGTGTTAAGTTAGGGCATATTGATGATGAGCTCCAGTGTACTGATTTAAGTAAATGGACAACTGTGTATATTTCAGGAAAATGTCTACTTCCCTGTGGATCTTCATAGCCTGGAGACTTCAGTCTCCACTAGCCCGCAAATGCCAGTGGGGTCTGGATGTCTGCTGTCACTTCAAGCACCCAGCATTGCAAATCTGGGATGCCACTTTCTTTGGGAGCATCTCCCCTTTTCTCCCTGCACCAGTGAAATGTGCTCCGGCCTGTAATGCAGCTTGGAGCCCATGTCATGGTGGGTTTGCCAATCCCAGTGCCCTTGCTCCGTCAGAGGGTTTAGACTTTGGACATGAATTATTTCAGTGGGAGATCAGTTTTTCTAGTTAGGTATTTTAAAAGAGAAAGAAAGTAGTTCACAGGCGCACTTGCATTGCTACAGAGGATAAAACTGCAGACCATGGTGCATGTGAAAGGCGATGCAATCAAAGAGACGTGTCCCAACCTCTCATTTTCACGTCTAGTGACTTGAGTATGGTTTTCGTATTCTTTTTGTCCTGTGTATACTCACAGGTAAGCTATCTTGCTTGTATGTATTTTTGAGTGTGCCTGTGCAGTGATGTCCCAAGGATTGAGCTGACTTCTTGATAGAGTTTTCTATCTCTAGATGGATATAATATTGTTTGTTTTTTTAAAAGTATGTTTATTTAAATGTGGTTGATTTACAATGTTGTGTTAGTTTCAGGTGTACAGCAGAGTGATTCAGTTATACGTATATATGTAAATATATGTAGTCTTTTTTTTACATTCTCTTCCATTACAGGTTATTATAAGATATTGAGTAGAGTTCCCTGTGCTGTACAGTAGGTCCTCGTGGGTTATGTATTTCATATTTTAATCCCAAACTCTGAATTTATCCCTCCCTCCCCCTTTCCCCTTTGGGAGCCGTAAGTTTGTGTTCTGAGTCTGTGGGTCTATTTCTGTTTTGTAAGGAAGTTCACGTGTATCATTTTTTAAGATTCCACATATAGGTGATGTCATATGGTATTTGTCTGTCTGACTTACTTCACTGAGTGTGATCATCTCTGGGTCTAGATGGATGTAGTTTTAATAACGTTCCTTGTAGAGGAGAGATCGTGTATGCGGTGGGTGAAGCTTTCTAGGGTTAACGGATATTGTAACTGTACAGCAGGCTCAGCAAACACTGCCTCAAAGGTGCAGATGGTGGATGGGGGTGAGTAACGCAGGCCTCTGCCCTCAGGAGCTCAGAGGCAGCAAGCTTTGAAACAATGATTCCAGTTTATAAGTAAGATCGGTAATCAAAATAGTAGTAATTAAAACACGACGGGAAGGATGCAGGGAAGGAAATGGAGTGGGGAACAGGAGCGGAATGAAGGGTTATAAGGGCCCCTGGTTGTTAAAGCCCGGTCTGCGGGCCAGCAGCAGCAGCAGCCTTCCTGGGAGCTTGTAAGAAAGGCAGATTCTCGGACCGTGCCCCAGAGCTGCTGAAGCTGAATGTCTGCGGGCGGGACGGGGACCCAGCCCTCACGATTTGCCAGGTCACCTGTTGCAATCAATAAAGTGTATCAGGGAGTTTTCCTGCGTTCTTACATGGATGGCAGGTTTTACTTTGCCCATTAGTACAACTTACCCATTTGGTTTCTTTTAAGGGTCGTGCTTTGGTGTCATCCCTAAAAACTCTGCCTAGCCCTAGGTCACGAAGATTTTGCCCATTTGTACAGGGCCATAAACATCACTCAGGGATTTACGCAGGCAAAGGCATCCCTGGTTGAAGAAAGAGAAAATGGCCTGCGATGCTGCCTTCATTTGGGTTCTCTCAGAAGCAGAGCCTGAGACGAGGATTCTGGTGCAGGGCGTTTCTTGGGTGCTGCAGGGACCCTGGGAGGGGCGACTGGGAGAAGAAGGCACCCGTTAGAGCCTGGGCTGTTAATGCAGCTCACCATGTGGGCAGCCGGAGCTTAACTGCATGCTTTGGAAACTCTAGGAAATGATGCTTGCAGTGTCACGAGCTCCCCAAGTCACCTGTGGGTTCACTAGGAGGACCTAGGGGACTCGGTGTATAGTTGTCTTCGCTGCTGTGACTTCCTCTGATGGAAGGATATAAAGCAAAATCAGCAAAGGGAAAAGGCGATGGGGCAAGCTCTGGAGGAAACCAGGCTCCGGCTGCCAGAGTCCTCTTCCCGTGGAGTCCCACAGGGATGCGCTTCCTTTTCCCACAGTGAGCTGAGGCAACACGGGTGAAGTGCTCTCTACCCAGGAAGCCTGTTAGTCTCAGTGCCCACATTTCTGTTGGGGGGCGGGTCCTGTAGGCACTCTCTGTCCAGCTTGTATCAAAATTCCAGACTCCCAGAAGGAGAGCAGGGGTTCAGTATCAGTCACAGTATTTGGACAGCCAGTTTAGGTACCGCGAGCCATTCTTATCAGTTCTGGGGATGGTGTCAACCCTCCCGAAATCCACGTTCCCAGGTGCCAGCCGAGGGCCAGCCTTGCCAGCAGGCCTTCCTGAAGAGAGCAGTCTCTGGCCTGCAGTGCTAAGTCTTTTCTGCACAGGTATGAAACACATGCCTTGAAATGACCCCATTCAGGGGGCGAGGCAGTGGGAGTATTTATGCACCAGTTCTCGAGACATCGGTTAATACCTGCTCCCAGTAATGCTCTTCAGGCGTGCCACGCCAGCAGAGCCACCTTCCACGGGGCCGGAGGCAGTGACCTCAGGCACACACATACAGTTGGGAATCAGCTGGAGCTCACTGGAAGGTCTTGAGGGATATGGGTGGGGCACTGGAAGCATCAGGTACAGTAGTTATTCTAGAAATTGGGTGGGGACGACAGAGCCGTGTGTCCAGGGCAGTTCACATGCGTGTAGTCATGCGGCAGTATTACAACTGTGGGTGAAATGACCAAGGTCAAGGCTTCCCTCTAACTTCCTTGGGGTGTGGCAGGAATGCTGGGTGGGAGGCACAGGGAGAGCCATGGATGGGCACCTCCTCCCTGTGTCTGCCTGTTTCTTTCTCTTCTTCTGAGCCTCTCATATGCATATATTTGTTCACTTGATGGAGTCCCATAAGTCCCTTAGTGTGTGTGTGTGTGTGTGTGTGTGTGTGTGTGTGTGTGAGCGAGCATTGTGGGGGCAGAAGATACTTGTATGTTTAACAAATGTTTGCTATAGCCTCAAACATGCATGGCAAAATAATTTTTTTTCTTTATCCACACGAGCACATTGGGAGACCCGTGTCTGCTGTGTAATTTGAAGTTAGCTGTGAATTTGTATTGGATTGCATTTTTGAAGCGTGTCATGGGGTTGTGTGCACAGAGATCCAGGGCATGAATAAAGGCAGGCCCGCGTCCCCTCATTCATTTTAAGGTCCTGATTTCCTCCCCCCCCCCCCGTCAGAGAACTGAGTGGATGGGGAGCTGGCCTGGCTGCCCTAGGAGGAGGGGCTGGGGGGAAAGGGTTTACACTGGATCACAAGTTCATGATGATGATCGTGGTAATGCAGGCCTCGAGTAGAGGTGTGACACTCTTCAAAGGCAGGAGCTCCAAGACTGCCCTCTTCCCCAGTCCCCCCTCCAGGATCACAATCTGCATTTTAATAAGACCCCAGGGGATTCATGGGCTCATCCCAGCCTGATTCAGGCTCTCAACTGAGAGGCTGCACTTTGGAAGCACCTGGGGAGCTTTAGAAATGCTGATGACTGGGCCCCCCAGACCCGGCTTTAACTACTCCGGGCTGGACCTGGGGTTGGGGGCCTTTGTGAAAGGCCCCAGGTGATTGGGCTGTGCAGCCAGGGCTGGGACAGGCCTGGGACCTGCTCACTGCACCTCCACAGAACTCTCCTTTCTCAGCCACCAAGACACCTGCCCTCCTGCCTGCCTCTGACCATGGCTTCTTTTTTAAATTAATTAATTAATTAATTAGGCTGCGTTGGGTCTTCATTGCTGCACGCCGGCTTTCTCCAGTTGTGGCGAGCGGGGGCTACTCTTCGTTGCGGTTCACAGGCATCTCATTGTGATGGCTTCTCTTGTTGCGGAGCATGGGCTCTAGGTGCACGGACTTCAGTAGTTGTGGCACGTGGGCTCAGTAGTTGTGGCTCGCGGGCTCTAGAGCGCAGACTCAGTAGTTGTGGCATACGGGCTTAGTTGCCTCGTGGCATGTGGGTTTTTCCCGGACCAGGGCTCGAACCTGTGTCCCTTGCATTGGCAGGCGGATTCTCAACCACTGAGCCCCCAGGGAAGCCCCTGACTACGGCTTCTTAATCTGCTTGGTCCGTGATTCTGTCTCTGGCCCCCAGTCCCGCCTGGCTCCCCGCGTTTCTTCTTTTGAGATTCTTTTCCCATATAGGCTATTAGAGAGCACTGAGTAGAGTTCCCTGTGCTGTACAGCAGGTTCTTAACTAGCTATCTGCTTTATATCTAGTAGTGTGTGTATATGTCAGCGCCGATCTCCCAATTCACCCCTCCCTCCTCCCTAGGTTTCTGACTTCAGCCCGGTCCCTTTTCTATAGTCAGAGTGTGGTCCGCAGACTGGCAGCAATAGCTTGTGAGAAATGCAGAGTCTCAGGCCCTACCCTGGCCATGCTGGATCAGAATCCGCATTTTAGCCAGCTGTCCAGTGCTCCAAATGTGCAGGAAGGTGGGAGAGGCGCTGCTCTCGCTGTCAGGGCGGGGAGAACTGGTGGGAGGGGCGCCGCTCTGGCCGTCGGGGCGGGGAGAACTGGAGGGAGGGGCGCCGCTCTCGCTGTCAGGGCGGGGAGGACTGGTGGGAGGGGCGCCGCCCTGGCCGTCAGGGCGGGGAGAACTGGTGGGAGGGGCGCCGCTCTGGCCGTCAGGGCGGGGAGAACTGGTGGGAGGGGCGCCGCTCTGCCTGTCAGGGCGGGGAGAACTGGTGGGAGGGGCGCCGCTCTGGCCGTCAGGGCGGGGAGAACTGGTGGGAGGGGTGCCGCTCTCGCTGTCAGGGCGGGGAGGACTGGTGGGAGGGGCGCCGCTCTGGCCGTCAGGGCGGGGAGAACTGGTGGGAGGGGCGCAGCTCTGCCTGTCAGGGCGGGGAGAACTGGTGGGAGGGGCGCCGCTCTGGCCGTCAGGGCCGGAAGAACTGGTGGGAGGGTCGCCGCTCTGCCTGTCAGTGTGGGGAGAACTGGTGGGAGGGGCGCCGCTTTGCCTGTCAGGGCGGGGAGAACTGGTGGGAGGGGCGCCGCTCTGGCCGTCAGGGCCGGAAGAACTGGTAGGAGGGGCGCCGCTCTGGCCGTCAGGGCGGGGAGAACTGGTGGGAGGGTCGCCGCTCTGCCTGTCAGTGTGGGGAGAACTGGTGGGAGGGGCGCCGCTCTGCCTGTCAGGGCGGGGAGAACTGGTGGGAGGGGCGCCGCTCTGGCCGTCAGGGCCGTGAGAACTGGTGGGAGGGGCGCCACTTTGCCTGCCAGGGCGGGGAGAACTGGTGGGAGGGGCGCAGCTCTCGCTGTCAGGGCGGGGAGAACTGGTGGCGTTGGCGGGAGCCAGGGAACCCGGCCTCAGGACCTGGAAGGCCTTTACTTATTCAGTTTCTCGGCTGTCGCTGTTGACATTGGCGCGGGCCGTTCTTTGCTGTTCGGCCGTCCTGCGCATTTAGGATGTTTATCAGCATCCCTGGCCTGTACCCACTTGATGCCAGGAGCACTCCCCGGCCTCCCCCGCAATTGTGACATTCCGAGAATGTCTCCAGGCACTGCCAAGTGGCTGCTTAGGGACACAGTTGGCCCTGGAAGGCCACTTTGGGGAGAAATGACCTGTGAATCCACATGGTTCAAAGGTCACCAGTTGACTTTGGGGCCCCCAAATATAACCCCTGCAGGGAAGTGCCCAAAAGGCTCGTTTGGTCCAGTTTTGAATTAAGGCAGAATTTCTCCGCCTCAGCGCTGTCGGCACTTGGGGCCGACCTGGTCACTGTAGGGTGCTGAGTAGTATCCCTGGCCTCCACCCACTAGATACCAGCAGCACCCCTGTCTGAGGTGACAAAATGTGCCCAGTGACCTCTGGGGGCAGAATTGCCTGTTGGGAGCCACTGGTCCGTCCATCGTTGGTCTGTGTCGCCCAGTGTCATCCCCCCGCTGTAGACCCGCCGTAGAGGTGGTGGCTCCCAGGGTAGCCACTCCCCTGGAAAGAGGGTCCTCCTTTTCTCTGTCGTCCGCATGTGGCACTGCATGGGTCCCCTGCTCGCCCCACAGCCAGTCGCTGTGCCTGGCGGTTGGCGACTGTCATTGGCCAGCCTGGGTCACGTGCCCACGGTGGGGAGGGGAAGCTTTGGTACCAAATGGAGGGGGGGGGATAATTCTGGGGGGGGGGGCGAGAATGGCCTGCCCTTGCACTCCTGTGCGCAGGTAAATGCTCAGCTGCACTGCCATCTAGTCAGTAACCAGCTCGTCTAGCGAATGTCTCTGCCTGTTTCCAGGCCACCTTGGAGGGCGCTCAGCCCTTTTACAGGTGAGCAGCCGAGGCTCGGCGGGGCTGGAGGCACCCACATTGGCCTGCAGGGCCCAGGTGTCCTAAGCCCCCATGCCCCCTTCAGCTTCTTCCTCCAGGCCTCCCTCCACGGGCCTGTCAGAGGGCTCTTTCAGAGCATCCTCTTCTTCTTCAAACACTTCCGCATCTCAAAAGAAAGCGAGCGTTTTTAGGCAGCCCCGAAGTCCCTGCCCATTGAACTGGAGCTTTTCTTCCCTCCATAGTCCCCTTCTACCCAAACCTCCAGGACGGTGGAGAGTGGGGAAGGGATTGTGCTCCAAAGAAAAATGACACTGCTATCGCCGGAAGAAGGAACAGATGCGTGCTGGGCAAAAGCCACAAATGAGAATCGTGCCTAAGAAGCTGCATTTCCTGATGGGCAGCCCACATTTTCAAACACTTCTTCAAATTGCAAAGTATAGCAAACACGCCCCAAGTGCATAACACCTGACTGTATGGCTTAATGGATCGAACACGAAGCCTCCGTGTCACACCTAACGTATAATTTATAGGATGCCACGTAGATGGAATCACACAGTGTGGATTCTGACGCGACTCGACTCTTCGGTCAGCAGGCTGTGTGAGACACACCCACTGCAAGCATACCTTGGGAAGCACTGGAGTCAGAGGGTGTGTAGAAGCCGAGAAGCCACTGAAGGTGATAGAGGAGTGGCCACGGGTCGGAGCGGGAATTGGCCTTGAGTTGCTCAGGGCACAGAGCAGAAGCCATGGGCTGTGGAGACAGGAGTTCCTGTGACCTGAGGCAGGAGCTGGGGCTAAAGGAGGCTGAGGGAAGGATGGCAGGTGAGGCAGGGCAGGGTACTGGTTGGAGCAGATGGAGAGGAGGCAGGCCCCGCCCAGTGGACTCAGCTGCCCCAGGCAGCAGGGCTGCTCACACAGCACCCTCTGGTGGCCCCGTGGTGCAGTGACACCCCCTCTGAGCCCCAGGGAGCCCAGGCTGGTGGCCTTCAGAGGAGCGGCCAGCACCAAGGAGCTGGCGGCCAGCAGACGTCAGCCCTGAGTTTAGTGCCTGCTGTAATCCATGCAGGTTGCAAGAAAAGTGACTTGTGATTGGTTGTTGGAGCTTCTGGAAAATCTGTAAGACATGAAGCTTTTTTCCATATATTTTTTTTTAGTTGTCATCTAAGGCCTGGCTCTGAACTCAGTGTTCTGGGATCCTCTCCTCCTTGTGTCCTACTCCTTTCACGGTCTCTTGTGAGTATGTGTGATCTCTAGCCCTGATGGCCTTGACCACTTTGTCAAAGTGATGCTATGACCATATTTGTATTCACAAGCCAGGGGCATCTGGTGTCTTGAAGCATTAGGATACCTAACTTGTTGGAGAAACTTTTCCGGTGGTAGGATATCCTAGAAACCTTGATGTGTATGTGTGTGTGTTAAGAACTACCTTTTATTCCCTTGCAGCTTCCAGGTTGAAACGTCGCTCGGGAGGTCCTGTGCTTGCATTTGCAGGGTCCCATCCTTCCTTTCCAGAATCCTGTGCAGGACAGCCATACCTCTTCATCTTTTTTTTTTTTTTTTTTTTTTGCTGTACGCGGGCCTCTCACTGTTGCGCGCTCTCCCGTTGCGGAGCACAGGCTCCGGACGCACAGGCCCAGCGGCCATGGCTCACGGGCCCAGCCGCTCCGCGGCATGTGGGATCCTCCCGGACCGGGGCACGAATCCGTATCCCCTGCATCGGCAGGCAGTCTCTCAACCACTGCGCCACCAGGGAAGCCCGCCTCTTCATCTTTGTACATTCCCAGTGATTGGTGATGCTTGCTTTGCTGCTTCTGTTGGTAGGTGAGGCTTGAAGGCTTGCCAGTGGCTCTGGCACTGTGGACAAGGGCCTGGCAGGTGGCAGATGCCCCGTGACTGCTTGTGTCAAGTAGCGCCCAGCAGCCCCCGAGCGCGGCCTCTTTCTGTAGGTCGCACGTCAGGGCACACAGGCACATGTCTTCTTTCTGCTCTGTCTGGGCTGCTCTGTGTTTCAACGACCGAAGGGCTGAGTAGAGGAATTGTAACCGAGGCTGCATGGCCCCTGAGCTGAAAATATTTCTCATCTGGCCCTTTGTAGGAAACATTTGCCAAGCCCTGAATGGCAGTTGAGTTACTGCGAGGGCACAGGGAGGAGACAGACGGCAAGGCCAGCTTGCTGGAAAGGCTCACGGGGCCGGGATGAGGTTTTGGTGGCAGTTTCTCCCACGCCCACACTGCCAGAGGAACCTGCTGGAACTCACCCTTGGGGTGACCAGCCTTCCTTGCTGATTGGAGACTTTCGACTTTTTTTTTGGCCGCACTGTGCAGCCTGCAAGATCTTATCTCCCCGACCAGGGATCGAGCCCGGGCCCTTGGCAGTGAAAGCGCAGAGTCCTAACCGCTGGACTGCCGGGGAATTCCGAGACTTTTAATATTTTAATCTGGGTGATGACTTTTCGTTCCATCTGCCCAAGTCATCTGGGGATTAGCTAGTAGTGTCATGGTTCCAAGTGGGAAACCAGCCAAATGTCCATCCACAGTAGAATGGATAAACTCACTGTGGTCTGTTTGCACCATTGAATACTATAGGACAGGAAGCGGCAAAGAACGTCATCCCGTGGGCCAAATCCAGCTCACTGCCTGAGCCAAAATGAGCTAAGAATTGATTTTTATATTTTTTAATGATGCAAAGAAACTGAAGGAAGAATAATACTTGGTGACAGGTGAAGATTATATGAAATTCAGACTTCATTGTCGATAAGTCGAGTTTCATTGCCACATAGCCCCAGCCATTAATTTGTGTATTGTCTCTGGCTGCTTTTATGTGACAGTGGCAGAGTTGAGTAGTCCCGACAGAGGCCACGTGGCCCACGAAGCTACAGATATTTACTCTCTGGCCCTTAATAGAAAAAGTTCACTGTTGTAGAGCATAGAGAATGAACGAACGATAGTTAGATAAACTCAACACCATGGGTAGATCTTACAACACAGTGTAGAACAGAAGAAGCTGGAAACAAAATATCCCGTTTATATAAAGTTCAAAAACGGGCAAAATTCATCTGTGGTGTGAGGGTAGTGATTACCTTTACAGGTGGGGTAGGGGCCTGGAAGGGGCCGTGAGGGAGCTTCTGGGCGCTGGTCACGTTCTGTCCTTGATCTGGGAGCTGGTTATGTGCGTGAGCTCACTTTGTGAAAATTTGAGGAGGTGTACACTTAGGACTTTTGCCTTTTTATGGATAGATGTTTATTTCAATGAAAAGCTTACTTAAGAAAAGTGATTTCAGTCTGACAGCTCCTCAAAAGGTTAAATGTAGAGTTACCATATGACCCAGTAATTCTGTTCCTAGGTGTCTACCCAGGAGAACTGAAAATACATGTCTACGTGAAGACTGGAATAACCATAGCAGCATTAGTCACCATAGCCCCAAAGTGGAAACAGCCCAGATGTCCATCAGCTGATGAGTAGACAAACACAACGTGTGTATATCAAATACAACGGAGTATTATTCACCCATAAAAAGGAGTGAAGCACTGATGCTCCAACATGGGCAAAACTTGAAAACATTATAATAACAGAAAGAAGCCAGACACAAAAGGCCGCGTATGATATGATGCCATTTCTGTGACGTGTCCAGAAGAGGCAAATCTGTAGAGAAGGAAAGCAGATGAGTGGTCACGAGGGGCTGGGCCAGGAGAGGGACTGCTGTGGGCATGGGGTTACTTGTAGAGGATGAAAACTTCTGGAATTAGATAGTGCACCTCTGTAGCCAGAAGGAGAAGGTCCCAAGATGACAGCCACCTCGCCTGCTCTTTCGTGCTGCCCTTCCAAGCACAGGTGACTCGAAGGTTGACAGGGGGAAGGCCTGACTTCTCCACCAGGTAATCCAGACCTGCCCCCAGATCCAGGCCAGATGAGTAATGCAGAGCAGTTTCCAGAACATAAGTAAAATGAGGACGTTAGATTTGCTACTTCTGTTTACTAAAATAGCAGTTGCACGAAAAACAGGGCAAGTTGGAAGATTGTAGATAACTCACTTCCTGGACTTGCCCTGTGATTATGCCCAGGCCAGTCCGGCGTCCCTGGTCTCTATTTCCCTCTGGCTTGATTGGAGAGGAGCAAGCATCTTCCTAGCAGCTACTGGTGCGCATGCATTTCCATCAAGGACAGGAGCGTGGACTCTTGGCTTCTTGCTGGTTACAAGATCCCCCTGCTTACCTGGGGCTTGCTTTTTCTATGTTTTTAATAATCTTTTCTGAGTTGTACTTTTGGGTTCCCATTTCTAACTGTTAAGGGCAATAATGCTCACAGATATCACTATAGCTTTTGAGGATGTGAGATTATCACTCAGATGATCTCAATTTTGCCAACAGTGAAGAGTATGTTCTTTTTTCAAATGATTTTCTGCTCTGTAATGACTGATAGAAACAGCTGGCAGTGAAGACAGCTCTGAAATTTCTGGAAAGTTCCCTAGGCTTAACCAGTATTTGTGCAGAGACAAAAAGTTTTGATGAATAAAGATTCTTTGCTTGTCCCAGAGCGTGTGGAAGGGGCGGGTACTAAGATTCAGTCTCTGTGACATCTGCTCTGGGTGGAAAGCACCTGAGAAACAGTCCAGCCCAGGACTGTAGTTTTTGAGAGGAGGGCGGTGAGGGTCAGCGGGGGTCAGCGGAGGTCACACAGCCAGATGGGATTCACGCAAATTTCTCGGTTAGTGGTCTTTTCATGTTGAGTAGATGTATTTCATTTGAAAGAAAATAGTCTCTAATAAATGTAAACACTTTGAGGAGTTTTCAGGAGAAGATATTTAAAATGCCAGGCATGGATTCATGTTTTAATGGCCTCACGAGTTCTTGGTGAACAGAAATCGCAGCAGGTCCCCCAAACGTTCAGTTTGACTTGCTTAATCTCCCTGAGCAGAACTGGAATCCATCAGGTCCCTTCTGTGAGCTACAGACATCAAAGGACTGATTAGATAAACTTTGGGAATGAGGGAACATGCAGGGTGGTAAGGAAAATGTGTTTTCATGAAATACTTAAGGGTTTTTTTTTTTTAAACATTATTATTATTATTTTATTGGAGTGTAGTTGCTTTCCAATGTTGTGTTAGTTTCTGCTGTACAACAAAGTGAATCAGCTATACGTATACATATATCCCCTCCCTGTTGGACCTCCCTCCCCGCCCCCCCCTCCCCCCGCAATCTCGCCCATCTAGTTCATCACAGAGCACTGAGCTGAGGTCCCTGTGCTGCACAGCAGGTTCCCACTAGCTATCTGTTTTACACGTGGTAGTGTATATACGTCAATTCTAATCTCCCAATTCATCCCACCCTCCCATTCCACCCCCCATGTCCATTCTCTATGTCTGCGTCTCTATTCCTGCCCTGCAAATAGGTTCATCTGTACCATTTTTCTAGGTTCCACATGTATGCATTAACACAACGATATTTGTTTTTCTCTTTCTGACTTACTCCACTCTATATGACAGGCTCTAGGTCCATCCACATCTCTACAAATGACCCAGTTTCATTCTTTGTTATGGCTGAGTAATATCCCATTGTATATATGTGCCACATCTTTATCCATTCATCTGTTGTTGTTTTTTTTAACATATTTATTGGAGTGTAATTGCTTTACAATGGTATGTTAGTTTCTGCTGTATAACAAAGTGAATCAGCTATATGTATACATATATCCCCGTATCTCCTCCCTCTTGTGTCTGCCTCCCACCCTCCCTATCCCACCCCTCTAGGTGGTCACAAACCACCGAGCTGATCTCCTTATGCTATGCGGCTGCTTCCCACTGGCTATCTGTTTTACATTTGGTAGTGTATATATGTCCATGCCGCTCTCTCACTTTGTCCCAGCTTACCCTTCCCCCCCCCCATATCCTCAAGTCCATTCTCTAGTAGGTCTCCATCTTTATTACCGTCTTGCCCCTAGGTTCTCCTGACCTTTTTTTTTTTTTTTTTAGATTCCATATATATGTGTTAGCATACGGTATTTATTTTTCTCTTTCTGACTTACTTCATTCTGTATGACAGACTCTAGGTCCATCCACCTCACTACAAGTAACTCAATTTTGTTTCTTTTTATGGCTGAGTAATATTCCATTATATATATGTGCCACATCTTCTTTATCCATTCATCTGTCGGTGGACACTTAGGTTCCTTCCATGTCCTGGCTATTGTAAATAGTGCTGCAATAAACATTGGGGTACATGTCTCTTTTTGAATTATGGTTTTCTCTGGGTATATGCCTAGTAGTGGTGTTGCTGGGTCATATGGTGGTTCTAGTTTCACATTTTTTTTTTTTTTTTTGCAGTACATGGGCCTCTCACTGCTGTGGCCCCAACCCGCTGCCGAGCACAGGCTCCAGAAGCGCAGTCCCAGCGGCCACGGCTCATGGGCCCAGCCACTCCGCGGCATGTGGGATCCTCCCGGACCAGGGCACGAACCCGTGTCCTTTGCATCGGCAGGCGGACTCTCAACCACGGCGCCACCTGGGAAGCCCCTATTTTTACTTTTTTAAGGAACCTCCATACTGTTCTCCATAGTGGCTGTATCAATTTACACTCCCACCAAAAGTGCAAGAGGGTTCCCTTTTCTCCACACCCTCTCCAGCATTTATTGTCCGTAGGTGTTTTGATGACGGCGTTCTGACTGGTGTGAGGTGATACCTCATTGTAGTTTTGATCTCCATTTCTCTAATAATTAGTGATGTTGAGCATCTTTTCAGGTACCTCTTGGCCATCTGTATGTCTTCTTTGGTGAAATGTCTATTTAGGTCTTCTGCCCATTTTTTGATTGGGTTGTTTGTTTTTTTGATACTGAGCTGCGTGAGCTGTTTGTATATTTTGGAGATTAATCTGTTGTTGGTTGCTTCATTTGCAAATATTTTTTCCCATTCTGAGGGTTTTCTTTTGGTCTTGTTTATGGTTTCCTTTGCTGTGCAAAAGCTTTTAAGTTTCATTAGGTCCCATTTGTTTATTTTTGTTTTTATTTTCATTATTCTAGGAGGGGGGTCCAAAAAGATCTTGCTGTGATTTATGTCAAAGAGTGTTTTTCCTATGTTTTCCTCCAAGAGTTTTATAGTGCCTGGTCTTACATTTAGGTCTTTACTGCATTTTGAGTTTATTTTTGTGCATGGTGTTAGGGAGTGTTCTAATTTCATTCTTTTACATGTAGCTGTCCAGTTTCCCAGCACCACTTATTGAAGAGACTGCCTCTTTTCCATTGTATATTCTTGCCTCCTTTGTCATAGATTTTTTGACCAGAGGTGTGTGGGTTTATCTCTGAGCTTTCTGTCCTGTACCATTGATCTATATTTCTGTGTTTGTGCCAGTACCATACTGTCTTGATGACTGTAGCTTTGTAGTATAGTCTGAAGTCAGGGAGCCTGATTCCTCCAGCTCCATTTTTGTTTCTCAAGATTGCTTTGGCTATTTGGGGGTCTTTTGTGTTTCCATACAAATTGTAAAATGATTTGTTCTATTTCTGTGAAAAATGCCATCGGTAATTTGATAGGGATGGCATTGAATCTGTAGATTGCTTTGGGTAGTATAGTCATTTTCACAATGTTGATTCTTCCAGTCCAAGAACATGGTATATCTTTCCATGTGTTTGTGTCATCTTTGATTTCTTTCATCAGTGTTTTATAGTTTTCTGAATACAGGTCTTTTCCCTTCTTAGGTACATTTATTCCTAGGTATTTTATTCTTTTTGTTGTGATGGTAAATGGGATTGTTTCTTTGATTTCTCTTTATGATCTTTTGTTGTTAGTGTATAGGAATGCAAGAGATTTCTGTGCATTAATTTGGTATCCTGCAACTTTACCAAACTCATTGATTAGCTCTAGTAGTTTTCTGGTGGCATCTTTAGGATTTTCTTTGTATAGTATCATGTCATCTGCAAACAGTGACAGTTTTACTTTTTCTTTTCCAATTTGTATTCCTTTTATTTCTTTTTCTTCTCTGATTGCCATGGCTAGGACTTCGAAAACTATGTTGAATAATAGTGGTGAGAGTGGACATCCTTGTCTTGTTCCTGATCTTAGAGGAAATGCTTTCAGTGTTTCACCATAGAGAATGATGTTTGCTGTGGGTTTGTCATATATGGCCTTTATTATGTTGAGGTAGGTTCCCTCTATGCCCACTTTCTGGAGAGTTTTATCATAAATGGGTGTTGAATTTTGTCAAAAGCTTTTTCTGCATCTGTTGAGGTGATCACGTTTTTTATTCTTCAGTTTGTTAATATGCTGTATCACATTGATTGATTTGCGTATGTTGAAGAATCCTTGCTTCCCTGGGACAACTCCCACTTGATCATGGTGTATGATCCTTTAATGTGTTGTTGGATTCTGTTTGCTTTTGTTGAGTTTTTTTTGCGTCTACGGTCATCAATGATGTTGGTCTGTAATTTTCTTTTTTTGTGATATCTTTGATCTTGGTATCAGGGTGATGGTGGCCTCGTAGAACAAGTTTGGGAGTGTTCTTCCCTCTGCATATTTTTGGGGGAGTTTGAGAAGGATAGGTGTTGGCTGTTCTCTAAATGTTTGATAGAATTCGCTTGTGAAGCCGTCTGGTCCTGGACTTTTATTTGCTGGAAGATTTTTAATTACAGTTTCAATTTCATTACTTGTGATTGGTCTGTTTATATTTTCTAACTCTTCCTAGTTCAGTGTTGGAAAGTTGTATCTTTCTAAGAATTTGTCCATTCTTCCAGGTTGGCCATTTTATTGGCATATAGTTGCTTGTAGTAGTCTCTTATGATCCTTTGTATTTCAGCGGTGTCAGTTGTTATTTCTCCTTTTTCATTTGTAATTTTATTGATTTAAATCCTCTCCCTTTTTTTCTTAGAGTCTGGCTAAAGGTTTATCAATTTTGTTTATCTTCTCAAGGAACCAACTTTTAGTTTTATTGATCTTTGCTATGTGTTCTTCTTTTCTATTTCATTTATTTCTTCTCTGATCTTTATGATTTCTTTCCTTCTACTAACTTTGGAGTTTTTTTTGTTGTTGTTCTTCTTCTTTCTCTACTTGCTTTAGGTTTAAGTTTAGATTGTTTATTTGAGATTTTTCTTGTTTCTTGAGGTGAGATTAAATTGCTATAAACTTCCCTTTTAGAACTGCTTTTGCTGCGTCCCATAGGTTTTGAGTTTTTGTGTTTTCATTGTCATTTGTTTTTGTGTATTTTTTAATTTCTTCTTTGATTTCTTCAGTGATCGCTTGGTCATTTAGCAGCATAGTGTTTAGCTTCCACGTGTTTGTGTTTTTTACAGTTTTTTTTTCCTGTGATTGATTTCTAATCTCATAGCATTGTGGTCGGAAAAGATGCCTGATGAGTCCAGGAGGGATATGAACTATTACTGTACCCATTTTACAGATAAGGAAATTGAGGCACAGAGAGTTTAAGGCTTGGGTAGAACCCCATGGCAGACATAAGTTGGCCTGGACCTTAGCACAGAAGTCTGGTTTTTCCCGGGAAGCAGAGCCAATCAGATTTAAGAGGATGGACAAACCAAAAACTGTTAAAAGAAACTTTGTTGTTAACTTGAATGCTGATTTAGTAACTCAGAATGAGGCGTGGGCTAGAATTTTCAGGAAAGGTGCTCTCTGTTCTCTGTACCTGAAGTGCTCCTGGAAGCCATGGCACAGAGCCAGGGACTGCTTGGGGGTGTTCTTGGTGGCTCCTACCATCCTTTTCTGAGGGTCAGATGTCCCCCAAATCATCCTGAGGATGCCAGTGCAGAGGAGACTGGTCTGGACTCATGAGGCTGTGCAGGAGTCAAACTGACAAGCTAATTCTCTTTGTACTTTTCTTTTTTTCTAGGCTGTCTCATCTGCTCACATATTTATTTTTGAGTCTGTTTATCCTATGTGTGATAAAATTGGGACTTAGACATTTTTGGTAGGTGCGTAGATGGAACCTAAAAAAATTCTGTAATGGGGCCTTGCCTTTGTTACCGCGGCGGTTCAGAGATAACCACACACTTAAAGGAACTCAAAACACTTCAGTGAAGATTGACCACATGCCAGAGACAGTGATGGGAGTGCAAATATAAGTAAGTCATTTTTCGTCACTGCAGAGGGTCATGGTGGAGTGGGAAGATGTTCCAGCCACAATGTAATTAGGAGTTCTGATAATGCTTTGGGGCAGAGTGACATCAGCAAAATGGTAAGATAGAAAGCTGTGGCTATTGTTCCCTCACAGAAACAGCAATAACAATGATATAGAGACCTTTATGAGAATTCTAGATTCCAGTCAGGAAGTTGCAGGACCCCAGAAGAGCACAAAGCCAAAAACAGTTGCTTTGAAACAGATAAGAGGAGTGATTTCACTTTACCTGTGTCGGCCCCTCCTCCAAGATGGCACAGTTCAGCAGTGAGAGAGACTGCCTGCAGTTTCTCCTCCTGGGGAAAGAGAGAGTAGAACGTGTCTCCAACGTCTCAACCTTTCAGAGCCCTACCTCAGGGCTCGCCTTCCTCCCCACTTATAGCACTGATGGAACCAGCATAGGTTGGAGGCCTGAGGGTAGCTGAGAACAGTGAAAGTGGTGGGCGGCTTGTGGCAGCTGGCATGGATTTGCATGATTGGGAGAAGACCCTCAACTTGAGGCTTCTCACTCATGAGGGAGAGGAGTAAAGAGTGCGTCCAATGTCCTGGCTTTTCTGAGGACAGCCTGAGGGGACTGGTTTCTGTTTAACTTCATTCCTCATTTGGAGCAAGAGACAGGAAGAGAGGTGGAGTTTGCATCCAGCTCTCTGGATTTTTGCAGGGCTGCCTGAGGAATTGATTTCTCTTTGGTCTGATTAGAGGTACGGACAAGGAGCTGCCTGGTTGCCACTGAGAACCCAGGAGAGTGAGGTGGCTTGCTGCTATAGAACCAGAGAACTTGCAGAGCCAAGGACAGATACCAGAGGGAGCAAGAGAACAAATCTCGTGAACAAATAAACTGGCAAGTTCCTTTAATTAGTACTTTACACGCACAGGTCCAGAGAAAATGCATCAGCAGAAAAGGTTTGAGAGGCCTCCAGATTTTCTAGTTGGGCTGACTAGTGAAGGTCCTTCTCGGTACAAAACTAGTTTGTAAAGACTGGGAGAGGTGGCTCTCTTTTCACATGTGTAGATACCAATAGCAAAGTTGAAAGAACATGATGAATGGGCAAACACGACTCAACCAAATAAACAAAATAAATAACCAGAAACCAATCCCAAAGAAACACAGGTATATGATTTACCTGATAAAGAATTCAAAGTAAACTGTCATAAAGATGCTCAACAAGCTCAGGAAAACAATCCATGAATAAAACGAGCATTTTAACAAAGAGATAGAAAATATAAAAAAGAAACAGAAATTTTGGAGCTGAAGAATATAATAGTAGAACAGAAAACCTCACTTGAGGTGTTCAACAACAGACTTGATGGAACAGAAGAATCAGTGACCTCAAAAGCAGGTAATTGGAAATTATCCAATCAGAGGACCAAAAAAAAAAAAAAAAAAAAAAAAAGAGTGAAGAAAGCCTAAGGGACTTAAGGGACTCCATCAGGTGAAAAAGTACATGTATATGGGAGTCTCAGAAGAAGAAGAAGAGAAAGAAAAGGGCAGAAAGCTTATTTAAAGAAATAATGACAGAAAACTTACCAAATCTGGGAAGGAAAATGGACATCCAGATCCAAGAAACCAAAAAATTCTGTAAAAGATGAATGAAAGAAGTCCACACTGAGTCACATTGTAATCAAACTGTCAGGAGTCAAAGATAGAACTGTGAAAGCAACAAGAGAAATCCACTCATGTCATACAAAGACCCCCATAAGACTGTCAGTGGATTTCTCAGCAGAACCTTTGCAGGCCATAAGAGAGTGGGATGACATATTCAAAGTGCTGGGGAAAAAAAAAAAAAAGAAACCCCAGCTAACCAGGAATTCTATATCTGGCAAAACTGTCCTTAAAAAAATCAAGGATAGATAAAGACTCCCAGATAAACAAAAGCTGAGGGAGTTCATCACCAAGAGACTTGCCTTAGGAAATGCTAAAGGGAGTCCTTTGAGGTGGAATGAAAGGATGCTAAACAGCAACACAAAAACATTTGAAAGTCTAAAGCTCGCTGGTAATCATATGGACAAATACAGAATACTGTAATGCTGCAGTGGAGGTGTGTAAATCAGTGAATTCTGGTATAGAAGTTAAAAAAATAAAGTATAAAAAAGAACTATACCTATAAAAAATGTTAACAGGTGCACAATATAAAATATGTAACTCATGACATCAATAATATAAAATGTGTATGGGGGGAGAGGTAAAAGTGTAGAGTTTCTGTATGTGATTGAAGTAAGTTGTTATCAACTTAAAGTAAATTTTTATCACTATGTTTTATGTAAGCCCCATGGTAACCACAAGAAAATACTTATAGAAGATACACAAAAGAAAATGAAAAGGAATCAAAGCATGTACCTACCAAAGAAAAAAATCAAATGAAACACAAAGGAAAACAGTAAGAAAGGAAAAGAGGAACAAAAGAGCTACAAGACAGGCAGAAAACAATGAACAAAATGGCAGTAGTAAGATCTTTCTTATCAATAATTATTTTAAATGTAAATGGATTAAACTCCCTAATCAAAAGACTTCACGTGGCTGAATGGATTAAAAAAAAACCAAGATCCAACTCTATGCAGGCTGTAAGAGACTCACTTTAGAATTAAGGACAAATAGAAGCTGAAAGTGAAAGGATAGAAAAAGATATTCCATACAAATGACAACCAAGAGAGCAAGATGGCCAGAAGAAACAGAGGACTTGAACAGTGGTATAGATCAAGTGGACCTAACAGACATTTGTCGAATGTTCCACCCAACAGTAGCAGAATACACATTCTTCTCAAGCACACACAACATTCTCCAGGATAGATCTCATGTTATGTCAACAGAATAAGTCTCAACAAATTTAAGAAGATTGAAATTATACCAGCTATGCTCTCTGATCACAATGGAATGAAACGATAAATCAGTGGAAGGAAAATAGGAAAGTTCACAAACATATGGAAATGAAACAACGCACTCTTGAACAACCAGTGGGTCATAGAAGAAACCAAAAGGAAAATTAGAAAATATCTTGAGACAAATGAAAACAAAAACACAGCATACCAAAACTTATGGGATGCAGCAAAAGCAGTATTAAGAGGGAAGTTTATAGTGATAAACACCTACATTTAAAAAGAAGATTCTAAATAAACAACCTGACTTTACACCTCAGTGACCAAAAAAAGAACAAACTAAGCCCAAAGTTAGCAGAAGGAAGGACATAATAGTGATTAGGGGAAATAAATGAAATACAGAATAGAAAAGCAGTTGAAAAATCAATGAGACTAAGAGTTGGTGTTAACATCAATTTTTTGTTAAATAGCCCCATCTTTTTGTTAAAGGTCAACAAAATTGACAAAGCTTTAGCTAGACTAAGAAAAAAAAGGAGAAGACTCAGATAAAATCGGCAATGAAGGAGGAGACATTGCAACTGATGCCACAAAAATAAGAAGGATTATAAGAGACTCCTATAAGGAGTTATATGCCAGGAAACTGGATAATCTAGAAAAAAATGATAAATGCCTAGAACTATACAACCTGCCAAGACTGAATAATGAAGAATAGAAAATGTGAACAGACCTGTAACTAGTAAAGAGGTGGACTTTGTGATAAAAAAGCCTCCCAACATAGAAAAGCCCAGGACCAGATGGTTTCATTGGTGAATTCTATCAAATTTTTAAAGAAGAATTAATTCAGTTTCTTTTCAAACTCTTCTAAAAGAAATTGAAGAAGAGGGAACACTTCCAGACTCTTTTATGAAGCCAGCATTACCCTGATACCAAAGCCAGAAAAAGACACTACAAGAAAATAAAATTGGAGACCAGTATCCCTGATGAGTATAGATGCAAAAATCCTCAACAAAATACTACAAACTGAATTCAACAGCATATTAAAAGGATCTTACACCATGACCAAATGGGATTTATCACTAGGTGCCATGATGGTTCAACATCTGAAAATAAACCCATGTGATACACTACATTAACAGAATGAAGAATAAAAATTACATAATCATCTCAATAGATGCAGAAAAAACATTTGACAAAATTCAACACCCTTTCGTGATTAAAAACATTCAACAAGCTAGGATAGCTTGTTGAATATGAAAAGCCCACAGCTACCCTCATACTCTGTAGATCCTCTCTTGCCTTTAAGGATTGGATAAAAGACCTAGGTGTCCTTTGTGTCTTCCAAAGTCCCTGTGTAAATATGGTTGTGTAAGAGAGATGCTCTTTCTTCAGGATGGTCACCTCCAGTGTGAAGTTCGATTCCATCCTGTCTCTGTTGCCAGCTGTGTTATCTGTTGCTGCAACTAAGTTAGTTGTCCTCCCTTGCAACTAACTTAGCCATCTTCATTTCTTCTCTCCCTTGGAGCCCACGTAAACCATACCTGTTAAACATTGTTATGATGCTGCTACATGACAACCTTTTCAAAAAAACCCGGTGGCTTAAAACAATAACCATTCATTTTTCTCACGGTCTGCAGGTCAGCTGGGTGGTTTGATTGGGTCAAAGCCAGCTGCTCTTGGCTGGGCTCACTCATGAATCTGTGCTTGGTGAGCCTGGATGATCTAGGATGGCCTCAGTTGAGATGACCCACCTTGACTCCCTGTGGTCGCTCATCTTCCAGCATCTAGCCTGGCTTCTGCTCATGGCAGAAGGCCCAGGAAGAAAGCAGAGGCCACGTCGCCTTTGGGGTCTAGACTCAGTACATGCATGCTGTCACTTCCACTGCATGTCCCAAGGCCAGCCCTGATTCAGGAGCTGGAGAAATAGACTCTACCTCTTAATGAAGAGGAGCCGCAAGGTCCCACTGAAAATGCTGTAGATGCAGGGACAGGTAGAGAATCTGAGCTGTTTCTGTGTTCAGTCCACCGTGTAGATCGGGAGTCAGCAAACGTTTTCTGTAAATGGCCAAATAGTAAACATTTGAGGCTTTGGGGGCCATTTGGCCTTTGTCATAACTACTCAACTGTGCCGTTGCGATGTGAAAGCAGCCATAGACAATATGTGGAGTGGGCATGGCTGTGTTCCTCTAGAACTGATTTACAAAGTCAGGCAGCAGGCCGGATTTAGCCCACAGCCTGCAGTTTGCTGTGCTCTGACCTCGACGATCCAGACCAAGTAGGAATCTCAGATGCAGGATCTAGGATGCTGTCCTTCCTGAAATCATAAGCAGAGGTGTCATCTGCCAGCAGAAGTGCTCTTATTGGCGAGAAGAAATAAAACCAGGTGAGAGGAGCAAGGGCTCCCCTCTAAGGTGCAGATGACTATAGTTGACCCTTGAACAACGTGGGAGTTAGGGACACTGACCCCCAGCGCAGTCGAAAAGCCGCGTCCTGCTCTCACTGCCTCAAAACCAAAGGAATTGATGAATGACTCACCCAAGGGCAGGAAGCTGAAACAGTCTGGATAGAATCAGAACTCAAACCCTAGGTCTTGTGATTCTACATATTGGGCTCTCTAATCGAACACAAACTTTTCCCCTCACATAGGTAAAGATCTGTAAAACGAAAATACAGGTATGATATTTATCGAACTAAATCCACGTATAAGTGGACCCACCCAGTTCAAACCTGGGTTGTTCAGGGGTCAGCAGTCTTTGCATCCCTTTGGGTGCCGTATTGAACTTACACAGGTTAAGTTTATTTCTCATCAAGTCCCTGGAGTTCATTCCTTTTTGTTCCTGTGTTTGGCTGGATTCTCATTTCCTATCCATCTATATCTCCCAGGGGATCCCAGACAGAATTCTTTCCATTTTTCTTTTCTTAAAGTTTTTGGCCATGCCACACAGCTTGCAGGATCCTACTTCCTTGACCAGGGTTCGAACCCCTGCCCTCAGCAGTGAAAGTGCTGAGTCCTAACCACTGGACCACCAGGGAATTCCCTCTTTCCGTTATTTCTGACCTGGATGCCCTCTTCTTACGCTTCTGGTCCTCCTGTCTTTCTTAACCCGAGCTTCAGAAGCGAAGTCACCACCTCCTTCTGGGCCCCCAGGGAAAGCCTCCAATTAGATCTACGGATTAGATCATGTTTATTTTCCTTTACCAATTATGCGTCTGATTGTCAGGACGATGACATGCTCCACCAAAGTTTAAAGATACATTTGTTCTCCAGAGTGACTTTTTGTTTCAATCATTATTGCCTGGAGTTGTTGCTTGACTAGAGATTTGGTTAAATTTCAGGTAACATGAACTTCTTTTTTTTTTTTTTTTTTTTTTTGCGGTACGCGGGCCTCTCACTGTTGTGGCCTCTCCCGTTGTGGAGCACAGGCTCCGGACGCGCAGGCTCAGCGGCCATGGCTCACGGGCCCAGCTGCTCCGCGGCATGTGGGATCTTCCCGGACCGGGGCACGAACCCGTGTCCCCTGCATCGGCAGGCGGACTCTCAACCACTGCGGCACCAGGGAAGCCCATGAACTTCTTTTTAATAGAATGTCCAGGTCTCTGCAATTCTTCGATCTGCTGGCTCGGGTTTTCTTACACGGGCTACCCATTGTGGGTCAGCAGCCTGCCATCTTCTTTTTCCCCTCAGAGATTTTCTTTACCGCATAAAATACAAGGCTATTACCATCTTGTTTTTCTAGAAATGAAAATGAAATCTTTGCTTTCTAATTTTATTCCTTCCCTTTTATTATTGGTTGCCACTGACTTCTGCAATATGATTCTTCCCTGGACATTAATCAGTGGGTATAGTTTTCAGCTTGACATGGCTCAGACTTCAAACTTTTAAAGTAGCAAAGTTGCATAGACAGTCAATAAATCAATAACTATCGCCATTTTATTGCTTGTAAGGTGATTACTCCACTTTGCCTGTAGCGACTTTTCAATTTGATCAAAATGCAGTTTTGTCAGGTCGTGGTTGAGTCCTCCAGATATAAAAATACATAAAGCAATTGAGAGAAGCCTGTGCTCAAATATTTTAATAACTACCCTGCACTTCTTTAACCATCTTATTCCGGCACTTTTGTGGTTCCCGTCCTATAATTCAAATTTCCATGCTCTTTGCCAAAGAAATTTTGGTTTAGTGTTTATTCCAACCTCTTGTCTTTGTAAGAGTGTATTATTTTTCTTGCTAACTGGTGGTGAACATTGGTCCTGCTGCAAAGCGTTTTCTCTGTGTCTGATTATTTCCTGTGTGATCTGTAAATCAGGTTCTGATGGTGGTGTAACATGGAAGATGACTTGGTTTATTTGAGATTGTTTTCCAGACAATGGGAGGCGGAATAATAGGAGCGGAATTATTATCTTAGGCAGGAAAGGAAGAAATCCTCCACTTTGCTTACTGCCCTGGCAGCAGGCACCCTTTTGACTGTATTTTAAGGAAAATTAGAAGTGAGGGCCTGCACTCAGGGCTGCTTGCCCGGGGCAGTGTGCTGCCAGCCTGGTATGGCTCTTTGTCTTAGTCTGTTCCTGCTGCTATAACAAAATACCACAGACTGGATGGCTTATAAACAACAGACATTTATTCCTCACAGTTCGGGAGGCTGGCAGTCTGAGATCAGGGTGCCAGCATGGTCAGGTGATGGTTCTTTTTCCAGTCACAGATTTCCTATTGTGTCCTTACATGGTGGAAGGGGCAGAGGAGCTCCCTGGGGCCTCTTTTATAAGGGCACTAGTCCCATTCTTGAAGGTACTGCCCTTATGACCCAGTCACCTCCCAAAGACCCCATCTTCTAATACCATCTTTTGGGGGTTAGGCTTTCAATGTATGAATTTGGGTGGGGAGACACACACGTTCAGACCATAGCATGGCTCACGTGGCAGGTTGTCCTGCCTCCTTGTCATCCCCATGGCATCCCCCCCGCCCCCAGTGCAGAGGACCACTCCCTCTGTGGATCACCTTGGCTCCCACCAGTGAGTTAAGTCTTAGCATTTTCACTCTGCTGTTGCTGTACGTCTCGAGTATCCGCAGAGGTTGTCTGCCTCAGTGGTCCGCTTTATCTCCCAGGAGAACCGGTTACTGGTTTGACTACAGTGATTTGGTTTTGAGTGGTATGCCTCAACCCTGTTTCCCCCAGGCCTCTCATGTTGATGCCCTGCTTTTGCAGAAGGTGAGGTTTTCCAGAAATGGTTATAGTTGACCCTCATTATGAGCGGTTGGTTCCGTATTTGTGAATTTGCCTGCTCACTAAAATGTATTTGTAACATCCAGAGCCATACATGGGGCGCTTGCCCAGTCATTCGCACAGTGCACGTGCAGAGCCTCAAAAAGTTTGAGTTGCCAGGAATGCACGATCCCAGCTAAGGTTGGAGAAATTGGTGCTCTGCCGTCTTGTTTCAGTGCCCAGACCGGAAACAAGCGTTCTTTTCACAGTCTCTTTAGTGCCATATTTTTCGCATTTTTGTGCTTTTTTTATTGGTAATTTTGCCGTTTGCAGCGGCCTTGAAATGCAGGGCAGGAGTGTCTGTAGTGTTTCGAGAAGCCTTCTGTCTGTAGCCTTCACGAGAAGGCTGTGCTGGGCCTCATGGAGAGAATATGTTTGTTAGACAAGCTTCCTGCAGCGTGAGTAACAGTGCTGTTTGGCTATGAGTTCAGTGGATGAACCAACGATATATATTTGATAAGGTGTCTTTAAACAGAAACACACAAAACAAGGTTGTATATTGATTGGTTGCTGAAGATGTTCTGACCAGAGGCTCGAAGGGACCTATCCCTGTAATTTCTCTTGGGGACGGTGATTTAGTACTCACTAATTAGGTGGCCATGGTGACTTTATAGCACAAAACTACCACAAATAATAAGAAAGTAACATTTGTCAGAAACAGACTCACAGACTTAAAGAATGAACTTACGGTTACTGAGGGGAAGGGTGGAGGAAAGGGATAGTTAGGGAGTTGGGGATTGACATGTACATCTGCTGTATATAAAATAGGTAACCAACAAGGACCTACTGTGTAGCACAGGGAACTCTGCTCAATATCCTGTAACAACCTAAATGGGAAAAGAATTGGAAAAAGATACATGTATATGTATAACTGAATCATTTTGCTGTACACCTGAAACTATCACAACATTGTTAATCAACTATACTCCAATATAACATAAAGATTTTAAAAAAAAATTAACGTTTGTGTCTCCCCAAAATTCATATGTTGAAACCTAATCCCCAATGTGATGGTGTTGGGAGGAGGGGCCTTTGGGAGGTGATGAGGTCATGAAAGCTGAGTCCTCATGGATGGGATTAGTGACCTTATAAAAGAGACCCCAGAGAGCTCCACCAGATGAGGACACAGTGAGTAGATGGCCGTCTGTGAACAGGAAGTGGGCTCTCACCAGACACTGAATCTCTAAGTAAGTGCCTTGATCTTGGACTTCACAGCCTCCGGAACTGTGAGAAATAAATGTGTGTTGTTGATGAGCCACCCAGTCTGTGGTATTTTTGTTACAGCAGCCTGTGCTCACTAAGACAGACTGTATGTATCTTTCATCACAGCAGAGGTGCCTATGCTGAAATGTCTTTCCTGTGCAAAAAAATAGCACACGTGGATTGTTCTGCCAGGTCTGTGCAGATGTTCTGCTCACGTTTTTAACGACAGGTTTTCTCTCCCAGGTGTAAGTAGCATGGTCAATGCAGGAGCGATGAGTGGCTCTGGAAACCTGATGGATTTCCTTGACGAGCCGTTCCCTGATGTGGGGACGTATGAGGACTTCCACACCATCGATTGGCTGAGGGAGAAGTCACGGGACACCGACAGACACAGAAAGGTACATGCTGTTCATAAGGACACTGTGAGGGGAATCCCTTCGGAGGGCTGGGCCATGCTTCTATCGGACAGTCACTGAGCTAGAGCTTGGGTTCATGTGTCATGTGCTGAGCTAGGTTCTAGAGAAGAGAAGGGCTAGTGGGAGAGGCAGAGATGTGGACAGGTAATTCTAATACCAGGTGCTTTGGGTGGAAGGCTATGTCATACAGAGGTGTGGTGTGGAGGGCAAGGAGTGGGGCTCTGGAACCAGACAGATTGGGTGCATCCTGACTTTGACATCTTTAGGTTGGCTGACTTCTGGGGTGCCATTTCTGGACCCCATCTTCTCATCTGTAAGGATGGAGTTAATTATACCAGAAGATTAAATCGGGCTCTATGTGTATGAAAGCACATATTACAGTGCCTGGCCTCTCGTAGGCAGTCAATATATATTTTTATGGGCTGCAGTAAAGTTATGTATCAAGTGCTGTGGGGTCATTTAGGAGGGATGTTTAGGGAGGGAGTTTTTAGAGAGGGTGCGATCTCAGTGGGGTCTTGAAGGATGACTAAGAATTTGCCAGGCAGAGGAAGGGGAAAGGATTCTCATCAGGAGTGGCTTTTTTAGGTCACAGAGGCATGAAATACCGTGGCACATTTAGGCAGTTCAAGGAGCTCTAAGGTTTGGTGGCAGATTCACGGAAGGGGAGGACTAGAGATGAGTCCGGCCACGTGGGCGATGGGGCCACATTGGGAACCACTGAGTAGACCATGAAGAGGAGTTTAGATTTCCTTTTTTTTTTTTAAGATTTATTTTATTATTTTAAAATTTTATTTATTTTTGGCTGCGGCGGGTCTTAGCAGCAGCACACGGGATCTTCGTTGAGACATGCGGGATCTTTTCGTTGTGGCGCGTGGGCTTCTCTCTAGTTGTGGTGGGTGGGTTTTCTCTCTCTACTTGTGGCTCACAGGCTCCAGGGTGCGTGGGCTCTGTAATTGTGGTCTGTAGTTGTGGCACACGGGCTGCAGAGCACGTGGGCTCTGTAGTTTATGGCACGTGGGCTCAACTAGAGTTGAGGTGCGCCAGCTCAGTAGTTGTGGTGCGTGGGCTTAGTTGCCTCACAGCATTTGGGATCTTAGTTTCCTGACCAGGGATCGAACCTGCGGCCCCTGCATTGTAAGGTGGACTCTCCACCACAGGACCACCAGGGAAGTCCCTGGATTTCCTGTTTACTTATTTATTTATTTGTTTGTTTATTTTTGGCTGTGTTGGGTCTTCATTGCTGCACGTGGGCTTTCTCTAGTTGTGGCGAGCGGGGGTTCCTCTTTGTTGTGGTGCGCTGGCTTCTCATTGAGGTGGCTTCTCTTGTTGTGGAACATGGGCTGTAGGCGCACGGGCTTCAGTAGTTGCGGTGTGTGGGCTCAGTAGTTGTGGCTCGTGGGCTCTAGAGTGCAGACTCAGTAGTTGGGGTGCACGGGCTTAGCTGCTCTGCAGCATGTGGGATCTTCCTGGACCGGGGCTCGAACCCGTGTCTCCTGCAATGGAAGGTGGATTCTCAACCGCTGTGCCACCGGGAAAGCCCTGGATTTCGTTTTCATGGCCACAGGATACAAGAGAGATGCACTGCCAGGGGAGAAACAGGAAGCTTGGAAATGAGCTCAGGAGAAAGAGGAAGAAGATCTGACAGAGGGCAGTGAAGTGCCGATGGAGAGAGGCTTGGGGTCCAGATCCTTCACAGGAGCCGTTGCCAGGATGGAGGTGGGCAGTGGGGCCAGGATGACGCCCTGGCTGTGGTCAGAAGAGGGTGATGCCTTGGATGACGAGAGGAGGGAAAGGGGACGCGGCAGATTTCAGGGGGAGGCCACTGAGTTCGGTTTCAGGCGCTGTGAGTTTGAACTGTTTGTCCAGCCTGTGGCTGGAGCGGGTACGCAGGCGAGAGAAGCCTGTGCAGTTCAAGGGCAGGGTCAGGGCTGTTGGTGGAGCGTGAGGGGTCCTTGGCATGCGACTGGGTGCTGAAGCTTTAGAAGCGGCCCAGGTGGCCTGGGTCTGGAGAGAGAGGTCAGGAGCAGTTGGGCCCCAGAGCAGTGCCAGAGTTAGTGGGTTCTGGGGGGCAGGCTGGGGCTCAGTGACGGATGCTTAGCGGAAGCAGATAGAGGTGAAGGAGGGCAGCCAGCAGAGTGGCCACAAGTGAAAGGCGGGAGAGAGTGGCGAGGACGGGGCCCCCTCCACGGAGGGGTCAAGTCGGAGACGAAGCAGCCGTGAGGGGACCGTCGGCGACCGAGGGCGAGCAAATCCAGCGCAGCGCGTGTCCGCTCAGCGCCGGTTCCTTGGCTCGCAGCCTCGCCCGCACGTGCGCATGCTCTATATGGCTGCTCCTGTGCTACAACAGCAGAGTCCAGTAGTTGCCACGGAGACCATCTGACCTGCCGAACTGAAAATATTTACCTTCTGTCTCTTTACAGAAAATGTTTGCCAGCCCTTGCTCTAAAGGGTTATGAGGGGAATGATGATCTCAGGAATGTAGGTTTCTGTTAACACAGGGAGGCAAACGGGTGCTCTTACAATGTGTTTAGATGTAACCATCTGCCTGGAAAGCGTGATCCAGGCTGGCTCATTCAGCCTTCTTGCTGTTAATCAAAACTACAGTGAGGTATCACCGCACACTGGTCAGAATGGCCATCATCAAAAAATCTACAAACAACAGTGCTGGAGCGGGTGTGGAGAAAAGGGGACCCTCCTACACTGTTGGTGGGAATGTAAGTTGATACAGCCAGTATGGAGACCAGTATGGAGGTTCCTTAAAAAACTGAAATTAGAGTTATCACGTGATCCGGCAATCCCACTCCTGGGCATGTATCCAGAGAAAACTCTAACTTGAATATATACATGCACTCCAATGTTCATAGCAGCGCTATTTACAATTAGCAGTAATCACGCCTCGGATAAACCTCATTGGCTATGATACTGCCACTGCACAAAGCTAACAGCACTATTGACAATAGCCACGACATGGAAGCAACCTAAATGTCCACTGACAGAGGAATGGATAAAGAAGGTGTGGTACACGTATACAACGGAATATTACTCAGCCATGAAAAAGAATGAAATAATGCCACTTGCAGCAACATGGATGGACCTAGAGATTATCATACTGAGTGAAGTAAGTCAGAGAAAAACAAATATCGTATGATGTTGCTTATATGTGGAATCTAAAAAACTGGCACAAGTGAACTTATTTACAAAACAGAAACAGACTCACAGACATAGAAAACCAACTTATGGTTACCAAAGGGGAAAGAGGGTGGGGGAGGGATAAATTAGGAGTTCGGATGAACAGATACACACTACCGTATATAAAATGGATAAACAATAAGGTCCTACTGTATAGCACAGGGAACTATATTTAATATTTTGTAATAACCTATAATGGAAAAGAATCGGGAAAAGAATATATAGGTATAACTGAATCACTTTGCTGTACACCTGAAATTAACATTGTAAATCAATTATACTTCAGTTAAAAAAAGAAAGCTCTTGGGACTTCCCTGGTGGTGCAGTGGTTAAGAATCCACCTGCCAATGCAGGGGACATGGGTTTGAGCCCTTGTCTGGGAAGATCCCACATGCCGCGGAGCAACTAAACCCGCGTGCCACAGCTACTGAGCCTGCGCTCTAGAGCCCACGAGCCACAGCTACTGAGCCCATGTGCCACAACTACTGAAGCCCACACGCCTAGAGCCTGTGCTCCGCAACAAGAGAAGCCACTGCAATGAGAAGCCCATGCACCTCAACGAAGAGTAGGCCCTGCTCGCCACAACTAAGAGAAAGCCCGCGCACAGCAAGGAAGACCCAACGCAGCCATGAAGAAAGGAAGGAAAGGAAGGAAGGAAGGAAGGAAGGAGGGAGAGAGGGAGGGAGGGAGGGAGGAGGGAGGGAGGAAGAAATGAAGAAAGAGAAGGAAAGTTCGTTCTTGTTGTTAACATGTAGCCTGGAAAATGAAAGAAGGAATTGAAGTCTTTGTCGAAGAGGGTCTTTTGTGAGCAGACCTTACGATTTAGGCTAAAATAATGATTTGTATTCAAAACGGTGACACCGAAGTGATGTCTTCCTTCAGAATGGCTTTGAAATAATCAAAGATCACATCACACTTAGTGAGGTTTTTTTAAGTAAGTGAACGTTTTTGGGCTCTTTGGAGACTACCATGGCATCTTTCTAGCTCTGTGAACTAGAAAGCCCGTTTAACCACTGTGCTAGGTAACTGGAAGAGTCACGTTAGCGGCAGTCTAGTTGCTTCATTATATTCGTTTTCTCAATCACCGTGTTTCCTGAGGAAACAGTTTCAGAGAAGGAAGCCTGAATTGGAAAGTGTATCCACATCAGCTCCGATGTCTTTCTGCGTCTAGATAACCAGCAAAAGCAAGGAGTCCATATGGGAGTTCATCAAGAGCTTGCTGGACGCCTGGTCGGGATGGGCGGTGATGCTGCTCATCGGCCTGCTGGCAGGTACGTGGAGTGTTTCTCTTGTACTTCAGGCAAGGGGGCTGTTACTTGAAATACCTAAGGGCACAATACATGACGGTACACTTAACATAAATCTATCATCAGTAAAGCAAAAAGACCCCCAGGCACGGACAGGCCCAGGTATGGTCATTGGAGCGCAGTACCGAGAAGGCGGGTTGGCCCTTTCCACACTGTACAAAGGTTTACCGCCATGCTGGATTTTATTGAAAACACACCTTCTATAGTACTTGGCCACGTAGAAGGCGAGAAAGGACGGGAACATGTTGGTCTCTAAAAATAAAACATATGAGACTGGCCTTTACTAACACCGGCAGGCCCTGAGATGAATTGTAAACATCGAGAGACGCTCACGGTAACGCGAGACACCACAGGGTCTGAGGTAGGCCCGGGGCGGGGGGGGTGCCTCCAGCCCATGGGTTGTTCTGACCCTCAGGGACTCCGTGTCCTTCATTTTTATAATCCCAGCACCATGTTTGTGAGCAGTAGCTGTTTCCAGAATGAATGAATGAGTATCTGGAGGGGACACCTCCCCTTTTCATAGAAAATGCACAGCCCTCCATGGAAATTGTTTCCTGAAACTTACTTGCTTTTAGGAGGCTGTGAAGGTTAACGTCTAAGGAGAAAAAAATTTGATCATGCTGAAGAGATTCCCTTAATAAACTCCCCCTGCCTGTAGTAACACACTAGTTCTGCTTATAGGACTGATCAGAGAATGGCTGTGTGATACAGGTTGAATATAGTACGTACTCGCAGAGCACCTGCGGGGCATAGGGTAAAATTTTGTGATTAGAGGACTTTGATTTCTGGCTGCCCTGTCACTCGTTACATCTACAGTGGTAAGAGGGGCCTGGTTGCCGGGGAGGGGCTCCCTCTGCCTGGCATGTCCTAAAGGGCCCAGGAGAGTGCTGAAGGGGCAGTCCTCTCCTTCCGGCCACAGCAGCTACCCACCCATTCCGCCCATCCTGTCCTTCTCCTCCCAGTGGCACTCCCGGTATATATTGGGAGCAGTGCTGGGAGGGAATTCGAGTTCATGGACATATGGCGTTTTGCCACCCATTCGTTTGGCTCTATGAAGTCCTTTAAAGGTAGGTGGGGTGGGGGGAGGGCGGGGAGGGTAGTTTGCTGCGAACTTCGATGTCTTTCTTTAGAATAGATTTATAAAACTGTACCCTGTGTTATTCTTGGCTCCTGGGAAGGAGGGATGAATACGGGAAATGAAGGAATCAGAGTAGATGTCTTGGCGTCCTGCTGGAGTCACACAGCATAGATTTATCAACTGATCTCAGAGCCCTGTCGGGCTATCTTTAGCAAGTCAGATACCGACCATCGGGCTTCACTGTTAATCCGATTTCCATCAGTTCTTTCAGGAAGAATCACCTGGGGAATTAAAAAAAAATTCTGCTGCCCAGGCTTCAATTAAATAGTAGCTCCCTGGAGATGACACCCTATCATTGAGTAAAGCCCCCTTTCCCCTGTGATTCTGATATGCAGCCAGGGGTGAGGACTGCTGGAGAAGGGCGATCCCATGGTCACATCAGCAGATGAGTTATATAGGAGGGAGGCAAGAAAGATGATCTTGGCAGTGAAGGTGGCGAAAGTGTTCTTTTGATCTGGATGAAGGAAAAGCCAGAAAACTGCCCCATTCACCTTCCCGTTCCCCAGTGGCGAGCCCCAGGGGTCCCACTGTCTGGCTTGTCACCTCCGTAGTGGCAGGCAGCCCGGCATTATATTCCGACGCCCAAGACGGAGAGGCCCAAGCTGCGGCTCCTCTGCAGGGCGTTAACCAGGAGCCACCACTGGGTGTCGCTGTTGTTCCACACAGGGCAGTTTTTGTTCCAATGTCGTCATCTGCTTGAGGTGTTCTCTGACCACCTTTTCTAAAAGCACGTCTCCCTCTCTGAGCCTCGTCGCCCTCGCCCACTATATGTATGTGTGTGTGTGTGTGTGTGTGTGTGTGTGTGTGTGTGTGTGTGTATAACAGCTTTATTGAGATATAACTCACATACCATACAGTTCACCTAAAGTGTACAACTTGGTGGTTTTTAGCGTATTCACAGTTTTGCAACCATCACCAAGGCCAATTTTAGAACATTTTCATCAGCTCCCAAAGAACCTTCCTACCCTTTAGCTATCAGCCCCAGTGCCCCTAGCCTCCGCTCAGTCCTGGGCAACCGCTAATCTACTTGCTGTCTCTGTAGATTTGCCTACTCTGGACATTTCATAAAATGGAATCATACAATATATGGTCTTTTGTGACTGGCTTCTTTTACAGCATAACGTTTCCAAGGTTCATCCATGCTGTCGCATGTGTCAGCGCTTCATTCCTTTTTGTTGCCATTGTAGGTGGACCACATTTTCTTTCTCCATTCAGCAATTGATGGGCATATGGGTTGTTTCCACTGTTCGGCTTTTGTGAATATGCAGTTGTGAACATTTGCGTACATGTCTTGTGTTGGGTGTATGTTTTCATTTCTCGTGGGCAGATGCCTAGGAATGGAAGTGTTTGGTCAGGTGGTGACTCCTTGTTTAACTTTTTGAGGACGTGTCCGACTGTTCTCCTGCACCATCGTAGGAAATGGCTGCCATTGGAACGTGCTGTGTTCTCCTCTCTAGCACCTACCACCTTCTGTTGGAGCCCCTCATTTACTTACTTATTCAATCTAGTGTCTTCTCGCAAAGCTGAGATTCCACGAAGGCAGGGACCTGAGTTTGCTTTGTTCACTGCTGTACCCCAGGGTGTGGAACAGTACGTGGCACGTAGTACGTAGGTGCTCAATAAATAGCCCTTGAGTGAATGGATGGACCTGAGTTTCCTGATTTTCATTCGTTTGTTGCTCTCATTCATTCAACATGGATATATAGTTCCAGCTATGTACCTGACGTGAATACAATGGCCCTTGCCCACTTAAAGGGGACACAGGGTCTAGACACCTGGCTTGATCCCCACCGTGGCACACAAACCAGACAAGAGACTCCCCCCACCCTTATAGACTAGTTGGAGTGTGTGTGTGTGCATGTGAGGGGTGCGTGTGTGTGTGTGTGTGTGTGTGTGTGTGTGTATACACATATATATAGATACTGATCATATCAGGATGTGATAGGTATGGTGATGGGGAGTGCCTGGGAAGTATACTTAGCCCAGACTTAGGAAATCAGGGGAGGCTTCCTGAAGGAGGTGATATAAATGCCAGCATCTGGAAGATAAATAGGAGCTTGCCGGGTTGGGGGAGGACAGTGCTATCTGAGGCGGTGCAGAGAGGAGGGCCTGGTGTGCCAAGGAACACTGTGCGTGGGATTCGTGATGGAGAGAGAGGAGCCTGGAGAGAAACGTGGGAACGGCGGTCAGAGCCTGCACGCTGCTGAGGATTCGGGTGTTCTGGCTAGAACAGTGGGCGACTGCTGATGGAACCAGGAGAGTGGCAAGGCCAGGTCGCCTGAGGCTGGCGTATGGCTGCCTTTGGGAATTGATGTTCTAATAAGGACCCAGTAAAAGTGTGAAAAGTTTGGTAGCGCAAAGGTATTCCCTGCCTTCGTAAAAGACTGGAATGGGTTATTCTAGAAAGAGACCTAAAATGGCCTTCTCTGACCCACTGCACACTCGATTTTATCCCACTCCTATCGGCCTTTCAAGTAGTTATTTACTTATGTAGCTCCTCAGTCCTTTATCCATAATTTTTTAAAAATCCAGAAAGTTCTAACAAGTGAGATTTTTCAAGCTGGATTCCATTTGATGGCAAAACTTTATTTCAATGACAAGGCAGTTATAAATGGTTTTGTCTCCATTTTGTCTGAATTGTCAGATTTCCTGGAGGATGTGTGTGTGTGTGATGCCAGCATCCTGCCCCAGAAGCCGCTGAGGGGGTTACGTGATTTATAGGGTGTAGGTACCCTGTTTCTAAGATTCGGAGGGCTGGTTCTGAAAGCTGCTCGGCCCCAGGGGCTTGCGGTGGGGGTCAGCGCTGCAGGTCTCTCCCTCCCACCCTATCGAAGACCCCCGAGGACAGCGTATCATTGGCCTTTGTGTCTCACTGGGCTGGGCACCACTTTTGCCACACCTGGTGCCCTGCCACTCGCTCAGGTGACCTCAAGACTGAAGAAAGAGGCTTCCTGGGTGCGTGGCAGCCCGGGGCACGGGCATCTTCGCCTCGCCCTCTGGGCGCACGTGCTGCCCTGGCCCATGCCTGCCGTCCCTCTGAGTGGCTCTCGCTGCTTCTTCCAGGCACCCTGGCCAGGGTCATCGATCTCGCCGTCGACTGGATGACAGACCTGAAGGAGGGCATCTGCCTGTCCGCCTTCTGGTACAGCCATGAGCAGTGCTGCTGGACTTGCAATGAGACCACGTTTGAGGACAGGGACAGGTGTCCCCTGTGGCAGAAGTGGTCGGAGCTGCTGGTGAAACAGTCGGAGGTGGGTGCAGGGGCGGGTCCTGGCTGGGAGCCCCATGGCTGGTGTGGGGGGACGTCCGAGCTCTCACCTTGCAGTGTCTCTCCTGACCATCGTTGTGGCTACTACGAGTGCCACTTGGCTTTTTCTAGCTCTAGGGTTCAAACTTCACTTGGAAAATCCTTTTCCACTATTGCATGTGCACTATGTATGTATTTTCTTTAAAGCCTTTTGTTTGGCTTTATTTTTCTTACTGAGAGAGATCTCTTGATCATGCTGAAGAAATAGGGTTGATTTTTATCCCTTCTGATTGAGAAGAAAAGTTTTTTAATAACAGATTTAGTAAGACATGATCCATATTCCGTGGGGCGTACCCATTAACGGGTACAATGCGATGGCTTTTAGGATATTCACAGAGTTGTGCCACCATCACCTCGATCTAATTTTAGAACTGTTTTTTTTTAACATTTTTTTTTATTCAAACAGAAAGTCGCAAAAATTATAATTATCCTCATCAGTTCACTCAGTCCCATGTTATTAATTTTTTCATCTTGGTTTTTTGTTAGCACTTTTATGAATTCATCAGTTTTCCATTAGAGTTCTGAAAATGCTTATTCATTCAGTTCAGCAGTATAGTCAATTACCAGAAACCTGTACTTGTCAGAGCCTTTTCCATGAATTCCTTGAAGATGAAACCCTTTTATAGGAACATTTTTGCAAAAGCATCAGAGTATACCCAGAACTGTCTGTAAATGACAAAAGACTTAAAAATGGCCATGGTTAAAGATTTGATGAAAGTTCATAATAATGCAGTTGACAAAGAAATTTAGTTATTTCTGAGATATACGTTTTAAAGTAATAACTAGAATTATGACTTATAACATTATACCAGAACATATAAGATTTTTAGAATTTCATGTAATGTCTGAAACATTTATATTAACATATTTCCATACAAATAAGCCAAAGAAAGTTTAGTATTAGTTTCTTTTTTTTTTTTTTATACAACACGTTCTTATGAGTCATCAGTTTTATACACATCAGTGTATGCATGTCAATCCCAGTCGCCCAGTACAGCACACCACCATCCCCACCCCACCGCGGTTTTCCCCCCTTGGTGTCCATATGTTTGTTCTCTACATCTGTGTCTCAAATTCTGCCCTGCAAACCGGTTCATCTGTACCATTTTTCTAGGTTCCACATACATGCGTTAATATACGATATTTGTTTTTCTCTTTCTGACTTACTTCACTCTGTATGACAGTCTCTAGATCCATCCACATCATCCACATCTAAACATGACTCAATTTCGTTCCTTTTTATGGCTGAGTAATATTCCATTGTATTCTTTATCCATTTTTATGGCTGAGAAATATTTCATTGTATTCTTTATCCATTCTTTATCCATCTTCTTTATCCATTTGTCTGTCAGTGGGCACTTAGGTTGCTTCCATGACCTGGCTGTTGTAAATAGTGCTGCAATGAATACTGGGATGCATGTGTCTTTTTGAATTATGACTTTCTCTGGGTATATGCCCAGTAGTGGGTTTGCTGGATCATATGGTAATTCTATTTTTAGTTTTTTAAGGAACCTCCATACTGTTCTCCATAGTGGCTGTATCAATTTACATTCCCACCAACAGTGCAAGAGGGTTCCCTTTTCTCCACACCGTCTCCAGCATTTGTTGTTTGTAGATTTTCTGATGATGCCCATTCTAACTCGTGTGAGGTGATACCTCATTGCAGTTTTGATTTGCATTTCTCTAATAATTAGTTATGTTGATCAGCTTTTCATGTGCCTCTTGGCCATCTGTATGTCTTCTTTGGAGAAATGTCTATTTAGGTCTTCCGCCCATTTTTGGATTGGGTTGTTTGTTTCTTTAATATTGAGCTGCATGAGCTGTTTATATATTTTGGAGATTAATCCTTTGTCCATTGATTCATTTGCAATATTTTCTCCCATTCTGAGGGTTGTCTTTTCGTCTTGTTTATGGTTTCATTTGCTGTGCAAAAGCTTTTAAGTTTCATTAGGTCCCATTTGTTTATTTTTGTTTTTATTTCCATTACTCTAGGAGGTGGATCAAAAAAGATCTTTCTGTGATTTATGTCAAAGAGTGTTCTTCCTTTGTTTTCCTCTAAGAGTTTTATAGTGTCCAGTCTTAACATTGAGGTCTCGAATCTATTTTGAGTTTATTTTTATGTATGGTGTTAGGGAGTGTTCTAATTTCATTCTTTTACATGTAGCTGTCCAGTTTTCCCAGCACCACTTATTGAAGAGACTGTCTATTCTCCATTGTATATCTTTGCCTCCTTTGTCGTAGATTAGTTGACCATAGGTAGGTTTATCTCCGGGCTTTCTATCTTGTTCCATTGATCTGTGTTTCTGTTTTTGTGCCAGTACCATATTGTCTTGATTACTGTAGTTTTTTAGTGTAGTCTGAAGTCAGGGAGTCTGATTCCTCCAGCTCCGTTTTTTTCTGTCAAGACTGCTTTGGCTATTCGGGGTCTTTTGTGTCTCCATACAAATTTTAAGATGATTTGTTCTAGTTCCGTAAAAAATGCCATTGGTAATTTGATAGGGATTGCATGGAATCTGTAGATGGCTTTGGGTAGTATGGTCATTTTCACAAAATTGATTCTTCCAATCCAAGAACATGATATATCTCTCCATCTGTTGGTATCATCTTTAGTTTCTTTCATCAGTGTCTTATAGTTTTCTTCATACAGGTCTTTTGTCTCCCTAGGTAGGTTTATTCCTAGGTATTTTATTCCTTTTGTTGCAGTGGTAAATGGGAGTGTTTCCTTAATTTCTCTTTCAGATTTTTTCATCATTCGTGTATAGGAATGCAAGAGATTTCTGTGCATTCATTTTGTATCTTGCAACTTTACCAAATTCATTGATTAGCTCTAGTAGTTTTCTGGTGACAGTTTTACATCTTCTTTTCTGATTTGTATTCCTTTTGTTTCTTTTTCTTCTCTGATTGCCATGGCTAGGACTTCCAAAACTATGTTGAATAAGAGTGGTGAGAATGTACATTCTTGTCTTGTTCCTGATCTTAGAGGAAATGCTTTCAGTGTTTCACCATTGAGAATGATGTTTGCTGTGGGTTTGTCATATATGGGCTTTATTATGTTGAGGTAGGTTCCCTCTATGCCCACTTTCTGGAGAGTTTTATCGTACATGGGCGTTGAATTTTGTCAAAAGCTTTTTCTGCATCTATTGAGATGATCATATGGTTTTTATTCTTCAATTTGTTAATACAGTGAATCACATTGATTGATTTGCGTATGTCGAAGAATCCTTGCATCCCTGGGATAACTCCCACTTGATCATGGTGTATGATCCTTTTAATGTGTTGTAAGATTCTATTTGCTAGTATTTTGTTGAGGATTTTTGCATCTATATTCATCAGTGATATTGGCCTCTAATTTTCTTTTTTTGTAGTATCTTTGTCTGCGTTTGGTATCAGGGTGATGGTGGCCTCATAGAATGAGTTTGGGAGTGTTCCTTCCTCTGCAATTTTTTGGAAGAGTTTGAGAAGGATGGCTCTTCCCTAAATGTTTGACAGAATTCACCTGTGAAGCCATCTGGTCCTGGACTTTTGTTTGTTGGAAGGTTTTTAATCACAGTTTCAATGTCATTACTTGTGATTGGTATGTTCATATTTTCTATTTCTTCCTGGTTCAGTCTTGGAAGTTTATACCTTTGTAAGAATTTTTCCATTTCTTTCAGGTTTTCCATTTTATTGGCATAGAGTTGCTTTTAGTAGTCTCTTAGGATGCTTTGTATTTCTGCAGTGTCTGTTATAACTTCTCCTTTTTCATTTCTAAATTTATTGATTTGAGTCCTCTCCCTCTTTCTTGATGAGTCTGGCTAATGGTTTAGCAATTTTGTTTGTCTTCTCAAAGAACCAGCTTTTAGTTTTATTGACCTTTGCTATTGTATTCTTTGTTTCTATTTCATTGATTTCTGCTCTGATCTTTATGATTTCTTTCCTTCTGCTAACTCTGGGTTTTGTTTGTTCTTCTTTCTCTAGTTCCCTTAGGTTTAACATTAGATTGTTTATTTGAGATGTTTCTTGTTTCTTGAGGTAGGCTTGTATAGCTATAAACTTCCCTCTTAGAACTGCTTTTGCTGCATCCCATAGGTTTTGGATCATCGTGTTTTCATTGTCATTTGTCTCTAGGTATTTTTTGATTTCCTCTTTGATTTCTTCAGTGATCTCTTGGTTATTTAGTAACGTCTTGTTTAGCATCCATGTATTTGTGCTTTTTACTTTTTTTCCCCTGTAATTCATTTCTAATCTCATAGCCTTGTGGTCAGAGAAGATGCTTGATATGATTTCAGTTTTCTTAAATTTACTGAGGCTTGATTTGTGACCCAAGATGTGATCTATTCTGGAGAATGTTTCATGCACACTTGAGAAGAAAGTGTAATCTGCTGTTTTGGGATGGAATGTCCTATAAATATCAATTAAATCTATCTGGTCTATTGTGTCATTTAAAGCTTCTCTTTCCTTATTTATTTTCTTTTTGGATGATCTGTCCATTGGTGTAAGTGAGATGTTAAAGTCTCCCACTATTATTGTGTTACTGTCGATTTGCTTTTTTATAGCTGTTAGCAGTTGCCTTATGTATTGAGGTACTCCTATGTTGGGTGCATATATATTTATAATTGTTATATCTTCTTCTTGGATTGATCCCTTGATCATTATGTAGTGGCCTTCCTTGTCTCTTGTAACATTCTTTATTTTAAAGTCTATTTTATCTGATATGAGTATTCCTACTCCAGCTTTCTTTTGATTTCCATTGGCATGGAATATCTTTTCCCATCCCCTCACTTTCAGTCTGAATGTGTCCCTAGGTCTGAAGTGCGTCTCTTGTAGACAGCATGTAGATGGGTCTTGTTTTTATATCCATTCAGCAAGCCTGTGCCTTTTGGTTGGAGCATTTCATCCATTCACGTTTAAGGTAATTATGGATATGTATGTTCCTATGACCATTTTCTTAATTGTTTTGGGTTTGTTTTTGTAGGTCCTTTTCTTCTCTTGTGTTTCCCACTTAGAGAAGTTCCTTTAGCATTTGTTGTAGAGTTGGTTTGGTGATGCTGAATTCTCTTAGCTTTTGCTTGCCTATAAAGCTTTTGATTTCTCCATCAAATCTGAATGAGATCCTTGCAGGGTAGAGTAATCTTGGTTGTAGGTTTTTCCTTTTCATCACTTTAAGTATATCATGCCACTCCAAAGACACAGTAATCAAAACAGTATGGTACTGGCGTAAAGACAGACATGTAGACCAAAGGAACAGAATAGACAGCTTATAAATAAATCCATGCATCTACAGATCTTTGACAGGGTACACAATAGGGAAAGGATACTGTCTTCAAAAATTGTGCTGGGAAAACTGAATATCTACATGCCAAGGAATAAAACTGGACTCTTGTCTCATATAAACAGAAATCAATTCCAAATCAACTAAAGACTTAGACATGAGATCTGAAACTATAAAACTCCTAGAAGAAAACAGGGGAAACCTTCATGACATGGTCTTTTCAATGATTTCATGACTATAACACCAAAACTACAGGCAATAAAAACAAGAATAGATGAGTGGGACTACATCCAACTTAAAAGCTTCTGCATAGCAAAGGAAACAATCAACGGAGTGAAAAGGCATCGTACAAAATGGGAGGAAACATATGCAAACAATATATCTGATAAGGGGTTAATCTTCAAAATATATAAGGTACTTCTACAACTCAATAGGAAAAAACTAATAGTCCAATTAAAAATGAACTAAAGGCTTGAATAGGCATTTCTCCAAAGAGGACATTCACATTCACAGGGGCAACAGGTATATGGAAGAATGTTTAAGGTCACTAATCATCAGAAAAACACATATCAAAACCACAATGTGGCATCAACTCACACCTGTTAGAATGGCTCCTGAAACCACATACAAGGCCCTGTGTCCCTGTCCTTTGAAGTAAAAGGCTTTTGCTTTAGTCTCCTAGATTTCCCCTGAGTCTCAAAATACTGACTCAAGAGTTAGTAATTAGGAAATGTGAAGATGTAAAAACAAAGAACACTCATTGGGTTGGGAAACTGGAAAAATTTAGATTATAAACCAGTCACATAGCAGATTCACCAAACTCCCAGTTCCATGAAAGACAGAGATAAAAGTCTGACACACATTCCTAAGTTGTTTTTATAGGAAGCAGATCCCTGCCAGCTGAAAACTGCTGACTGCAAGCACATAGACTCCAGACTGGCTGAAACCAGAAGATTGGTAATGCTTGAAAATTAATCTTGATGCCAACCAATCTGAGAATTGTGCACAAGCTAATCATGCCCCCTGCAGCTCCCTCCCTCTCACTGCCTTTAAAACTTTTGTCTCCTAACTGGCAATTGGAGATGCTCTTAGGACATTAGTTGGCCACCTTCCCAGGTTGCTGACCTCCTGAATAAAGCAACTTTTCCTTTTCCACCAACACTTGTCTCTCAAGTATTGGTCTTTCCAGTGGTGAGCTGCTGAACTTGGGTTTGGTACTGGCCTTTTCTGGATATATCTACATATATACAGATATGTATACTAGATATATGTCTATATAAAATGACACAAGTTGGTGAGAATGTGGGGAAATTAGAACCCATGTACACTATTTGTGGGAATGCAAACTGGTACAGCTGCTGTAGAAAACGATATGGAGCAACACATTTCTGGGTATTTATTCAAAAACATTGAAATAATTCCTTTGTACATTTTTGTAGTGAGATTAAATAATTAAGGTGAAGTAGATATGATGGTGAGTATAAGCCAGTGATCTTGAATAAAAGAAACTATGATTAAATTCATAGAGAACTTTTCAAAACTATAAACACACACTAATGGAAGAATTAAAAAGAGATCCTAATGGTATAAGAAAGAATTTGGAGTGGGGGAAGACTGAAAGACAGACCCTCCAGATTTCAGACAGAGTTTTGCAAGAATAGCAAAAAATAGATGCAGAGCTGATAGAGAGATGGATCAGAGCAAAAAATGGAAAAGCAGTTGGTGTAGAAAAAGAATCTGTTGAGTAGGAGACAGTTTGTGCTGTACCACTAAGTGAGGCTGAGTCCACAATGGGTTGCTAGCTAAGAAATTCAGTCCTTATGCAGGAATAAATTAAAAGTGGTTCTTATATTTGCAAGGAATGAGAAATAATTCTCATTAAGTTGGTCTGCATCTGATATTTTGTTGACTTGTGGGCAGGTGCCATTGATGTCAAATGAATGAATGAATGACTTACAGCAGTGAATTTTAGAATGTTGCAATGAAACCTTGATGTTTTTATTATTTTTCTTATGTTTGTCAGAGATGTGCCTATTTAAAGGACTCTGCTTCCCATAGAGTGATTCTGTTTTCAAGATTGAATGTACAGAAAATGAGGACAGACTAGGGATTAACTTTTTTTTTCATCATTTACAGAACACAAGAGGGTTGAATGTTTTCATCTTTCTTGATTTTTTTCACTAATGTGTTCCAATTTATTTTTGACTACACTGTGTCCATCTAACAAGTGTCTTGGAAGAACTCAGAAAGCCTGACAAGCATCCTCTAACGTGTATCATAAACAATTTACTAAAGTGTCATTACCTTTCTAAATGGATAATGAGCTATCACGAGTAACATAAGACATCAAAATATTCTACAGAAAGAGAAACATTGATAATTTAGATGAATTTTTCATTTATTCTTCAGGAATTTATCACAACTTCTAAAAGAGAATTCCGTCTTTGTCTTAGACTATTAATCTAACAATAACTTTTTTGGCTAAGGTATTTTCATTGCTGATGATTGACAGGATTTTTAATAAAAGTGTATGTATTTGTAGCAAATTAGTTATTGAATATGCAAATCAATGTTTTGAACGTACATAAAGCAATAATACTTATTTGCTTTACCATAGTGTTCTTGTTTTCTCAAGGGATTCATTTAAAATTTTTAAAATTATTAAACTCTTCTACTATGTTAAAATTAAAATGTTTGTTTAGATTCTTGGAATCAGTCACTATTATGGACTGAATATTTGCATCCCCCTAAAATTCGTATATTGAAATCCTAGCCCCCCAATATGTTGGTATTAGGAGGTGGGGGCCTCTGGGAAATGATTAGGTCATGAAGGTGGAGTTATAATTAATGGAATTAGTGCCCTTTAGAAAAGACTCCAGAGAACTTTCTTGTTCCTTCTGCCAGTGTGAGGACACAGCTAGAAGACACCTGTCTATGAACCAGGAAATAGGCTCTCATCAAATTTCAGTTAACTAGCACTTTGATTTTGGACTTCCCAGCCTTCATAACTGTGAAAAATAAATGTTGTTTAAGTCACCCAGTCTATGGTATTTTGTTATAGCAGCCCAAATGGACTAAGTCAGTCTTTGATTCTTCAAAAATTCCAGTCCTCTAAAAGAGTACATGCGGTCATATATTCTGTTTTTAATATTAGTAATTGACTTGAATGTGAGAAAAAAAATCCTCTTATGGATTAATAATAATATTTACTTGCATAATTATTGTATTTGCTTTTATATTTAGCAAGGAGGACAGTTGGTAATATTGTAACTTGGTCTGCATTTATTAGAGATTAAGGTTTGTTGTCTTTAAGCAACTTGGACCCAAAAGCAGAAGTCCATGTACTGAAAAGTATAAGTAATTAAAGCACTACCAAGGAAAGTGTTTTCCTACCTCCAGAGAGGGGGGATTTACTTTTGGACCATGGAAGTTATTACCATTATGGTCATTAGGGGACGCAGAATTTTTCACACTTCAGGCAAAAAAGTATGTCTGTTTCATTCTCTCCTCACGTACTGAGATCTGTGTGTTTTTGTTAAAGGAAGCATTAAACCTGTTAGCACATGCACATTGGATTAGGAACTTTTATCGTGTGAAGGAGCTCTGGCCAGTACAGAAAAATATTACTGGAGACTTGGAGTCAGGAGAAGAATTTTAGCTTAGCACTTATTGGCTAGAGGAATCAACGATTGTTATCTTCCTTAGTGTTTTGTACTGCAAACCTGTTGTTTTTAATTTTCTGAGTTCTGACAACCCACTGAGCTTACAGAAACTCTGAATCAGAACACAATAATTACATGATATTCAGAGGGGCTACATTGCACACAAATTCACAAAGATAGCTTTCCTTTCTTTTTTTTCTGATTTATCATATGATTTCTAAGTATTACATGGATATATTTTATAGTCTGTTTAATAATATAAGTATATATCACATACAAACTCACTTGCACACATACATACGGTTACAATGACACAGTAACATTTAAGAAAAAAAGTAAAAATCAAGAAGAGGCTGATATAAAATCTTTCAAATATAGCTTATTTAACAAGGAGGTGAAACCTGCTTAGAGTTGGCTGTTCCTTCTAATTTCAATGTAACTTTAATGGTCCACACACTGAATTCCCTCTAAATTTGATTGCAACAACTGTCTTGTTGCTTTACATCACAGGACACATTTAAGTTTTTAGTAAGACAATCCTTTAGTAAATTCCAATCTTCTCAAACAAGGTTTTAGGAGAAAAAGTCTTGTAGATTATAGTCAAAACTCTACTTTGACACTCTGTCCTACCCTAGATTATAACCTCTCTCTATATATATTAACTAGCTTCCAGTAAAAGTAATCTACAATCACTGCTCTTCTTCTATTCCATTTATTCTTACTCAAAATATATTTTCCCCATTGTGTATTCTTTCTTCTTTTGTCATAGATTAATTTTTCATATATGTGTAGGTTTATTACTGGGCTCTCTGTTCTGTTCCATTGATCTATGTATCTGCTTTTCTGGCAATAACATACTGCTTTGATTAATAGAGCTTTATACTTTAGTTTGAAATAAGGGCCTGTGATACTTCCAGCTTTGTGCTTTTTTTAAATCAGGATTTCTTTGACTATTTGGGGTCTTTTGTGGTTCCATATAAATTAAAAATTTTTTGTTTCATATATGTGAGAAATGTCCTTGGGATTTTAATAGGGATTGTGCTGAATTTGTAGATTCCTTTATACCTAAAGGTATAAAGTATAATATGGACATGCTAACAATGTTAATTCTTCCAATCTATAAGCTTGAGACATCTGTCCATTTAATTGTGCCCTCAATTTCTTTCAACAATGTCTTACAGTTTTCAGTGTACTGGCTAAATTTGTTGCTAGGTATTGTATTATTTTTGTTGTGATTGTAAATGGGATTGATTTCTTAATTTATCTTTCTGCTAGCTCATTGTTAACATGTAGAAATGCAACCAACTTTTGTTTATTGATTTTGTACCCTTTGACTTTATTATATTTGTTTATTACTTCTGATAGTTTTTTGGTCAGCTTTCTATATCTCAAATCATGTCATGCACAAATAGTGACAATTTTACATCTTCCTTTCCAATTTAAGTGCCTTTATTTCTTTTTCTTGCCTAATTGCTCTGGCTAGGACTTGCAATGCTGTATTGAATAAATGTGGCAAGAGTGTACATCTTTGTTTTGTTCCGGATTTTAGGATAACTTTCAATTTTTCACAGATGAGAATGTTGTTAACTGTGATATATTTGGCCTTTATTATGTTAAGGTATTTTTCTTTTATATACATTTTATTGAGAATTTTTATCATAAGTGAGCATTGAATCTTGTTGAATGATTTTTCTGCATTTATTGAGATGATCATATGCTTATTATCCTTCATTTTACTAATGTGGTGTATGATATTGACTGCTTTTTTTATGTTGAAACCTGCTTGCATCCCTGGAATAAATACCACTTGATCATAGTGTGTATGATACTTTTAAAGTATTGTACTTGATTTGCTAACATTTTGTTGAGGATTTTAGAGCCTACATTCATCAGAGATATTGACATGTAATTTTCTTTTTTGTGCTTTGTTCTTGTCTGGTTTTGATGTCAGGTGATGTTGGCTTCCTAAAATAAGTTAGGAAGCATTCATTCAAGTTTTTGGAAGAGTTTGAGGAAGGTAGAGATAAATTCTTTACAGGTTTGGTAGAATTCATCTGTAAAGCTATTAAGTTCTAAAGTTTTATATTTTGGGAAGTTTTTGGTTACTGTTTCAGTCACCTTGCTAGCAATAGATTCATCCATTTATATTTTCTATTTCTTTATGATTCCATCTTGGAATGTTGTATGATACTAAGAATTTGTCTATTTCCTTATAGGCTGCCCAATTTGTTGGCATATAGTTGTTTGTAGTATTCTCTCATAATCCTTTGTATTTCTGTGTATCTGTTGTACTTTCTTCTCTTTCATTTCTGATTTTATTTACAGAGGCTTTTTTTTTTCTTAATGACTGTAACTAAAGATTTGTCAATTTTGTTTATCTTTCCAAAGAACAAGCTTTTAATTTCACTGATCTTTTCAATGGTCTTTTTAGTCTCTATTTCTTTTCTGTGCATTCTCATCTTTGTTTTTCCATTCCTTCTACTGACTTTGGGTTTTGTTCTTTTTCTAGTTCCTTTTAGTAAGACTGTTTACTTTAGATATTTATTTCTTGAGATAGGCCTGTATTGATATAATCTTCTCTCTTTTGCTTTTACTGTATCATATAGATTTTGATATGTTGTATTTTCATTTTCTTTTGTCTTCTGGTAATTTTTGTTTCCTGCTTTGATTTTTTTGTTGACCCACAATAGTTTAGTATCATGCTGTTCAGTCTCCCCATATTTCTGATTTTTTCAGCTTTCTTCTTATAGTTGATTTCTAGTTTCATAACATTGTGATAATAAAAGATGTTTGACATGATTTCAATCTTCTTAATATCATTGAGATTTGTTTTGTGTCCTATCATATGGTCTATCCTTGAGAAAGTTCCATGTGCACTTAAGGAAAATGTGTATCCCGATTCATTTGGATGGAATGTTCTGTACAGATCTATCAAATCCATCTGGTCTAATGTTTCATTTAAGACCACTATTTCCTTGTTGACCTTCTGTCTGGATGATCTATCCATTGATGTAAGTGAGTGATAAATTCCCCTACTATTATTATCAATTTCTCTCATTAGGTTTGTTAATAATTGCTTCACATATTTTGGTGTTCCTATGTTAGGTGCATATATAATAATAAGTGTTATGTCTTCTTGATCAATTTTCCCCTTTATCATTCTATAGCATTCATCTTTGTCTGTTACCCTTGTTGACTTGAGGTCTATTTTTTTTCTTATATGAGTGTGGCTACACCTACTTTCTTTTGGCTGCCATTTTCCATCCTTTCATTTTGAGCCTATGTTTGTCTTCAGAGCTGAGGTGAGTCTCCTGAAGGCAGCATACAGTCAGTCTTGTTTTTTAATCTACTGAGCCACTCTGTGTCTTTTGACTGATGAATTCAACCTATTTATATTTAGGGTGATTATTGATAGATGAGGACTTATTACTGCCATTTGATCTTTTGTTTTCTGTTTGCTTTATATCTCCATTTTTTCTTATTACTTGGGCTTCTGTCTGTTTTTTTGGTTTTGTGGTTTTCTATGATGATTTTCTCTGTTTCCTCTTTTTAATGTTAATGTCTCTGTTCTAAATTTATGTTTTGTGGTTACGATGAGGTTTGTATCAAACACTGTATAGATAAAATAGTCCTTTTTCTGCTGATAGCATCTTATATTCATTTACCTATACAGGTTCTGTCCATTTTCTCTTTCCCTTTTGTGTTTTCCAAATTTTCCCTTTATACATTATAAGTTTGTTACCAAGTTGAAGTAGCTATAGTTATTTTTTCTCTCTTTTATCATTTAAACTTTATGCTATAATAAAGTGTTTATAAACCTATTCTGATATAGAGTTGCAATTTTCTTATTCTTATTGTCTATTTATCACCTTATTCATTATTTTATATACTTTTGATTTTTTGTTTTCTGGTAGCAGAGCTCCTTTCAACATTTCTTTTAAGGCAGGACTAGAGTTGATGAGCTCCCTCAGCTTTTGCTTGTCTGAGAAAGCCTTTATTTCTCCTTCATATCTGAAGGACAACCTTGCTGGATACAGTATTCTTGGAAGACAGGTTTTATTTTTCAGTATTTTGAAATGTCATTATGCTCCCTCCTGGCCTGTAGTGTTTCTGCTGAGAAATCTGCTGATAACTTAATGGGGGTTCTTTGTAGGTTATCATCCCTTTTTCCCTGGCTGCTTTTAAAATTCTTTCTTTGTCATATTTACTTTTGACAACTTTAATATAGTCTGTCTTGGGAGAGGTTTTTTTGCACTTCAGTAACTAGGTATTCTCTTAGCTTCCTGGACTTGTATATCCAGTTTCTTTCCCAGGTTTAGAAAGTTCTCAGGTATTATTTGCTTAAATTAACTCTCTGCTCCCTTCCCCTTCTATTCTCCTCTGGGATACCCATTAACCTAATGTTGCTCTTCCTAAAAGACTCAGATATGTTTCATAGAATTTCCTCATTTTATTTTATACCTTTATTCTTTTCACTCTTTTACTTGTGTCATTCTAGATTTCTATCTTCAAGCTCACTAATTCTCTCTTTCATATGGTCTGCTCTCTTCCTAATGTTTTCTAATGCATTCTTCATCTTGTTTGTCAATTTCTTCAGTTTCAGAATTTCTGTTTGTTTCTTTTATAGAGTTTCAATCTCTTTGGTAAAGATTCATTTTGTTCATTAATTTTATTCCTGAGCATACTGAACTGCTTTCTGAGTTGTCTTATAGCTCATTGCTTTACTTCATGACAAATATTTTGAAATCTCTATCAAATTGCAATATGCAGTGTCACTAAGTTTGGTTTATGGAGAATAGTAATTTTCTTTCTGTGGTACAGTGTTACTGTGGTTCTTCATGGTGCTTGATGATTTTTTCCTCAGCTGATGCATTTGAAGCCTCTCTCTACTTGATTGTATTGATTCAATAGGTGAGAAATTAGAGGTCCTTTTTGTTGTTGCAATAGGCATTGATATAGCATAAGTTTTCAGTTTCTCTCACCTGAGCCGCCTCTGGTCATACTTGAGAGTCAGTAATTTTCACCCTCCATGGCCTCTGCCAAATGTGTATTCCTGTGCCCTTGTTACCACCACTTATGCTTCCAGGGTCATTGGTGCCTTGCTGCTGTCAATGTCACTGTTGTTGCCACCTGGGTTCCAGGATGGTCGGCTCTTCCTCCATGCCTGGGATTGACACAGGCTCTACTGCCTCAATGGGAAGAAAGGTAGGGAATCTGGGCACCTCTGCCATGCTCAGTGTTAAGTTTGCAGGCTCTGCCACTGTGGGTGGGTGGGGGCTGGAGGTGGATATGATGTCTCTGTAGTTGAGGTGATGGTGTCCCTGTCCCTGCTGCAGCTGCTTCTCTGTTGCCTGTGGCTGGGGTCCTGGGTCATGAGTTCCACCTTCCCTGCTGCTGCTGGATTCTCTGCAGCTACAGGCTCAGCTGCCATGACTAGAGAGCCAGGATTGAAGGCACTGCCTCTGCCATTCACCTTGTTCTGCGTCCTCTGTGTGTTCCAGTCCACGCTCCTTTAGATGGACAGATATGAGGAATTCTCCAGCGTCCTGGTTTGTCAGGCAGAAGCACCTTTGTTGAGTTGTGTATAGTTTACTAGTTGTAGATTGAAGGGGAGAGACAAAGAGAGTATACTGTGTTGCTGACATCACTCAAGGCCCGTCTTTCAAATGAATTATTCTATGTCACAATGTCCTGCTGATATAGATGATGTGCAGCAGGAATGTAATGACACATAGAACTGATGAGGTAGTGATATTTGCAAGCCAGTTGTTAAATATTTGAAAATTATCCCTGCCAAAAGTAACAACTACCAAAATGAACCTGCCATCTGTTCCTGTAAACAATCTTGTGATTTCCACATGAATTCTCTGCTTACATAAGCCAATCTGGTCATTCAAATTCTGAAGTTTTCTATCTTTTTATCTATAGTTATTCACAAATACCATGGCTTCTGAAGTCATCCTCTCACTCATTGCACAGCATCATTTCTTGTTTAATTATTCCTATTGACTAACTTTATCAATTCTTGACATAGTCTAACCTTTTCAATCCTATACTTCAGTTGCTACCTGAGTGAAAACTACATGTCATTCCTTGTTCAAACTTCTTAAATGGTTCCTTCAGGCACCAACCTATAAATATATACTCTTTTGTATTTTATTCAGGATCCATTATGCTCAGACTGCGTGATGAATTTTCCAACATCAAGTCTTCCTCCATCTCAATTCACATTAAAATCTATGTCTCCCCAGTAATAAATTACTTCTACTCCCACTCTCCCTTTCCTAGGCCTTTCCATTACTAAGCCTGTGTGTGTGATGTTTTGTCTGCCTGCAGTGACAGTCTATGTATTATGTATCTGGTGGACACTTGATCATCCCTCAGATCTCTACCTAACTACAAACTCCCTTACTCCCCTAAGGAGATCAGAAGCCTTCCTTTTCTGTTTTCCTATATTGGCCCTGTATTTTGTTTGTATTTCAGTTAGAGTAAATACCTATCTGTATTAGAGTTACTTGTGTATCTCCTTGAGTCTTAAGAACATGCTTTTAATTAATGTATGCTCACAAAAATTAAATTCTATATGAAAACCCACCTTTTATTTGGGAAATATATAATAGTTATGAAATGAGAACAATCCAAATATAAATGACTAAAGATAAATTTATGTAAATTTTTAGAATCTTTTAATCCATTTTTGAACTATTCATTCAAAAGACGTTTATTGAGAACTTACTATGTAACAGAAATTATCCTTGCCTTGGGGGGATAGAAAGGTAAACAAAACAGATATTTTCTAATCTTATTGAGCTTATAGGTTGGTTTATCTAGGAAAAAGTCAATAAAGTATATTAATATAATAGAAAAAGGCCCATAAGTCTATTTAATGATAAATAAATATACTGCTAATGGAGTAAAGCTGAATCTAAAGAAATTCCATATGCTTACAGATATATAATTTCCTTATTTTGTTCAAGGCATATGTGTCACTTCAACTATGCAAGAGACTTTTGTCCTTTATGTATATTTGTTGTGATTTTTTTAAGTTTATTTATAATGGAACCATAATAGTTATCAAATAGTGAGTAGATTTATACCCAATTTATATTACTTGTGAGAATTTAAAATAATAGCATTTTATATTTCCAAAAATATAAAAATAGTATGTTCAAATATGTAGAGTACAATGATAAATACAGTAGGAGAAAATATCCATAAATGGTACACTTATGGTACATTAAGTTATTGTTACACTTAACAAGCAACGTCAAATTTTTAAAGTAATGGCCTATAATAACAAAGTGGAACCAAATAGTCAATACCATTTAAGTCAGCATGCAACCTCTCATCCTAAAATACAGGTTAACAGGTTAATGATAACATGAGCTAATTACCTAAATGGAGATTTAGCGAGTAGGCTGGCATAAGCTCAGAACTCTGTAGAGAGTGTTCTTATGCTTGGGAACCTTTAGTGAAGCAGAGACTAGGGGATGGAGTTCCAGTTCCATTTCTTGAATCATATTTTATGTGTGGATATATGAGCCAACTCCTCATATATCCAGAGAAATCACTAGCATAGGGGTGAAGAAAAGCACACACACTATTTTACCATGAAATATAATGCATGCATTTAGCCATAAGATGGGAAAGCAGCTTGACACTGGAGTAATTCTAAGTAATGAGAACAATACACTTTTAGTACACTTTGGCAGAATGGATGAAGATATATGTATTAGTATAATGCAAAAAAAAAGTTTTTTGAACCCATGTAGATAATCCCACTAACCAGGAAACTTCTAAAGTTTTCCCACTTTTCCTTTTCATGAAATGATATAAGGAATATATTTTACATCATCAACAGAAATACCTGGTTTTCTTCATGAAGATCTGGAAGTCCATCAATAAAGACAACCTCTGATTCTGACAGTGGTTTTCCTGGTACATAACCAATAGATACACTTGCTTTTATAGTCTTCCCTAGAATAGTCAGTTCAGCTTTACATGGATCCAATTCTTGCCGGCAACCATTTAGATAAGAAATTTATGGTTTTAGCATGTGTTGTAAAATCATCTGTTTGACCAATTAATTACGCTATTAACAAAAGAAGAAAGACTTAAGTATATAGATTATCTCACCATAAAACCAGCAAAGCCAGAAGTAGATTAATCTATTCTAAATTAGAAATCCTTAATGATTTTAGCACATAAATATAAAGTTAAACTTTAATGAAACAACAAACTGTAGCAATCACCTAATGAAATAAATCCTGATAATAAACAGATGTTTCTCAAAAATGACTAAAACAATGTTAGAGCATAATAGTCTACTTCAGTTTTTTACATTGTTAATTTTCTCTGTGAGTGAAAATTATTGAAAGGGATCAGGTTTATATATGGTTATCTGGTGTACTATATATCTTTAGGTCGAAAATAGTAATACAGCAGAGAGTAAATAGTTGTGGAAATATAAACCATAGCAAGAAGTATAGCAAGTAAAATTAAAAAAATAATAATTTAAATATAACTTAATTAGGAGATTTCCGGTAATAATTTTTATGTGCCCATTACTTAGAAAGATGATAAATGTTTCAACATGTAGATATGCATGTCTCATTCACTCTAGCCATCTATTTAACTAATCATCTAATCCAGTTATTAGAAACAGTGGCCCATAGGCCAAATCTTGCCTGCCACCTCTTTATAAATAAAGTTTAATTGGAACAGAACCACACATTTCTTTACATATAATCTAAGGCTGCTTTCATGGCAGAGTTGATAGTTGCAACAAAGACTCTGAGACATGAAGACCCAAAAATATTTATTATCTAACACTTTATAGAAAAATTTGGTAGACCCACTGTTTAGCCAATTTATTTGTTTACCTACCCAGCAAGTAACCTTAATTATAATCCTTTTCGAGATACTCATATTGTAAGACACCCATGTAACATTCACCTATGTCATCCTATATTATGAATATGTGACATTCTGCCTCTCCTTTTATCTATCTTTATTAAAGTACAGTTGATTTACAACATCATATAAGTTTCAGGTGTACAAAACAGCGACTCAAATTTTTTATAGATTATACTCCATTTAAAGTCATGACAAAATAATGGTTATATTTCCCTGTGCTGTACAGTACTCTTCTGTAGCCTATCCATTTACTATATGGTAATTTGTACCTCTCAATCCCCTACCCCCATCCTGCCTCTCCCCACCATGGTCCTCCTCACTGGTAACCACCAGTCTGTTCTCTGTACTGGTAAGTCTGTTTCTGTTTTGCTATATTCATTTGTTTTATGTTTTAGATTCCATTTGTAAGTGATAACATAGAGTATTTGTGTCTCTCTGATTGACTTATTTCATGTCTCTCTCTCTTGACTTATTTCAGTAAGCATGATACCTTCTAGGACTATCCATGTTGTTAACAAATGGCAGAGTTTCATTTCTTAAAATTGGGGTTTAGTTGATTTACAATATTATATTAGTTTCAAGTGTACCACATAGTGATTCAAAATTTTTTAGGTTATAATCCATTTACAGTTATAAATTATGGAAGCAGCCTAAGTATCCATCAACAGATGAATGAATAAAGAAGATGTGGTATTTACATAAAGTTTTAATTGAATGATGCAACGGGTAAAGGGTAAATCTCTATGAACTACCATATTGTGATCATACTCAAGTAAGTCCCACCTAGGTCAAGAGGTAGAAACTTACTCTTAAGAATCCCACTCCAACTACAGTACACTTTATCACACACCCTTCAATTTCATTTAACATTATGCTTTCCATATTCATCTTTGGCATTGAATTTAATAGCAGCTTGTTCTTTTTCAACATATTTTATATAGGTATTTTAAAAATTACTTATTCCAGTGTTGGTGTACATTTTGGTGCTATCATGAATATTGATGCTATAAACATGCTTGTATATATTGTTCAGTGCAATATATATGCATTTCTGTTGAGGATTTAACAAAAATCACTTAGAGTTCTCCATATTTGGGATATATGCTCTGCTGGTGTGGCGAACATTTTATTTTTCTTTGCAGTGTCTCACATTTTTACTTTCTTAATAGTGTCTTTTAATGATCAAATGCTCTTAATTTTAATGTATGGCAATTGATCAAACTTTTATATAATGATTCATATTTTGTTGTTGTTCCTTTTCTATGTCATTTTTGAAAATATTATTTTACTACTGACTACTGATCCCACAATCCATAGGGATTGGTTTTTTATATAGTCTCAGGTATGTATCAATCATTAATCAGGGGGGTCGAGGGAAAGAGATGGCGGAAGAGTAAGACGCGGAGATCACCTTCCTCCCCACAGATACACCAGAAATACATCTACACGCGGAACAACTCCTACAGAACACCTAGTGAACGCTGGCAGAAGACCTCAGACTTCCCAAAAGGCAAGAAACTCCCCATGTACCTGGGTAGGGCAAAAGAAAAAAAGAAAAAAACAGAGACAAAAGAATAGGGACGGGACCTGCACCAGTGGGAGGGAGCTGTGAAGGAGGAAATGTTTCCACACACTAGAAGCCCCTTCGCGGGCGGAGACCGCGGGTGGCGGAGCAGGGGAGCTTCGGAGCCGCGGAGGAGAGCGCAGCCACAGGGGTGCGGAGGGCAAAGCGGGGAGATTCCCGCACAGAGGATCGGTGCTGACCGGCACTCACCAGCCCGAGAGGCGTGTCTGCTCCCCCGACAGGAGCACTAAGGTGGTGGCCTCTTTTTACTATATTTGCATTGGCTATGACTATATTTAGACACAGAATGTTTGTTCTTTAGAACTGAAATCACTTACTATGTTTACTGTTTCATTCATTAGGATTGAACTGAAATCACTTACTATGCTTCTTGTTTCATTATGCCACAATAAGATGAGATCCTTTGGTCTCTTTTATTATAATTCTATTTTTAAAAGTCAAAAATAATATTTAAAGATAAACCAAACCATCTGCTTAAACATTCTTTTGCAAAATGTAAGCATAGTAGAGGAAACGTACAGATAGCATGTGCTCATGAGAAATATGCAGGTTTTGGAATCATGCTTCAGATACTTAATCTGTGCTTCTTTGTAATTGGAGAGTAAACCCCAAAGTGTTATGAGGAGAAGTAACAAGCTAATGCTGGTAACATGATTTGCAGAGTTTACTATTTGTCCAGCACATAGTAAACCCTCAGGAATTATTTGCTATTATTATATCTATTTCTATATGATCTAAAGTTTAATTTATTTTTTAGCTCAGGAGAGTGCCTTTTCCATTATGTGATGGCAGTTATTTGAATGCTTTAATTGGAAAAGGATGATGATAGAAAAAAATGCTGTTTCATAGAAAAATAATAGAGCTTTGAAGAACCTGGGTTTTTATTCTTTAATTTTCAGTACTTACACAAAATGTAAAAACGGAGTTCCCAGAACCATGTCGAAAGCAGAGCCCCTTATCATTTCCTGCATTTTGGTCTGTCTCTGCTATGTGCCAAATATACGGATCTATGTGCATTTCTGCCTCACTTTTCCGTGGCTGTCATTGGTGTTACCACCCAGTGCCTCCCCACACCACTGGTAAGCCTCAAATCCAGCTGTCCATCCTTCAAGCAACTCCATGGGTAGAGTTTAAGTGTTCCTCCACGCACACTCGGCATCTTGCACATTCTTCCAGGTAACATTTAAGAAACTTAAGAGTAATTCCTATCTTTATCATGATTAAATTCTTGGACCTTTAAGCAGAGTGGTGATAGAGTTTATCACCCCAACCAGGACACCCTTATACAAGACAAATGGTGAACACAAAGAAACCTAATAAAAAATTTTTACATTCAAAATTTTCCATTGGTTTTTGTATTCAATTTGTTGATAAAGTTTATGTCCTTTATAAAAATAGCTCCACCGTGTATTATGCATAATTACAACAAAAATGTGTACATTTACATGTAATAAAAAGTGACCATCTTTTTAAAAAAGTTTCGTCTATCCAGTGACTTCATTTCTAGTAATACTACACATTTTATTGCACTATGTTGATTAAAATGGCCTGGTTTTAATAGTCCTTGTAATCTTATGACTTGAAGCATTCACATCTTGATTTGAATGCCATAATATATACATACCACACAGTAAGGATTTCTGTCATCAATCACAGAGCAGTTAAAAGCATAAATGTTTGGAGTTACAGGAATTTGCCTTTGTTATCTATGAGAAAAATTTCTTCCAATGTGTACTGTGAAGTATAGATTTGTGAGGTAAAACTAGGTAGCTAGATATTACCTTCTACTGGTAAAACACCATGACATTTTTCACAGGTATCTAGTCTGAAAAATGTATTTGCTTGGCATGTATTTCAGTGGGAGAAAATGTTTGAAACAGGTGGTATTATGCTTGGCATATACTACATGCTCAATGTAGATTCACTTTGACTGTTCCTCTTCAGTTTCAGTGTCTCATACTGTCATCTAAAGGCATTCGTCCCCTTCTCCATCTCCTCTAGTTCCTCCTCCCCTTCTCTTTTCCTTTCTCCTCTCCTTCTTTATGTAATAAGTAATTCCTCAGAAATATGAAAGTGTCAAATACTACTCCTATGCACACTCAATGCCTTACCTGTTTTGCCCCACCCAGCATTTCCAACAAGTCCACTAAGTGAAGGGATGTCTCTAGGCTGCCACCTACCCTCCCAGCATCAAATGTGTTCACACTCCATTTCTAATGCCTCATGTCTGGATTCTTTTCTTTGAGTTTTTCTTTAGCATGTAATGTGTGATTTTTAAAATTTTTATTGGACTACAGTTGATTTGTTTTTTATGTTGTGTTTATTTCAGGTGTAGAGCAAAGTGAATCACTTATGTATACACTATCTTTTTTAAATTATATATTTTTATGCAGCAGGTTCTTATTAGTTACCTATTTCATACATATTAGTGTATATATCAATCCCAATCTCCTAATTTATTCACCACCACCATCACTCTACCCCCTGCTTTCCCCCCTTGGTGTCCATAGCTCTGTTCTCTACATATGTGCCTCTATTTTTGCCCTGCAAACCGGTTCATCTGTACCATTTTTCTAGATTCCACATATATGCGTTAACATATGATATTTTTCTCTTTCTGACTTACTTCACTCTGTATGACAGTCTCTAGGTCCATCCACGTCTCTACAAATGACCCAGTTTCGTTCCTTTTTATGGCTGAGCATTCTATTGTATATGCGTACCATATCCTCTTTACCCATTCGTCTGTCAGTGGGCATTTAGGTTGCTTCCATGACCTGGCAGTTGTAAATAGAACTGCAATGAACATTGAGGTACATGTGAATTTTTGAATTATGGTTTTCTCTGGGTATATGCCGAGTAGTGGGATTGTTGAGTCATATGGTAATTCTATTTTTAGTTTTTTAAGGAACCTCCATACTGTTCTCCGTAGTGGCTGTATTAATTTACATTCCCACCAACAGTGCAAGAGGGTTCCCTTTTCTCCACACCCTCTCCAGCATTTGTTGTTTGTAGATTTTCTGATGATGCCCTTTCTAACCAGTGTGAGGTGATACCTTAATGTAATTTTAATTGCATTTTTCTAATAATTAGTGATATTGAGCAGCTTTTCATGAACTTCTTGCTCATCTGTATGTTTTCTTTGGAAAAATGTCTACTTAGATTTTCTGCTCATTTTCTGATTGGGCTGTTTGTTTTTTGGTATTGAGCTGCTTGTATATTTTGGATATTAATCCTGTGTCAGTTACTTCTTTTGCAAATACTTTCTCCCATTCTGAGAGTTGTCTTTTCATCTTGTTTATAGTTTCCTTTGCTGTACAAAAGCTTCTAAGTTTCATTAGGGCCCATTTGTTTAATTTGTTTTTATTTCCATTACTCTAGGAGGTGGGCCAAAAAAGATCTTGTTGTGATTTATGTCAAAGAGTATTCTTCCTATGTTTTCCTCTAAGAATTTTAGTGTCTGGTCTTACATTTAGGTCCCTAATCCATTTTGAGTTTATTTTTGTGTATGGTGTTAGGGAGTGTTCTAATTTCATTCTTTTACATACAGCTGTCCAGTTTTCCCAGAAGAACTTATTGGAGAGACTGCCTTTTCTCCATTGTATATTCTTGCCTCCTTTGTCATAGATTAGTTGACCATAGGTGCGTGGGTTTATCTCTGGGCTTTCTATCCTGTTCCATTGATCTGTATTTCTGTTTTTGTGCCAGTACCATATTGTCTTGATTACTGTAGTTTTGTAATATAATATGAAGTCAGGGAGCCTGATTCCTCCAGCTCCATTTTTTTCCTCAAGCTTCGGATATTTGGGGTCTTTTGTGTTTCCAAACGAATTGTAAAATATTTTGTTCATCTTCACTATCATTATTCTGAATTCTTTTCTGGAAGGTTTCCTGTCTCCACTTCATTTCATTGTTTTTCTGGGGTTTTATCTTGTTCTTTCTTCTGGTAAATAGTCCTCTGCCTTTTCATTTTGTCTGTCTTTCTGTGAATGTGGTTTTTGTTCCACAGGCTACAGGATTGTAGTTCTTCTTGCTTCTGCTGTCTGCCCTCTGGTGTATGAGGCTATCTAAGAGGCTTGTGCCAGCTTCCTGATGGGAGGGACTGGTGGGCAGAGCTCAGTAAAACTTTAATCTGTCTGCTGTTGGGTGGGGCTGAGTTCCCTCCCTTGTGGTTGTTTGGCCTGAGGCGACCCAACACTGGAACCTACCTGGGCTCTTTGGTGGCGCTAATGGCGGATTCTGGGAGGGCTCACACCAAGGAGTACATCCCAGAACTTCTGCTGCCAGTGTCCTTGTCCCCATGGTGAACCACAGCCATGCCCCACCTCTGCAGGAGACCCTCCAAAACTAGCAGGTAGGTCTGGTTCAGTCTCCCCTGGGGTCACTGCTCCTTCCCCTGGGTCCCGATGCACACACTACTTTGTGTGTGCCCTCCAAGAGTGGAGTTTCTGTTTTCCCCAGTCCTGTTGAAGTCTTGCAATCAAATCCCACTAGACTTCAGAGTCTGATTCTCTAGGAATTCCTCCTCCCGTTGCCGGACCCCCAGGTTCAGAAGCGTGAAATGGGGCTCAGAACCTTCACTCCAGTGAGTGGACTTCTGTGATATAAGTGATCTCCAGTTTGTGAGTCACCCCAAGTCTTTTTTTTTTTTTTTTTTTTGATTCTTTTCCCATGTAGGCCATTACAGAGTATTGAGTAGTGTTCCCTGTGCAGGTTCTTATTAGTTACCTATTTTATATATAGTGTGTATATGTATGTATAGTGTATAGTGTGTGCATATGTCAATCTCCCAATTTATCCCTCACCTTCTTATCCCCTGGTAACCATAAGTTTGTGTTCTACATCTGTGACTCTACTTCTGTTTTGTAAATAAATTCATTTGTACCTTTCTTTCTTTAGATTCCACATATAAGTGACATCACATGATATTTGTCTTTCTGTGTCTGAGTTATTTCACTCAATATGACAACCTCTAGGTCCATCCATGTTGCTGCAAATGGCATTCTTTTTTTTTTTTCTTTTTTTTTTCTCGCTTTGTTTCTGCAGCACTGGCTACTCCAGCCCACTTGTCTTGGCCAGGCTCCCTAAATTTCAATTTATCCAGGACCCCAGATTCCCACTTTGTGGAAAGGATGCTAGAGAGAGACAGAAATATTTTAAATGGATAAACATTCTAATAATTAAAAATATTCTCTTAGAACTATATTAGTTCTGACATTAATAGCTTTGCTGGAAGACTGCCTTACCTGACTTGCCAAAATGTGCTAGTGCCACTGTCATTATGCCATTCATTAGTCAGCCTCCTTTGTGATGCATGTGTACTCCAAAGATTAATCATGAATCCAGAAAGGAAACAACCTTTCTAAGGAGATAACACAATATGCAACTAGTGGTACATAAAAATATAAACATTAGAAGCTAAAGCCTGAAAATTCTAGTAAGGAAATAAATGGTTCGTATTTGCCCTTTTACTTAGTTAAATTGTTAGAAGTATCACTGGAATATTAATTAAGTGATAGTAGTCTATTAATCTAAAGTGATAGAAGGTATATTGCATTAACAAACAACTAAAATTTAAAAAAAGAAGTTAGTGGATTTTATATTAGAATTTGTACAGTAGATTTTTATACTTCTAATATGTTGGCAAACATTTTTCTATTTTGGATAAATTATAAATGGATTTATTTACATTTTGGAAATATTATGCACATTTTTGGGTACAGTCAACACACACAGGCAAACACATGCATACATGCACACACATACGCATATACAGAAAAGCTCAATTTTCTGACCACCAGATACCAGGGTTTCATAAATTTTAATTTAAAAACCCTTAACCAGAGTTGACATCCATTTAGCAAAAAGTATTTTAAATTCAGATTTTATACTTCCATGGTGCAGTTACAATAATATACTATAAGTTTCTGAAGAAAACTGTGAACATATTTGCTTATGTTGCACATTGTCTAATCTCTTTCTAAATAAAATGGAGACAACTTTCTCTCCTGTCTGGTAATGTCAAAGTGCAAGCAAATTAAAGAGGCATTGGAAAGAGACTTGGAAAATATTAGTAGACTAGGATAGAGCACCTAGAGCATTCCGAAGTTGTAATTCCTGTAAAGAAAATATTTTGCCACGCTAATTCATCTGTGCTGAGAGGACTACTAGGAGTACTGAAAGACAAAAAGGAAGAGAGGTATTTCATTCTTTTTGTTTTAAATTTTTATTTCTAATTCAGAGACTTTATCACTTAAAAATAAACAGCTAATAAAGTACCAAACTGCAGCAGGTATGACTCTAAACAAGAAGGAATATAAAAACTAAACAGCAGAGCTGCAAATCAAAAATAATTAAATGTAAGAAGTCATCCAGAGGGAATTTCCAGAAGCCCATAAAAAGGGAAAATCTGCTCACAACTAGAAAAGGGAGGAAGGGTTATAAATAAGAACAGGCAAAAGCCAAACTATTGACTGAATTGCAAGAAAATAAAACCCCAAATTTAAAAAGAAGAGGCCACTTTATGATAGAAATACAGGACATTTGGCTAAAAGAATACTATTCCATTGAAAGAAAATTGTATTAGGTACGGTGTACATACATCAGCGTCTTTGAGAATCTTTCTCCATCCTCTTGCTATCTTTCCAAGGCCACCAGACCCCTGCAGTGACCCCATGTTGTTTATGAGGCCAGGTCTTTCATCCCATTGCCTTCTGTCTTTACCAAAGTGGATCTCAACAATCCAACCAGAGTCAATGTGCCATCAGAGATGACTGCAAGAACTCCTCTTGTCCCTACACTTAATATTCATCCCCAGGAGGCTAAGGAAGTAGAGTTTTTTCCTTCTTTCCAGAGCCACCTTCTCCACAGCACAAGGGATCTGTGATCAGGGTCAGGATACTGGGAAGCCCACAGTTGCCAGAGGGGTCAGCTGAAATAGTACTATTTCAGCTTATTTGTGAGACACATGGCTGAGAGAATCTTCGCCAGAATTCAGTGGTGTTGAATCTTTTTCCTGTTCACATAGTGCTGGAAAGACTCACATGTAACAAAGATGATTTCATGCATTCAATGTACAAAACTTAATTTCTGAATAGAATATATTTCCATGCATTCTATCCTGGTAGTCCTGTTAGTCACAAAGGAAGGAAATTGCCTGTCACAGGTCTCTTGGGACAGAATCACTTGCCTGTCTCTCCTCAACTCACTGTCCACAGAGCAGCCAAAGTTATCATTTTTTCCCTTTTTTTGTTTTTCTTTTTTTTTTTTCCATGAAATCTGCTTGTGGCACTCACTTGATTAAAAGCTTCTTGAGTTAGTTCATTTTCTATACTATGTAGTCCAGGTTTTCACCACCTGGTCTCTTTGAGAGATCTTTCCTGATTTCCCAGGAAAAATGTACTGCTTCCAGGATCATTGTCTTCTTTCCTATACTATATACCACGTAGTTGTATAATGTCCTGCTTCCCTATCTGCTCTGTTTCTGCCATTCTACTCTGAGTTCCTGTTTTTCACTTTTTTCTCTCATACTCAGCACTTTATGGAAACCAAGTGCTAAGTTATTAGTTGTCACAGGTGGAATGAGTGAATGAGTCAGTGAGTAAAGGGAAAAGCCTATCTCTGACTGGGGCTTGGCTCTGCCTACAGCCTTTAGTTCCTTCCAGTCTCTGGTTCCTCCTAGTGTAACTGGATTGGATAAAGCACCACTCTTAAACTTGGAGTATGTGGCCACAAACACTAGGTCCATTATATTTCTCATGAATATTATATTTTGTCTTCTCAGGGCCTGTTTTCCAACGTACAATATGAATGATTTCCTAGAGAAATGACAGCAACAAAGACGTAATGCAGCCAAAAATAAAATAAGGCAATGCTTTGTTCTGTGGCTTTAGCATTTCCTTTACTTTGTAGAACTGTAGGATGACTTATTGTAGGGGAGAGAAACAGTAGAATGGGTCAAGTTGCTTGAATTGAAATGAGCAATGTAAACAAGACAAATATAATCATGCATTAAACCTTTTCTTTCCTTGAATACCTACTGTTGTTTCTTTTTTCTTTTTTGTGGTACGCGGGCCTCTCACTGTTGTGGCCTCTCCCGTTGCGGAGCACAGGCTCCGGACACGCAGGCTCAGTGGCCATGGCTCACGGGCCCAGCCGCTCCGCAGCATGTGGGATCTTCCCGGACCGGGGCATGTACTCGTGTCCCCTGCATTGGCAGGCGAACTCTCAACCACTGTGCCACCAGGGAAGCCCTGTTGTTTCTTATATGTTTCTTTTTCTTTTGTACACATGTATCATTAATGATTCCCTAGTTTTAATGAGTAAACATTTCTAAATATGTCTGCCATTTCAGTAAACTTAATTAAATTTCTGCTGGAAGATTTAATAATACATTTTCTGAGTCATAGATGATATCAGATTTTTATGTTTCCTTCAAATACTGTCTTCAAAATATAGCAACATGAAATAGAATGTGGATATTTTACATGGATAAGGAGTTACAAAAAGCATTCCAGGCAAGCAGAAAAGCATGGGCTCAGAAGCAGTATGGCACAGTGTGATTACAAGGCAACAAAGAACCCACAGGCAAGAGTGGGATGAGCAAAAGGATGGGGGAAGGAAAAATAGAGGGATGAAGGCATTACAGAAAGAATAGATTACACTGAACAGTTTAGGCAGAGGGGTGACATAGTGAAAGGACCTGTACATTAAGTCTCATAACGCGCAGATGTGATAGGTAAGCAAAGCAGCTCAGAACTACGCCATTAACCTGGGCACATCCCGAGGACAACTTGGACTGAACTATGGAAGTGCCACGTAAAACAGTGACTGATGAGGGTGATTTGTCTGTTTTCAGAAATAAGAAATCTTGGTAACTATTTTAGCAAAGGTAGAAGAAGAGAGATAAATCAAATCAACTGTAAGTTTTCCAGCCTACTTAAACGAGAGTGGTAATGACATACATACAGACAAAGGCACTGGGTATAAATGGAGGTGCATCAAATACACACTTTTTAAAAAGATATTTGTATTCTCCATTTTCATTTGTGGCAGTTTTCATACCTCTCTATCTTCCACGTAAGACAGCATTTATTATCTTTCATAGAAACACCTATGCTAACATGTATTAATGTAGGAAGTATTCTAAGTGATTTACAAATTTTGATTTGATTTGTCCTTGCAATATAAGATAGTTCTGAAATTATTATTACAAAATTTTACAGATTAGAAAGCTGAAGTACAGAGAAAAAACAAGGTCACAAAGCTTATAAGTTCTGAGGACAGTTTTTGAACCCAAGTGGCTTCTGCTCTTATGTTCTGGTATCTATGGCTTCCTTCCTCCCAAATAGCCAGTTTAGGATATTCAAGTTGCATTTGTTCTACCTTTTTTAACTCTTACCTCCTCCATTTTTTCTTAAAATTCAGATCCTCTTCATTTTCTACTCATCCTGTTACAATAGCAGCCTTACAGCTGGCCTTATTATCCACACCCTTCCTAGTTTAAAGAATCTTCTATTTGGGAAAACTAATTATGCTCCACTATCACACTGAAAAACTTTCAGTGGTGGGTTGGGGTGAAGGTGAGATAGGTGAAGGGGATTGAGGTACAAACCCCTAGCCATGGGGATGCAATATACAGCATAACGAATGTGGTCAATAATGTTGTAATAAGTTTGTATGGGAACAGATGGTTACTAGACTTATCATGACAATCGTTTCATAAGGTATGCAAATGTTAATTCACTATGTAGTACATCTGACGCTAACATAATATTGTACATCAACTTTATTTTCTTATTTTTTTATTTTTATTATTTTTACATTTCTATTGGAGTATAATTGCTTTACAATGGTGTGTTAGTTTCTGCTTTATAACAAAGTGAATCAGTTATACATATACATGTGTTCCCATATCTCTTCCCTCTTGCGTCTCCCTCCCTCCCACCCTCTCTATTCCACCCCTCCAGGCGGTCACAAAGCACCGAACTGATCTCCCTGTGCTATGCGGCTGCTTCCCACTATGTACATCAACTTTATTTCAATTAAAACAAAACTTTCAATCATATCCAATAACGTTTGATATGAAGTCAAAATAAGCATAGAAGGTAAGACCATTTACAATCTGATGAGTGAATTTATATCTGACTTCATTTCTCCAAACTCTGCTCAACAAATCTGCTCTCCAAACAGAGTCTCACTGACACCCTGAGCTCTGCCTTATGTTTCATGTCTCTTGGCTTTTGCATACACTATTTCAACTGAAAAGGAAATTTCCATGGCTAACCAGAAAACCCGTGATCAGCTTTCACACTTGTAGATCATGCTGTGTTTTGGCCAACAACTCTCTGGGTCTGATTTCGTTTTGTTTTTAACATGCACTTGGATTCTTGGTTGCCATGCCATGCCTGTACAATTGAATGTACTGCCCCAATTCAGGAGTGAGAGCTTTACACAACCTTAGTGTCCTGGCTTCATGTTTTTGAGTCAAGCCAGAATAATCTTCTCACATCCCTCAGCTCTTTGTCATCTTTGTGGTTTCTCTCTTTGTACGTAAATATATGACTCTTGCATAAACTCCTGAAATCCCCCTGGCCTCAGAGAGCTTTCTAAGCCTCTGGTCTCTCCTCCCAAATCGAAATGTCCAAGCCTTCAATCTTCAGAGCTTTTTGTTTGCTATGTAACAATGAGCAGTATTTTGCTAAAAAGATGAACAAATCACAGCTACTGTGTGTATTAGAAATATGCTGTTTCCTCCAGTTTGAATATCTGCTTAATTCATCTAAAATGTGGAGCTCATTGCAAAGGCCTCTGAGGAGGTAGGATGCTCTCAGTCGTTTTGTTCTGTTGCAGCAGAGATGTTGTGCAGGGTAACTTTTGAAATTTTGTTGATGACAGCAAACCAACAGGTTTTAGATAAAGCAAGCTCAAGAATCAGTGAAAGATTTATTTAAAATTTAGAACTAGTGAAAGAGAAAGTTCACACTGAATGAAATAATTTATGATAAGAATAAATTGAATAAAATGATGAACATAAATAAATCCAATTTGTTAGCTAAATTAAACATCACTTTTTCTCTTCTTTTGCCCCAGAACATCCTGTTTGAGTTTTCTTAATTATTGTCTAATTATAAATTAGAACAAATTGACAAAGATTACTATTTTTATTTTTTTTAATGTTTACAAGAGATGAAGATAAATGTGAAATAGCCACATCCAATAGTTTCCTTTGACATGTGGTGTGAGAAGATACAAGAGCCAGAAAATAAAACTGCATTCAAACTGCATACATGAGCCAGAATATAAAACTGCATATAGAACTGCATTCAAAACTGAATCTCTGGAGGACACAGCTGAGGATGGAGTGTTAAAACTTATCAAATTCTTTGAAACTACATAATTTACACAATTTGGATGAGCAGGGAATTAAATTGCATATCACCTTAAGATAATAAGTATTATGGCATAATAATATAAATTATCATACATATTTGGCCTAAGGTCATTATTAAGATCAACTTCATTCTGTAATTTACATTTTTCAGCCCATGGCTGGTCACCAAAAAGAGAAACCTACTCCAATTAATTGCAGTAAAAGAGTTTAGTAAAGATAGACCGACACCTGGAAAAGAGGAGCAGTCAGGCATAAGGTCAGAGGAGGTAAGATGGCCTAGGGACCTCTGTATCTGCCGAAGAGCACCGTCACCCCAGAGCTCACCTACTCACTCAGAATCTCCACGTGCCAGTACTGCTTCAGGGTTTCCACAGCCTCCTCTACCAAGATGCTGGTCAACTCTAGTTTCAACCCAGCATGCATTTAGCTCAAGTATCTACCAGCATCTGACTAAACACACACTACCTGTCTTAATTCTAGAGGGTCAAGAAAATGATAATGGCATTGCTGGCTTAGAATTCAGGGTGCAATCGGTTAGTGCAGTGACCCTGAGTCAGAGGAGTTTTCTTAGGAAGAGGGTTAATGCTAAAGTATATTAACCTATATGTAAGCCACATAGCTATTGTTATTAAATAACCTTTTTATAAAAATTAATTATATGTTATGTTGTAATTTTGTCTATTACAATGAATGGATATATGGTATCTACATGTACTTTAGAAATTGATTTGTAAGGTTATGGGCCCGTAAGGAGAGTTTTATTTATTTATTTAAACATTTTATTGTAGTATAATTGCTTTACAATGGTGTGTTAGTTTCTGATTTACAACAAAGTGAATCAGCTATATATATACATATATCCCCATAGATCCTCCCTCTTGGGCCTCCCTTCCACCCTCCCTATCCCACCTCTCTAGGTGGCCACAAAGCACCAAGTTGATCTCCCTGTGCAATGTGGCTGCTTCCCACTAGTTAGCTATTTTACATTTGGTGGTGTATATATGTCCATGCCACTCTCTCTTTGATTTCTTCAGTGATCCCTTCGTTATTAAGTACTGTATTGTTTAGACTCCGTGTGTTTGTATTTTTTACAGATTTTTTCTAGTAATTGATATTTAGTCTCATAGCAATGTGGTCAGAAAAGAAACTTGATATGATTTGAATTTTCTTAAATTTATCAAGGCTTGATTTGTGACCAAAGATATGATCTATCCTGGACAATGTTTCATGAGCACTTGAGAAGAAAGTGTATTCTGTTGTTTTTGGATGGAAGGTCCTATAAATATTAAGTCCATCTTGTTTAATGTATCATTTAAAGCTTGTGTTTCCTTATTTATTTTCATTTTAGATGACCTGTCCATTAGTGAAAGTGGGGTGTTAAAGTCTCCTACTATGATTGTGTTACTGTTGATTTCCCCTTTTATGGCTGTTAGCATTTGCCTTATGTATTGAGGTTCTCCTATGTTGGGTGCATAAATATTTACAATTGTTATATCTTCTTCGTGGATTGATCCATTGATCATTATGTAGTGTCCTTCTTTGTCTCTTGTAATAGTCTTTGTTTTAAAGTCTATTTTGTCTGATATGAGAATTGCTACTCCAGCTTTCTTTTGGTTTCCATTTGCATGGAATATCTTTTTCCATCCCCTCACTTTCAGTCTGTATGTGTCCCTAGGTCTGAAGTGGGTCACGTGTAGTCAGTATATATACAGGTCTTGTTTTTGTATCCATTCAGCCAGTCTATGTCTTTTGATTGGAGCATTTAATCCATTTACATTTAAGGTTGTTATTGATATGTATGTTCCTATTACTATTTTCTTAATCATTTTGGGATTGTTATTGTAGTTCTTTTTCTTCTCTTTTGTTTCCTAGAGAAGTTCCTTAGCACTTGTTGTAAAGCTGGTTTTCTGTTGCTGAATTCTCTTAGCGATTACTAGTCTGTAAATGTTTTAATTTCTCTGTCAAATCTCAATGAGATCCTTGCTGGGTAGAGTAATTTTGGTTGTAAGTTTTTCCCTTCATTGCTTTAAATATGTCCTGCCATTCCTTCCTAGCTTGAAGAGTTTCTGCTGAAAGATCAGCTGTTAACCTCAAGTGCATTCCCTTGTATGTTATTTGTTGTTTTCCCTTGCTGCTTTTAATATTTTTTATTTGTATTTAAATTTTGATATTTTGATTAATGTGTGTCTTGCCATGTTTCTCCTTGGATTTATCCTGTATGGGACTCTCTGTGCTTCCGAGACTTGATTGACTATTTCCTTTCCCATATTAGGGAAGTTTTCATCTATAATCTCTTCAAATGTTTTCTCAGTCCCTTTCTTTTGCTCTTCTTCTTCTGGGACCCCTATAATTCGAATGTTGTTGTGTTTAATGTTGTCCCAGAGGTCTCTGAGACTGTCCTCAATTCTTTTCATTCTTTTTTATTTATTCTGCTCTGTAGTGGTTATTTCCACTCTTTTATCTTCCAGGTCAATTATCCGTTCTTCTGCCTCAGTTATTCTGCTATTGATTCATTCTAAAGAATTTTAAATTTCATTTATTGGTTTCATATCATGGTTTGTCTGCTCTTTATTTCTTCTGGGTTCGTGTTAAACGTTTCTTGTATTTTCTCCATTCTATTTCCAAGATTTTGGATCATCTTTACTATCATTTCTTAGAATTCTTTTTCAGGTAGACTGCCTATTTCCTCTTCATTTGTTTGGTCTGGTGTGTTTTTACTTCACTTCTTCATCTGCTTTGCATTTCTGTGTCTTCCTATTTTGCTTAACTTACTGTGTTTGGGGTCTCCTTTTTGCAGGCTGCAGATTCATAGTTCCTGTTGTTTCTGGTGTCTGCCCCCAGTGACTAAGGTTGGTTCAGTGGGTTGTGTAGGTTTCCTAGTGGAGGAGACTGGTGCCTGTGTTCTGGTGGATGAGGTTAGATCTTGTCTTTCTGGTGGGCAGGACCACGTCCGGTGGTGTGTTTTAGGGTGTCTCTAGCCTTATTATGATTTTAGGCAGCCTCTCAGCTAATGGGTGAGGTTGTGTTCCTGTCTTGCTAGTTGTTTGGCATAGAGTGTCTAGCACTGTAGTTTGCTGGTCATTGACTGGAGCTGGGTCTTAGCATTGAGATGGAGATCTCTGTGAGAGCTTTCACTGTTTGATATTATGTGGAGCTGGGAGGTCTCTGGTGGACTAGTGTCCTGAACTTAGCTCTCCCACCTCAGAGGCACAGGCCTGACACCCAGCCAGAACATAAGACCCTGTCAGCCACACAACTCAGAAGATAAGGGAGAAAAAAAGTAAGTAAGAAAGAAAAACTTTTGGGAAGTCTGAGGTCTTCTGCCAGCATTCAGTAGGTGTTCTGTAGGAATTGTTCCACAAGTGGATGTATTTCTGATGTATTTGTGGGGAGGAAGGTGATCTGCACGTCATACTCCTCTGACATCTTGAAGGTCTCTCTCCCTGCTAGTTTTGGAGGGTCTCCTGCAGAGGCAGGGTGTGACTGTGGCTCACCATGAAGACAAGGACACAGGCAGCAGAAGTCCTCAAGTTTTATTTTTAACGTCTGTCAATAAATGTTATGAATAAGATATAGAATGCATACACTACTCATACGCACACCAAAATGTATCCATTTCCTTTAAAGACAATGAGCAGTCAACAGAGGATGGTAGATCGCCTTTCCATTTATGAGTATCAGAATTCTATTGATTGCAACAAACAGATGATAAGTAAACTGACACCTGGTTAGAATTGTAGATTATAGATAGTTCATGTATCACAGAGGCACAGCTTGACCTTGGAAGAAAGGTTGAGATAAGGATGTGGAATAAAAGAAATATTATCTAGTGTTTTTATGATATTAGTATTCTGAACATGTTACTCTTATTATTTGAACTATTCTTATGTTATTTTACACATTCTTATAACCAATAATATTAATATTTTAAGCCCAACTCTTCTGTACAAAAATACATTAGGTAGCTACAGAATTGGAAAAGGGCTTTATGATTTTTTATGGCCTTAGTATCTTTGTCTCGCAGGTTGGGTTGCCTGAGAAGCAGACTCTATAAGGAGATGGTTGTGCAGGAGGTTTATTAGGGGGTGATAGTAAGATCAACACCTTCCAAAGGCAAGTAGGACTAAACAAAGGGAAAAAAGTTGAGCCATTATGTGGTCTCAGTGGAAGCCCCTGCCAAAAATATGGGAAATTCTGAAGCTGGAATAACACTTCAAAATCATACCCACTTGTGCTAGATGACTGGGTCAGTCCATCTATGATGACTTTGTATAAACATTAGAAAGGAAGGGGTGTTGACAAATAAAGACTTCAGTGAATGAGTGTTGACCTGGGACTGAGACCTGACCTTGGCTAATGCAGCTCTGCCATACGTGTGGGAAGCTGAGAGCTGAGGCCTTTTTGTAGCAGCACTTGCAGCAGCTGTAGAAGTCTGATTTTTATTCCTGAAGGGGGATCTGGGAAGCATACAATGACCACCATACTAATTCCTCCAAAATTATTAATGGCAACTGCTAAGGTCTCAAGTAATAAAAATCAATCCCAAAATTATAAACATATTTTAAGTTTCACCTTATTTGTAATTGTCAGTGATATACTTGTTACCCGTGTTATATAAATCTAGTAGTTCAATAATTTTGAATTTATATCCCAAATGGTTTATATTACATAAATTCATTAAAATAAATGCTCTAGGTCTCTTTTGTTTAATAGGACACTTGCAAAATATTATTAATTTTGAGGGACCACAATTTTCCTCCATCATAGCACTTATCTATTTACTCTTTGATAAATTCCCAGCAACAACAAATTTACATATGCTCCAGGTACAACAAAATATCCAAGTTATAAATATGAAGCTGCATTTAAGCTAGCATCCATGCCTTGGTTAAGTTTTGCAGCTTTAAAAGTAGGCTTAGAATTTGTATTGGAATGATTTTATTTTTCCTTGCTAATCAAATGCCCTGATTTTAAAAGGTTTAATCACACATTCAAACAATGTGTATTTCTCAGAAAAGGAATTGCCTAGACATGGCAAAGTTGAACTGTGTCAACTAAGTACCAATGGTTGTTAAAATATCTTCATCATGTATATCACAAGTGGACTGTGATGTTAAGTTTATTATATTGATTAGCCACAGATTGTTGTTTACAGAAGTGAGTTTCTCCTAGGAGTGAGTTAGTGGAACATGCATAAATATTTTTAAGTCAAAGCAGAGTGAGTTCGATTGTTACTGCAAGAGCCTTAAATAGATTATTTTACATTCTCAGAGCATGCATCCGAAAGAAAACTGTTTTGGAAAACTGAGGTGATAGAGTCAAGATGATGGACTAAATTGGCCATGGCAAGGTTTAGTCACTGTTTTGTCTATTTTTATTATTGATTGCATAACAATGATTACAATAACTGTGTAGAGCTTCAATTTGCTTACTAAGGTGGCTAAGAGACTGACATTGGCAGAATTTTTTTTATGTGGCTTGCTTAAGCAGACCTTATTTCTCATTATTTTAGGACAATGTCAAAAACAAAAGCTAATTTTTCCCCATCTTAAATTCTAAATTAAATTCTATATTTTAACTTTTTATATATTCATTCATTGCTTGGAAATTTAGAAAAAACCAGACACTGATATCTTATGATTGAGTGCATTGTTTTCCAAGAAAATAATAAGTAGCACAGTGGCATGTTTGTTTGTTTGCTTCTAAACAATACCAAACAGTATCCATATTAACAATTCACTAATTTTCAAAATACCCATCTTTTATTTATATATCTCTTTTTCTTAAAAGACAGTGAATGTTTAAGTCTTACATTAGGAGTAAATCCACTTCAGGTAAAATGGTCCCTGCTATTGATGGCTTTCTTTCAACCTGTGCAGAATTCCAGCAGAAACATTGTAACATTAATTGATCCATTAACAGTCTTTGAAATGATGAAAAAAGTCCAATTTGGTTAAAACTAAATAAGCTTAAAGTAGATCTGTGATATTTCTGCACCACAGGAATTTTAAATTATTGCAAGAACAAAAGTAGGCAGGACTATTCTTAGAGTAGACCAAAGCCTGATTTCTCATGACATAAATCTGAGCTGCAATGTAAGTTCTCAATGGTCTGTTACTGCTTTTAGATGCACTTCACATCCTTCCTCTTGCTACAATAGGTCAGAACATAAATATGGATTGCTGATATTTTATTATCAAAAACTTAAAAATTCATTTAAGATATTTCATTCTGTCAAAATAAAACATATATGTTCTGTCAAAACTGTTATTTTTCCTTTGTTAGGTATTTTACTTAATTCAATAGCCAATGTGAAATAATTTTACAAAGTGAGCCAATTGCTTTAGGTACCTGTAAAAACATTTTGCAGTTAAATTCTCCTGGCAGGAACACTAAGCGCTTCAAAGACAGATAGTCGTTGGGATGTGTTTTCTAAGGCTGAGGAAACTGGCTTGATTTGAAGAAAAAAAAAATTCCAGTTCAAATCATCCTTTCAAAGTTTTATGTTATAAAACTCTAGGGGGTCTGAATCAAGGATTACTCATTCTTGTGTGAACCTGATGATGCTTCTTGAGAAAAATCTTGTTTTTAAGCTTTTATAAAACTGTTTCTATGGAATCTAAGTGTTACAATGAATGTTAATAAGAGTTTCTCAGAAAGAGTTCACTGGACTTATAGGTAACTCCCCCAGCCAGGTATTTGGGATCAAGGCCACCAGTTTGGCTTTCTAATTCTTGTAATCCATGTCCAACTGTTTGTTTGGTCACCAAACACTTGTCCTGAAACAGAAACATGGTGTACTGAGGACATATTGCCCCTAAGGCTAGAGAATTACCTTGGCTCTGCATCATCATAATCTCAGTCATGGTCCCTAGTATCTATCCCCTCCTCACATATGCCAAGTTGTGTCTTTATATCCAGCTAGGTCTCTGAAAAGCCACATTCTTGAAATTAATTATCTCAGTCTTCAGCATTATTATCATTCTTGATTTTATAGTTATTTTCTCAAGTTTTAGAGGACTTTTATAAAATTAAGATATTTGAAAATTACTCTTACATTTTAGGAAGTTTCATCAATGACAATTATAATGCTGAATGGTCCCGGTGTAGGGAACCAAATGGCAATGTTTTGCTAGAATTTAGCATGAAGAAACAATATATTTCTTCAAAAATTGCAGTACACTTTTTGTTCATTTATTTATCAAAGAAATATTGGCTGATTACTATGGGGGCCAGACACTGTGCTGGATGCTAGGTACTCAGTAGGGCTCCCGGAAAGCTCACTGTTAGCCAGCAAGACAGACCAAGGCTATGAAGGGCTGTGAGAGCACTGAGGTCTACTTTTTGGGAGACTTGGGAAGAGGTCTCCATAGGAAGAGGTGACATTTGACATGGTGCTCAATCATGAATAAACATTTGTAGGCAGAAGAACAGGAAAAGGTCTTAGGGGCAGAGATAAGTTTTGCAAAAGTGCAGGTGTGAAAGGTAAGCAGAAAAGGTATGTGAGGGTAAGAAAGAGAAATTCGGGAGTTGAGAATGGACAGCTCTCACTGGGTAGGTCATAAAGGACTTGAGATACTGAGCTAAAGAGTATCACTTCCACTCTTGGACCAAGAAGACTTCACAATGTTTTTAAAGCAGGCAAAGGACACTCAGTACTGCTTTTGCCACAACCCATAGATTTTGATATGTTTTATTTTCATTTTCATTTGTCTTTAGGTATTTTTGATTTCTCCTTTGATTTCTTTGGTGACCCCACAGTTGTTCAGTAGCATGTGGTATAGTCCCACATATTTGTGATTTTTCCAGCTTTCTCTTTGCCTTAAAGGGAGCATTGTTGCTGTTTTTCAATACCCATGTAATATCTGCTTATTCCAATTATTAGATATTCAAAAGAGAGACTAAGTAAAGGATGGATTTAATATCTTATATAATTATGATGCATAAACCAATGATATATATGTATTATCATTAAGATTATTCTTTCATTCTTTATATTCTTTATAATTCTATTGATATTAAATGACATGTGATAAACATTAGAAATTCCCAAATTAAAAAGTAGATCACTTCTTTTAGGTTAATTTCCTCAAAGGAGTCAAAGAGAAATCTTGCCACATTACATATGCCTGCATGGTGATATATAGTAAGTATTTAACTTAAGTATGACAAAAGACTTTGACTCATCAATTAATTCATCAGTTTTAAGAATTCTGAAATTATGAACTCAGATATCCCAAAGGATTTGTAAAGATCCTCATCTTGTTCACAGAGATGTTAAGACATAATGGCAAAATGACAAGCTTCAATCCATAGAGATATGAGAAGGTTTTGAGATACCAAGGAACATGTTCAAAAATAAACTATTTACAGATTGAGTCTTTTCCATATGTTTTATTACATTAATTTTTATTTTATTCCTTGAATAAAATTAGAATATTCTAATTAAATATAAGAGAAAGTATATGTGAGAGGAACTGTCTTGTCTATACAATGTTGTGCATATCTATACAATTCTGTGCATACCAATCCTAGAAATTATTATGTCCCTAGGTCACAAGAACTGATTGGAAAATTCACTCTGCGTGGCTCTTTAGCATCTTTTAAGTTAAAAGGCTTTGGGTTTAACAATTTATTCTGACTGAACCACAGGGTTATATAAAGGCAGGTGACCTAGCATCTGTTCTCCCTTGGATTGGAGTTAATGATCATTGCATAACCACGATATTTTTTAGATTTGAGTCCATAATAATCAAAGCCTAAAAAAGGAGAGCCATCTTTGGCTCTCATTCTACTCTCACATTCAATCAATATTAAAATCGTGATTTTAATCGTGATCACGATCACCTCCCAAATCTCTCTCAACCCTACCCATCTTCTCCCTTTTCACTGGCTGCTGGACCCACATTCCCACCTCCCCATCTAGATCATTGCAGTATTTGGTATACTATCTCCTTTGCCAGATAAATTACTCTCAGTAGATATTTTTTTTTAATGCAAACTTGACTATTTAACTCTCCTCCATACAATCCCTAAAAGACCTGTTCTCATTTTGTACAGGATTAAGTCCAAAATCCGATAAGCATTTTTGCTAGTCTCTTGAAGGACTGGTTCCTTACTCTCTCCATTCCTTGCTTCACGTTTTTTTTCTTTTACTTTTGTTATCAAATATATCAGGGTCATGAATTCATCCTTTAAGACTGAAGTCAAAGGACATTTCCTTTTTAAGCCTCATAGGACCCCGCAAAACAGAGTAGGTTACTTTCTACTTTATTCTTCCACTGACGCTTTATGTATTTGTAGCATGTAGCCCTTACACACTGTGTTATATTTTGCTGATGGAAAAGTTAATCAGTCCATTGTAGAAAGAAATGGAAAATTTTATTCCAGCCAAACTGAAGATTATAACACAGGAACAGCCTCTCAGAAAACTCTGAGGACTGTTCTGCCTGTTAGACGTCAAAGCACAGTTATATAGGTTTTTTGAGACAGAGGGCTATACATTAAATGAAGTATCATTGATAGTTTACACAATTCAGGTCTACACATACAAAGCCAGAAGTGAAGTGTGTCACTGGTCATCATGGCCCCTTACAAGATTGAGAAGGAAAGTTATATCCTAAGGAGTTTGACCCTGATGAGTATAAGAAAGAATGTTATCTCCTAAGGAGCTCTGCTTAATGCAGATGCACCACACACATTAAAGGGGAGAGAGGAGGCCCAAAGCGGCAAATAACAATATTGTGTTTAAATGTGTTTATCTTGCCAAAAAATATGAATTGTATTTCATCAATTTGTGTACAGATTTCCTTAATAAATTACAAATTTATTCATTTAAGATATGTATCCACTTTATTTCTATATCTTTTCTATATGTCAGGTCAAAAAACACCCAATAAATACTTGTTGAATAAACAGACAAGTTAATTAATTTAAAAAACATATTTATGGCTTCCTTTGCTAATGCTGGGGTCCAGGAGGGGGTCAACGGCCAGTTCTGCCCCAGGATTAGCGTGGCATGAACATCTCTGCTAAGAAGTGATTGAGATCATATTTTTCAGGCTGAAGTCCCAGTAAATTAGCTCTTCCAAGGATTATTCCTAAAACATTAGCTGAGTGGCTGACAGGGTCTTGGTGCTCCAGTCGGATGTCAGGCTTGAGCCTTCTGAGGTGGGAGATTAGAGTTCAGGACACTGGTATACCAGACACATCCCTGCCCCACATAATAAATGGCAAAATCTCTCACAGAGGTCTCCATCTCAACGTTAAGACCCAGCTCCACTCAACAACCAGCAACCTACAGTGATGGACACCACATGCCAAACAACTAGCAAGACAGGAACACAACACCACCAATTAGCAGAGAGGCGGCTTAAAATCATAATAAGGACAGACACCCTAAAACAAACCACTGGAATTGGTCCTGTCCACCAGAAAGACAAGATCCAGCATAATCCACCAGAATACAGGCACCAATCCCTTCCACCAGGAAGCCTACACAACCCACTTATCTAATAATACCCACTGGGGGCAGACACCAAAAACAACAGGAACTACGAACCTGCAAACTGTGAAAAGGAGACACCAAACACAGTAAGTTAAGCAAAATGAGAAGACAGAGAAACACACAGCAGATGAAGGAGCAAGGTAAAAACCCACCAGGCCAAACAAATAAAGAGGAAATAGGCAGCCTACCTGAAAAAGAATTCAGAGTAATAATAGTAAAGATGATCCAAAATCTTGTAAATATAATGGAGAAAATACAAGAAACGTTTCACAAGGACCTAGAAGAACTAAAGAGCAGACAAACAATGATGAACAACACAATAAATGAAATTAAAAATTCTCTAGAAGGAATCAATAGCAGAATAACTGAGACAGAAGAACAGATAAGTGACCTGGAAGATAAAATAGTGGAAATAACTACCACAGAGCAGAATAAAGAAAAAAGGATGAAAAGAATTGAGGACAGTCTCAGAGACCTCTGGGACAACATTAAACACAACAACATTCTAATTATAGGGTTACCAGAAGAAGAAGAGAAAAAGAAAGGGACTGAGAAAACTTGAAGAGATTATAGATGAAAACTTCCCTAATATGGGAAAGGAAATAGTCACTCAAGTCCAGGAAGCACAGAGAGTCCCATACAGGATAAATCCAAGGAGAAACATGCCAAGACACCTATTAATCAAACTATCAAAATTTAAATACAAAGAAAAAATATTAGAAGCTGCAAGGGAAAAGCAACAAATAACATACAAGGGAATTCCCATAAGCTTAACAGCTGATCTTTCAGCAGAAACTCTGCAAGCCAGAAGGGAGTGGGAAGACATATTTAAAGTGATGAAGAATACAACCAAGATTACTCTACCCAGCAAGGATCTCATTCAGATTTGATGGAGAAATTAAAACCTTTACAGACCAGCAAAAGCTAAGAGAATTCAGCAACAGAAAACCAGCTTTACCACAAATGCTAAAGGAACTTCTTTAGGCAGGAAACAAAGAGAAGGAAAAGACCTATAATAATAACAAACCCAAAACAATTAAGAAAATGGAGATAGGAACATACATATTCATAATTATCTTAAATGTAAATGGATTAAATCCTCCCACCAAAAGACACAGATTGGCTGAATGGATACAAAAACAAGACCCATAAATACAGGGTCTACAAGAGACCCACTTCAGACCTAGGGACACATACAGACTGAAAGTGAGGGAATGGAAAAAGATATTCCATGCAAATGGAAATCAAAAGAAAGCTGGAGTAGCAATTGTCATATCAGACAAAATAGAGTTTAAAATAAAGACTATTACAAGGGACAAAGAAGGGCACTACATAATGATCAATGAATCAATCCAAGAAGAAGATATAACAATTATAAATATTTATGCACTCAACATAGGAGCACCTCAATACATAAGGCAAATGCTAACAACCTTAAGAGGGGAAGTCGATAGTAACACAATCATAGCAGAGGATTTTAACACCCCATTTTCACCACTGAAGATCATTTAAAATGAAAATAAATAAGGAAACACAAGCTTCAAATGATACATTAAAGATGGACTTAATTTATATTTATAGGACATTCCATCCAAAAACAACAGAATTCACTTTCTTCTCAAGTGCTTACAAACATTCTCCAGGATAGATCATATCTTGGGTCACAAATCAAGCCTTGGTAAATTTAAGAAAATTGAAATTGTGTCAAGTACCTTTCCCAACCACACGCTATGAATCAAGATATCAAATGCAGGAAAAAATATCTGTAAAAAATGCAAACACATGGAGGCTAAAAAATACACTACTAAATAACCAAGAGTTCACTGAAGAAATCAAGAGGAAAAAAAATAGCTAGAAACAAATGACAATGAAAACACGATGACCCAAAACCTATGAGATTCAGCAAAAGCAGATCTAAGAGGGAAGTTTATAGCAATACAATCCTACCTCCAGAAATAAGAAACATCTCAAATAAACAATGTAACCTAAGACCTAAAGCAATTAGAGAAAGAAGAACAAGAAAACCCCGAAGTTAGCAGAAGGAAAGAAATCATAAAGATCGTATCAGAATAAATGGAAAAGAAATGAAGGAAACAATAACAAAGATCAATAAAACAAAAAGCTGGTTCTTTGAGAAGATAAACAAAATTGATAAACCATTAGCCAGACTCATCAAGAAAAACAGGGAGAAGACTCATTATCAATAGAATTAGAACTGAAAAAGTAGAAATAACAACTGACACTGCAGAAATACAAAGGATCATGAGAGATTACTACAAGCAACTATATGCTAATAAAATGGACAACCTGGAAGAATTGGACAAATTCTTATTAAAGCACAACCTGCTGAGACTGAAACAGGAAGAAACAGAAAATATAAACACACCAATCACAAGCACTGAAATTGAGACTGTATTTAAAAATATACCAACAAACAAAAGTCCAGGTTCAGATGGCTTCACAGACGAATTCTCTCAAACATTTAGATAAGAGCTAACACCTATCCTTCTCAAACTCTTCTAAATTATAACAGAGGGAAGAACACCCCCAAACTCATTCTACAAGGCCACCATCACCCTGATAACAAAACCACACAGCGATGCCACAAAAAACAAACAAACAAACAAAAAACTACAGGCCAATATCACTGATGAACAGAGATGCAAAAATCCTCAACGAGATACTAGTAAACAGAATCCAACAGAACATTAAAGAAATCATACACCATGATCAAGTGGGGTGTATCCCAGGAATGCAAGGATTCTTCAATATACACTAATGAATCAATGTGATAAACCATATTAACAAATTGAAGGAGAAAAATCATGTGATCATCTCAATAGATGCAGGAAAAGCTTTTGACAAAATTCAACACACATTAATGATAGAAACTCTCCAGAAAGTAGGCATACAGGGAACTTGCCTCAACGTAATAAAGGGCATATATGACAAACCCACAGCCAACATCGTTATCAATGGTAAAAAACTGAAACCATTTCCACTAAGTTCAGGGATAAGACAAAGTTACCCACTCTCACCACTATTATTCAACATAGTTTTGGAAGTTTTAGCCACAGTAATCAGAGAAGGAAAATAAATAAAATTAATCCAAATCAGAAAACAAGTAAAAATTCCACTGTTTGCAGAGGACATGATACTATATATTGACAATCCTAAAGATGCTACCAGAAAACTGCTAGAGCTAATCAATGTATTTGGTAAAGTAACAGGATACAAAACTAATGGACATAAATCTCTTGCTTTCCTATACACTAATGATGAAGAATCTGAAAGAGACATTAAGAATCACACCCATTTACCATTTCAACAAAAAGAATAAAATACCTAGGAATATACCTACAGAAGGAGGTAAAATACCTATATGCAGAAAAGTATAAGACACTTATGAAAGAAACTAAAGATACAAACAGATGTAGAGATATGCCATGTTCTTGGATTGGAAGAATCAACATTGTGAAAATTACTGTACTACCCAAAGCAATCTACAGATTCAAGGCAATCCCTATCAAACAACCAATTGCATTTTTCACAGAATTAGAAGAAAAAATTTCCCAATTTGTATGGAAACACAAAAGACACCAAATAGCCAAAGCAATCTTGAGAAAGAAAAAAGGAGCTGGAGGAATCAGGCTCCCAGGCTTCAGACTATATTACAAAGCTACAGTAATCAAGACAGTATGGTACTGGGACAAAAACAGAAATATAGATCAATGGAACAGGATAGAAAACCCAAAGATAAACCCACACACATATGGTCACCTTATTTTTGATAAAGGATGCAAGCATATACAATGAAATAAAGACACCCTCTTCAATAAGTGGTGATGGGAAAGCTGGACAGTTACATGTAAAAGGATGAAATTAGAACACATTCCCTTACACCATACACAAAAATAAACTCAAAATGGATTAAAAACATAAATGTAAGTCCAGAGACTATAAAACTCTTAGAGGAAAACATAGACAGAACACTCTATGACATAAATCACAGCAAGAATCCTTTTTGACCCACCTCTTAGACAAATGGAAATAAAACAAAAATAAGCAAATGGAACCTAATGAAACTTAAAAGCTTTTGCACAGAAAAGGAAACTATGAACAAGATGAGAAGACAACCCTCAGAGTGGCAGAAAATATTTGCAAACAAAGCAATTGACAAAGGATTAATCTCCAAAATATACACGCAGCTCATGCAGCTCAATGTCAAAAAGACAAACAACCCAATCCAAAAATGGGCAGAAGACCTAAATAAACATTTCTTCAAAGAAAATATAAGATTGCCAACAAACACATGAAAAGATGCTCAACATCACTAATCATTAGAGAAATGAAAATCAAAACTGCAATGAGATATCACCTCACACCAGTCAGAATGGCCATCATCAAAAATATACAAACAATAAATGCTGGAGAGGGTGTGGAGTAAAGGGAACCCTCTTGCACTGTTGGTGGGAATGTAAATTGATACAGCCTCTATGGAGAACAGTATGGAGGTTCCTTAAAAAACTAAAAATAGGACTACCATATGACCCAGCAATCCCACTACTGGGCATATACCCTGAGAAAACCATAATTCTAAAAGAGTCACGTACCACAATGTTCATTGCAGCACTATTTACAATAGCCAGGACATGGAAGCAACCTAAGTCTCTATTAACAGGTAAATGGATAAAGAAGATGTGGCACATATATACAATGGAATATTACTAGTCATAAAAAGAAACACAATTGAGTTATTTGTAGTGAGGTGGTTGGACCTAGAGTCTGTCATACAGAGTGAAGTAAGTCAGAAAGAGAAAAACAAATACCGTAGGCTAACACTTATATATGGAATCTAAAATAAAATAAAATAAAGGTTCTGAAGAACCTAGGGGCAGGACAGGAATAAAGATGCAGACATAGAGAATGGTCTTGAGGACATGGGGAGGAGGAAGGTTAAGCTGGGACAAAGTGAGAGAGTAGCATTGACATATATACACTACCAAATGTAAAATACATAGCTAGTGTGAAGCAGCCCCATAGCACAGGGAGATCAACTCTGTGCTTTGTGACTACCTAGAGGGGTGGGATAGCGATGGTGGGAGGGAGATGCAAGTAGGAGGAGATACGGAGATGTATGTATATGTATAACTGATTCACTTTGTTATACAGCAGAAACTAACACACCATTGTACAGCAATTATACTCCAATAATGATGTTAAAAAACATATTTATGTAGAATACATCATATATAATGCAATACATTTCTGTTTTTTTCTGAATACGTGTAATCAACGTATATAAAGTGAATGCCTTTTATTTCTTAAGAATTGGGAGATATTAGTAACTCTCTCTCTGCTCTCATTCTCATTCTGTTTGTCACACACATACACACACACACAATGATATTTCAGTTTAAACTACTTTTAAAATAATCTTAAAATTTTCCTTGTCAGGTTTATATTTCTACCAGAGCTAACATATTTGGAAGAAGTTAGGAAAATTTTTAAGGAAAAGGAAAAATCAAAATCATGCTTTTAAAATTGGAAGGCAAGATGAGTTTTCAGCTCTATAAGTTGGTCTACAAAAGTATTGCTAAAGGACTAAAGTATGCTGTAAGGTGTTGATGCCCTGACCTGTGGAGATGTAGTAATTCCACTGACGATAAAAGTATGAGCACTTTCTTCTCTCTTCACTGCCTAATGTCTTTGATGGAAAAGTAGTATCAACCTAGACTGCAGAGTGTGGCATTAAAGTTTAATTCTATCCAATCAGGTGGGTAGAGATCAAATTCTGACACTAGATTTTTCTGTGAAAGAGATGGAACTTTCTAAAAACTCTTATAAACCGTTGCAGCAAACCAAAATATTATAAGAGCCAAAAGGATACATTTCCAGCTTCAATTTTATTTCATTACTCAAATGTCTCTGCAAGTATACTGTAAAGTATAATTGGACTGTCTATTCCGCATTTTTCCAAAGCAAACATTTTATTTACTTTATTTCAAAGTTTAACCTTTCCCCCTTATTTAATCCTTTAGATTCCTGGCCAATTTTTATTTTTTGCATTAGTACAGTTATATAATTAGGTAAAAAATTTGTGTATTAATTGAAGAAAATGTAGTGTCAAGTAGTTGGTGTTACATCTTTAGAACATTAAAAGTTCTCCTGTCTTTTTCACTTAAATAATTAAAAAAACAATGTTGATATAATTTTTCCTTTCTATTCAACACAATTTATCAATGAATTATAGCTCAAATTCAAAAACCTACTTTTAAAAATGGGTTATGTTTTTAAAAACAATAAAGAAAATGATCTAAACTTAGAACATTTAATTTCAGCAACTGCAAATGTCAGATTAGTCTGCTATTACAGAGACACACAGTGAGCTCAGTGCTGTTCCAAATCACTATTTCTGTGATTCCTTATCATCTGAGTAAACTATTAAAAAATCTACTTCAAATGTTATAACTTTAAAGCTCTGGGAAATGCATCCATACTTTTAGAAGGGCACTACTTTCAGAAAATATTAAAATATATAAAAACATAATGATTTTAGGATCGGTAATTAGTAGAAGGGATTGAATAATTGCATATTTCCATACAGTTGTATTTCACACAGGAAAAACAGTAAGCATTATAAATAATTCAACACAATATACTTTTGAAGAAAAAGAAGTGTTAAACTCTTATTCTCTCTGCTGATAACCCAAACAAATTAAAAACCACATCATTTAAGAGGAATTGCTAAATTATATGCACTAAAAATGTGTTTTTCATTCAAAGCATATCCTTCATGAAAGGAATGAAATGCCTCAAGACCAAGTGACTTACATATATTTTAATATATTTTTTTACATATGAACTTTAAAAAGAAAGAGCTGCTGAAATGGCTGCATATCTGGCTTACAATTGTGGATTAATGGAATATTCTATAGCAATTTAGCCATAGTAATTCTTTATTTCAATTTCTTGTTTATATATATTAAAATTATTTTTGTTGAAAATGCAAAGACTAGTAGATATGTCTAGAATTACATCAAAGACTGCAATGAATATCTACAAGAGTCAGTGTGATACATTATTTTTATTCTAATTATTTTATAACTACATTTTTTCTAACAACATTTTTTACAACAGACATTGGGAAAGGGAGCTGCATAAAGTAGGAGTAGGCAGAAACATACCCTACTTCTCTTAACTAGTTGTTAAATAGAGGTCTTCCATATAAATTATCTTTATCTCACGAAGTCTTGCCACAGTCTGATTAGATAGTCATTTTCTAACCTATTTAATAAATGAAGAAGCCAAGCTTCAGAGAGACGTCCTGACTTGTTCTCAGTTGCATAAATGGTCAAGCACTATGGGCTCTGAGAGTAACTCTGACATTATAGCCCTTGCTCTTGCCTTAGGTAACAGTTTCTTATCAGATGGGGCATGTCCTTCATGCATCCTGTAAGATGGCTAACCACCTGCCATGAAAACAAAAATAAAAAGAGAAACCTAATTTTATATTAGCTTAATTTATAAAATTCATTTTAATTACTACATCATCATTCACATCTTATCATTTTCATAACTATTATTTCAAAATTGAAACATGTAATTAAATTACTTTTTAACTACCACAGTGAACTCCATGGTAAGAATCAGTTATGTGCCAGTTTTCTACATGTAGACAGATTGTCTGTATGTATGCATCTAGTAAGCTGTGAAAAGATGCTGAGACTAGACTGACTCACCAAAGTTATTTGGCTGAATTATTCAGGTATACATAATTTATTTCAATACCTTTGTTGTTATTTATCCAAGTCATTAAATAATGGGCACGTTTTGCATAGCCATTTGATATTTATCAATTAAAATATTTTAAATTATTCTCCTAGAATAATTATTCTGCTTGGAATAACTTGTTCAGTATTACTAAAGATTAACTTTGTAAGCATTAGTTCCACTTAAATCAAGATGGTGGTGTAAGACGATGCTGAACTCACCTCCCCCCACAAACACATCAAAAATACTTCTACATGTGAAACAATTCTTATTGAAAACTAACTGGAAACTGGGAGAAGGACTCCTGTACAACCATGGCTGCAAAAATGTACACACAAATCAGGTAGGAAAGGAAGAGAAGCAAACCAGGTTGGGATCTATGACCCTGGGAGGAGGCTCAGAGGAAAAAGGAGACTACGTGGGTAGAGACCCTCCTTGGTGAATGAGTGATTGGGTGCCGCAGCCCTGGGGTCTGACACAGGGAAGACAAGCCCCTTTGGCTTGTTTGAGAACCACTGAGACTAACAAGCGGACTGTGGGAAGCCTGGACTCCCCTCGTGAGGAGCATAAACACTTGCTTGCCCCTGAAGCAGGGTGCACAGGACAGATTGAAAACAAGGGCTGGCTGACCCATTTCCGGTGACCATCTCGTGCACCCCAGCCTGAGCCAAGCTTCAACACCTCAGCACTGTTTTCCTCCATTCACCGCTTCACACCAGAGTGAGGGCAGCCATGACTGAGGAAAAAGTCTTGCCCTTGAGATGCTGTGGTGGCTCAAATATTAAGCAGCATCTGAGCAGGACGGGGGCAGCGTTACTGGCAATTACACAGGTGGAGATTCAGATGCAGAGTGGATATCTCACGGTCGCCAGACGGCCACAGCCTGTGCCCTGACGCTTGCTGAATCCCCACACCAGCTCCTGTTGCTCCAGCACTGCTCCCCTCGGGGCTGAGGTTGCTGGCTGTGATGAGAGGAAGAGCCTGCAGTTAAAGGGTACTGAGCTAGCTCAGACCTGAATCTCTGGAGTTTGCTCTAGCACCGTGGGGCCAGACTCCATCCCTGACAGGGCATTGAAGGTCACTGAGCAGAGGAGAAGCCTTGGCTCACCCCTGTCTCTGTTTCTAGCCCCTCCATCTCCAGCCCCACCACCTAACTAGGTGATAGCTGCCAGCACAACCTGGAGGAAGGCATGACTTGTGCTCGCATCAGATTCAACTCTCTCAAAAAAACAGCTGGTCACACACAGATTGTATAGGGTTGCTCCCACATAAGGACAACCCTTTAAAACAAAAACAAAACATAACAACAACAACAAAATGAAGTTGTCTCTCTTGCAATTCAAAAACTTTTTAAAAAAATACTGTTTTCTTCATTGATGAAGGAAATTGAAGATGACACAAAAGAAATGGAAAGATATCTCATGCTCTTTGATTGGAGGGATTAATATTGTTAAAATGGCCATTCTATCCAAAGCAATCAACAAATTTAATGCAACCCCTATCAAAATACCTATGATGTTTTTCACAGAACTAGAACAAATAATCCTAAAATTCATATGGAAACACAGATTGCCAAAGCAATCTTCAGAAAAAAGAGCAAAGCTGGAGGTATCACACTGAAAGACTTCAGACTATACTCAAAGCTAGTAGAAGTGATCAACAATATTTACTTAATTTCATGCTTTATTTGTTAAGTAAATTAAAAGAAGAGTGATAGGAGTCAAGGGCAGAATAGGAGGACATGGAGTTCGCCTCTCCTCACTAATACATCAGCAATATATCTACAAATGGAACAGTTCTCAGAGAGCACCAGCTGAACAGTAGCGGAGGACCTTGGACACCTAAAAGGACAAGAAAACTCTCCATGTAACTGGGTAGGATGAAAGAAAGAAAAAGGAAATGGGCTGGGACCTGCACCCCTGGGGGAGACCTAAAGAAGAGAAGAGGTTCCCACACTCAGGAAAGCACCCTCCCTAGTGGTAAGATCAGCTGGGACAGAGAGGGATTGGAAGGAAAAGAAGCAACTGGTCAGTGGCAAGCAGGACAGAGTAAGACCCATGCAGATGGCCCATGACACAGTTCTACACACCACAGCCTGAGTAGTGTGTCTCCTGGTGCGGAGTGGGTTAGGTGTTGGAATGTGGGATTTGGAGAGCAGACCCAAGGAGGGAACAGCTGTTGGCTGTGAAGAGACAGCCTGAAGGGACAGCAGTATGGAGCTCCACAACTGGGAAAGTGTGTGGAAGGAGCCCGGGCCACCATAGAAGCAGGGTGCCATTGTTCATTGGTATGCAATAGGCAGGGCCACCATTGCAGCCCCCTTCCCCATGCACCAGCCCTTGCTTCTGTGGGCACTAGGAGGGGCGCCCACCTGAGCAGGCTTACTGTCTCCTCCCTGCCAAAGCCTCCTCTTGCTGCTCTAGCCCCAGCAGGCTCACAGGCTGTTCCTGTCAAAACCTCCTGTGGCTTTACCAGCCTGGCAGGCCTGCATGCCACGCCTGTCACTACCTCCACCCCCTCCTGCCTGGGTGGGAATGGGTGCTCTGGGACAGCCTCAGGGGCAGATACTGGTGAAAGGAACACATTCAAAGGTGGGGTTGAAACCACAGCTGAACCCCAGAGGCTGTGCCACTAAGACAGAAGAACTGAAATCTCTTTTCGGATTCACACCCCTACTCCTGGCTTTGTAAATTCAGCGCCTATAGAACGTCTGAATGGATGAGTGTTCCCACAGCTGAGATAGGTCTAGCTGTAGCAGTTGTGGACTTGATTGACACACACAGGTGGGGACTGAACCAGGTCAGATTCTGAGCTGCATCTATAGCTCCCATAGAGTGTTCAGGGACATGATTACTGCAGCCCTGGGACCTCATTTTGTTGGATCTGTGCTGGTGGTCTGGTGAAAACAACATGTGAGAGGCACCAGGGCCAATTGCTGGCATGCCCACAGTTAAGGTGGAGCTGAGAGCAATGCCAACAACAGTGTAATTTGTGGGCCAGCACAGCAGGTGAAAAGTGACACAACAGAGCACACTCAGGTGAACAGCTCCTGAGGAGGGCGACACAGTGGCTTCTCTAACAGTGGGAGTGCTCCACTCCTGCTTACCTCACACTGCGGATCAGAAACAGATCTGGGGGCCTCTACTCCAACAGCTAGGGAGCAGACCCCACCCCTGACAGGACAGTGACAACCACAGAGCAAGGGGAGGCTCCACTCAATAACCAGGGCAAGTTACCACAACATCAGTCATACCTCCAATCAAGAGGATAATGGCCAGCATGCATTGAGGAAAGAGGTGGCAGGCCTCTCTAAAACAGGCCTTGCATCAAAAAATATTAACACACAGGGACCACACAGGGACATTCCCACATAAAAAGAGCCCTCCAAGACAGTCTGAGAGTCAGACAACAAGAGGAAGAACCACCAGAGAATTTGCTTTGAAGGCCAGCGGGACCTGAGTGTAGGAGCTCCACAGGATTGGTGGAAACAGAGACTCCACTCTTGGGGGGTGCACACATGACCTCACGTTCACTGGGACTCAGCACAAAGCAACACTTCCATGGGAACTGGGGCTATGGAAGTTCCCCCACAGTTCCCTTTCACTGTGGGGGAAAGGACACGGCTGGCTGAGGCCCCAGAGAATATTTATTGGCATGAGCTCTCCAAGAGGTCCCTAACTCTGCACCAAGACCTGGATGCACCCAAGAGCCTACAGGCTCCAGTGCTTGCATCCCTCATGCCAAACAACAAGCAAGACAGGAACACAGCCACATCCAAGAGTAGACAGGCTACCTTGTTGTTGGGAATGTAAATTGGTACAGACACTATGGAGAACAGTACAGAGGTTCCTTATAAAAGTAATAATACAACTACCATGTGATCCAGCAATTCCACTCCTGGACATATATCTGGAGGAAGCCATAATTCGAAAAGATACATGCATCCCAATGTTTATTGCAGCACTATTTGCAATAGCCAAGACATGGAAGCAGCCTAAATGTCCATTGACATGGAATGAATAAAGAAGATGTGGCACATGTACAATGGAATATTACTCAGCCATAAAAAAATAAAATAAAATAATGCCATTTGTAGCAACCAGGGTGGACCTAGAGATTGTCATACTGAGTGAAGTAAGTCAGACAGAGAAAGACAAATATTCTATGATATCGCTTATATGTGGAATCTAAAAAAAAGATACAAATGAACTTATTTACAAAACAGAAATAGAGTTACAGATGTAGAAAACAATCTTATGGTTACCATTGGGAAGGAAGGGAAGGATAAATGGGAGACTGGGATTGACATATACACACTACTATATATATAAAAAGGAAATAAAAAGGACCTATTGTATAACACAGGATACTCTACTCAATACTCTGTAATGTCCTATATGGGAAATGGATCTACAAAAGAGTGGATATATGTATTTGTATAACAGATTCACTTTGCTGTACACTGAAAACTAACACAACATTGTAAATCAACTACACTCTATAAATAAATAAATAAATAAGAAGAGTGGTATATAACAATTCCTTTTTTTTTTTTTTTTTTATGATACACAAGCCTGTCACTGCTGTGGCCTCTCCTGTTGTGGAGCACAGGCTCCGGACACACAGGCTCAGTGGCCATGGCTCACGGGCCCAGCTGCTCTGCAGCATGTGGGATCTTCCTGGACTGGGGCATGAACCCACATCCCCTGCATCATCGGCAGGCAGACTTTCAACCACTGCGCCACTAGGGAGGCCCAACAATTCCCTTTTTTTAACCACAATTTAAATGGTGAATATTTTTTTCCTTTTTCTTTCTTTATTTTTGTTTTGTTTAGTTTTCTTCTATTTTTCTCATATTATCTCCTGAAGAAAAGCATAAAATTCATTAACTTTCTGGGCATAAGGTCCAACTGACCATCATCAATGCAGAATTATTAGTGTCACAAATCTCTCTAATACAGTTAAATTGTCTAATTTTCCCTTCCTCTTTTCTTCTGGTTCCAAGAAATACTGAATCTCACATTACTATGTTCTGATACATATATACTCCTCTTCAGCTCTTTTGAATTTCATAGTCATGTCAAGTGACTATATATATATATATATATATATATACTTTATATACGTTAACCAATTTAAGACTATTTCTACTTCATGTTAAGGAAAGAGATTTGGTTATATCTCTGTATTTATCTATTCTGGTGCATATTCTCAAAGATATTTCAGGATGCACAAAGAATTTACACATCTGTGATTTGAGATTAAAACTAATTTTCAAGTTTGAAATGGCACAATCATCCTACAAAAACTTATCACGTACATACTAACTTCTGCAAGTCTTTATAACTTATAGGAATTTCTTTAAGGAAATATAAATTAGGCAATGATTTTTAAACTTTGAGATTCCAACTTCAATCATATTGTTTTGTACAAGTGGTTTTCCAAGAAATACTTGTTGAATTAAATTATATAATAATTAGGTTTACCATAAAATTCATGTTTTCCCCAGTTCTAATATTATTTTTTTAATTAACTGAATATTTGCCTGCAAAATATAGCAATCACCAAAGTTCATAATTTTATGACAATAGACTATTAATATTCTTTAATACTTACCAGATTTAGTACTTATTAGATTAAATTAGAGTGATCTTATTTTATACATATGTTAATAAACTAAAGTGATGTTAATTGTGTCTCCAAGTGGAATAAAAATTCACATATTTAAATCTTGATGAAATAGAGCAAAATCTATGTGCGTTTTACAGAATCATAACTCTCATATGGAATAAACATGCCTTCTCTGTCACTAATTTAAATTTTCTAACACAAAAACTTCAGTTTTCTTTGGATTTTTACCATCACATTTGGTGTGTTTCACATTGCTTTGTGCTTAAAATAACCTAGGTTTATCTTTTAAAAAGTAATGATTTGGTCATGTATTATGGCCAGAAACTTTGAAAGGTAAACTACAATACAAATGCTCAATGTTTAACAATAGAGTTTTACTTATTTACCTGTGAAATGACAAAGAAAACTATATATCATAACAACACTAAACAGAGAAGAAAATTCAATGCATTATGTTTAAATTCAATTACAAAGGTTATGTAAATTTTAATGTAATTCTACTTTAATGTTTTATTATGATGTGTATTTAGTAAATTTATATTTTAGGGTGATTTATTACTAATGTTTGGAAAATCTGTAATCAAGTGTTAAAGACTTAGCAGTTCACTTCATTTGGAGAAAAATTGTGTAATGTGTAATGTAACAAATACCCTAAGGAAATTAGAAATTCCAGTGATTGTCTATAAGCACAGGCAGAGAAAAATATTTAGTGGTTATTATAAGTGTTGTGATTGTTCACAGGGTCATCAAAAGGAGTCAATTTTATTTTGTGAAATAAAATTGAAAATAAATGTTAAGGAAATATACCCTACATTTTAATATAGCAAAACATCTACTAATTTGATGAATAAAATATATATTTAATGTAAAATTATATTGTATGTATTAAAGCATTTCATGTGTAACAATCAAAACCAACAAATTTTAAAAACTGAGTCTCTTCACGTTCTTAAGCCATGTGCTAAAATATAAAATATAATGTCCATACAGTAGACTTCTTAAGGAAAGTCGGTCCTGCTTATTATTCTATCCCTTACAATATTTATTAAGACAAAATAATGTAATTTATTTATCTCATAATGTAATTTCCTTATTATTAATTTGTTTTTTGATTCTTAATCAAAGGTTTATTTTTTTGTAGTGAGAGAAATAAAACCAGTTTAAATTTAAAGTATTACATTGTTCAGCTAATATTTTTGAAAACATAATATCTATGTACTGGAAAATCATTTAACTTTGGCTGTTAAAATACAGATATTTCATTCCAAGTTATAAATCCAATTAACTTGCAGCAAATGTGATTGATGATTGTTGAAAAGGGGTTATTGTTGAATAAATACCCTTACCCTGTAACCTTCGCAAGTTACCTACCATCTCTGAGCTTTCATCCCTGATTTTTCTATCCAAGCATATAGAGAAGTATCATATATCCTTCCTCAAGGATAATACGAGTGGATTCAGGAAGTCTTACTTATCTCAGATGTTTCACTTAACAGTATGTTATGGTTGCTGAGGTCCTATAATTAAAAATTCCCTAGTTTTTACTGATTTTATTGATTTTTTTGTAAAAGGAAAGATACTAATGTGAGGAATTAAACATTGTTTACCAACCTTTTAACATAATACAGTCAGTATTGATATGAATTAATTATGCTCACTTCATGGAAGAAAGTGTAATGATGCTTAGGTGAATGAGAAGGGAAAGAATGTGAAATACTTCAAGAATATGGAGGTTATGACCAAGAAGAGTTGGATTTAGAAGAAAGCATCAGCTAGAGGGTGGGAAGTCATGTAGGATGGAGGGGGCTGTACAAAGCCAGAGGCAGAGAACTCCAAGGGAAAAAATGCTTGCAATAGGATTTCACATATTAAAAAACAAAACCAAGTACTTTTGTATCTAAGTGCTTTGCTATAAATTATTTGCTATATTCTTTACAGTCTACATGGTGCCTGAGAAAAAAATTTATGTATATTGTCTTTACTTCTTTCTATAGTCCCCTGCTGTGTGATTCTAATCTGTATTTTCGTGTAATTTCAACATAGTTTTTATGTTTTAATAAAACTTGAACACATTAAAATGCTATTAAACTGTTACACATGGTTAATAATACTTATGGACTTCTGAAAGTAGCTATTATTAAACTGAACGAAGTCATTAATGTCTTTAAACTTTGCACCAGGATGTAAAGTACAAAACAGACGTCTAACTGCATCTAGAGAATAGTAATAATATCTAAATATGTATGTTTCTTCTTTTTTTAACCATATATTTTTTACTGTATCTTTTAATTTTTTTTTTTTTTTTTTTTTTTTTTTTTTTTTTTTTTTTTTTTTTTTTTTGCGGTACGCGGGCCTCTCACCGCTGGGGCCTCTCCCGCTGCGGAGCACAGGCTCCGGACGCGCAGGCCCAGCGGCCACGGCTCATGAGCCCAGCCGCTCCGCGGCACGCGGGATCCTCCCAGACCGGGGCACGAACCCGCGTCCCCTGCATCGGCAGGCGGACTCCCAACCACTGCGCCACCAGGGAAGCCCCTACTGTATCTTTTATATTTTGTATTTTAAATTAAAATGTACTTTAATAAAAATAAAAGAGTAATGCGTTGGATTCTAGTATGTACTTTCCCAGTAATCGTGACTGTAAGCAGTTGACAGAGTATAAAACTCAGGCCTTTGTGTCTTCATCTATCTCTATAATCTTCTTCAGCCCTAAAATTCAATGAGTAAATAAGAAACATCCATTTGCATTTAAGACTAGAAATACAATCTTAAGATATTGCATTTTCTGAACAAAAATATATTTCCATTTATTTCAGATAACAAATATAGTGTGTGAATTGCAAAAATTTTGAAAAATGTCATCAGTTGTCAATCACATTTTTCTCTGTATTTTAAACATTCATGTTGTTAATTTGATATCTCTTCATTGGGCAATATAAGTTTACTCACTGAAGAGTCTGAACTGCCTAACACATATATTAGTAAAAATAAGTTTTGATGTTTGAAATGCTTTTTCATTTCTCCAGAAATGATCTCCGAAGTACGGATATAGAATTTACTTGAACATTTAATATTACTACGCACCTAACAGGGCAGTAATGGTTTATCTAAAACTAAGGTTAACTTATTTTTCTTGAAATGGTTAACTTACTTATATAAGTATTCAAAGCACTATCACCTATATTATTTGTTCACAGTAATGAGGAAACTAGCTATATATCACTGACTTATTCATTTTACTGTCTTCAGGTTTAAGTAATCCTTTTTCTTTTTTCATTCTTTATTTTCTATTGAAAGACTGTCTATGCCTTTCAGAATTTAACTACTATATTACTTCAGGAAGATGAATTAATACTAGCTACTCATTATACATCATTGTTGCAATTACAAAATAATCTAAAATCATCAAATGTTTTCATGAGAAAAATCAGTGATGAACACACTAGAAATCTGACACACCTTGGACCTGGAGAAGCCCAATAATTAAAATCAGAATAGTAACTTGGAGAAGTTTAAATGGACACTTCGTGCTCAACAATTTCACCCTCGGTCTAAGCAGCCACGGCATATGTAGTGGAATAGGCTCCCTCAGGTGCACATCTGCTCAGCACTTTCTCTCCAGGCCTTAACTGGTCAGGCCTCTCACTTACAACTGTCTGGTAGACACAGGAGTGATTCAAGGAAGAAGAATCTGGCCACTATAGTTGGGATATGAAAGTGGTCTTATGAGACATCTGGATAACAGCAATAAAGCAGGCATACAAATATTAGTAACTGAGACTCTGAATCAACTTAAAAAATTCTGTAATGATGACTGAAAAATTGAACACTTGAAATAAATTACTTTATAAACAGAAAATAATAATATGGTTTGTTAAGTGGGCATTACATTTACAATGGAATAAAATATGTATTTAAGAGTTCACATGCACTGAAAAGTAGAAGAAAATAAATAATATTCTCATAAGAAAAAAATTCAGAAAGACAGATAAGAGGTTGAAAGTATATATTAGAATTGAACAGAAATTTTTTAAAAGGATACAAAAAAAGAAAAAGAGTGAAATGCATGAAAACAAGTTTTAAATTTGTGATTTGCAATATGTAACCAATATTAGTACCTGAAGAAGAATTAGTGAACCAGTATTAATGCACAAAAGAATAATAGAGGAATAATACAAGAAAACTTTCCAGACATGAAGAAATAAATGAAAAATATATAACACGGCATATTCCAATTAAATGCTTAAACTTCAAAGATAAAAGGAAAAAGGATTAAATTGTAAGTTCTCAACTTGCCAGTCATTGGGATAAATATTTCACACATCTTTTTTAATTAAAGAAGTTAAAAACCATGTCAGCTTCCAAGAAGGAAATGAATCAGTTACATTCATAAAACATAATGTTCTTGAAAGTAAGACATTCTCTGCTGTATTTTCTTCAGTGACAGAGATGGAAGCAAAATAAAGCATCAAATGCATAATCCTCAGTCAACATAAGATCTAAGAAGTGTGAACTTCACAAGGTTCTAATTCATATGTGAAGCCAAAATCACAAGATATTTTAGGTCGACATTTTCAGATTTTCCAGGAAATTTGAAATGGTAATACAGTCTATATTTTTTTCAGATGTGATTACAAACATGAGATTTCAATTGGAAGAAAATTTGTTCTCCTAAAATCACTAGGGAACAAATCGTATAGAATATTCTACAAATCATTGAGGGCTGAAATATTTTAATAAGGAAGTTTACATCAAAAAAAGACTTCATGGGCTTCCCTGGTGGTGCAGTTGTTGAGAGTCCGCCTGCCAATTCAGGGGACATGGGTTCATGCCCCGGTCCAGGAAGATCCCACATGCTGTGGAGCACCTGGGCCTGTGAGCCATGGCCACTGAGCCTGTGCATCCAGAGCCTGTGCTCCGCAACAGAGAGTCCATAACAGTGAGAGGCCCACATACTGCAAAACAAAAACTAAAACAAAAACAAAACAAAACAAAACAAACAAAAAAGACTTCATGATAAATATTCTTAAGGTGAAAATTTATAGGTTTGGATAACTATTTTCCCAATTAAAATCAAACAAAATTTTGTGAGCTGATTAACAAATAAACCAGCAATGAGAACCAGGATATTAACTCTGATTTATATAAACATTGAAGGAAAATGAGCATAAAGAAGACAAGAAATAAAATAGTTGATCACATTCTTAAGAGTAAGATTCTTTAAATTCAATTTGAAGAATGCAAAATAGGGATAAAAACAATAAATTTGATATATTATTAAAGAAAAAAATATTATTTTATTACGGTTCAAATAACTATATCAAAAGCTAATTCTTAAGCCACATACAAATCTGATGACTTAACTTGCAAAACTCTCCTTCCCATAGTGTATGAGTTTTATTTTGTAAAGAGACTGTCTGAGGACTGTGCTAACCTGGAACCACGTCTGATGGCTCCACCCAGTCACTGTGCAAGTCCCCTAGAGTCTGCACCTCCCCAGACACTTACATTTCACAGACTTTCAGGGGATTACACGCAGCTTGAATCAACAATGAAAAATTTGAAAACAAATGACTCATTTAAATGTATTTGAATAACAGTGTAACAATAATGAATGCTGACGCTTGCCCCTGGGAGATGCCCAGGAGAAGAGGCAAGTGTCTTCATTCGGAATTAGGTCAACTTCATACCTTAAGCAAGTCAGCCTAACTAGCCATGGATAATATCCCCCCAAAGGAACAATGTAGAGTATATATTTGTGTGGATTTATTTCTTGGCTTTCTATTCTGTTCTATTGGTCTATGTGCCAGTTTTTATGCCAACACTGTACTGTTTTGATTACTACACCTTTGTAATATAGTTTGAAATCAGGAAGTGTGATGCTTCCAGCTTTGTTCTCTCTTCTCAAGATTGCTTTGGCTATTTGAGGTCTTTTGTGGTTCCATATAGATATTAGGATTATTTGTTCTATTTCTCTGAAAAATACCTTGGGCATTTTGATAAGTGTTGTATAGAATCTGTAGATTGCCTTGGGTAGTATGAACATTTTAGCAATACCAATTCTTCCAATCCATAAACAGGGAATATCTTTCCATTGTTTTGTGTGTCTTCAATTTCTTGCATCAATGTTTTACAGGTTTCAGTGTACAGATCTTTCATCAACTTGGTTAAATTTATTCCTAAGTATATTATTCTTTTTGATTCTATTGTAAATGGGATTGTTTTCTTAAGTTCTCTTTCTAATACTTTATAGCTAGTGCACACTTTTTAAATATTTTGTCTATTTTAAGATGTTAACAAATTAACTTTGAATGCATATAAAAGTTCTATATTTTTACACTTAAAAATTTGGAATACTAATTGTGGTGTCCAAACCAATCACTCCTCAGTGAGAAGCTGGGAGTTAGGGTTCCCCCATTTTGTATGTTGTTATGCCAGGTCTGGAGTTTATGGTGAGCGTGTGTCTCTGCCTTTTCTATCCATTTCAATGCGTATATTTTCTCAGTTACCTATGTGTAGTAGTTATCCAGCTAGTTTCTGGATTTCTCTGAGGAAGAATTGTTCTCTGCATAGCTGTGCATCTGTGGCAGGAGCAAAATGCAGAGCCTCATATATTGCCATCTTGATCCAGAAGTCTTAATGTGCATGAAATCATACTCTTTTAATTATCCAGTATTCCTATGCATGTATCCAAATTTATGTCCAGTATTTCTGATGCCTATCATCCCAGAAGCAGAGAGATGTCATGGAGTCAGAGGAACCTGGATGATATCTGTCTCTTCCTTTTCAATCTTTGGCATATTTGTACACTTCTCCTACTTTTACTCAATCAACAAAGGTATTCAATTTATTGTAGCTTCATTTATGCATGAAATGGCAATAATCTCACCTACCTCATGAAAGTTCCTATGATAATTAAATAAAATAATGACTATAAAGCAATTAGCCCTGTTCCTAGGACATAATAACTGTTCAGTAAATAGTATGTTCTTTCCTTTACACTCTGAAGGTCAAAGGCCTTGTCAGCCTCTATTTCAGTCATTTGGAACTTGCTTAGGATAGAAAATGAGTTTTTCAGTATATTTAATGTCTACTAAATCATACTATATACTTCTTAAGCTCACATTTTAGATATTATATACTTGCTGGTGTTCTGGAAAGCACAGAACATGTTGCCTTGAACATGGTATGACACCTATTTTCAATGTAATGATAACTCTGAGAAGATTTGCACCTATAATTCTGAGAAATAATTTATAGAACTTTATGACATCATTAGTAAAACTTTAAAAATGTATTCTGAATATGTTGTCCACACAGAATTTGTTGGTGAACATATACAAATGTGATTCATTTTCACTGTGGGTTCTCAAGTTAGTACATCTTCAAAGGTAATTACCTATACAAACATGAGATAGTTTTTTTTAACATTTTACCCTGAAAAGTAATATTTTCTAGAACTATCATCAGCTTATACTAATGCTTCTAAACATTTAGTGACTTTTAAGAAGTGTTAACATAACAATAAAAACTCAAACTGACAAGGCTAATGTGGGAGCCCTTGCATTCATATCATGCAACAAATGGAAAATTAAAGGTTTGTCAAAATCACCAGAGAGTTTAATTAGTGTCATTTTCAATACGAAATTGTCTGTGCACTTGAGTATAAAATTCAAGTTATGCTTGCAACTCAGATGGTGATCTTTTACATTCGCCTAAGTGATAGAGTTAAATGTATGTTTTTTTAATAAATGAATACCATTCTTATATTTGTTCTACTTTTGCTGAAAATGTGAACTCCTTAAGGATAACCAAAGGTACTTAGACTTGGGGCAGGTACTGCAGTTATTTTTATGGATGTAGGATTCCACAGGGAATGGCGTGGAAAGAAATAGGCTGTGAAGCCAAAAGAAATACACCCTCAAAAATACAAATTAGCATGAAGAGAATTTTCAAAGGACAAACGATTATTTCCTACCATGAAATAGAGTATGAAAATAACTCAAAATTCTACATCTAAAACACATAATTTTTAAGGACAATAACCTTAAAATATCTTAAATCTTCATCAAGAGGGTACTGGTTAAATAAATATGAAGACTCCATACAATGGAATATTAATAAGAATAAAGTAGAACTATATATATTAATGGAGAATTAATTATATTAAGAATAAAGTAGAACTATATATATTAATGGAATAGAACCATATATATTAATGGAGAATAATCTGCAATGTTAAAGTGAAACTGTGTGTGACAAATATTACCATTTATGATATGTCCCTTATTTTAAACATGCATTTTCAATCAAAGGAGATACATATTCCATACAATGACATTTGGGAAATAGGTGAGCATTTGGTGGGAGATCCCAACTCAAATCTTATGATGAAAATCATACTGATGGACCAATCTCTTAATTGCAAATAAAAAGATGAGACAAATACTAGAAGAACTTAAGGAAGTCTCTATTAAATATGCCACAAATCATAAAACTTTTGGAGAAAATATCGGTACACTTGGATACACAAAAAAGCCTTTGAATGTCAAGATCCACTATAAAATAATTAAATATTAACAAAAAATGAGAAAATGTACATAATATATATTGTAGACAAAAGGTAAAATTCTTATTATATAAAAAACCCCATATAAATTTCAGCTTACACTTGAGGAAATACAGATACACACACATATTCAGTTCTTTTCTTTGTTCATTTCCTTTTTGTTTAGAAAACTTCCTTTAGTCCTTCTACACATGATTAGTTCTTAGGTTTTTTTTTCTTCTGAGAATTTATTCCTCTTTTTATTCTAGAATCTTTTTTTTTAACATTTTAGTACTTAGCACACATAATTTTATATTCAAAACAGAACACTTCTCCCTTAGAGTATTTATCCTTCTCGGTCCCAACAAAGTAGAAAAGAAAATACCTGATTTCCATATTATTCTATTCTCTTTTCTGTATACTCATAGTTGAATTACATGTTTCACTAACCATGGCATCCATTCCATACCCCATCATGCATTTGCTTTTCTCTAGCATTAATTCTAACATTTTTAAGCTTGCTTCAAATTATCAGGTTGACAAAAAATTTTGCTTTTGTTTTACCCTCTGAAACCCTAACATAAACTTTGCTTTTACACTTTCCCAGGAGCTTCAGATACATATTGATGTGAGAGTTCTTTTCAATCAGTACTCCGTGTGTTTCACCACTGCTCTTGTCTCTTTGGACTAGAAATACAGACTCAAACATCAATCCATGAATGCCCTTCAGAAGCTGTTATCTGGGCATTGCAACATAGAGAAAGTTACAAAAAAATACGTGAGCTAAGTAAGATACATATCTATACCCTTTATCCATATCTCCAGATGGAGCTGGTGAGGCAGGAGGTATATCTGATAATTACTGTATTTTGATTTTTCATAAATAATACATTTTTAATATTTACAGAATGAATGACCAAAACTACATTTGGAATGTACTTACAGTGTTAGTAAAAAGACAGCTAAAAAACTTTATTGAACTATAATAATTAATATAGATGGCAGGATAAGATTTTTAAAAAGAAGAAAAGCAGAGTAAATAGTTCTAAAATTGACCCATATATAGGAATTAGTGCATAAAAAAATGAGGCATACCAAAACAATCCAGAAATAATAGATACTTTGGTAAAAGTTCTTGGAAAATTGATTATATTTTTGAAAAAACTTAGATTTCTTTTTACCAATTATAACAAAATATTCACAATGGATTAAAGGACTAAAAGTGTTGTTAATCGTAAAATTGTAATAAATGAGAATATAAGAAAATAATTTAAATATTGCTGTATAAAAGGACCTTCTAAGGAGAGAGGTAAAGCATAGTATCATAAAGAAAAAGGTAAAGAAAAATACAAAAATCTCATAACTTTACAAGTTTTGTAAAGAAAGAAGTGTCACACTCTAGACAAGATTTTTAATTTTGCAGAATCTAGTGGATTTTATCCATAATTTTGAATAGTATATAAAACCCAAAAAAGGCAGGCAAGTCAAAAGAAAAATACCATTAGTCAAAGGCTGTGAGTAAACAAGGCTCACACAAAGAAATACAGGTGGCGAATAATCATATGGAAATGTGTTCAATCTTCATAATAAGCCAGTGAAATATAAATCAAAATAATGACACGCTACATTTTCCTCATCAAGTTAGTCAACACTTTTAAAAAATGATTTCATTTGATAGGATCTAGGGAAGCTGACATGCTCATACTCTCGTTAAGTAAGTGTGGTTCCTCAACACTTATTTGGAACACTTTGTAGCTACTGAAAACTTTGAGTCATGACTCCATGTATTATAATGAAATGGTCCCTAAGATACACTAGGTGAAACTAAAAGTCACTGATAAGGAGTATGATGAGTTCAACTTTATGTTAAAATAAATATATTATGAAAAACCATCTAGGAGCATATAGGTAGCATTAAATAATTGTTCTTATAATACTGGGTGTGTGGGTATGAATATATATAAATTCATATAGGAAGGAAAATATTTCTTTATTTATATATTTAATTCAGAAGACGAATATCACATTTGCACTACCAAGAGACAGGGTTTTGGAGATTATCACAGGCAACACATGCAACAGTGCAGACAAGACACATGCCTCCTGCATCTTCTACCAGGGAATTTATTAATTACAACATCTCCTTCTCCACATCAAGTATGGCTTTCATTATCTAGAATCAAATCCACAAAATGTCAATAAATTATTAGGCTTTCAAAAATACGTCAAAATATGTGCTAGTTGATTTACCTGCATTATCTAATTTAATTCTCACAGCAACTTAAGAGGTAGTTCCTATGATTACCCTCACTGAATAGATAAAACATGATTTCAGATTGCAAGTAATTTGTCCTAGAGCACACAGAAAGTAACTAGCAAAATTGCAGTTCAATTCTGTTTCTCCCTCCAAAAACATCATTTACTGAGTATCAACCACATTTAATGTGTATCATCACACAATGATCCTGCAGTATAAGAACTGTATTTTACTGATAAAGGAAAGACACACGAAGGATTTAAATAAAATATCCATAGTCTCACAATGCCAAAGGCTGTCTTTGGTGTCTGTGCTTCCTTCCTTTACATGTCATTGTCAGCCAGGAAGGACCTGGAAGAACTTCCCATTATCCAGGAAGGCACATGAGATTCTCACCCACTATGAATGGTCTTAAACTTCAGGTAACCGAAACTTCTCAGCAGATGACACATTCCAAATAAAATAGCATGTGTCAATCACGTCAGGTCATATGCCTGAAGATCAGAAGACAGATTCTGAGAGCATTACTGGTGTTGAAGTTCTCTACATGTACCCATCTCTTGGTACATTCATCCAGTACTTATTTTTCTCCTTGCTGTATATGGATCCATGTAATCTCCTCATCCCTACACATCCACAGACACCTGTGTGTCCTAAGATCAGAGAGAGAGAGGCAGATGGCAAATCATAAGCTTTCTGAGCTCTTTGGACAATGGTCACTTCCAGGATTTAGTTGATTGAGGACTCCATATTGCAGAAGTTTAAGATACCAATAGACGGGGCAGGGGGAGGGGAAAGAAGCTATGATTTTTAGTTTTGTTTGGAGTCAGCAAAGATTCCAAAAAATAAATTCCAAAGGAAAGGTGAGAGGCACTTAAATCATCAGTAAGAGCGGAAATAATGATTCTGAGACCTACAGCAATAGCTTGTTTCCCACAGGATACGTCCAAGAGCATATTTGGCCCATTTCACAACGTTTTGGACAGGACCAAATATCAAGGATATTTTGGTGTGGACCAAATGTCTTACGGGTTTTTTGAGAGGACCACGTATCTGCTAACTGTTTTGTATTTCTTTTAAATTTAGTAAAAATTATAAAACTTACATTAATCTTGATCTTACATCTTGAGCTAGTCCATTCTGCACTGCATGAACATTGATACTTATCAATGAAATCTATGCATCTGAAACACAGAATTATGTTTTTAAATAAGTAAGACAATGAAAGCATAATTTCAAGAGAGTTCACTGTTTAATTTTTTTTTCTTTTCCAGGTCAGGTAAAAAAAACACATTCCCATGAGCAATAGAATGCAGAGTCTATTTCTACTTTCTTATCCTTCAATGTGACTGGACTGAAAGAACAAATCAATTCTAATTTTTGCCATCTTCCCCATGGCAATGGAAAGAAAGAAAAAAAAAACAGCTTGAAAAGATAAAAAAGTATGTCTAGGGCTTATGTAGGAAACTGAAATCAGCTGGGGCCAAACGGCACTGTAGTGAACTACCCATCTTCATCCTCCCTCTCTGGCTTACAAAGTCTGTGGCAAGACTAGGAAAGAAAAATAGTGCTGAGGAAGGCAGCTGGATGCCTCTTTGAGTCATCCCTCCTTGTCACCTACATCTTCTAGAAATATTCCCACTCTAGATTTGCATACTAATATTCTATCCATGAGCAGAATAGTTATTATACAACTCTATAAAGAGATTCACAAAATGTCTTATCTGCACATAGGGATGAAAGAACTGGTCTATTTAGGAACATTTTAAATACTAAGTTTGTGGTATTATCCCTTCACAGAGCAAATAATAGAATCTCTCATCATCCTACCTGCTATTACTATTACTGTGAGCATTACCTTTAAGATTATTAAAGTCCAATTAATCCACATTTATTGAAAATTACTTTATGCTAATGAGCAGAAATAAAAGAAGGGCAGAGATAATGTATCAGTGCATTTCATTAAGTTAAACGGGCAGCCTCTATCATCTTAACTGTACTTAGCTCTTGTTTTATGAAAAAACATAATTAAAATTACCTTTATCAACTTTTCCTTGAGATTCAGTTTTAAATATCGTGAGTTAAATTTGCTTTCTTAGATTTAATAATAGAAAAATAAAAATAGCTACCTGCAACATAGATGAGGATGTGAGAGGCAGTCATTTGCCTTTGCTTCACAGTGTGCTCCGAAAAACCCACTCTTGCAGTCACAGGTGTAATGATTTATGCCATCAATACAAGTTCTGTCACGGAGACAGGGCTTTGATAGACATTCATCTATATTTACTTCACAATCGATGCCTACATTAAAAGAAACAAGACAAAAAAACAGGCTATTTAAATGCAAAACTCAAAAGTTTGTTCATTATAGAAAATGTCACCAAGAAATCAGGACTCCCTCCATTAAAGATAATTTGACATCTTATAGTGAAAGAGAACATTTTTTCAAGGTTAAACATGTTTAGGTCTATGAACTCTCAGACTAACTTAAAGTGAATGAGGAAAACAAAGCACAAGCTTAATCTACTTAAAAGATTTGTTTTTAGAGTGAGGAGTTGTTTATTAAAAATATAGGTGAAGTAATGAATTTTGTCAAGTTGTCACTGTCAATACTAATTTATACTTTTTTTGGTAATGATCCTTGATAGTCAAACATTTATTATCTACAGATGTTAAAAGTTTGAATTTTTCTATATTTGGTCTTCATGGGTCAATTAATAATGAACTTAGATTTCTAAATGTAATCTAACTTTGGCTAAATACCTAGTGTTTTTGAAGACAAAAAAAAATTTCAAATAAATAGTTTGAAAGACTATCTCAGTATTTGTTTGGATATCAGGTAAAAGTTTGGGGACAGAGCAATTGGCAGATATGCAACCGTTTCACAAGGTGACATCATAACTTTATTTATTTATATACCATATCAGAACTTCTATTTAAGTGACTGCTATTTAGAGTGGTCACACCAGAAGAGTCTGTGATTTATTGCAAATGAAACTTCCAATGCAAAAACAAATATTTTTGGAAATTATCTTTAGAGATAATCAGTTTTCAAGTCAAAATTCTACTTTTAATGGTTACATCTTTTTTTCTTACTGTAACTGTCACTACCTATATAGAACTTTGGATATTAATGATACCATAAAATTAATATATGTAAATTAGTCAAATCTGCATCCATATTTAAAATGACCATCAAGATTTAGGTTCAGGGTGTGGATTAAACAGACATAACAGACTATATTAGGTTGCAGTAATAATAATAAAAAGGGACCTGCTTTCTCTATGTCTCAGTGGCCCATGTCACAGGCTTATTTCTCACTCGTATTCCATGGCAAAGGTGAGCTGCAGATCCAGTTTACATTATCTTCACACTAGGACCCAGGTTAATGGAGCATCCTCTATCTGGGTGATTGCCATCATTGTTGAAGAAGGAAAAGGATACTTGGCATTATTGAAGAAGGAAAAGGGTACATACACTGCTTCTTAAATCTTCTACATATATTAATTTGCCAATCCAAGTCACATGACCAAGCCCAACATAAATGAGATGGGATTAATCGTCCTCCCTCAGGAAATGGCAGCTATTTTTGACTATATTAATATTTAGTGCAGACATGATCATTGAAACTTCTCACTGTAAATGAGGATCATTTATTAGTATATCATAGGTTTATTGGAATAATAATTAAAACCATGTACTTAAAACAACTAGCCCAGGGCCTTGTACACATTTAACATTTGATTATTATCGTTTTCCTGAGACAAATTTTATCAATACAACTATGTTATATTAAATAAGTGATAAAGGTGTTTCCAGAGACATATTATTCCAATTAAGAAGATATGTGAAAAGTTTTTCTGTAGGACTATGTACAAATGCTGGCAAAATCAGTGATGGAAATTTCAGTTAAGAAGAGGTGGTCTACTTAACACAAAAGTGGGGGTGAGAGGCAGAGTTATAAAGAGAATTGTTCAGGGTGCATCCAGTGCTATTTGGAGACAGGAGACGCATCTCCATGGAGGGCAAACATGTGTCAGTGTAGCTGGAGAACACATCACCAACATTACCTAAGGAACTTCCTCACCTGATGCTTTATTCATTAATTAAGCCCTGGTGATACTTTGACCCCCCAAGTACCCTCCAGAGAGGAAAAGAATGTAATGACTGATTGACCTGAACATTTTGGTCCCTGTAAACCCTTATTTATTTATTTATTTTCATTTTTAACACCATAGTCCTTGAGCACCATACAAGTCAGGTCCCCTTTTCAATTTTTAACTTCATCTTATTCTACCCTCACCCTTGGCTACTCTGCTGTCATTGCCCTGACCTCAAATCCTTTGTTCCTCTTTCTAGAATTCTCTTTTCCTAGATATGTACAAGAGTCACTCCTTTATTTCTTCAGGTCTTTATTCCAATGTTGTTTTCTCAAGGAGGCCTATTTGACCACACTATTTAAAATTTCATCCCCTTCCTCACTCATAATCACCATTATCCTGTTTTTTGTTTATTTTGTCACCATAGCAAGCAATCTCCTTCTGGCATTCTATGAGATTTACTCATTTTTCTTTTCTTTTTGCCTTTCTTCCCCATTATAAACTTAGCTCTATTAGGGCATGGATTTTGTATCTAGTTCAATATGGAATTCAGTGAAATCTTTTTAAGTAAATACATCATTGTTGTCAGTGTGTGTGTATTTTGTTTTTCATGTCAGTTTTGTTTGTTTGTGGGAATTCCCTGGCAGTCCAGTGGTTGGGACTCTGTGCTTTCACTGTCAGATGTGAAGTTTCAATCCCTGGTCGGGGAATTAAGATCCTGCAAGCTGCACACACGGCCAAAAAAAAAAAATTTTTTTTCATTTGCTTATTTTCCTCAGAAGTCTCTGCCCCTTCCCAAGCAAGAACAAAGCAATTCTTGAAATCTCAGTCCTTGCAATGGTGAGACTCAGAATCTAGAATGAGGTGATTCCTCTGAGGTGTGTGTCTGAAAGGCTTGTCTTGCCTGTGTAGTCAAGTGGAATATTTAATGAAATTTCTATTTTTTTTTATCTTCAAGCAGAGAAGCTTCCATGATAACTTAAAAAGACATGAAGTTGTGGAGAGTGTTGAACTTCAGTTCAAAATGAGCTCCGTGTACATAATTACCAAATGTGAGAATGAAGGAAAGACTGCTATTTGCAACAACACAAATAGACCTTGAGAGCAGTGAGCTGAGTCAGACTGAGAAAGACAAATCCTACATGATATCATTCATATGTGGGACCAAAAACAAACAAACAAACAACTCATAGAAAAAGAGAAGAAAATGGTTGCCTGAACCAGAACAAGGGAGGTATGGGCAATAAGGAGAGCTTGGCCAAAGGGTACATATTTCCAGCTCTAAGTTAAATAAGGCCTGAGGATCTAATGTATAACATGGCAGCTAAGTCGATAGTACTGTTTTGTATAATTGAAATTTGTCAAGAGAATAGGACCTAAATGTTCTTACATATACACAAAGAAAGATAAAAATTCTGAGGTGTTGTATGGGTTAATTAACTATGGGGAGCAAACCTTTCACAGTGTATATGTATATCAAATCACCACCTTGTGCACTTTAAAAGCTTATAAGTTTCTTTGTCAACTATACTTTAATAGATCTGAAAAAAAATTTTATATCAACACCATAAATGGAAAACCATTATCTTGTTCCAAAAGTAAAAAGGTGACCCAAAATTAAATGCAATAAAAACAATTACCGAGACATCAAAACTACAAATTTCTCATCTGTAAACTGTGGATCAAAATATCTATGTTATACAACAGTTCACAGAAATATGGGAAGTATATATACATTTCTAGGGGCACATAGAAGATAATATATGATATTTATAATACATTATTGTTATAATGACACATTTATTTATCTTCTTCATGGGATTAAAATACAAATGCTTTGACATTGTGTCCATGAATCCAAGCCAATCTAAAAGAAATGATAATTAGTATTTAGTAGATATTTCCAAAGGCTTGTTCAAAATTTGTCTCAGTTCTTTGCCTGATTTGCCTTATATTATGTCACTTACTTCCTGCTGCTCATTAATTTATCTAACACATACTTATTAAGCATCTATTTTGTGCCAGCCATAGTTCTGGACTCCTTCCATAGATCTCATTGACTTGGTGCATATCATCACAGCCTACCTCCATCATAGTGTAACAGATGTTTCCCAATAACTTAACAATGAGCATTGTGGATTTTGTTTGTCAAGAGAAGAAACAGTATAAGAAAGTTTTGCTTTTTGTTGTCTGACCTATTGTTCTTTCCTGCTATCCAGTTGCTTGCTTTGTGGCTACAGGAATTTATATTTGGGATGATCTTCAATTGGCTGTTCTAAAATTAGAGTTCTTAATTTCATTCATAACATAGGCAACTCCTTTTCTAAGCAGAGTAGATGGTTACCTGTGTAATTTGGGGGACTTTCCATGCCCCTGCCTGGGTCAAAACCCTATTGACCAGATTACCTTAATGCCTGTCTCTGTATTAGAGATTTTCACATCAGAAATAAAAAATCCTTTTCAGAAATAAGCCATTAAAGTATATAAATTGAGAAGCGTGTTCAGTAAGATATTTACATGCAGCAACACCATAATGACAAATAATATATGTAAATAAATACATCTGTATCTCTCTATATGTATCATCTATCTAACTAACTCTTCTCCAACCTCTGGTCCTTCCCTTACTTTCTCTCCAAGCCTTCTTCACCCAACTTCTCCCCACTGATTAGTCTTATATGTTGGAAAAGTTTCCCAAAATGACTTTTCTGATTCGTAACCCTTTTCATTTCACATGTGTTATCCTAACAAAGTACTTTATGGACCCCTTACTGCATACTGAAATAAATGTTGTCTTCTTAGCCTCTGGGTCAACCTTGCCTTTCTTACCATTCCTCTGATGTTGTCAACTGATGTTGTCAACTACTCTAGTCCACTAGTTTACAAACCTGATTGAATAATAGAATCACCTGTGGAGTTTTTAAAAATATAACTTCCCAATTCTGAATCTCTGGGAAGTACGCCTGACAAACTTCACTAAGAAAACATTTCCAGATGGTTCTAAAGCACAGGTAGATGTGAAGACCACTGCTTTCTTATAACTAGATTAGAATTAAACATTGTGTTTTCCTATATCCATGTTTACTCCTGATAATTCTACCTGGATTGTTATGTCTCCATTTCTGCCTACTTGGTAATTGCAATCATTGTTGCTTTTGTTGTGGTCATCCATTTACAATGCTTGGTGTCAGTTTATTTATCTCTTGTAAAAATAAAATACAGTGTGTGTGTGTGTGTGTGTGTGTGTGTGAGAAAAAAAGAAAGCATATCAGTGGTCACTTGCGGATGTGGAGGGGTGGAATGTGGGGGAAAAAAGGTGCTTTATGAATGAGGCATAAAAACACTTGCAAGTGGTGGATATGTTCCTTTTCTTCATTGTTTTGCCAGTTCCATGGGTATATACATATTTCAGAACTTAAATTGTGCTCTTTAAGTATGTGCAGTTTACTGTGTGTCCGTTATATTTAACAGAGCCATTAAAAATAGGCTAAGAACAGACGCTTGTCTCAACAAATAAATGTGGCAAAAACAGAAAAGTCAAGTACAGTATGATCTCTGTCAGTTGAATTTTCCTATAGTTTATTTCCCTCAAAAAATATATCCCAGTTCTTAAAAGAGATGGGACTTATAACGAAAGGTTAAAAAAAAAAAAATAAACGGCAAAGCCATCAGCAGAGTGAGCTCCAGCTAATTTTCAATTGTGAGACACTAGGTGCATGGTGCAGACATGCCAAGATGTTTGTTCTTCCTGCCCAATATTTTAGAGAGGATATTAAACACTCCCATTAAATGCCTGCAAGTGATGGCCAGAGTGCAGTTTGGAGAATGATGGCTGTGATCTTTAATATGGTTGTGCCTTTGTAAAGAGTCTCACTCAGTATTTCCAGGGTAATTTTGGAGTCAACATTTTTTTTGTTTTTTGGATGATATATATGTCTAACTCACCTCAAGAATATATCCACATACTTGAAGTTAGGGACCAGCTGGTGTAAATTTGTGTGGTTATCTCCTGACCTAAACTTTTAGCTTCTTTTTGTTTCTTGATTGTAGTTAAACTTCATCTTGCCTCAGGGCCTTTGTATTTGCTGTTCCCATGTTTTGGAAATAATATTTCCAGAAAAATTTTCCATAAATGATTCCTTTCTATTCTTTGGCACTCATCTCTTAAAGGTATTTTTTCCTTGATTGTCCTATTAGCCTAACTTAGTTCCAATTTATCAGATTACCTTACTCCTTTCACAGAATAATAATAAAAACAAATATTAAATAAATAAAAAATAAAGCCTGTTTTTAATTCCGGTCCTACAAAAATTCTAACAATAAATTTCCACTGATATGTCCTAATAAAAATAGCTAACAACATTTAACAATTTATAGTTAAACCATATTTGCTTGAATTATTGCCTTATCTTTTATAGTTGATTATTAGTTATTTGATGACAGAGCTTATACCTATTTATTTTTACTTTATACAAAATGCCAAATACAAATCTTTTCATGTTGTCAATGATCAAATAACCTGCCTATTTCCTGTTGAATATATCCAAATAATGGTAACACTTTAAAAATGATTATAACTTACATAATAAGATAATATTTACAAATGATCTAGTAAAATTAATACAAGCACACAATAATCACATAATTAATGAACTTAGGAATCAATGAGTTTGAAAATTCAAATTGGCACTTGTAACCATTTTGAATTACAAAATTAAATAATGGAATAAGAACCTCTTTAAACCAAGATAAGAATTTTATAACAATATATTTTATTATTATCGATACTTAAAAAAATTCGACTATTATATACAATGCTTCCATTTTGGTCCTCTGGTACATGACATTCTTTAAGGAATAATCTAAGGAAACATATGGTTTTGTTCTTTAAAGGTAGTTCCATAAAAAATTATAAGGTGTTCAAAAAAACAAGAGAAACAAACTATCATCAGTGGAATGAGATCTAAACATTATGCAGAAGTTGAAATTATCAGAGAGTGAATTTAACATATGACTAATATGTAAAAATAGTGAAACAGTTGGACATATGAATAGGAAAAGAGAGAAGAAAATTATTTTTACAATATTTAAATGGAAATGCTAGATGATACAAAGATAAAACCATGTGAAATAAAGTTTGAATTTATATTGCAAATGCCATAAAACAAGTATAATTAGATTATATATTGGTCTCAAGAGGCACCCCCCATGTTATTAAGTGTTGAATTGTCAGTCAATAAGTATATGATCTATCAAGTACTGGATTAAATAAGCACGAATTAAGCATTTAATTAACAACAATTTTGCTAATATTCTCATTGTTTGGAAAGATTTTATGGAGATATTGTGCAACCCATGTCTATTTTCAAAAACTCTCCAAGGAACTTTTACTGATGCTTTATTTTTCTGTGTATAAATATTCTAAGATTGGACAGGGGCTTTTAAAATTCATTACAGTAGTCCTTTGAGCTTTGGGCAAAGGACAGGTATAAATAAATATTTGATGATAAAAAATAATAAAGATAATAATGATTTCATTTGACTCTTGTCTCCCTTCATCTTTTCATACACATTGTATAAAAAGGATGGGGATGTGTGTAACTCTTCAATATCAATCCAGGATTAAATGAGGGCATCCCTCTCCTAGACTTCATTACCACAAGAATGGGGCCTGACAGAAGAATTCTTCATAGTTCATTGGAAAGATAATAAAAACAATTACTATGCCATTAGAAGGAACTTTTGAAGAGGAGTTTCAAAATACCCTTGACAAAATTGCTAAGACAAGCAAAAGTAATATTTCAATTCATATATGTTGCTCCCTTATTGTTCTTAAGTCATACTAAATGAATAAGTCAAGAAACGCATGTGAGGTTGGAGGGAAGATGGCGGAAGAGTAAGACACAGGAGATGACCTTCCTCCCCACAGATCCACGAGAAATACATCCACACGTGGAACAACTCCTACAGAACACCTACTGAACGCTGGCAGAAGACCTCAGACCTCCCAAAATGCCAGAAACTCCCCACATACCTGGGTAAGGCAAAAGAAAAAAGGAAAAACAGAGACGAAAGAATAGGGATGGGACCTGCACCTCTGGGAGGGAGCCGTGAAGGAGGAAATATTTCCACAAACTAGGAAGCCCCTTCATGGGCAGAGACTCCAGATGGCGGAGGTGGGCAGCTTCGGAGCCGCCGAGGAGAGCACAGCAACATGGGTGCGGAGGGCAAAGCGGAGAGACACCCGAACAGAGGATCGGTGCCAACCAGCACTCACCAGCACGAGAGGCTTGTCTGCTAAACCACCGGGGCGGGCGGGGCTGGGAGCTGAGGCTCGAGTTTTGGTCAGAGCGCAGGGAGAGGACTGGGTTTGGTAGTGTGAACACAGCCTGAAGGGAGTTAGTGTACCACGGCTAGCAGGGAGCGATTCCGGGGAAAAGTCTGGACCTGCCGAAGAGGCAAGAGACTTTTTCTTCCCTCTTTGTTTCCTGGTGCGCGAGGAGAGGGGATTAAGAGCACTGCTTAAAGGAGCTCCAGAGACGGGCGCGAGCCGCGGCTAACATCTCAGAGCCCAGAGACGGGCTTGAGACGCTAAGGCTGCTGCTGCCGCCCCCAAGAAGCCTGTGTGTGAGCACAGGTCACTATCCACACCCCCCTTCCGGGGCACCTGTGCAGCCCACCACTGCCAGGGGTCCCGGGATCCAGGGACAACTTCCCCGGGAGAATGCACAGAGTGCCTCAGGCTGGTGCAACGTCACTCTGGCCTCTGCTGTCGCAGGCCCGCCCCGCACTCCGTGCCCCTATCTCCCCCCGGCCTGAGTGAGCCAGAGTCCCCGAAGCAGCTGCTCCTTTAACTCCGTCCTGTCTGAGCAAAAAACAGACACCCTCCAGTGACCTACACGCAGAGGCGGGGCCCAATCCAAAGCTGAGCCCCGGGAGCTGTGAGAACAAAGAAGAGAAAGGGAAATCTCTCCCAGCAGCCTCAGAAGCAGCGGATTAAAGCTCCACAATCAACTTGATGTACCCTGCCTCTGTGGAATACATGAATAGACAACGAATCATCCCAAATAGAGGAGGTGGACTTTGAGAGCAAGATTTAGGATTTTTTCCCCCTTTTCCTCTTTTTGTGTGTGTGTATGTGTATGCTTCTGTGTGAGATTTCGTCTGTATAGCTTTACTTCCACCATTTGTCCTAGGGTTCTGTCCGTCCATTTAAAAAAATTTTTTTTTTCTTAACAATTATTATTTATTTTAGTAACTTTATTTTACTTTATCTTCTTTCTTTCTTACTTTCTTTTCCTTTCTTTCTTTCTTTTCTTCCTTTCTTTCTTTCTTCCTTTCTTTCTTTCTTTCTTTCTTTCTTTCTTTCTTTCTTTCTTTCTTTCTTTCTTTCTTTCTTTCTTTCCTTCCTTCCTTCCTTCTTTCCTTCCTTCCTTCCCTCCTTTAGACAACGAATCATCCCAAATTGAGGAGGTGGACTTTGAGAGTAAGATTTATGATTTTTTACCCTTTTCCTCTTTTTGTATGTATGTGTATGCTTCTGTGTGAGATTTTGTCTGTATAGCTTTGCTTCCACCATTTGTCCGAGGGTACTATCTGTTTGTTTTTTTCTTTTTAAATTTTTTTTCTTAATAATTATTTTCTATTTTAATAACTTTTTAATATTTTATCTTACTTTATTTTATTTACTTTATCTTCTTTCTTTCTTTCTTTTTTCCTTCCTTCCCTCCTTCCTTCCTTCCTTCCTCCCTCTCTCCCTCACTCCCTCCTTTCTTTCTTTCTTCTCCTACTAATTCTTTCTTTCTACTTTTTCTCCCTTTTATTCTGAACCCTGTGGATGAAAGGTTTTTGGTGCTAGAGCCAGGAGTCAGTGTTGTGCCTCTGAGGTGGGAGAGACAACTTCAGGACACTGGTCCACAAGAGACCTCTCAGCTCCATATAATATCAAATGGTGAAAATCTACCAGAGATCTCCATCTCAACAACAGCACCCAGCTTCACTCAACAACCAACAAGCTATAGTGCTGGACACCTTTTGCCAAACAACTAGCCAGACAGGAGCACAACCCCACCCATTAGCAGAGAGGCTGACTAAAATCATAATAAGTCCACAGACATCCCAAAACACACCACCAAAGTTGGACCTGCCCAACAGAAAGACAAGATCCAGCCTCATCCACCAGAACACAGGCACTAGTCTCCTCCACCAGGAAGCCTACACAACACACTGAACCAACCTTAGCCACTGGAGACAGACATCTAAAACAACGGGAACTACAAACCTAAAGCCAACAAAAAGGTGACCCCAAACACAGTAAGATAAGGAAAATGAGAAGACAAAGAAACACACAGCAGATGAAAGAGCAAGATAAAAACCTACCAGACCTAACAAATGAAGAGGAAATAGGCAGTCTACCTGAAAAAGAATTCAGAAAAATAATGGTAAAGATGATACACAATCTTGGAAATAGAATAGACAAAATGCAAGAAACATTTAACAAGGACTTAGAAGAAATAAGATGAAACAAACAATGATGAACAACACAATAAATGAAATGAAAAATACTCTAGAAGGGCTCAATAGCAGAATAACTGAGGCAGAAGAACGGATAAGTGACCTGGAAGATTAAATAGTGGAAATAACTACTGCAGAGCAGAATTTTAAAAAATGAATGAAAAGAACTGAAGACAGTCTCAGAGACCTCTGGGAAAATATTAAATGCACCAACATTCGAATTATATGGGTTCCAGAAGAAGAAGAGAAAAAGAAAGGGACTGAGAAATATTTGAAGAGATTATAGTTGAAAACTTCCCTAATATGGGAAAGGAAATAGTTAATCAAGTCCAGGAAGCACAGAGAGTCCCAAACAGGATAAATCCAAGGAGAAATACACCACACACATATTAAATCAAACTGTCAAAAATTAAATACAAAGAAAACATATTAAAAGCAGCAAGGGAAAAACAACCAACAGCACACAAGGGAATCCCCATATGGTTAACAGCTAATATTTCAGCAGAATCTCTGCAGGCCAGAAGGGATTGGCAGGACATATTTAAAATGATGAAGGAGAAGAACCTGCAACCAAGATTACTCTAACCAGCAAGGATCTCATTCAGATTCAACAGAGAAATTAAAACCTTTACAGAGAAGCAAAAGCTGAGAGAGTACAGCACCACCAAACCAGCTTTACAACAAATGCTAAAGGAAGTTCTCAGGGCAAGAAACACAAGAGAAGGAAAAGACCTACAAAAGGAACCCAAAGCAATGTAGAAAATGGGAATAGGAAAATACATATCGACAATTACCTTAAATGTAAATGGAATAAATGCTCCCACCAAAAGACACAGATTAGCTGAATGAATACAAAAACAAGACCCGTATATATGCTGTCTATAAGAGACCCACTTCAGACCAAAAGACACATACAGACTGAAAGTAGAGGAGTGGAATAAGATATTCCATACAAATGGAAACCAAAAGAAAGCTGGAGTAGCAGTCCTCATATCAGACAAAATAGACTTTAAAACAAAGACTATTAGAAGAGACAAAGAAGGACACTACATAATGATCAAGGGATCAATCCAAGAAGAAGATATAATAATTGTAAATATTTATGCACCCAACATAGGAGCATCTCAATACATAAGGCAAATACTAACAGCCATAAGTGGGGAAACCGACAGTAACACATTCATAGTAGGGGACTTTACACCCCACTTTCACCAATGGACAGATCTTCCAAACTGAAAATAAATAAGGAAACACAAGCTTTAAATGATACATTAAACAAGATGGACTTAATTGATATTTCTAGGACACTCCATCCAAAAACAACAGAATACACATTTTTCTCAAGTGCTCATGGAACATTCTCCAGGATAGATCATATCTTTGGTCACAAATCAAGCCTTGGTAAATTTAAGAAAATTGAAATTATATCAAGTATCTTTTCCGACTACAACACCATGACACTAGATATCAATTACAGGAAAAGATCTGTAAAAAATACAAACACATGGAGGCTAAACAATGCCCTACTTAATAACGAAGTTATCACTGAAGAATTCATAAAGGAAATAAAAAAATATCTAGAAACAAATGACAATGGAGACAAGATGACTCAAAACCTATGGGATACAGCAAAAGCAGTTCTAAGAGGGAAGTTTACAGCAATACAAGCCCACCTTAAGAAACAGGAAACATCTCGAATAAGCAACCTAACCTTTCACCTAAAGCAATTAGAGAAAGAAGAACAAAAAACCCCAAAGTTAGCAGAAGGAAAGAAATCATTAAAATCAGATCAGAAATAAATCAAAAAGAAATGAAGGAAATGATAACAAAGATCAATAAATCTAAAAGCTGGTTCTTTGAGAAGATGAACAAAATAGAAAAACCATTAGCCAGACTCATCAAGAAAAATAGGGAGAAGACTCAAATCAATAGAATTAGAAATGAAAAAGGAGAATTAACAAGTGACACTGCAGAAATTCAAAAGATCATGAGAGATTACTACAAGCAACTCTATGCCAATAAAATGGACAACCTGGAAGAAATGGACAAATTCTTAGAAATGCACAACCTGCCAAGACTCAATCAGGAAGAAATAGAAAATATGAAAAGACAAATCACATGCACTGAAATTGAGACTGTGATTAAAAATCTTCCAACAAACTAAAGCCCAGGACCAGATGGCTTCACAGGTGAATTCTATCAAACATTTAGAGAAGAGCTAACACCTATCCTTCCCAAACTCTTCCAAAATATAGAAGAGAGAGGAACGCTCCAAGTTCCTTCTACGAGACCACCATCACCTTGATACCAAAACTAGACAAGGATGTCACAAAGAAAGAAAACTATAGGCCAATATCACTGATAAACATAGATGCAAAAATTCTCAACAAAATACTAGCAAACAGAATCCAACAGCACATTAAAAGGATCATACACCATGATCAAGTGGGGTTTATTCCAGGAATGCAAGGATTCTTCAATATACGCAAATCAATCAATGTGATAAAGCATATTAACAAATTGAAGGAGAAAATATATACGATCAGCTCAATAGATGCAGAGAAAGCTTTTGACAAAATTCAGCACCATTTATGATAAAAACCCTATAGAAAATAGGCATAGAGGGAACTTCCCTCAACATAATAAAGGCTGTATATGACAAACCCACAGCCAACATCGTCCTCAATGGTGAAAAACTGAAAGCATTTCCACTAAGATCAGGAAAAAGACAAGATTGTCCACTCTCACCACTCTTATTCAATATAGTTTTGGACGTTTTATCCACAGCAATCAGAGAAGAAAAGGAATCCAATTTGGAAAAGAAGAAGTAAAGCTGTCACTGTTTGCAGATGACATGATACTATACATAGAGAATCCTAAAGATACTACCAGAAAACTACTACACCTAATCAATGAATTCAGTAAAGTTGCAGGATACAAAATTAATGCACAGAAATACCTGGCATTCCTATACACCAATGATGAAAAATCTGAAAGTGAAATCAAGAAAGCACTCCCATTTACCATTGCAACAAAAAGAATAAAATATCTAGGAATAAACCTACCTAAGGAGACAAAAGACCTGTATGCAGAAAATTATAAGACACTGATAAAAGAAATTAAAGATGATACAAATAGATGGAGAGATATACCTTATTCTTGGATTGGAAAAATCAACGTTGTGAAAGTGAATCTACTACCCAAAGCAATCTACAGATTCAATGCAATCCCTATCAAACTACAACTGGAATTTTTCACCGAACTAGAACAAAAAATTTCACAATTTGTATGGAAACACAAAAGACCCCAAATAGCCAAAGCTATCTTGAGAACGAAAAACGGAGTTGGAGGAATCAGGCTTCCTGACTTCGGACTATACTACAAAGCTACAGTAATCAAGACAGTATGGTACTGGCACAAAAACAGAAATATAGATTAATGGAACAGGATAGAAAGCCCAAAGATAAACCCATGCACATATGGTCACCTTATCTTTGATAAAGGAGGCAGGAATGTACAGTGGAGAAAGGGCAGCCTCTTCAATAAGTGGTGCTGGGTTAACTGGACAGGTACATGTTAAAGTATGAAATTAGATCACTCCGTAACACCATACACAAAAATAAGCTCAAAATGGATTAAAGACCTAAATATAAGGCCAGAAACTATCAAACTCTTAGAGGAAAACATAGGCAGAACACTCTATGACATAAATCACAGCAAGATCCTTTCTGACCCCCCTCCTAGAGTAATGGAAATAAAAACAAAAATAAACAAATGGGACCTAATGAAACTTCAAAGGTTTTGCACAGCAAAGGAAACCATAAACAAGACCAAAAAGCAACCCTCAGAATGGGAGAAAATATTTGCAAATGAAGCAACTGACAAAGGATTAATTTCCAAAATTTACAAGCAGCTCATGCAGCTCAATAACAAAAAAACAAACAACCCAATCCAAAAATGGGCAGAAGATCTAAATAGGCATTTCTCCAAAGAAGATATACAGACTGCCAACAAACACATGAAAAAATGTTCATCATTAATCATTAGAGAAATGCAAATCAAAACTACAATGAGATATCATCTCACACCAGTCAGAATGGACATCATCAAAAAATCTAGAAACAATAAATGCTGGAGAGAGTGCGGAGAAAAGGGAACACTCTTGCTCTGCTGGTGGGAATGTGAATTGGTACAGCCACTATGGAGAACAGTATGGAGGTTCCTTTAAAAACTATATATAGAACTACCATTATGACCCAGCAATCCTGCTATTGGGCATATACCCTGAGAAAACCATAATTCAGAAAGAGTCATGTACCAAAATATTCATTGCAGCTCTATTTACAATAACCCGGATATGGGAACAAACTAAGTGCCCATCATCGGCTGAATGGATAAAGATATGGCACATATATACAATGGAATATTACTCAGCCATAAAAAGAAACGAAATTGAGCTATTTGTAATGAGGTGGATAAACCTAGAGTCTGTCATACAGAGTGAAGTAAGTCAGAAAGAGAAAGACAAATACCATATGCTATCACATATATATGTAATCTAAGACGAAAAAATGTCATGAAGAACCTAGTGGTCAGATGTGAATAAAGACACAGACCTACTAGAGAACGGACTTGAGGATATGGGGAGCGGGAAGGGTGAACTGTGACAAAGCGAGAGAGCTGCATGGACATATATACACTATCAAACGTAAGGTAGGTAACTAGTGGGAGGCAGCCGCATAGCACAGGGAGATCAGCTCGGTGCTTTGTGACAGCCTGGAGGGGTGAGATAGAGAGGGTGGGAGGGAAGGAGATGCAAGAGGGAGGAGATATGGGAACATATGTGTATGTATAACTGATTCATTTTATTATAAAGCAGAAACTAACACACCATTGTAAAGCAATTATACTCTAATAAAGATGTAAAAAAAAGAGAGGCATGTGAAATGAGGCTTGTGTTCAACTAGGAAACTAGGCTGAAAAGTGAGAAGCTGTTCAAGGTAAAGATATGCAGTAGGTATGTAAGTGCAAACAGATATATGAGGACAGATTAAAAGTGGAAGATATAGAACAGAAAGTATTAGCATCCATAACAGAGCTTCTAGATGAGTTGGAGCCTGTTCTAATGTATAAACTCACCCATCATATCAGGGCTCTCTGTGTTGACTGTAACTAACATGTTAAAATATTGTCAGAACTTGTGAAATTCACACATACATAAAAGTGAAGGTGTTATAATGTATTGACTTTCATTAATACTAATAAATTCAGGGGGTTTACTTCAAATAAATGCAAGAATTTTTATTTCAAAAAAATATTCAATCCTTTGCTCATGTCATGCAGAAAATAGCTCATTCTTTGATGCATTACTCACTTAACAGGTGCTGCTATAGTTAAAACAAACACTATTTTATTAATCAAGTTAATCATATATAAAATAATTTATATTTCATACCTCATTGGGTTATTTGAGAGTTAAGTGTGCCTGCACAGAGTTACTGCTGTAAACACTTTGAAGGACACACTTCAGGAATGAACATTCTAGATTTGTCTGAACGAGAGCCTCTAGCACTGCTATGTGTAGTTGGGGTCCAGAAATCAGACTGCTGCACACCACCCTCTAACACAAAGTCTGAGAATTGAGACCATTAGGATTGATTTCATGGCTTATTACTAATAAAGATAAATTCATACAACTCTTTGTTTCTGATTATATATAGCTTATACATTCTCCTTCAAAATCATGATCTTATTTCTTCGTAGATACATATTAAAATCCTTTTTGTCTTCTACATGAATTAAAGAATGGGTGTTACTCTCATTCACTGTTACAGTTACAATATAACATTTTCAATGTAACTTGCAACTAACACTCTTAGAAACAACTTAATTACAAAGAAACAACTTAATTACAAAGCAAATTAAACAACTTAATTACACAACTTGATTAATTAAACAACTTAATTACAAAGTAAAGTTTTTAGACACTTTGCTCTATGCATTATTGGATGGGTGTCATTTTCACTCACTGACATATCACTGATCTCAATGCAGCTTGCAAGTAGTATTCTTAGAAATATCATCAGGAAGAATTTGGTATTAGGCTACTTGTTTTTATACTTAATAAAAACTAAGAAAGACTATTTTGATATGCTTAAATTTTGCATATAGGACAACAGTATTTAGATCAACAAGGCTGATAATGGGACAGCATGACTAGCGTCAAAATATTGAATGTTCGTGTAACCAGCCACTAAGAGTGGCTACATTTCCTGGCTGCTCCAGCCTCTCTCCTGTGACTGTCCAGACTTCCCCCTCAGCAGGTGAGAGGTGACATGTACACAGGAATATTATGATCTGCTTATATCAACCAATAATTACATAATTTTATTATCACTTCTGAAGATAAATGTAGCAAGTAATTTTTTTAAAGTATATCATATCAGTGAGGCCAGATTTATCTAGGTTCTCTTTTTTTTTGAATCTTACTAGATTGCAACTTTTTGTTTTTGCTAACAATAAAAAAGAACCAGTCAGTTTTTAATTGCCATTAGTGGTTCAAATTATACTGCTACATAGGGGAAATACATCTTAAGCAACTGAAATCTTTCATTAAGAATATTTTTAAAAAGTAAGATTAAATGACGTACTATTACGTGACTGGAAGCTGACAAACAGGCACTTTACAGTGTCCTGGGTCTCTGAATAAAATGTGTGGCATTTTGCAATGTACATTTCTCTCATTTCTGACAATTCCACCAAGAACCTGGAGGTCAATGTAAAGCTCAGTTAAAAATGTTTTTCATTTGAATGAATCCTAGATCCAGGATCTTGATTAAATTTAAAGTTTTTGTTTACCTTCTACCCTCTGGGTTATGTGCAGACATATTGTGACATAAAGACTGATTTAGGTCCAGGGAGTCAATGAAACACATCAGAGAGACCCTTTGGGAAAACAAGGCACAGAGACCAGCCCCTCAGCCTGAACTCTGAACTGTGACACTTAAAGTGGAAGATAAATATTCCTATCAGAACCAAAAAAGGACCTTGACCTTTATGATTTGAGAATCTGCTTTAATAAAAAGAATGCTAAATCATAAATACAAAATTAGACAGAAGACCTTAGAAAAACCACTTCTAAGTGAAGGGCCTTAAAGTTTAAATTCATTAGCTTCATAGTAAATCCATTCTAGTTTTATTATTCTTAATACCAAGCTGCATGAAAAAAAATGAAAAAATTCAAATTATACAACTTCTATTTTTCTTTATGTGCCTAATTCCACAATTAAGTAGGAAGCATACTTTAAAACTAAGTGAATTTCATCATAGAACTAAAGATCCATGATTAAAAACATCCAGTGACCTTGGTGCTTTCAGATTTAATATTCCAGTGTTGAGAACTTTAATTCAAAGTGCTTGTTTTAATTCTTAAATCAATACCATAACATTTCTTTATATAAAAGGTATAGGCAATGGCTTATGAGCTACATGTTCATTCATAGTTTAGTAAGACATATTCTTGTTTCTGGAGCAGTGTTTTAAACACAACAATACATCTCTAAGTTATTTAATTTTAAAATCAAGTTAAAATAAAATGTTCAGTGGTAATTATAGCTCTTCCCTTCCTGTTGAAGTTTATAATTTACAAATGAATTGGCTATGAGTTCATTTGATCTATCATTTAACCAAGCTGTCAAGTCAATATTATCCACAGGAGACAGATGAGGCACCCTGAGAGGTGTCCTGCTGAGTGAGTATATCCTACTTTGAAATGTCGTGAAAGCAAGTTGCGAAGAGATGTCTTCTGATTTAAAACGAGTGGCCCAATGTGTTAGGTAAGAATCAAAAGCGCTTAAAGGTGTAAAGGTACAGTAGTGTGCCAGTAAATGTTTTACAACTGGTTCTTGGAAGAAAAAAACAGGCAGAGGGCTTATTTATAATATCATCTAATTCCCCTGGTGCAAATAGTCTCCTTTTTTTTGATATCAATGTGCCAGAATTATGCCAACTAGCTCACAAAATTTATAATAATTTAATATTCAGCACTTGTGAGCCGGTACAAGCCAGCTTCATCACAATCCTGGGAAGGTATTGTATTTACTGACCGTTATTTTGAGGTTGACCAGGATTTAGAGATTTGGAAATGTATGCATAACAGGGATGGGGAAAGGCAACCCAGCTGGTCAGCTGTGGGAGCTGGGGTGTGACAATGATATGAGAAAGTATTTGCATAATGTGTTTTGTGGCAAAGACTGTTTCTAAACGGTCACTAATATAGCACTAACCAACATAATAGGTCTGAGAATTAAAAGGTAACTTGGGGCAAGATTTTATGGAACCGTGAGTATGAAGGTGATACAAATAATGCTATTATTAACACTTATTGAGTCTCACGTACTAAGCAATCACTTATAATAGGCTGGCACCAGGGCCAGAAACCACTTGTATCCTCATTTTACAGAAAACGAAACTTAGCCACAAGGATGATATGTAACCTCCTGAAAATCAGTGTGTTATTAACTGGTGGCACTGGGATACAACCCAAGTAGTCAAATATGATAGCCTTCACTTTAAACATTCAAATAATTTTGTGTATAACATATTAGGGAAATTTCAAATTTATTCCATTAATAAAAGAACAACAACTGAAAACTATGAGCCAAGATTAGAGGCAAGGTGACATTTTATCAGTTCAGTAGTTAATCAGACCTGAATCCTGGTGATGACAGTGACAGTCAGAATAAGTGACACATCAAAAGCATCTCTATTTCTTTTGTGGTCATCATCAAATTCCTCCTCCTCCTTTCTTTACATTGTAAAACTATACTAATATTTTTTTTTTAAATTGTGGAAATGAAAGCAAACAAAAATAGTCTCTCTAATCTCAAAATGTTACATCTTTTTGTCATTTTAATTTTGTCTACATGATCCATAGTTACATACATTAGCACTTTCACATACAAAAAATTTCACCATTATAACATGTGATTATTTTGTCCATTAGGCTCCACGGTCTTCAGACTTGTCGTTTGAATGATGGCAAAATATTCCATGAAGAATATAAATCATAATCTATTTAAGCATTTTTGTAATAATGGTCACATTGTTCCAATATTTTACTAATAAATAACTAATGAAGACCTTTATGCATACATATGCATATATATTCCTTTTGAGTTACAGTTTCTCTTGATAATTTATACAGGGAAATAATTCTAGGAAAAATTATTGTGTCAAACAAATGAATATTTAACCTCACTCATGTTTATCTCATTAGCAGGCAGTGACATGAATATTCAAACAGTGAGACATAATTTTTCACCAAACAAATAACTACTTTTTTTTTTTGTGGTACGCAGGCCTCTCACTGTTGTGACCTCTCCCGTTGCGGAGCACAGGCTCCGGATGCGCAGGCTCAGCGGCCATGGCTCACGGGCCCGGCCACTCCACGGCATGTGGGATCTTCCCGAACCGGGGCACGAACCCGTGTCCCCTGCATCGGCAGGCGGACTCTCAACCACTGCGCCACCAGGGAAGCCCACAAATGACTATTTTTTAAAAATAACAATAATCAGTTGTGGTAAAGATGCAGTTAAATTTGCACACTCATACTCCTGGTTGGTCTGCAAATTGTTAAAACCCATCAAAATGTAGAAAACTACATAATTTAGTAAGCAATTTAGTCAAGTGTTGGAAAAAATGTATTCAGATATTGTAAAAGGCAAACATACTCAAATGCTTTATCCAAGAAATTCCTCTTTAGAAATTGTTCCAAGGGAATTATCAGAAATGTTTCACAATATACCTAGAAAGGTGATTGTTTCAGGATTTTTGATAAAAGTGACAATTTAGAAAATATATAGATGTCTAAGTTTGGGATTAATTATACTCTATCTCTATGATGAAATTTTAGGGAGGTATTAAAAAACATGCTGTAGAAAATTAATTAGTGACATGGGGTAATTTTAAGACTATATTATTGCCATAAAAATTCTGGTGACCAGGGCTTCCCTGGTGGCACAGTGATTGAGAGTCCGCCTGTCGATGCAGGGGACACGGGTTCGTGCCCCGGTCCCAGAAGATCCCACATGCAGTGGAGCGTCTGGGCCCGTGAGCCATGGCCGCTGAGTCCGCGCATCCGGAGCCTGTGCTCCGCAACGGGAAAGGCCACAACAGTGAGGGGCCAGCGTACCGCCAAAAAAAAAAAAAAAAAAAATTCTGGTGACCAAATACTATGTTCTACATAAAACTAATTATTAAACTAGGTCTAATGTTATCCAAATAATATTATAGCACTATACAACTGTTACTTCTGGTTATGGGTATTTTGTAATCTTCCCTTTATGAGGTTTTCTTTTATTTTCCTATTTCTACCTTGCACATGTATTGCTTTTTATAACAAAAATTATATGTTTATAGGTCAGACTCTTCAATTAAAAAAATAGAATGGAGCTTCCCTCTTGGCACAGTGGTTGAGAGTCCGCCTGCCGATGCAGGGGATGCAGGTTCGTGCCCCGGTCTGGGAAGATCCCACATGCCGCGGAGTGGCTGGGCCCGTGAGCCATGGCCGCTGAACCTGCGCGTCCGGAGCCTGTGCTCCACAACGGGAGAGGCCACAGCAGTGAGAGGCCCGCGTACCGCAACAAAACAAAACAAAAACAAACAAACAAACAAAAAAATAGAGTGAATATTTTCATGTCCTTTGTATATAACCAATTTGTTTCTAAAGAACCACACTGATTTCCAATGACCATTAGTGCTACTTGCTTTTGCTTTAGTTCAAATTTATTGATGCATTGTTGCTTAGTCTTTTCTTTTTTAGTGTTCTTATGCCATTTAGCTTTATATGTGTTTTGCAAAAGTAGCATAATTTGGAATTTTGTTTTGAATCTGCTCCAGCAGACTTCTTTTAAGAGGGCAATTTAAGACATTTGTGCTTGTTTAAGATTTATTATATATGGTCCTGTATCTGACAGCATTCCTTTAATTTTTTACTCTATCCTTTCCCCTTCTCTCTCTAGTTCTCATTTTTGCTGTCCAGGTCTTTCACTAATCTACGTACTTCTTGAAAGGCAAGGACTTTATCCTTTACCTTTGCACTGGACAGAGTGTACAACAATTTATGATTTCTGAATGAGTAAATGAATGATTTAAGAATTCAGATATTTAATTCTAGATTCTGTCACACAATTAGGATTGTTATTATTAGAATTAAATTTACTTACATTAAACAAATTGAATATTGGTATATTTTAATTTTTTATATTTGTTTATTTATTATTGGGGTGTAGTCGATTTACATTATATTAATTTCAGGTATACAAGGGTTGTGATTCAGTATTTATACAGATTATACTCCATCAAAAGTTATTACAGGATAATGGCTATATTCCCTTGTGCTGTACAATATATCCTGTTGCTGATCTATTTTATACACAGTAGTTTGTATCTCTTAATCCCATACTTCTATCTTGCCCTTCCCCCCACCCCCCCACTAGTAATGACTAGATAGTTTTCTGTATCTGTGAGTCTGTTTTGCTATATACAACTTTGTATTATTGTTTTAGATTCTACATATAAGTGATATCTTATGGTGTTTGTCTTTCTCTGACATTTCATAAAGAATAATATTCTTTATGTCCATCGACATTGCTGTAAATGGCAGAATCTCATTCTTTTTTATGGCTGAGTAGTACTGGTATAACTTTATTTAAAATTTTACAAATATAGATACCAAAAGTAGAGGTTTTAACAGCATCATTCTTTCACTAACTCCATTCATATATAACTTAAAGTTTGATCTGAAACTCAATTTTATGCTTTAAATATATTACTTTGTCTTATACTATTTTATTGATAGAAAAACTCAGTAAATAAATTTCTCAATAATACCATTGAGTTTTTGTTTAGTTATGTATTTACTTGTATCAATAACTGTTCTGGGCTTAATCTAACAGTTCTCTTTTATGGATACTACTGCATTCAAATTCAAGAATTCTCTCTTTCATTACCTGGTAGTGGTTTTCTGAGTTTCCAGTACATCTGCAGGTTTTCTTTTACAGAAAAGAAAAGCACTTAGCTAGCTTGTTCTTTGAGACTACAAATCTGAAAATACCTTTATATGGTCTTCTCAGGGACATGGCAGTTTTGATTCTACCTTTCTGACACTTCTTGTTATGTGACTGCCACATCACTCTTGTAAAAGAGGAGGGGAAAACATAGCCCTGATGATTTTAGTTCTTGTGAAATAGCCCTAGTCAAAAGAAATTCTGGACAACCTGATGACACAAGAATGGAATGCCATTTTTTCATCCAATTTCTCATCAAAAGAAACCTCAGGTTGATGTAAAGATTGAGAACTGACTTATCAGAATAAGAAAACAGGATAGATTTCTGCCAAACTTAACGCTGATGTGCAAAACCTTTCACATAAATTCCTTGTGTCTGAAGATCTAAGTCCAGAAGCCTATACGGGCAGCATTTCAAGTGGTGGCTAGTTCTGAATATATTCCTTCACTTAAGGGTGGCTGGTGCTGGTTAAATGTGGATAGAACAACTACATGTGTTACTACCAGGCTTGCAGGTACAGTACAATTTCTGTCATTAGGCACTGTTTTCCTTTGGGAAATGAATTTGAGTGTTTTACAATAACAAAAGACATGTAACAAAGTGGACTGAGTTATTATGTACTGAGTCTCTCTCTCTCTCTCCATATATATATATATATATATATATATATATATATATATATATATATATATATATATATATATAACAGCTTATATGTCTTTACTTCATTAAATAAATGCCATAAGAATTGGTATACTTCATCTTTCCCTAGACTTTTTATGGATATATATGGGACAAAAGAAGTGAAATTCTCTCATTTTGTTTCCTTATAAACCACTTTGTGATTTTTCTTTAATGCTTGCCTCTCTACCGGTAATACACTTCTTTGCATTTTACATATAAACCCTTAGCTACTAGGAGGAGCTATAGCTCCATGGTAAGCTGTAATCTGTACTTGAGGAACTTCAATATTAAGAAACAGAGAAATATATATATATATATAATTAAGGTACCAGGATTGATTTTCTTCTCCATCTGAGATCTTATCAATCATATATTCTATCCACAACAAAAATTCTGTCATTATTCTTGATGGTTAACCACCTTGATGGTTAACATCTTGATGGTTAACATAACATTTTGCTATGCTTTCTAGATCTGCCCTTATTTCTGCTGCACTGATCCAGTGCGATCACATTGAATTAATTATGCCTTAGTTCACTATAAATACAATGAAAAGCCATTATTTCAGTTTGAAAAGTTAGATTGGATACATAAATTTCATTAGTCATTAGATAATCACCAATGCAACGTATGTTTTTTGTAGACCCAGTCACACAATGATTTTTTTTTTTGTAATTTCAGTATGGCAAAAATTTCAAAAATTACCTTATTTTTTTTTAAAAATTTTGTGCACCATGACTATAATATATTATGCTACATATAGCAATGTTCATTTCTAGTAAAACTTTACAGTGCAAATAAGCTTGTTATTTAACAATTATTGGTAATACTACACTCTTTCAAAATAATTCTTCTCTTCTAGAATTGGATTCTCCATCCTTAGGAGTTTAGAGTATGTGGCTAGTTCTCTCTGTGTGCGCATACACATCTATTTAATAGAAATAAGCTAACATATCAGGATCATTCTAAACAGTGCACTTCAATCTTTCTTGCATGATGAGTAACCTACATAATTGTGCTTATGAACACAAATCTTGTGTCAAGTGGTATTGACTCAGAATCCTGCCTCTGCTACTTCTATTGACTAGTATATGTGACCTTAATTTTGCTATACTTTATCTGTAAACTAGTCCTAACATCTACTTACATAGTGTTGCTGTAAGGTTAATTAGCATGGTGCTGAAAAATGATCTTACTTATTGTGATTTTTATAGAATGCTATTAAATATTATTATCTAGGAATTGGGTAAGGAAAGGTAATTGGTCTCCCCTCTTGGAACAGGTGCAATCAGATGAACCATTACAAACTGAAGTAATAAAAATAGATCTTGCAGCCTTTGATTTCTGAATGTTTTGTAATTTCGAAGGTGTTATGAAAGTAATAATAAACGATGGACTTTGAAAATTTCTTTTTTTTTCCTTTGATTTAGTGTGTAGGGTTCTAGATGGGAATCACTGGATGGAAGGATGCCACTTTGGACTCCTTCATATATCTTATTTTATTTGAGTATTTTATTTATTCCTTCATAATATTTTTAATTTCCAAGGGAAGGATGGCGAGAACCTTCCCACCTTAAGACAAGACCTCAAGTTTTTGATTCATTTGTCAGGGATTACACAGGCTCCTACTGTCTTTTGAGAACTGAAAGAAATTTTGTAGCATAGAGAATCATAAATCAACTGATATCAGATGTTTTAGTGTAATAGAAAAAGAATCTAGTTGGTAGCATCTGTTAGTTAACTGCTTAAATAATTTTTCATAAATGACACCCATACGTGTCTTTAAATCAGGTTTTTCCACTAGGATCTACAGCTGTGCTGTCCAATACTGCAGCAATAGGTACAGGTAGCTATTTAAGTTTAATTAAAAGTAAATGTAATTTAAAACTCATTTCTTCCGACTATCCACGTCTCAACGGCTCAATAACCACATGTAGCTGGTGGCTACTGTAATGCATGACACAGAATACAACACACCCATCAACACACAATGCTCTATTAGTACTGATAAAGCCAATGGGCTTCAACATAAAAAAAAATCATGAAAAGATTCTCTATGGACATTTTTTTGGCTACCCACACCTCACCATTAAATTTTAATGTTACAGGTATCTGTGTCATACACATAAAAGGAGTGATATACTCCACCCGCTTTGAGAGTCCATGATGTATACCTAGGGAAAGAGAGAGGATTGATCCACAGACCAACCCCTGGAGGGGCAGAGCAGCCTATAACCATGTGTTCACATTTATAAATTATATGAACCAGTTATTTAACTTTACTTTCCTGGAAGTGCAAGTAATTTAATTAAAATTAATATGTTGAGATAAAAGTAATTTTAAAGATTGATCTCTATTACTCTATTGCCAAAGTCTAATTATTTACCTTGAATTTTTTTCAATTTCCTTTGTGACAAATAGAAATAATAATAATATTAGCAACCTTGCCATCTTTCTAACCATCCTTCTTGTGGATATCTCATAGCTAGTAGGAAGTAAATAATGGGAAGCAGAAGGAAGTAAGATAGTTCCTGTTCACCAGATCTTAAAAGACTAGTGGAAAGTTGAGCTAGGATCAGTGTCTATATCTTTCATTACAAACTCCAGGACTCTTTCTTCTAAATGATATTGCTTTGATATATCAGCATGAAGCGATGTGACACTCAACTGACACCCACTCTCAAGAGTCAACTGTAAAATTTTCAGTTTTATGGGCCAGTGAATGTCCGGTTGTTGCTGGCTTGAAATCAGTCATGGTGGTGGTCATATGTACACCCCAGAAATCAGAAAACACTATGAATCAGGAGCTTGACTTTTTCCTTCGGAAAGCTAGTTTTTAAACATTTGCCAACACATCACTGTCAAACACTTTTTTCAGAAGACTAGGATTAACTTTTCAACCCAATTATTCTAATTCCAGAGCCCTCTATTAAACTTCTGGCACTTGAGGAACGGGCTGAAATGGCAAAAAAACAGTTTCTACATAAACCCCAGGAATTGATGAGGAAACTTTCAGTAAATCAGTGTTCACCAAGCATCGTTAGTGTTTGCATCTACTGCTCTTTATCAGTAGAACTACCATTCAGTGCATTTATGCTAAGAGTGTTTGTCTTACAATTAACACTGAGCTAATTTTCATAAAGATAAAAATATTTATTAGGAGGATGTTATTTAAACTAAAGGATGAGACAAATGTTCCTAGTACAGAACAGTAAAGGGTCAGGGAAAATAGATGCAAGTAATACAAGATGTTCAGCCGTTTTTGAGCAAGTAAGTCTGTCTCCTGTCCATGTGAAGCATCTTTCCTTCCTGTTTAAACTTTTTCTGGATGCTCCTTCTAATTCTAACTGAAAACTCTCATAAGTCCACCCTGCTTTCTCTTGATGACAACATGTTTTTGATATTTTCTCCAGAGGAAGCTGTTCTGTCTTTCTTTTGGACAGTCTCGAACAGGAGAAAGAGGATAGCAGAGTTCCTGTCTCACTTTCAGACCTTTATTCTAACACAATCATGATGGTAGTTTCCTTTGGAAATTAATGCAGACAGGTATACCACCTTCTCCCAACCTCCTTGCCTACTTCTTACAACAGCCATGGCTTGGGATGACTTTCACATTGAAGTTTCAGCCTCTTTCACTTCAAATGAGTTTTTGTTTACAGACATCTACTCACCAGCTATACACATATTTACACCTTATGGGACTCATCATTGTAAACTATTTTTTGTAAAATACTCTTTTATTGATAACTATGATGGACTCATAGCCATTTCCCTGTTGTATCCTAAACACACTGTATTTCTTTGATTCTAAGATGTACGTATTTGGTACATATTTTCCCTTCCTTATGGTGTATAAAATAAATGGTGAGTCACACAAATGAAGGCACTTGGATATGATGAAACACAGTTTATTTTATTCAAGTTTCTTCCAATAGACTAATTTCTCTCTTTCTCTCATTTCTGTCTACTCTTAGTCCTTTCCTCTCTGGTTCCTTCTCTCTTTCCTCCCAATCCTTTCATAAGTATCTTGACTCTACATCCTTTTGTACAGGTAACTCACAAATACTCACCTGTCATCATTTCTACGTTTTAAGCCTCATGTCCTCAATTTTGATGACTTACTTGAAATCCCCTGCATAAATTTACTTTCAAGTTTAAAACAATACTTTCCTCTGTCATTTATCAACATCAACATCCCACTCTCCTCATCCCAAAAAGGGAAACCTCTCTTCTCCTTTCTGACTTTCCTTTTTTAATGTAAATTATTTGATGCTCAAAACTATAGAGGTAACTTCTATTTCTAATCCTTTCATAAGTCTGCTGCATTATTCATTACATAACTATCCCTCCCTTTCCATTGCACAGTCATATGTCCAAATCAGGTCCCTATTTACTGTATATTTAAAATCATCTGGAAGACTTCTTGGATTCTCTTTAACTTAACCTATGTTTCACAGAATTTTTAAATCAATTGTCTTATAGAAGAAGTTCCTGTATAGCCATTCCCTGGTCAAAGCCTTTCAGTGATTATCCATTACCAAGGGTAAAGAGCAGAATCCACACTTCTGTTTCTGACTAGTATTGAAAAAGTAAATCAAAAGTTATCTTACCAATAATGAGCTTTGTGAAAGGAAAATTAAAAAAAAAAAAAACAGCAAACCCATTATCTAAAGCCTTTTATTAAAACATTGTGACACAAGAGAACAGCTCTAAGAAGTGTGTTCTGCAGGAAGATTAAAGATTGACGGAAATTATTTAGAGTTCAAGTTGTTCCTAGAATTGAGTACTGTTCACATTCTCAGAAGTTATAGGGAATCTGAGGATGTGTTAGTCACAGGACAAGGAAGCAGGGTCAGCCAGGATGGTGTAACAGCCCAGTAGCTGTTAGTTAAACAATTTGAGTTTAGCAAGAGGGATGGAAAAGAACAATTTGGGGGCAGGCTTTTGCAAGGGTAAGTGGAAAAATTTTAGTCTTATAGGATCTTTCACAGTTTGAATTCATAGTTGACATATAAAAGATGATACAATGTTATCTTTAATAGAAATATAGAAACATTTCTTAGCTTTACTACTACCAGTTGTAATATTTTATCAAAGAAATTGTTAACTAATATTTCAATGATAAGAACTTTTTAAATCTAAATTGAGATATCTCCATTTATTTTCATATTAATGTAAGTACTTTATGATTAGGGATTGTTTAATGTGCTAGTGCAGTGCATTTGAGGGAAGTATTACAGTTTCTATATGCAGTGAATGTGAAATATATTTTAGTTTCCTATGATTTTATTCAAAATAAAATACAGTTAAATATGATTACCAATCAAAAATTAATTTATTATGGAACACAATTTGGGAGTTCCTCAGAAAACTAAAAACAGAACTACCATGTGATCCAGCCATTTTATGTCTGGGTATATATTCAAAGGGAAGAAAAAAGCACTATGTCAAGGAGATATCTCCAATCCCATGTTCATAGCATTATTATCTACAACAGCCAAGACATGGAAACAATCTAAGTGTCCATCAATTGTTCAATGGACAAAGAAGTTATGAGGCGCACACACACACACACACACACACACACACACACACACACAATGGAATATTACTCAGTCATTAAAAAGGAAGGAAATCTTACCATTTGCAACAACTTGGATTGACCTAGATGGTATTAGGCTAAGTGAAATAAGTCAGAGAAAGACAAGTATTATGTGATTGCACTTATATGTAGAATCTAAAAGGCAAAACAAATGAACGAACACAACAAAACAAAAATGGAGTCATAGATTCAGAGAACAAACTGGTGGTTACCAGAAAGGAGAGGGTGGTGGGATGGGGAAATAGGTGAATGAGATTAAGAGGCATAAACTTCCAGTTATGAAGTAAATAAATCATGGGAATGTGATATACAGAGTAGGGTATATAGTCAGGAGTAATGTAATAACTTTAAATGCTGACAGGTGGTAACTAGACTTAATTGTGATAATCATCTTGTAATGTATGTAAATGTCAAATCACTACATTGTACAGCTGAAACTGATATAACTTTTTATGTCAATTACACTTCAATGAGAAAAAGAAGAAGGCAGAAATCCTGCCATATGCAATAACATGGATGGACCTAAGTGTATTATGCTAAGTTAAATATGTCAGACAGAGAAAAACAAATACTGTATACTGTGGAATCTAAACAAAAACAACAAAACTTACAGAAAAAGAGATCAGATTTGTGTGTACCTAAGGCAGGGTGTGTGGGAGAGGGGAGATTGGATGAAGGTGGTGGAAAGGTACAGACTTCCAGTTATAAGATAAACAAGTATAAAAATGTAACGTAAACATGTTGACTATAGTGAACAATGCTGTAGGCCACATCTGGACGTCATTAAGGAAGTAAATCCTAAGAGTTATCATGACAAGGAAAAAAAAATTTCTTCCTTTTTGTTGTAACTATGTGAGATAATGTTTAAAAACTTATTTTAGTAATCATTTCACAATATATGTGAGTCAAGTCATTTTGTTGTGCACTTTTATATTGTTGTATGTCAATTATATTATATTTCAATTAAACTGGAGAAAAATTTTCAGCTCAGAAAAAATTGATTTTCATTTGTCCCATGGTATCCACAGGGAATTGGCTCCAGAACCATCCCCCAACTCCTTGTAAGTACCATAATCTGAAGATGCTCAAGTCCCTTATATAAAATGGGGTAGTTCTTTGAATTTCATCCATGTTTGGTTGAATCCAGAACCGACAGATACAGAGTGCTAATTGTATTACAAAAATTCTAACACATATCATTAGTATACTTAAATGATTATAATGATAATAAAATGTTTCTCTTAAACAGTTGCTATGGATTCTCTCACATCACATGTCTTCATCTTCACTTTTCTTTTCAGGAGCACAAATTAGAAAAGTCTAAATCAACCATGAATCCTTTCATTCCATATCTAACTTTTCTATAATGTTACCTTCTAGGTCTACCTTCTTTTCTATTTCCCTGACAACTGCCTTAGCTCAGAGGTTCACTATGTCTCGACTGTGTTTTTTAAACACTTTATTTCAACAACATCCTTTTTGGATTTACACTAACCTCTACAGCATCAACTTATTGATGTTGATGTTGTATTAAAACACAAATAATATTTTTAATGTTTTCTGCCTGATAACTTTCAATGATTTATCCTTCTTTACAAAAAAAAATTGTATCATAGTATTATACCCTTTAAATTTTCTCTACCTTCTTAGCTTCACTATGAACCACTTGCAGAAAGGAACTCTTATCATTCTCCTTAATACTCGTTGAAAATGCCTCACTTGACATAGCTTAGATTCCCTTTTCCTATCTTCTCCAGTTGTGAAAGTGTATTTTCCTTTGAACTTTTATGCCATGTTATCTTTGGATAATTTTCTGATACATTAGGATGGATAGTTCCCTCTTTTGTATATATGTCTGAACAGTTACCACATTGAGGCTAATTATTCATTTGCAGGTCTCTGTGCTCATTAAAACCTCATTTCAGCAGTCCCAGTACCTGCTACAAATGCCTGTTACTTTCTCCTTAATGTATATGGAGAAAATGATTTTGAGTATGATAATTTTCATTAGATAATTTGGTTAGTTCTCAGATAACTTCCCCTAAAATTTGTTTTTTATTTCTTCATAGATTTTAAGAATGATCATATCATGATTTTTTAAAATTTTCATAACCAAGGTTATGCTTTGATTGTTCAAAAATCAGGTACTTATATATATTTCAGTAGTTGCTCTTGAATTGTAGTTAAACAGCACTGATCCACAGGTTAGAAAATTGCTTATAAGGAGTTAAAATTGCTTTTATAGTAAAGATTGTAAAAGGAAGAAGCACTTCTGGGTAAATCATTTCAGTTAAGTGCATTGCTAGGAGATTGAAGAGAGAGATTTATAATGATGGGTTTCTGTTTGCAAACAATCAACAGACACAGGAGACAGAATTATGACAAATAGCTTTTTTCGAATGGGAATGGGGAGGAAGGAGTGTAGATCAGGCTTATGAGCTGGAGGTTAAATGTCTTAGTTGCACTGAACAAGAGCATACAGCTGGTGTAAATAGCATGACTTGGGTAATGGTCTACAGAAAAAGAGAAGCAGAGAGTGATAAATTCAGAGATTGCCACTGTGAATCAAAGTGCAAGTCCATCTACTGTAAAATTCTTCCTATGATAGTAACCAATATTTAATGTTCCAAAGGAAGATGAAAGCTCACAGACTGTGCCTAGGTAATTTATTCAATGTTATTTATCAGGTGAGAAATTTCTGTATAGGTTTTGTATATAATCGCTGAATATCTTGAATCTTGCAATTTGAATTCTCTTATATTTTGCTGGCAGATGTACAGATAGTATTGATGATTGTAAAGGTAGGAAGGCTTTAAAATAATCCCTCTACATTATTTGTCTTAATGATTTTCATTTACGATTAAAAATATAATGGTTATCTACACCATGTGGAACATATAAAAAGTTGAATGTCATTTTCATGACAAGCTTAGGTCACAATAAATTTTAAAGCATGTTAAATAGCAGTGTATTAACATTCATACAGTCTATAAAATACAAGCCTGCTTTCAGAATGTTCAAATTACTCTTACTTATGTTTCTGTGTTAGTTAAGTTTTTAATCCCTATTTACTTTTTTATTTTTTTAAATTTTTATTTATTTAACACCTTTATTAGAGTATAATTGCTTTACAATTGTGTGTGCCTATTTATTTTTAAGCCTCTGAAATTCTTAGAAAAAGAGTTCATTATATTACACACACTTACTGAAACAGATGAAGGTAGATTTGGTCAGACTTATAGCTGGAAGAAATGGAGTGAAAAAAATAAAACATATTTACCAAGTACAATATTATGTTGCTACAATTCTGACCCATGACAACATGGAAATGGAATGGGGAAGTCAGGGCAGTATGCGGAGCTGTGTGCCAGGAAGATAAGCTGATGAGAAAGAAGTGAAAAACGTGAAGATGTAAAACAAGTAACTTTATCATGTGAAGAGTGTTTTCCACTGTAATCTTTTTTACTATATAAACAGTGGGAGTGAATTGTCAACAACGGTATGTAAAGTACTTTTAAGTACAATTATCACAATTCAATTGTATCCTAAGAAAAACTCCTAGTGTTTTCATATCACATCTAGCTTCAGTAACTAGCTGTGGAGTTTTTAGATGATAAAATTAATTTTATCCAAAAGGACTCATTTTTTTCAAGAGGTTCCTGGAGGAAAGTGAGCTTCAAGGTTTACAGTGATGTAAATAAAATGGATCACTTTTATGGCTCAGAAGGTCTGTTCGCTGCCTCCTAGTTACTAGGGAAGAACTGACAAGGTAGCTGTAGGAAAGCCTCCGTAGACCTATAATGATATGTACTGATGGTCAGTTGTATGCTGGACACTCTTGGGATACCAAATAATAACTCAGGATAGTTTCAATATCTCAAGGCTGCCTTGTCTAAAGACAAGATAAACAGACAAGAGAATTAATAAGAATTGGAACTAGAAAAGATTGCCTTTAACTGAGAAAAAAGTCAGTCATAGAAAAATAATAAAGCTAATGATTGTACCAGGATGAGAACTTGGATTTCTTAATTGCCAACTGAACCACTTTTGAAAGCCACTCCACATTATCTATGACTCAAGAAAAAAATATGTGGTTTCTGATCCACCTGCATTGTTTTTGTTGCCTCTTTCTTGCCCCTACCAGATTTGTATAGTGCTGTGTGGAATGAGTGAAAAATGTTAGAGATTTGAAGCCAGGAAGGTCTGGGGTTTAGTCCTACATTTGTTATATTTTAGATGTAAGATATCTGGGGAATCATTTACCCTTCAGTAGACATATTAATTCATTATTGCTGCATATCAAATGCCACCAATTTACCAGTTAAAACAACAGCACCCATTTGTTACCTCACAATTCTGTGGGGCAGAAGTCTGGGTGGGTTCAACTTTTCTTTTGTTTTTTCCTTAGAGTCTCAAAAGACTGGGGTCAGGTATTGACTAGATTGGTTCTTTTTTTTTTTTTTTTTTGCAGTACACGGGCCTCTCACTGCTGTGGTCTCTCCCACTGCAGAGCATAGGCTCCGGACGCTCAGGCTCAGTGGCCATGGTTCACGGGCCTAGCCTCTCCGTGGCATGTGGGCACGAACCCGTGTCCCCTGAATCGGCAGGCGGACTCTCAACCACTGCACCACCAGGGAAACCCTAGACTGGTTCTTAACTGGAGGATCTGGGAAGAAATTTGTTTCTGAACTCATTTGTGTTGTTAGTAAAATTCAGCTCCATGCACATCACGATTTTCTTGCTGGGTGTCAGCCGTGGCCACTCGTTGGGAGGAAAATTGCATGCTTTCTGATGTTGCCCTTCCATCCTCTGTGCAAGGAAGAACATGTCAAATCCTTTGAATCTCTTTGGCTTCCCATTCTGTTAACCATCTGGAGAAAACTTTCTGCTTTTAAATTGATTATATAATTAAATTAAGTTTGTCCAGATAATCTTCATTTCTCCATATAATTTAACATAATCATGGGAGTGATATCTCATCATATTCACAGGGTTCACTCACAGTCAAAGGGAAGGAGATTTTTTACTAAGGCAATGTTTATGGGGAGTCACTCCTAATTTTTTTCTTATCACAAGAGTCTTTCTTTATCTGCAAAAATTGAGTTTAATTATGTCTTCCATGCATGCTTGTTGGCAGTAATAAAACTGCTAATGTTTAAAACCACTTGACATACCATAAGTAATAAAATGATTAATTGTTCTCAAAAACATTTGACTCTCAAAGAAGTGTATTTTATTTATAAGCAAGAGTATATGCAGAACATTCTTTCTAAAATATGTTTGCCTATAATTTACCAATACTTTCGAAGTCAAAGAGGTTTTTCCAAATTCCTATCCATATTCATTCATTCTGTGGTACTGAATCAGCATTAATAGAAAACCTATTCCATGATACTCTATTCAGCAAACAAAAACAGGCATCTGTCTGCTTTCTTTGAGATTACATTCTAGTAGGGAGTTACATGGTAAGCAATGAATTACATAAATATATGTAAAATTTAAACAGTGAAAAAGTGCCAAGAAGTGAAGGTGAATAACTCTGTGGAAGCACCCATTAGAGTAATTCTTAAGTGGCAAACAGGGCCTTCCCTGAAGTAACTTAAAATGAAATCTGGTAGAAATTATCTAAGTGAATGGGAAAGGGATGAGATTTTCAGAAATAATCATAGGTCTGTTAGAGACAGAAACAAGATCAAAATATCTGGGGGTAAAAAAGTCAGGAGAAATGTGTAGAAGATTAGATGAAAAACTATGCAGAACCATTATAGAACTTGTGATAGATAGATGATAGATAGATGATACGTAGATAGAACAACTGAAATTTATTAAAGCTTTTTCAGCATAGTGATGACATGGTAGAAACTAGTAGTGAAAATAAAATTACACTAGTTACAATGCAGATAAAGGTAAATGAGCTCAAAGATGATCAAAAAGATGAAGGAAATACAATAGAATATCAGACTAGGTTGGTGATGGTAAGTAGGGATACAGAAACGGTTCCTTTTGAGATATCTAGGTTATCAACCAACATAACTTTGTTGTGAACTTGATATGGTAAAAGAGATGAAGACAGTATTGGGAAAATTTTCAAGATTCATGGTTAGCACATCTGGGTGATTTCTGTGCCTTTCACTGTTTTGAGTTAAAAACTCAACTATTTTCAACTTAATATTGAGGTGGTTTGGTAATATCCAAAAGAAGATGTCAATTAGGTTGTTTACAAAAGTCTGGGATTCAGAGAAGAAACAAGGCATTGAGACAATAACATGTAAGTAACTGCATATAGACGGAAATTGTGGATGGATATAAAATGAATAAAGAAATAACTTAGGGTAATTCTTAAACTTCAGATAATAACAGGGAAGACGTGATTGAGCCTGAAAAAGAGGAGACATATCCCAAAAGTGGCAGAAGTGGAATGGAAATAAAGTGTAGTAACACACGAGGTTATATAAAAAAAATCCAGAAAGAAGGAGTGGTCAAATGACCAAGTTACATGAATATTGAAAAATGTGCATAGATTTTTGTAGATGGAGGTAATCAGTGAAATTTGAGAGAATGGTCTCACTGTAGAGATTGTGGTTGGATCCAAGGATTGCTGGCAGTAACCAGAAAGAAGGAGAGAGATATGGAACAGATTCTTCCCTAGAACTTTCAGAAGGAGCATGGCACACCTGAAGCTTTATATTCAAACTTCTAGACACAAGAACTGTAAGAGAACAAATTTATGTTGTGTTAAATCACCTATTGTGTGGTACATTGTTACAGCAGCCCTAGGACACAGATACAAAAGTATGGAAAAAGATAGGGTAGATCTGGAGAGATAGATAAGAGAATTTTTGTTTGGTTCTCGCTTGTTGTTAACATTATTTGAGATGAGAGAGACAAAAAGTCTATTATATCAAAGTGTAGAGTTCAGCTGGTTAATTATTTCCCTCCTAAATCTCCTAAAGAACTCCTCATATGATATGTTTTCAAGTACTCACTTTCCCTTGGCTTTTAAGCTATGGATGCACTTGACTGTCACCGAGCCTCTTTCTTTAGCTGTCAATATTCCTTTCCCTCTGATATATTTTCCTCTATAAATAAAGGCTTTATGGGGAAACATTATAATTCTATGTCTTTGTCTGTTCAGGCTACCAGAACAAAACACCATAGAGAGGGTGGCTTAGACAACAGAAATTTATTTTCAGACATTTCTGGACTGAAAGTGAGAAATCAGATGCTAACATGGTCAGGTTGTGATAGACATGTCTTCCTGGCTTGCAGATCACTGCCATCTTGCTGTGTGTCCACAAGACAGAGATAGATAGATAGAGACAGAGAGAGAGAGAGAGAGAGAGAGAGAGAGAGAGCATTCTTCCCCCAAACATCAGAATCCACATTCATTTCAAGTGCACATAAAACATTCTTCCAGATAGATCACATGCTAGGCAAAAAAACAGAAGCCTCAATAAGTGTAAGAGGACTGAAATCATATCAAGCATATTTTCTGACCCCAAGAGTATTAAACTAGAAATCAATTACATGAAGAAAACTGGAAAAAACACAAACTTGGAGGCTAAACAACATGACACTAAACAACGGATAAGTCACTGAAGATGTCAAAGAGAAAATTTAAAAAACCTCGAGACAAATGAAACAGTATTTCAAAATCTATGCACAGCAAAACCAGCAGTTCTTAGAAAGATGTTTAAAGTGATAAGGGCTACCTGAGGAAACAAGAAAAATCTCAAATAATCTAACTTTACATCTGAAGAAGCTAGAAAAAGTACTAAATTCTACCAAAGTTAGTAGAAGGAAGGAAATAGTAAAGGTCAGAATGGAAGTAAATGAAATAGAAACTAAAATTTAAAAAATAGAAAATATCAATGAGACTAAGAGCTCTTTCTTTGAAAAGATTGATAAACAAAATTGATAAACATTTACCCACACTCATCAAGAAAAAAATAGAAATGACTGAAATAAATAAAATAAGAAATGAAAAAGGAAAAGTTGCAACTCACAGTACAGAAATACAAAGGATCATAAGACATTACTAAACAAACAATTTGGACAACCTAGAAGAAACAGATAAATTCCCAGAAACATACAAACTCCCAAGATTGAGTCAGGAAGACACAGAAAATCTGAACAGAGTGACCACTACTAATGAAATTAAATCAGTAATAAAAAAAACTCCCAACAAAAAATGTCCAGGACCAGATAGCTTTTCAAGTGAATTCTACCAAACTTTTAAAGAAGAATTAATATTCATCATACTTACATTATTCAAAAAAAACTGAAGATGATTGAACCATTCAAATCTCATTTTATTTAGGCTGGCTTTACCCTGATACAAAACCAGACAAAGCCACTACAAAAAAAAGAAAGTTACAGGCCAGTATCCCTGATGAACATATATGCAAAAATCCTTGGCAAATATTAGCAAAGCAAACTTCAACAATACATTTAAATGATTATACATCATGATAAGGTGGGTTGTATACCAGGGATGCAATAACCACAAATCAATCAATGTGTTACACCACATTCACATAATATTAGATACAAACCAGGCACACAGGAATATTTTCAGTTTCAGTTTGATCAATTCTATTCCACTCCTTCGTTGCCCCTGTTCAGCACGAAGTAGCTAAAGCAGTCATATCCCTTTTCCCACAAGATTGTGGAATGGTATTAAGGAAGAACAGAACTAACATCATGTTGTAACTGCCTCCCTCATTCTTCAGTTTATGCACTCTATTACTCTGGCTATTCACATAAAGAGTTAAATATTAGAGAAATGTTGCGTGTGCCCCAAATATCTCATTAAGTTGCCTGAAGAAATTTCCCACCCCAGGGCCTGGAGCTTCTCATGGCTACTACTTGTTATAAATAGGTTTGTTTTCAGCCCAGAAACCTTGCTAATAAGTGGAGATAAGAATGGTAGAGTAAAACTAACTACTAACAATTTAAAGTTTTTTGCAGATTTGGGATCCAGCCTACATGAGCAGGCAGAAGAACAAAGAAATGTTATGCTTCCCTTAAAGGCCATGTGACTCCAAGCAGTCTGCACTCCACTTTTACCCTTTAGTCTTGAACTCTCTTGCTTCACCTTTCCTGTAACATAAAAGAAGTCTGAACTTTATTCCCAATTTAGATGGTTCTTTAGGCCAATACTCTGCCATCTTCTCAGTTTGCTGACTTTTTGAATAAAGCAGCTATTCCTTGCCCCAGCACCTTGTCTCTCAACTTACTGGACTGTTGTGTGAGAGCAGTATGAACTTGGACTTGGTAATAGATGGAATGAGGGATGGAGGGCTTTTACTGCGATGGGGTAGAAGTGAGGCAAAATTTTCAAAATCTGTTACAGATAAGTTTAAGTTTGAGATTCTTATTAAGTAATCAACTTAAGATATTAAGTAACAGATTATGATATATCATCAGGAAAAAATTTGGCTTTGCTCCTTTGTTAGATTATTTATTTTAATCTTACTTTTATTACCATGCTACATTTAGCAAACTGCTTAGCTCTTATAATCCAGTCTCTGAATGCTCATGAAAATAGCTGACATCAGTCTGGCAATATCATCATACTTAATCAAATCTTTCTCATGTATATTTAGTATTTACTTATAAAGTAGGCACTTTAAAAAAAACTTGGCTCTTTCTCTCTTAGGGGATGATTTAATACAATCCTTTTCTAGTTGATTATCTGTATCCTAAGGGCATCAAGAAATTTGGATTGTCTCTCTTAGGCCTTGGGCTCTGTTTACCTCACCAGAACTGTTTGGAAGGCATTTTATGAAGTAGAAATATAAAAGTGAATAGCTCATCTGGGTTTTTTCCCCCTGTTAACATACCGATATAGGCCATGTTTCTCTATGGTTTATTATTTATTCAGTAACCTTTAAAATATTTAAAGCAATAGAATTTTCCTTCCTCAACTGAAGGAATGTTAAATATGCTCAAAATGCTTATGGTTAGAATCTCCGTATTCTAAAGCTCTGTTTACCATTATAACTTATAATTTTCTGATACTGGATTTCTACCACTGAGCTATATTATTAGATATATTTATAGTTTTAATTTATAGTAAAATATTATATTTGTATCAAAGTATATCCTAGAAATATTAAAATTGTGATTTTTTTTCTATGACAAATTCTATGAGACAATAAATATTTTAAAGTGGTTCTACTGTACTGAGCATGTTAATTTTCCTATTTCAATACAACATGAATAAAACAGAAAAGGAAAATGGTTTTAAAATGAAAAGAAAACCTCACTTCATCATTAATTAATATTTACATAATTGGTTTGTTATTTTCATATTCCAGAAATTCATATATATGCCTGAATAAGGAGGTCAGTTTTCTCTCTTGGTAGAGGATTTGAAAGAACTTTAAAAAGGAGTAAATACTTGGGAAAGGAACAGTATTTACTATGAATAAATCAATACAGGATATAGCTATCATTCAATGTGTCAATAAAATCCAGATATTTATGTGGAGGCATAGGAATATCAGAAACCATATGTTATATTTTATTTTTAGCTTTAGATGACTGATTTCCTAGGACTTTAAATTTTACAGAAGTTACCTTATATTTCTGCAGAGTGAGTTACATGCTTAAGAAAAATGTCACATCTGGATTTCAGTCACAAATTTTTTATGAGCCATTTGACCACAGACAACTTATTAAAATATGACCTGTCTCCTCAACTGTAAGCTGGAAATAATGCTTAACAGTTTACTGAGATACACTGTGACAAGTGCTCTTAAGCCTGGTCTGTAGCAGGAACCAGACTTTCCATCCCTTTTCTCCAGCTTTTTTCAGGTTACTAGTCAGGTCGTCTTGTGACATGTAAACCAAAATCCTGTCCAGCCTTCAGAACCCATTTAAATGTTTGGTTGTCAATGAAATCTGAAAGGTTTCTCTCCCTTCCCTTAGTAATGTTCTAGAACGTTCTCTATAAATGTCTGTCTCGTTACTGGGATTCTGTTATTTTTGAAATCAGGAGCTGTTTCTTAGATGTTAATTACATTATTATAGTATGTGGTCCAATATTCACTTACTGAAGTGAGCTGTTTTCATCACTGAACTTTTATAATAGAGACACTTAAACTTCCTTTGTTTGGGTTTCCAGAAAATTCCTAATCTGTGTTAGTAAATCACACAAAATTAGATTCTGCTTTTGAAAACATATATTCAGACTAAGTAGGTTTTAATTATTTGTGTATATTTCCTGGCCTTTTAACTCCAATTAACATTTGTCACACAATGAACTTTCATTAGACAACTGACATCAGTAGACAAGCTTCACTAAAAGCATCATTAATTTTGATTTCATTTACTTAATAAAACCCTGTGGTTAATTATAATCCTTGTGTATATTTTAGAAATAGCTCTAATACCATAGATTGTTTAAATACCCATATTACATATAGAAAAAATGATGTATTTCAAAATCTTTGAAAGATTGGTTCTTTAAAAATGTGTAACTACTATCATTTTTATTTCAGTTGAATTATATTTTTAAGATTTAAAAGATTTATTACTCAACGTTTTCTGATGTTACCATTCATTTGTTTCTTAAATACTTATTAAGCCCGTTTAATGTGTCAAACATTGTTTGAACTCTGTAAATAAGATAATGAATAAACAAAAAAAAATCTCTGTACTCACATAAAGTGCATTTGTAGTTTTCATCTTCACAGTAATAATTTGTTATTACTCATTTGAAACATAAATGCATATTACAAAATATTTGTTATTGGCATAGGCACGTAAAATGACATTAAGTGTAAACTGCTTGTTTATTACTTCCTTATTACATGTAAATAGAAAGTCATTGTTTTCAGAGATAATATTATTTCATATATTGATAACTTTATCATACTGTATTTGCAAACCCAAATCTATGATTTCTGTGACCAGAATATAAGCAAAAATTTATGTATCCTTATTACCTAATCCAACAAACAAATTTTGTTTTTGCTTACCCTATATGATTCTTGCTGTAATAACAAAGTGTATTATCACTGATTCAGTTGAAACACACACACACACACACACACACACACACACACACACACACACAAAACACTGAGTACTCAATCCCTAAGGGGTTTCAATAGCTTTCTCTTCTGTAATCACTGTGCTAACAATGGACTGCTAGAAACTCTTCCAGATCAGTGTTCTTCCTCTTTGGCTTCCCCTCAGTATATATGATATTCTTGCTATCTAAAGACTTCAGAATACACATATTTAATTTGGATAAACCTGACCAACGTAATCCTTTAAAGTGTAATTTCTTTTTTTTATTTTTTATTTTTCTTGCATTATGCGGGCCTCTCACTGTTGTGGCCTCTCCCATTGCAGAGCACAGGCTCCGGACGCGCAGGCTCAGTGGCCATGGCTCACGGGCCTAGCCACTCCGCGGCATGTGGGATCTTCCCAGACCAGGGCACGAACCCGTGTCCCCTGCATCGGCAGGTGGACTCTCAAGCACTGCACCACCAGGGAAGCCCTAAAGTGTAATTTCTTAATTAGATAATATGTTAGTGGTTAATTTTTATTTGGATCTCAATTGTGATTTCTCATTTATGATTTTGTCATAAATAACCCCTTTTATATTTAAGGTAATAGGTTTCTCTTCTCCACTTAGATTCACGTAGGGAGCTGTCTTATGACTTCTAAGTTTAACAGAAAAAGATCTCTTGCTTGGTGAGTATGGACATTTGTTCAGAATGTATGAATCAATGCTCAGTTGTTTTTATTCACTTCAATATTGCCAAAGAATGAGATTCTCAGTCTTATCTCATTCTCTTTTTAACAAACATTTTTTTAATTGAAGTATAGTTGATTTACAATGTTGTGTCAATTTCTGCTGTATAAGAAAGTGATTCAGTTACATACATTCTTTTTTATATTGTTTTCCATTATGGTTTATCACAGGGTATTGAATATAGTTCCCTGTACTATACAGTAGCACCTTGTTGTTTATTCATCCTATATATAATAGTTTTCATCTGCTTAACCCAAATTCCTACTCCATCCCTCCCCCACCCCGCTCCTGCTTGGCAACCATAAGTCTTTTCTCTATGTCTGTGAGTCTTCAACAAACATGTTTTGATCATCTTTTCTACATATGGAAGAGGAAATACAGAGAAAAGCTGTGCCCTCATGGAACTTTGCCTGGGGAGACCTCCAATTACCAACCACAATAATAAATGAGAAAAGTACAAATTAAGGTCAGGTCTGAGAAGAAAATCAAAAAGATGGTGTAATGAAGAAAGTGAGTTTGGGACACCTCACCGTAAAGAGGTCTCTTTAAAGAGATAAAATCTTAGTTGAGACCTAAAGAGAGAGAAGGAACTGGACATGGGCAGATAAAAGGGCAGAACATTTTCTAAAGGATACATGATGAACAAAGTACCACATGGAAAATGACATATTAGAGAAATAGTGGTATGTTTGAAAGCATTGCATATGTAGTCAAGTGAGAAAAGAGGATAATAGATTGATATAAAATTGAGAGACAGAGCAGATTGTATAAGGTCTTGAGAGCAAGGTTAAGGAGGTTTGACCTTATTCTAAGAATCCACTGAAGTATTCCAAGCAGAGAGTTATAAGGCCTGATTTTTCTATAGAACCATTCTGTAAAGAATTTATTGTAGAAGGGCAAGAATGGAGGCAGGGAGATGGACTGAGAACGTCACTTTATTAAACCAGGGGAGAATTCAATTAACCAGGAGAGGAGAATTGAGAATTGTGATTCTCCTCAATTCTATTCTATCACACTTGAGTGATAGGAATACCCTATATCTAAATTGTGTAGGTTTGAACATATACTTAAACACTTTGTAAGGAAATAAATATAAGCATATTTATACAATATGTGTTATATTTACAAATAAATATAATAATATAATTTATTTATTTATATAAGTGTAATGCAAAAAAACAATAAAGCCAGAGAGAGACTCATGCCTTTTATTCTTTAGCTCTTCAAAGAGAAATTCTAAATGATGATGAAGAGAAGTTAATATGAACTATTTTTTTTAGATTCCAGGTGATATCTTCCAAAAATAACTATTGAAAAAGACATAAGTTGGTTCTTAAGATAGTGAGGATTTGTGTTCCATACATCCCAAATTATTAGAGAATGATAAACTTGGCCATGACAAGAGTTTTGTCTCAGAAAACCTATCTTGACTGATCACTGGGCTCTCAGATCAGGGAGTTTTCAGGTGCTTTAAACAAAAACTACTCCACCTACTCAGAGCTCTGTGTCAGAATTAATTCAGCACCAGATTTGAACTAGTGTATGTTGGGTAAGGTAGGTTGAACAAGGTAAATGGAATTGAGAAGTTATTTGTCCTAACTGGAAAATTGTGATGTTCCTCATTCTAAACATGTTCTACTAGAGACCCCAGGGCATATTTTGAGGAGCATACCATGGTTAGATAAGATTATTTTTCCCTAGTTCTTCCCAGAATGCTTCACACACACACAAATGCCGCTTGGTCATGGTGTGAAAAGGATCTACACGTCTATTTAATTTCTCTTTTGTAAAGATTAGGTGTGCAAGACTATTGAAGGTAAATATTTCTAAATAATCAGAATAAGCACGTATTTTCTTTTAGATCTGGAATAATACTATGTTCATATAATTCCTTAGAGAAAATAAAAAATACCTTAGGAGAAAAAAATGTCACTTCTATTCTACTCTTCCTCCTTAGAGAGGATAAAAAGGGAAAAGAACTGTTCTGAGTTGATAAATAAAGGTATAATTACATCAACTCTCTCAGAATGAAGATTTGCTCTGAAAGCAAACACTACCACACTGCCAAAAAGCTAACTAATGTCTCAAGAGCTCTGCACAAACGTTACAGACATGTCTTTGCTTTGTTTTATTTCTCTTTGGAAGAGGTGAGTTTCTATGAGTGTAAGCATTTTCCTAAATAGAAATTTCCCTTAGGAAATTTAAATCTCAATTGTTTCAAGGCAGAAAGGGTCTTTTCATTATGCCTCTAAAGGGAAAGCAAGTCAAGTGATCACAAACAGAGTGTGAAAGACCAGTGAATTGCCAAAAAAATGAGTAGTGGACTGTCAAGTGAATGTAAAAGATTTCATCCAGAAGTAGATAGAGAATTAGGACAGGGACAGCAAATGGAGGGAGCGGGGGTACAGAGAATGGTGAATCTTGTCTTCATGGCCCTCTGAAATTTTAGTAGTGGCAAGTTCAAAGGCATGTCATGGTCAGGAAAATAGCATAAATAAGTGCAGTTGATGACAGGTAAAATGCAGATTATGTGCCCAATCTCAAGAGAGCAGCCCCTCCTCACAGTCTGTCTATTGTTTCCAAAATGAAAATAATATATCCATCCAATATTTCCAGGACTTCTATGTTTTTATAAGAAGCAAAAATTAAGAGTACTATGACTTGTCCTAATTTTAAAAGGTTATATATCCTTGTAAATCACACTACCCAATCAAATGGAATGAAGTTCAGCCAGTGGGTCACATTTACCAAGGTGAATAATAATTAAATGATTGAAAGTAATGGTGTAAAAAGTTAAAACCCATATCTTCTGAAGATAGAAGGAGAACTGGCTGACTGGCAATGTCTTGTTCGGCATAAGGTTCAGCAGAGTCTCTGACCATAACCCATGGAGTAAGTGGAGGAGGTGGACACGGAGATCATCTCTTATGGGTCCTCTGCCTCCAGGGAGAAGTACTTGACTCTCCTGTGTTTAGAGATGAGAAAATACTGGTTATTTCATATTTACTTAGTGCTCACCCGCCATTAAGTATTTCGTCTTTACTTAATGCTCCCCTGCCATTAAGTCTCAGGTGACATTCAGAGTTCTAGCATTGTCAAGATTGTGACTGGGAGTAAACACAGGAAAGCTTGGATTCTCCCAGGGTCTCATTAGAATATAAGCCACATGAAGGCATGGAGTCTAGCCTACCCTGTGCACTTTTCCCAGAACCTAGACAAACAGGAATGTTGTAGGAGCTCAGTGTAGGGCCCCAGAAGAATGGCTGAAACTTGGAGTTCAGAGTCTTGATAAAGATGCTCCATAGGACCAGATGTGCATTACTCAGTTGTTGGCAACTTATGAAAACAACGTAGAGAAAAAGATACTCAAAACAAGAAAGTCAGGTAAAAGAATGTCTCCAAGAGAAAGAAATAGGAACTGAAATATAGCACTGAGATTAATTATCCATTAAAGGACCAGAGGGAAAAATCCTTTCAAAATGTATGAGACACATTTTTCTTCTCTGTGCATTAGAGTTATTGGGGTTGAGATTTCAAATCACAAATGTCTCTGAAGATCTTTGCTTTGTAATGGACTATATTTCGATTTCTCTGATTAAAAGCCAGATTTAACTGGCTCGGTAGTGATTCAATACTTTGATTTTAAAAGGTCTTTAAAATTAAAAAAAATCTGTTTATATTATACAGAGCTATGGAGCATTTCCATTAAAGGTAGGAAGGCACATTATTACAGGTGAAAATCACAGACTTCCTGGAGATGCCATTGACAGTCATTTATAGACTAGGGAAATACTTCTGTCTCAAGAGTGAAGGTGTATCTCATCTATAGACAGCACAATCTATTTTAGGTGTCTGTGGGGTTATAACCTCATTCTCTAGTTTCCAAAGGTGAAGTAAGTTTAGATTCACTTACCAAAAGGGGCAGAATTGTACGTACATTGGATTCTCTTTCCTTCCCTTTCTAACTAGTTAGGGAAATTCTATTTTTCAAATGGCAGTATCATACTAATGGCAAGGGCTTTCATGCTTCCAAGAGTAAGAAATATTCTTCCTACTGGGGCTTTGGGTCACTTCATTGGATTTCTGCTCTGATGTCATAAGCCCACTGTCTTAGTTTGGATTCTGCTGAAATCAGAACCTGAGATGAATACTAAATTTATTCAGCAGGTGACCTCAGGAAGAATGAGGGAGTGGGGATAGTGAGACCAGAGAATGATTAAAAGTCAGCAGAAGCAGCCCTGATAAGGAGATTGTTGTAGGTGATGGGGACATGATTGCACACTAAAATTTTAAGAGGTGAATAACATATACCCAGGATTATTTACCAGAAAAGACAGTGATTGGAATATTTATAAACTGCCTTCCATCTCCTGTTCTTTGAAGGGTGCCTTCAGGGCACTGACTTACTGTGTTTTGCATGTGGGCTAAGCTGGCTCCATGGTGTAGGAAAAGATCCTGGATTTGGAGAAAAGACTCAACATCACCTGACTTGGGGAATCATCATTATAAGGTGCTCACTCCAAAGGCTGCTAAAATCAGAGGCTGACCGAGATGTTGTGACCTGGACTTCCAGAGGAAATAGCAATGCCTACTTTCCAGAAATACAGCTCCCTAGCCTGCTGCTCTTCATGTGCATTCTAGTTTTCACCATTCAGTTGACCCCAATTCTTAGAAGAATTCAGCCCTTTAACTCTGCTTTCCATACCCAATTATTTCCTCTGTTTGCAATGGGAGACGGCTAATATTATAGTATTCTCACCTTGAAACATAGGTTATAGGTTTCTTCAAACTGGCTTGACCAGAAAGCTCTGTACTTTGGGAGTTATTGAGCCTTCATGAATAAACCTGATACTTGGATTCACTTTTGACTTTTGGGAGCTGATATCTGGTTAGAACCTGGGAAGAAGGAAGGCTGATTGATCAGAAAGTAAAACCACCTCGGTGCCTACACATTTGCATTGTCCTATAACTATTATTTTCGGTAGTCACTGGTCTTGAGAATCATTTTGATTAATATTTGCTTGAATAATAAAGTATCTCTTAAAGTTAGGATAAAAATGCAGTTTAGGGCTTCCCTGGTGGCGCAGTGGTTGAGAATCTGCCTGCTAATGCAGGGGACACGGGTTCGAGCCCTGGTCTGGGAAGATCCCACATGCTGCGGAGCAACTAGGCCCGTGAGCCACAACTACTGAGCCTGCGCGTCTGGAGCCTGTGCTCCACAACTAGAGAGGCTGCGATAGTGAGAGGCCCGCGCACCGCGATGAAGAGTGGCCCCCGCTACTAGAGAAAGCCCGCGCAAAGAAACGAAGACCGAACACAGCAAAAATAAATAAATAAATAAAATTAAAAAAAAATGCAGTTTAATAATTTATCTATAGAATTTCTCTAAGCCCAATTACTCTGTCAAGTGTCAGATGAATACATTTATGACATATAAAGATTGCTGTCCTAGAAAACTAAATATAAGTGGATAATAACCTATAAATATCTGATAATTTATATGCTTTAAATAGGTAGTACATAATCTTACCCATTATTTTTTGCATTATATTTTGTAGGATATAAAATATTAACTGCTTTAAGATTGTTATATATTATATAAAGATTCACTAATTATCACTGGGCTTAATTTGCTGTTGGTTTCCTTTTAGAAAGATTTATTAGGGGTTAATAAGTAATATAAAAGGACTAAATTTTTCATTTTGGGTCACTTTTACACTTATTGCATAGAACTATTTCACTTTGTAATATTAAATCAAATTATACTGTCCCTGAATTTAGAATTGGTGTTATGTATTTGCATATATATGCCTTTAATTCAGAGTGAGTTAGATTTGTAGAGTTTTCTTTATCTTCTCTGATTGTTTTTCCACAGTATCAATAAATCAACATTATAAAAGCAAGACAACTATCTGTTCATTACTTATGTTAAAAATGTTTTTAATTAATTTATTTTTTATTGAACTATAGTTGATTTACAATAAAAGTGTTAAAAAATGTTTATTTTTGTGGCATTATGGGAAGAAAATGGAAAGAGAATATACTTAATAGAAATCTATAATCACCAATGAGTTATGTGCATTATTTCATAAAAAGTTAAAATTCACTACAATTAAGCAACCAAATTACTTAAAGTCTGAAATGTTCTTTCATTTAAAAAAAAATCTTTGAATGCCTCTAATGTCCTGATCATTTTTCTAGGCACTGAGATACAATAGAGAACAAAAGGTAGAAAATTTCCTTCCTCCAAGAAATTCAATTCTAGTAGGAAGAGATAAAATAAATCATGATATAGTGATATAAAGATAAGATAGTGATAATTGTTATGATATTAAAAAGTAGGTGGACAGAGTGACATAGTATTATTTTATATAATGTGGACAGGCCACTAGGAGAGACTATACAGTAGTCTCTGTATAGTAATGGAGACTCAATGAAATAAGTGAGAAAACTGCTCATATCTGAGGGAGTCATTCATCCTCAGATGAACATCAGGAGGTCACCTAGGATGGGGACTGGGAGGATGCAATACGAACTAGATCGGAGATGTGGCCAGAGACCAGATTATGTAGGATGTAACAGGACAAAGTAGGGAGTGTGTGTTACATTCAAATAATTATTTGAAGCCATGGATTTTGAGCTGGGGGTAAAGTGATCCATTTCTTATTTTAAAATGATCACTTTAGGTATTTGATGAGAAATACATGTTAACGTGACACGAATGGAAGAAGTAAAAAGATGTTATAGTTCAGGCAAGAGGATCAGGGTGACTGTAATGATGGTTGTGAGAAGTGGTTGAATTTAAATGTATTTTGAAGATGCAGCCAATGGGATCTACTGATGGACTTTATGGGATGTACAAACAAAGACTGGAAAATAATTCCATAATTTTGGTCTGAGAAACTGGGTGAACCATGACAGCATCCACTGAGACAGAAAATACAGGAGGTGGAGCAGGGTTGGGCTAACCCTTCAGTATTGGGGGATTGGAATCCAGAACTTATGAAAACAATTTTGTTAATTATCAGTATATGTATGATACTTAAACAAAAAAAAACCTGGATGGAATCCCTTAAGGGATGAATGTATTTAGAGAAGGGAGAGGAGGAATGAAGTTCTACACAGGTACAGTATTCACCAGAGGAGACAGAAAACAGTGAAGAAATTAGTGATTGTAGGAACATAGAATGAAAGTCTAGAGTGTTTAAGTAGAAGGAATGTGTAAAATGCTACTGAAAATATGACTAATATGAGGAAGGAGAATTTGCTTTCGAATTTGTCCATGTCTTGCTAGTTGGTGACCTATGATGTGAAGAGTTTCATTTTAGTCTTGGGATTAAAAGCAAATTGGGAATAGGTTTGAAGGGAATGGTAAGTTAGGAAATGGTACTCAATATAGACAACAGATTTGATCATTAATTTTTAAAAAATTTTTATTGGAATACAGTTGCTTTACAAGGTTGAGTTAGTTTCTACTGTATATCAAAGTGAATCAGCTATATGTACACATATATCACTCTTTTTTGGATTTCCTTCTCATTTAGGTCACTGCAGAGCATTGAGTAGCGTTTACTCTACTATACAGTATGTTCTTATTAGTTATCTATTTTATACATAGCATCAACAGAGTATATATGTCAAACCCAATCTGACAATTAATCCAACCACCACCCCATACCTCCTTGCTATCCGTACGTTTGTTCTCTACATATGTGACTCTATTTCTGCTTTGTAAATAAGATCATCTATGCCAATTTTTTTTTCAGGTTCCGCATAACATACATGTGTTAATATATGATATTTGTTTTGCTCTTTCTTATTTACTTCATTCTTTCTGACAGTCTCTAGGTCCATCCACGTCTCTACAAATCACCCAATTTCATTCATTTTTGTGGCTGAGGGACATTCCATTGTATATATGTACCATATCTTCTTTATCCATTCCTTCTTTGATGGACATTTAGGTTGTTTCCGTGTCCTGGCTATTGTAAATAGTGCTGCAATGAACGTTGGAGTGCATGTGTCTTTTTGAATTATGGTTTTCTCAGGGTATATGCCCAGTAGTGGGATTGCTGGGTCACATGATTGTTCTATTTTTAGTTTTCTAAGGAACCTCCTTATTGTTCTACATAGACAGCTCTCCTTTTGCTTAAGGTGGTAAAATCCTAGTCCTTAGAAAACTATAAGATACTGATGAAAGAAATCATCTTTATTCATCAGGGAGATTGGTCCATAATATTCTTTTTTTGTAGTATATTGTTCTGGTTTTGGTATCAGGGTGATGTTGGGCTCGTAGAATAAGTTTGGGATTGTTCTTTCCTCTGTAATTTTTTGGAAGAGTTTGAGAAGGATGGGTGTTATCTCTTCTCTAAATGTTTGATAGAATTCACTTCTGAAGCCATCTGGTCCTGAACTTTTGTTTGTTGGAAAAATTTTAATCACAGTTTCAATTTCATTAGTTGTGATTGGTCTGTTCATATTTTCTGTTTCTTCTTGGTTCAGACTTGGAAGCTTATACCTTTCTAAGAATTTGTCCATTTCTTATAGGTTGTCCATTTTATTGGCATAAAGTTGCTTGTAGTAGTCTCTTACGATGCTGTGTATTTCTGTGGTGTCTGTTGTAACTTCCCCTTTTTCATCTCTAATTTTATTGATTTGAGTCCTCTCCCTCTTTTTCTTCATGAGTCTGGCTAAAGGTTTATCAATTTTGTTTATCTTCATGAAGAGCCAACTTTTACTTTTATTGATCTTTACTATTGTTTTCTTTGTTTCTATTTCATTTATTTCTGCTCTGATATTTATGAGTTCTTTCCTTCTACTAACTTTGGGTTTTGTTCATTTTTCTTTGTCTAGTTCCTGTAGGTGTAAGGTTAGATTGTTTAATCAAGACAATATAATAGTGACACAAAAACAGAAATATAGATCAATGGAACAGGATAGAAAGTCCAGAGATAAACCCACGTACATATGGTCACCTTATCTTTGATAAAGGAGGCAGGAATGTACAGTGGAGAAAGGACAACCTCTTCAATAAGTGGTGCTGGGAAAACTGGACAGGTACATGTAAAAGTATGAGATTAGATCCCTCCCTAACACCATACACAAAAATAAGCTCAAAATGGATTAAAGACCTAAATTTAGGGCCAGAAACTATCAAACTCTTAGAGGAAAATATAGGTAGGACACTCTATGATATAAATCACAGCAAGATCCTTTTTGACCCACCTCCTAGAGAAATGGAAATAAAAACAAAAATAAACAAATGGGACCTAATGAAATTTCAAAGCTTTTGCACAGCAAAGGAAACCATAAACAAGACAAAAAGACAACACTCAGAATGGGAGAAGATATTTGCAAATGAAATAACTGACAAAGAATTAATCTCCAAAGTTTATAAGCAGCTCATGCAGCTCAATAACAAAAAAACAAACAACCTAATCCAAAAATGGACAAAAGACCTAAATAGACATTTCTCCAAAGAAGATATACAGATGGCCAACAAACACATGAAAGGATGTTCAACATTACTAATCATTAGAGAAATGCAAATCAAAACTACAAAGAAGTATCACCTCACACCAGTCAGAGTGGCCATTATCAAAAAATCTACAAGCAATAAATGCTGGAGAGAGTGTGGAGAAAAGGAAACCGTCTTGTACTCTTGGTTGGAATGTAAACTGATACAGCCACTATGGAGAACAGTATGGAGGTTCCTTAAAAAACTAAACATAGAATTACCATATGACCCAGCAATACCACTACTGGGCACATACCCAGAGAAAACTATAATTCAAAAAGAAACATGCACCCCAATGTTCAATGAAGTACTGTTTACAATAGCCAGGTCACGGAAGCAACCTAAATGCCCATTGACAGATGAATGGATAAAGAAGATGTGATACATATATACAATGGAATATTAATTAGCCATAAAATGGAAGGGAATTGGGTCATTTGTAGACACATGGGTGGACCTGGATACTGTCATACAGAGTGAAGTAAGTCAGAAAGAGAAAAGCAAATATTGTATATTAACGTTTATATGTGGAACCTAGAAAAATGGTACAGATGAACCGGTTTGCAGGGCAGAAATAGAGAGACAGATGTAGAGAACAAATGTATGGACACCAAGGGGGGAAAGTAGAGGGAGTTTTGGTGGGATGAATTGGGAGATTGGGATTCATATATATACACTAATATGTATAAAATAACTAATAAGAACCTGCCGTATAAAAATAAATAAATAAAACAAAATTTAAAAAGAAATGAAAGATGACACAAACAGATGGTGAGACATACCATGTTCTTAGATTGGAAGAATCAGTATTGTGAAAATGACTATAGTACCCAAAGCAAACTACAGATTCAATGCAAGCCCTGTCAAATAACCAATGACATTTTTCACGTAATTAGAAAAAATAATACAATTTGTATGGAAACACAAAGGATCTTGAATAGCAAAAGCAAACTTGAGAAAAAAAAAAAAAGGAGCTGGAGGAATCAGACTCCCTGTCTTCAGACTATACTACAAAGCTACAATAATCAAGACAATATGGTACTGGCACAAAAACAGAAATATAGATCAATGGAACAGGATAGAAAGTCCAGAGATAAGCCCAGAGATTAGGTGACTTATGGTCACCTAATCTATGACAAAGGAGGCCACAATATACAATGGAGCCAAGGCAGCCTCTTTAATAAGTGGTGCTGGGAAAACTGGACAGGTACATGTGAAAAAATGAAATTAGAACACTCCCTAAACCAAACACAAAAATAAACTCAAAATGGGTTAAAGACCTAAATGTAAGCCCAGACAATATAAAACTCTTAGAGAAAAATATAGGCAGAACACTCTTTGATATAAATCGCAGCAAGATCTTTTTTGACCCACCTCTTAGAATAATGAGAATAGAAACAAAAATTAAAATATGGGACCTAAGTAAACTTAAAAATTTTTGCACAGCAAAGGAAACCATAAACAATACAAAAAGACAGCCCTCAGAGTGGGAGAAAATATTTGCAAACGAAGCAACTGACAAAGGATTAACCTCCAAAATATACAAACAACTCATGCAGCTCAATATCAAAAAAAAACAACCTAATCAAAAAAAGGGTGGAAGACATAAATAGACATTTCTCCAAAGGAGATAAACAGCTGGCTGACAAACACATGAAAAATGCTCAACATTACTAATCATTAAAGAAATGCAGATCAAAACTACAATGAAACCTCACCTCACACTGGTCAGAATGGTCATCATCAAAAAATCTACAAACAATAAATGCTGGAGAGTGTGTGGCGAAAAGGGAACCCTCTTGCACTGTTTGTGGGAATGTAAATTGATACAGATTTGACAATTCTGTTCAAAAAAAAGAAATGTAGTTTAATAAGCATATAAAAAGGGAAAGATTTAAAAATGAGATGAGAAAGAGGTTAATATCAATATTTATATGCTGGTAGTAGTGACATAGTATGGATGAAGGAATTTATGTTGCAGAAAATAATGTCAGGATGAATGTCCTTTAATGATAGGCGATAGAGGACAGAAGCAATTTACCAGTAGAAGGGATAACCACAGACAGGAACAGGGAAACCAGAGAAAAACACAGTGTATGCCTGCAGATCTCTGTAGGATGCTAGTTGTTAGTGGGAAGATAAAGAACTTCTCTTCTGATCACTTTTACTTTCTCAGGAGTATGAGAGACAAAGATTTAAACTGAAATTTAAATAGAGGGAAAATTGATGGGAATTTAAAAAGAGAAGAGAGAGCCAGAAATAATAAGCTAGGATGCTGGGAAACTGGATTGATTAGTAAGAAGCATCATCTGTCAGGGGCACCAATGACTTCTTTGAGGTCTGTGGTCAGGAAGTCAAAGTAAGAGCAGCCAATGTAGAGTGTGAGAGTCTGTGTGTGTGTGTGTGTGTGTGTGTGTGTGTGTGTGTGTGTACACATACTTGTATTTTTTTCTCCTGTTCTATGCCACCCATGTAAATGAAAAATATATGGGAAGTTGGGATTAACTTCAGGATAGAGGTGTTTTGATGTGAGTGTTATGGAAGGAGACAGAGGCAGGATAATGCAAGTAAGGCAGTGGTTATAACTGTGAGCCATGGAATTAGGTTGGGCAAAAAGGAAATAAGGATCTGGTAGGAGGAAGAGGCAAAAATGAGGTTTGAATGTGGTGTCAGTGAACAAGAATTCTTGAGAGTGCTTTGAGTTTCCTGCTCACCTCTTCAGCCAACGCCATGCTGTGCTGCTGTCACTGGCTGTAGCATATCTCTTAATGGTCCGATTATGTATAAAATATAAATATCTGTTATTAGGGAAATATTCTCACCTTTATAGTTTATTAAGTACAATTTTGATTTTTGATATCTCTCAATCTATTTCTTTATCTATACACATATATATGTATCTACCAATATATAAATGGCATTTCAATCTTAATCCAAACCAGTGTTTTTCAAGGCCTTTTCTGATTGATTTCTTTAAATTCACCTCCCCAACTCCTAACCTTATCCCAGCCCTTTATAATCGCTTTTCTACATAATTTTTCCCTATGGCAATTAATATATCTGCTCTATACCATGTTAAGTTATGATCTCTCTCAAATATGTGTGTATTAGGGAGAGAGTAAATATGAATGAATTATTTTTTATGATCATAACTTTCTAGAAGAAGTATGAGAATTGAATCCTCCAACCCTTCCAGGAAACAGTTTAGCAGCTGCCAGTCTCTGATACACCTGGCCTGAAATGAAGGCTAAATCAACTCAGAATTGACTACATCTAAAGAGACACTTTGGCTACCGCATAGTGATTTCAACTGAGGGGTCATAGCAGACCACCAAACCAGGTGTGAGACCCCCTTCACAATGGCCTGTGAGTTGGGTATTTGTAAACTTCCAACAAATCTTTCTGAAATTAAGAAGAAAACTCCTTTCTTCCAATATGAGAAGTCTACAATAGAGTTAATGAAAAAACAAGCATAATTTTCTGAGCTCAAAATTCAAATTTTCCTTGGAAAACAGGCCACACAAAATCCAATTTAGAGCTTGAAAGGAAGCCCATGGAATCATTATTCCTTAAGTGTCTTTCCAGGAATCAGTTACACATACGTGCTATATGAATGTGTGTTTATGTGAGCATCATCCCAAAAAAGCTTGAGACCCCAAAATAACTGAAAATGCAGTGTTTCAGAATCCAATGAATCAATGAGAGGAAGTTGAAGGTTATTCATTAAAAATAAAAGGGGACATAATTTGATTCATCAATGATTTATAAAATGATATTTAGTTCAGTGATACACTTTACTATTTATATTTTATTAAATGTTCATCATTCATGAATATTTATGGAGCACATATGAGGTGAGGACATTTCTCCCCACCTCTGCTGGGCAGTGCTAATCTAATTCACTATAATCTGTCACCTGGACCATTTCCAAAGCTTTCTGATATGCCTCTCTGCTTCTATTACTGAGACACTCTACTTCATTCTCCACACAGGATCAGCATCATTTAATGAGCATGTAAATTAAAAACAAAAAAAATGTAAAAATTAAACCTTTCATTTTCAATCTCACTCTGTCCTCGTTACTGCTCTATTTCTTGTTTCCTTCTTTAAAAATAAAAAGATTCGTTTAATAAACTGTGTATTCATCTCAGCACTTTTCTCAGATTTTCTCTTAAATCCACTTCAAACAGAATTTTGCACCCTCCACTCCAGCAAAACTGCTTCCTTGACAGTGTCACCAATGATGTTTGTATTGCTAATGCCAATAGTTAATACTTAGTCCTTATTTTACTTGACATAATAATATTTGACAACATTGATCACTCCTTCTACTTGAAATAATTTACATGCCTTTCCAAACTCTATCTGCTCTTGTTTTCCCTCCTGTATCACTGACTGCTCTTTTAAATTTCCTTTGCAAGTTCTTCCTTCTCTCCTGGAACCCTAATTATCGCAGGGCCTCTGGGCTCAGTCCTTGGTCCCCTTCTCTCTTCTATCCACACTCACTTCTTTGTGAGCCTACCCAGCACCACAGTTGTATATCTGAAGACTCCCACATGTATATTTCAATTGGAGACCACCTCATACAGCCAACTGTGCACTCAGCTTCTCCACTGGGGTGTCTAATTGGCAATTCAATCTTAGATTTTGAAACAATGCTAAGAACCATAGCTTGCAGTGAAATAGGTTGTGAAAAGAAAAACAAAGAACACATTAATCCTTCAAATTTTAGGATGAATTTAAAGTAACAGAACAATGTGTTATATCAAGTAATTTTACAAAACATGTTTCTCAGTCATATTCAGTTCAGTGTGTCATTTCTTATTTTAACAATGTTAGCATGGTAGCAGTTGCAAAACAATAGCATGGGGAATGGTATTGCTAGTTTGATATGTGTGGTCCCAAGTACAAATCTCAATCATTTGGAAGATGAGGGGCAATATGAAATTTAGAAAAGATACTTTTATAGCCAAAATGTATTGCTTCTTATTTATGTAATAACATCTGTAGATTGTAGTTCAATTTTTTTTTAAATTTCAGCCAAGACTTCTCTGTCTGTAACAATTGTTACCAAGGTAACCTTTTCTGAAGCTATCATTATTCCCCAGGAAGACACCTGTATATATTTTCTTCAGGTGTCAGCTTCCTATTGCTTTTGACCACTTATTCACTGGAAATGCTTCTAGTTCTTTATCAGTTTTGCTTTTCAATATCATTTCTATTTGTCTAGTTTTTTTGTTTTGTTTTGTTTTGTTTTACTCCTAAGAGTATAGAATCTAATATTAGATTCACTTAGCCAGCTTCTCTCAGGAAAGAAACCCAAAAGATCCCAGTGGTGAAGAATTCAGACATTAATACACTATGATTTGAGATTTGAATACATTCTTGCTGGGCCCACATAATTAATATTGGTATGCCAAAACAATATAGCTTTTTGTATTTCATAAAAGCAATTTCTCAGCAGAAGTTTAGAGGGCTAATGTTCTTTCCTAAGTTCATTGATGACTTTTGCATTTATTTTTGGGTAGAATTTATGTTGTGGAATGATTGATATTGAGGCAACTGACTCCAAATCATATTTTTCTCCTGGAACTTTAAATTCACATGGGCTCCCGGATTGATTTCTAGCATATAAGTATGTTTAAAAGAGCTAAACCTACTCTTTATATTTTTTTAAAGTAACATTTGTGTAATGGATATAACAGTACTATTTCTCTTAGATTATTCATACAACAATGTCTTTTCTGTATTAAAAGCAGAAGTTTAGATAAACTTCAAAAAAAGAATAAAAAAGTAAAATACCTTGAGGTATAATTCATATATTTCTTAATATTTAGTGAATTTTAGATTAAAAAGCATAATTTTTGTTTTTACTAGTTTCTTTTACAAGAGACAAAGAGCCTCTTGACCCTCCTGCCCCACTTGCATGGAACAGGTTAGTTCAGGATTTGCAAAGTAGATATGAGGGTGCCAGTTATTTACAACCAACATGTTGATACAGACAGAGCAGATAGAAATTTACCTGAATAACCAGGAGCACAGAGGCAGATGTATTCACCTGTTGTTTTGACACAATTTTCTCCATCAGGACAAGGTGAGATTTCACCTTTTCTGCCGATCAGGCAGATCAGCAAGTAAAAATGTATCCATTCAACACGAGTAGAAGGCACAGTTGGTTAGTCACATGGAAAAAATGAACTTATGTGCTTCCTTTACACCACACAGCTCACACACACACAATAATCAGATAGATGAGGATTTAAATATAAAGGGCAGGTCTTTTGTCTCCTTAGGTAGGTTTATTCCTAGGTACTTTATTCTTTTTGTTGCAATGGTAAATGGGATTGTTTTCTTAATTTCTCTTTCAGATTTTTCATCATTAGTGTATAGGAATGCAAGAGGTTTCTGTGCATTAATTTTGTATGCTGCTACTTTACCAAATTCATTGATTAGCTCTAGTAGTTTTCTGGTAGCATCTTTAGGATTCTCTATATATAGTATCATGTCATCTGCAGACAGTGACAGTTTTACTTCTTCTTTTCCGATTTGGATTCCTTTTATTTCTTTTTTTCTCTGATTGCTGTGGCTAAAACTTCCAAAACTATATTGATAATAGTGGTGAGAGTCGGGAACTTGTCTTGTCCTTGATCTTAGTGGAAATGGTTTCAGTATTTCACGATTGAGAATGATGTTGCCTGTGGGTTTGTCATATATGGCCTTTACTATGTTGAGGTAAGTTCCCTCTATGCCTACTTTCTGGATGGTTTTTATCATAAATAGGTGTTGATTTTTGTCACAGAGCTGGAGGAAGCAGGCTCCCTGACTTCAAAATCTTCTACAAAGTTACAGTAATCAAGACAGTATGGTACTGGCACAAAAACAGAAATATAGATCAATGGAACAGGATAGAAAGCCCAGAGATAAACCCACGCACATACAGTCACCTTATCTTTGATAAGGAGGCAAGAATATACAATGGAGAAAAGACAGCCTCATCAGTAGTGGTGCTGGGAAAATTGAACAGCTACATGTAAAAGGATGAAATCAGAACACGCTCTACCACCATACACAAAAATAAACTCCAAATGGATTAAAGATATAAATGTAAAGACAGACACTGTAAAACTCTTAGAGGAGGGCTTCTCTGGTGGTGCAGTGGTTGAGAGTCCGCCTGCCGATGCAGGGGACACGGGTTTGTGCCCCGGTCCGGGAAGATCCCACATGCCACGGAGCGGCTGGGCCCGTGAGCCATGGCCGCTGAGCCTGTGCATCCGGAGCCTGTGCTCCACAACAGGAGAGGCCACAACAGTGAGAGGCCCACGTACAGCAAAAAAAAAAAAAAAAAATTCTTAGAGGAAAACATAGGCAAAACATCCTATGATATAAATCACAGCAAGATCCTTTTTGACCCACCTCCTAGAGAAATGGAAATAAAAACAAAAATAAACAAATGGACCTACTGAAACTTAAAAGCTTTTGCACAGCAAAGGAAACAATAAAAAAGATGAAAAGATAATCCACAGAATGGGAGAAAATATTTGCAAATGAAGCAACTGACAAAGGATTAATCTCCAAAATTTACAAGCAGCTTATTCAGCTCAATACCAAAAAAACAAACAACACAACCCAAAAACGAGCAGAAGACCTAAATAGACGTTTCTCCAAAGAAGATATACAGACTGCCAACAAACACATGAATGAATCCTCAACATCATTAATCATTAGAGAATTGCAAATCAAAACTACAATGAGATATCATCTCACACCAGTCAGAATGGCCATCATCAAAAAAATCTAGAAGCAAGGAATGCTGGAGAGGGTGTGGAGAAAAGGGAACCCTCTTGGACTGTTGGTGGGAATGTAAACTGATACAACCACTATGGAGAACAGTATGGAGGTTCCTTTAAAAATGAAAAACAGAACTACCATACAACCCAGCAATCTCAGTACTGGGCATATACCCTGAGAAAACAATAATTCAAAAAGAGACACATACCAAAATATTCATTGCACCTCTATTTACAATAGCCAGGACAAGTCATGGAAACAATCTAAGTGTCCATCGACAGATGAATGGATAAAGAAGATGTGGCACATATATACAATGGAATATTAGTCAGCCATAAAAATAACCAAAATTGAGTTATTCGTAGTGAGTTGGATGGAACTAGAGACTGTCATACAGAGTGAAGTAAGTCAGAAAGAGAAAAACAAATACCATATGCTAACATACTTGAGGACACATGGAAGGGTAAGAGTAAGCTGGGATGAAGTGAGAGAGTGACATGGACAAATATACACTACCAAATGTGAAATAGATAGTGGGAAGCAGCCGCATAGCACAGAGAGATCAGCTCAGTGCTTTGTGACCACATAGAGTGGTTGGATAGGGAGGGTGGGAGGGTGATGCAACAGGGAGGGGATATGGGGATATATGTATACGTATAGCTGATTCACTTTGTTATACAGCAGAAACTAACACACCATTGTAAAGCCATTATACTCCAATAAACATGTTAAAAAATATATAAAGGGCAGAAGCTTAAATATTTTAAAAGGAAATATAAGAAACATCTTTTAATCCTTGGGTAAAACATTTTTAAACAAGATTTAACAAATCAAGCCACACACAGTGAATGAGTAATTCAATTACATTAAAAATAAGTTTTAGTACTCACAATTTTCATAAAGGAGGTGAAATGTCGAGCCACAAACAGTAGAATATATTTTCAGTAGTATCGGATCAGCCAAAACTTTCGTTTGGGTTTTTCTGTAACATCTTACTGAAAAACCCAAACAGACTTTATTGAATTAAAAAATACTTATTTAGAAAAAAAGAAAAGGACGGATAGAACCTTAGGAAAAATGTTGGAAGCAAAGCTATACAGACAAAATCTTACACAGAAGCATACACATACACCCTCACAAAAAGAGGTAAAGGGAGAAAAATCATAAATCTTGCTCTCAGAGACCACCTCCTCAATTTGGGATGATTCGTTGTCTAAAGGAGGGAAGGAAGGAAGGAAAGAATGAAAGAAAGAACAAAGGTAAAGTATAATAAAGTTATTAAAATTAATTATTAAGAAAAAAAATTTTTATAAACCATGGACGGATAGAACCCTAGGACAAATGGTGGAAGCAAGACTATATAGACAAGATCTCACACAGAAGCATACACATACACATTCACAAAAAGAGGAAAAGGGAAAAAAATCAGAGATCTTGCTCCTAAAGTTCACCTCCTCAATTTGGGATCATTCCTTGTCTATTCAGGTATTCCACAGATGCAGGGTATATCAAGTTGATTATGGAGCTTTAATCCGCTGCTTCTGAGGCTGCTGGGAGAGATTTTCCTTTCTCTTCTTTGTTCTCACAGCTCACAGGGGCTCAGCTTCGGATTTGGTCCTGCCTCTGCGTGTAGGTCGCTGGAGGGCGTCTGTTTTTTGCTCAGACAGGACGGGGTTAAAGGAGCCGCTGATTCGGAGCCTCTGGCGCACTCAGGCCTGCGGGGAGGGAGGGGCACGGAGTGCGGGGTGGGCCTGCGGCGGCAGAGGCCAGCGTGACGCTGCACCAGCCTGAGGCCCGCCGTGCGTTCTCCCGGGGAAGTTGTCCCTGGATCCCGGGAACCTGGCAGTGGCGGGCTGCACAGGCTCCCCGCAAGGGGGGTGTGCATAGTGACCTGTGCTCGCACACAGGCCGCTTGGTGGCAGCAGCAGCAGCCTTAGCGTCTCCCGCCCGTCTCTGGGGTCCGCGCTTTTAGCCGCGGCTCGCGCCTGTTTCTGGAGTTCCTTTAAGCAGCGCTCTTAAACCCCTCTCCTCGCGCACCAGGAAACAAAGAGGGAAGAAAAAGTCTCTTGCCTCTTCGGCAGGTGCAGACTTTTCCCCGGACTCCCTCCCGGCTAGCCGTGGTGCGCTAACCCCTTTAGGCTATGTTCAAGCCGCCAACCCCAGTCCTCTCCCTGCGCTCCGAACGAAACCTGAGCCTCAGCTCGCAGCCCCGCCCGCCCCGGCGGGTGAGCAGACAAGCCTCTCGGGCTGGTGAGTGCCGGTGGCACCGATCCTCTGTGCGGGAATCTCCTCGCTTTGCCCTCCGCACCTGTTGCTGTGCACTCCTCCGCGGCTTCGAAGCTCCCCCCTCCGCCTCCCGCAGTGTCTGCCCGCGAAGGGGCTTCCTAGTGTGTGGAAACTTTTCCTCCTTCACAGCTCCCTCCCACTGGTGCAGGTGCCGTCCCTATTCATTTCTCTCTGTTTTTTCTTTTTTTCTTTTGCCCTACCCAGGTACGTGGGGAGTTTCTTGCCTTTTGGGAGGTCTGAGGTCTTCTGCCAGCCTTCAGTATGTGTTCTGTAGGAGTTGTTCCACGTGTTGATGTATTTCTGGTGTATCTGTGGGGAGGAAGGTGATCTCCGCGTCTTACTCTTCCGCCATCTTCCTACCAAGACATAAGTTTTAAAGGCATGATTTGTGTCTAAGATTTTTTTATTCTAATCTGTGTATACCACATTCTTTCTCCAATAAGTGTAATGTCAAATTTTTTCCATTTGCAAAATTTTAACGCTTTTATTCCTTTAGCATTGTTAAATAGTTAATCTGACATACTAATTTAATAGAGTTGTTTTAGCAGTATACAAAATGTTTACTGTTTCCTGGCTATGAAGCCCTCCATAGCCCCTTCTGAACAACATTATTTTGAGGAATTATCTCTTCCAATAGAACATGATCTGTTGAGACATCAGAGACATGTCCTCTCATGGCCAGGGGATTAAGCTCTTCTGTCAGAGGTTTCCTCCCAAGAGTCTGATTCTGATAAGGTGCAAAGAAAGGGCAGACTGCCCCTTTCCTGAAACCCATCTTGTGTCCAGTACCTGAATCTCTGCACCTGGCTCAGCTCTATATAGTGTTCAGGAGTTTTTCCCAAGCCTTTCTGTAAGTTCTGATAGCTTATTATGTCTTTCCCATAACTTAAGTGTTCTTAAATTATCCAGGGGAATTTGTATTATGTGCAACTGAAGAATTCTAGTATTATTGATCAACTTATTCAAAATTATTTTTGCCAATACTTTACATATCAGACAATGTGAAGCACACACTTAATAATCAAATGTAATGATTAGGAAATGAATTACTGAATTATTGAATAATGAATGCACTATTGAATATAATGTATTCTCCAATTAAAAGTGAGGTCATACATAACATTCAGTGATCTATCTCAAACCAGAAATGCATTAACTCATTCACTTAGAAAATGACATGTTGTTACTTGTCAGTGAGAGCTCAAATGTACAAGATGTAATTACCATTTGGGAAAGGCAAGAGTGGTTTTGAATTCTATAGCTAGTTCTATACTGCATACAAATGTCTATGTGCTACTTTTTCAGAGTTAGATAAAATGCCAAACTCCAAATATTTAAGTGTATACAATGCATGCTGGAGAGGCACTATTTAGATTCATTAAAGTAAATGTAGCTATATATTTTTAGGGTTTTAAGTTTATTTTATTAAAACAGAGGGGATTGTTTCAAAGGAATATATTTAACATGCTTTCAACATCATTTTCATTAAAACATCAAACTGTCTACTCACTGAAGAGGACATTAGAATGGAGCAAGTCTACGAATATGGAGACCAAATAGGAAGTTATGGAACTGGTCCATATTTAACCATACTAATTAGCACCACTGTCTCCTCAATCATCAGTCTTATTGACAAGACGCCTTAACTATCTCTTTAATGTGTTCACTTCTACCCACATTAATCCAAAATATTTGGTATCTCGTCTGAACTATTAAAATAGTCCCTGACTTTTTTCTCAACTCCCAATCTTGCCACTCACTAACGCATTCCTTGTACTTGCAGACAAAGGAATCTTTTTTGAACCAATATGGTTAGATCAATTCCTTATTTTCATCTTTCAATGATTTACCTTCCTATCCTTAACATAGCCTCTCAGAACATGCAGGCTATTTTTTAATTTAAATAATACCTTTAAAATTTTAAAGAGACTCCCATATAAAGAGGATAATTAGGTGGTTGTACCTACTGAGTAACTGTCCATAATCATGGCATACTCATGAATCCATTTCCTCCTTCATCAATATTATATTATTCTGGGCTTCCCTGGTGGCGCAGTGGTTGAGAGTCCGCCTGCTGATGCAGGGCACATGGGTTTGTGCCCCGATCCGGGAAGATCCCACATGCCGCGGAGCGGCTGGGCCCGTGAGCCATGGCCGCTGAGCCTGCGCGTCTGGAGCCTGTGCTCCGCAACGGGAGAGGCCACAACACTGAGAGGACCGAGTACCGCAAAAAAAAAAAAAAAAAAATTATATTATTCTAAATCCATTTTATAACTCTAGGGTCTATTATAAAATGAAAAGGAATGGTAAAGAATGAAAGCACATACAAAATAGATAATTTAGTTTTGTAATGGGTGAGAAAACTTTTAAACATTGTAAGGATTCAGAAATCAAATATGGAGAGTGTTGCTCATATGCATGAAAATATCTGATAAAAAACAGAACTCCTTAATAAGGCAAAGATATGAATAAGTGTTAATTAATAAATGCTTCTTCTATCAAACACTGAAGTTATATCATGTCTCCAAATCCACAGCTATATTTAACGCAGTGTTTTCACTTCTTTTAAACAGGTAAAGAATAAACATTTTTTTTAAACTAGCCAGACTCTTGGTGTACATAGATATTCTCTTAAAAGTAAATAATCCTCAAAGTTTAGAAAATAAATGGACCTCAACATATAAGTACTTCATAGTCTCCTTAAACATTTTAAAATAGCAAATTTGATGAGAGGTTTTGGTTATTTTATTTTGAAGAATATTTCACTTTTATTAGTGAAATCAATGAAAAATAGCAGATACTTAAAGTGATCTAAGTTCTAGAAATATCTAGTCTATAATTTGTTTATAAGTTATAGTTTATTCCAATTATTATCAGTGTACTTTATAAACTTTATGGATTTCCTTTATTTATGTCATTAAGGTGTTTATTTTTCCTTCACTCATACATAATATGTCTTTCATTGTATTTGAAGGTATCATTCTGTTATCACTGAGAAGATATCCAATAGATTCTTTGCCATAATTTTTCCCATTATTGATAATGTAAAGAGAATTCATAATATTCTCACATTAGCATTCTAAAACAAAAGACTTTGGGATTTAAAAAATTACTACATTAGCATAGATATCCATATAAATTTCTTTATTTCTGAAATAATATATTTATTACCTTATTATTATTTATAAGCAACAATATATCACTCCCTTAATATTCAAAGCAATACAGATGCATTGCATCTTACACTCTAAGGATCCAGGAAGGACTGAAAAATTAAGTAGCTTGCTTCATTCATATTTTAAATCTACAGAAATAAAATAAGAATAAAATAATTCTATTTTATTTATACTAACAGATTGCATAAACTATTTAAATCTACGTTAGTAGTAGCATGCATTCAAAGAAAGAAGTGAACATGTGAAAAATTACCCAGTAAATTATTTCCTATTTAAGCTTCTTATGATATTAGCTTAAAATACAAAGTTTTTGACATTACATTTTATAATTTTATATCTATTTACCTTGACATAATCACAGAAACATAGATCATATGTGTAACAATGTGGAATTAAGCCCTATTTTTTTTTTCAACAAGTTTTGCTTCTTCCGGAAATTTTCTGCACATGCCTCAGCAGGCATAACCCCAAGCTTGGATTTTTGGGAGCACTTATGATCTTGAAGTGCAGATTTGGAAGCATGGCCTACTTGTGCTTTATGTGAGACTATAAAAGCTCAAATTTTTAATTATTATTAAATAAATATTTACCATAAATATTTAATCTTATTTATAAATTTTCTACATTATAATAATTTTCCAAAGAAATATAATAATTATAGGTGGGGAAAATGGCTAATCAGATAAAAATGGAAGGATGCTATAAGAGCATCCTTGCCCAAACTTGGCAAAATAATTGATTAGTACAGTATCTATAGGAGAGGTATGCAGCCATCAAAGTAGTGTTTAACAATGAGGCTTCATCCGAGACAGAATAAGTCATAATTTATCTGGATACAGCACAGGATACATTTCTAACAATCCCCTTTGGTACCTGTCATGTATCCAGCTGAATTCTGATCCAGGATAAGTATTTGAGAATCTAAATAACCAAACCCTAAGATCAAAACAATTAAACAAAAAGACACTTTCTACAAATTATGGAATATTTTTAATTGTGTTATCCAAACTCTTCATGAAAGAAGGAATGAATGGTTTCTCTGTCAAATCCTTAACCCTTCGAAAGAAGACCATGACATTGAAATTAACCTAATAGAAAAATCACTCCCTATCACACACACACACACATACACACACATACTCACACACACACAGAGAATACATTGTTATGCCTCATTATACACAGGATATTGGCTATTATAATAAGATCTTACATTCAGAAATGATACCTTGCATACTTCATAAACTGAAAGTCTTGTCTATAACATGTAAGTTTAAGGGATGGTTAATAAATTATAATTTTTGAAACAAATACCTATGAATGTACCTACTGGTGTTAGGAATAATCATGAAAGAATCTTTGCAAATATATGTGTGAAATAGATTGAAAATAGGTAACTGACATTGATTCCTTAACATGTTTGAGTCTTACCTACCAAATTATCAAATAGATAACTTTTTCTAGGTAAATCATGGTTTTAGATTAGATTTCATAATAAAAATAATGGATTATTCTCAAATTTGGAAAAGATCGTGAACATTATGTATTTAAATATTCTTACGGTAGGAAAACATCTAACATTTATGCTATTTATGTATAATTTATATCCTCTGATTTCCCCTACTCGTCTAAAATTTATTTGAGAAAGCTTATACTAAAAGATTAATACAAAATAGTCATGGCAAAGGATAGGAGGTAATCACAGAAGCAAAGATCTGAAGATAAGAAGTGTAGGAACGTTATAAAAGCACAGAACCTGAGTTATGACAGTTGTTGACACTGGAAACAAAACATCTCACACTCAACATCCTGGAACTAAATCAAACTGGGATTTTGTGGGTATTATATCATGCTCATTATTTAGAAAGAGGTAGAACATCATTTTATCTGGAGAGAGAGAAGTTAGTTCCTAGACATTTCTATAGTTTAGCATGTAGAATTTTCAAAGTCAGTTTTTAAATGGCATGCTTTTCCTATGCATTTATTTCTGATTAAATTTATAAGTTTTTTTGCATAATTTCATTAATAGGTTTATTATTTATTCTTAAAATTAGATATTTGGGAGATGTAATATTTATATACCTGTGTTATGAAATTATTATCCTTTGTGTTATTTTTAAATATTTTGCAGTATTTGATTAATACAAGTTGTTTTATATTAAAAAAAAATCACACAGCAAAGCTTGGAAATTTGGAATGATATTTACACCATTTTTTACGTTAAAAACATTGAATAACATTATTTAAATGTTTCTTTAATATTTTGAGTAAATTTATTTGATATTCAGCCACTCTCATTAAAAGTAGTATCTGTAAGCAAAAGTAGGAAAATTTAAGACAAATGTTAACATTCAACAGAATATTTCAGATGCATTTTTATTATAATTAGCAGCAAGATAACTTCCTTTTCTAACTCATCATGTGTGTAGTTCTACTTGTGAAATGGTTAGTCTTTGCCTATTCACTGGAGGTTAGACTTGGAAATAAAGTTGTAAAAGTTGGAAATAGTGTCCTGAGCATGTGCATTATGTTATTTTCTTGTATTTCAGAAAGATCAATCTCAGTATAATTCTATGACTACTTGCTGCTGAATATTTTTTTAAGATCACATGAATGTACATTTGAAAGGATAATCATTCTTGCTATGGTAGTATTTTATTTAAAATCTCAACTGAGAGAGAACCTGGTCCTCATGATTCATGTATAGCATCAGAGAGGAAATAATATACTCTCCTAGGCACTCTACTGTAGAGAGAATGTGTGGATTGAGAGCAAATGGCACTGGGCAGTGTCTTCCTTTGAATGCCCACAGCAGAGAAACTGAGAGAAATCCAGTCACAGACAAATAATACTGCTTGGTTTGTCCTATAATTTAGTATTTCTAATATCATGGTATTCAGTTAACTTAAAAATACTTAAACTACGTGTCTAGGTAAAATTTTCCAATAAGTTATTTTATCAATAGCAAAATGAAATGATGTTAAGTAAAATTAAACATATCAAATTGAGTAATCATTTTGATATGTCTAAAGGAAGGAAAAAATCATATTTTTTCAATAAAACAAAAATAAGATATATATCACATGTGATCAAATTTATAAGTATTTCTATGTGTAATTTTAACATTTTATTTTGATCAATTGATTAGAAAATGGGAAACTTTGTATCAGGAATTAGTTAATTTTCATTTTATAAACATCCTGTAATTTCTGGGGCTGAATGACATAATGCAATTTACTGATTTTTGGTCTTATTTGTATAGTTAAGTGGCTTGAAATGGAGACTTTCTCAAACTATTGCATTTCTCAGAGTTTTCATGAAGTTTAGCTTATTTTCTAAAAATTTCATTCATTTTACAAGTAAAGTGTGTTTCAACTCAGTGGTGTGTTATTTGGCATTGTCCACCGTTTGACCTCTTAATACTGATACTTTTGGTCTCCTACAACTTTTAAAATTTGAGCTACTCAAGAACACGAAGTAGCCTACTGTGAATCCCTGCTATTCTTTATAGACAATTCTGAGCTTATACAATTAGGTCTTAGGTATACGACGATATTTAGTAGCTGCCTACAAGTGACAGAATGAAGAAAAATCAGTAAAATGGGGCTTCCCTGGTGGTGCAGTGGTTGAGAGTCCGCCTGCCGATGCAGGGGACACGGGTTCGTGCCCCGGTCTGGGAGGATCCCACATGCCGTAGAGCAGCTGGACGCGAGAGCCATGGCCGTTGAGCCTGCGCATCCGGAGCCTGTGCTCCGCAACGGGAGAGGCCACAACAGTGAGAGGCCCGCGTACTGTAAAAAAAAACAAAAACAAAAACAAAAATTCAGTAAAATGATAAGAACTTTCTCTAAGAAGCAATGTATAAACTGAATTTTAAAATATAAATTATTTTAGAAAAGCTGAGAATGTGTCATATAAATATATAAATTTTGCTTTGTTATTTTTGATTTAGAATAAAAAAGCATATACTCAATGATGCATAGATTAATAGCATATTTCATCCTAAATATATTCCTAAGTAATATCTAAAATTTGTAACTATTATTTATAATTTAAAAGAATAAATTCTAATGAATGTGCTGTATCTTTTTTCTTACTTACAAATTTGTTAAAATTGTTGGTTTTAAAATTATAGTGCTCTATCCATCTATACAGGAACTAGCTATGGAGTCAATACTTGACACAAATGGATATGTTGCTTTTGAACAATTTTATGACTTTTGTAACCTGTTGAAATATCAAATACAACTGATAATGATATATCCCATTGGGGGTGGGGGAATAGTAAAATGCATTTATTCAGATACTCAATGAGACAAAAGATGGAAAATGTAAGTGCTCTTCCTGCTATTATCATGTTAATCAAAAATATATGGAGAAAACAACTACAAATTAAGTGAAAATCCAGATGCCAGAAGCATAAAGCATTTTACTTGGCCTCGACATAGTGAAGTTTAAAGTATACACATTGACATAAATAAGCTTAAGATATATATTATTGTTTTCAGTGAAAGGATGCCACCTTTTTTCATGAAAAAATTTTAAAATACCCAAGAAAATGGAGATAATCACTATTTATCATTGACGCTAAGTATTCAGAGCAATATGCCTCATCACTAGAACCTGCAAATTCACCCAGGAAGCAAGTATCAAACTGTGTTAAATACAATAACTTCATGTCACTCATTTCACTGCTGTGTACAGATAGATCCGGACACACACATCTGCTTACATTTAAACACATATAAATGTAACATAAATGTTTTCTATAGAAAATCTAACTTATTTAATAAAGGTGATTGTTTTAATAATGAATATGTTTTGTGTATTCACTTCAACAATAAGGCAATCTAGTCAATTCCACCAGTCTGTGAAGAAAATCATTCCTGACATGAGTACATTCAGCCTGTGAAGACAGTCTTGAAATTGTTACTTTTGAACATAAATATTTCTCTTTTTGTATAATTGATAGCATATTTTCTATAATAATGACTAATTTGCTATTAACTGCACCAAAAAGGTAAAGCAAATAAAAGTTGTTTCCAGAAAAAATAATGGATAAGTAGTCCTTGGGAAAATTCAAATTTTACAGTTAAAATTTATACTCTTAAATGTGATACTGACCCCCCAGGGCAGTTGCATGTAGACTCATTGATACATTCTTCACATAAACTTCCATTTTGACTTGGTGGTTTGTCCCAGTACTTGGTTTTAACTGCTCATTTTTCAGGTTACGTAACAAAAACCCAAAGAATACAAAGTTGGTATATGCCGATAAGGCAGAAGTATTTAAATACACAAACACTAAGTTTTGTCTTCTTAATGATTTTGTGTATTACTGGACATGGTTTATTATAAAATGCATGGTTTCAAAATAATTCATGTCTGTTAATATTTTACACTTTCAAGTACCCAAAGTGATACTGACTTTTCTTTCTCCTCTATTCTCAAAAACTTAAAAATTAAATTGTAATATATATTACAATTTTCCTTGTCTTTGCCTATGTAAAAGTATAACCTCAGCACTATTTGTTAATCTATTTTATTTTTCTGTCAAAAGTCAATAGATGTTATACTTCTTGCTCTTTTTGGCATTGAACTTTAAAGAGAACAAGTCTTATTCTATAGTAAACTTTATTTTTATTTTTTAAAAAATATTTTAAGCTCAAGATAGTGAATTAAATACATTAATATTGGTCTCACAATTTCAAATTATAATTTTAAATGTCTTATACAACTTAAAAATTGGCTTATATATATTTTATCTTCCATTATTATTCTTTAGCATTTGTTTTGGTTTTATTTAGTAATCCATGTTAGCAGTTCATTGACTCTCCTTCTTATTAATAACCTCTCATTTTTACTATTGCCTTTATGTTTAGTAAAAATCTTCCATATTTATTCTTCACATCACAATTTTGACTTTTATACTCATTCTACTAACTGCTTCTAATGGAGATTTTATTTATTCTCCTGTATTAATCTTTAGCCGTATTATTCTCATATGTTATTCAGATGACTATTCTTACTTTGCTCTCAGTCTTCATAACTTTTTTCATAGTGTACTGTATATTCATTTTTTAAGAGAAGAAAACAATTGTGTCAAACTAGCTTCTTTAATTTCTAGCAGATCTTGTAAAAAAGTATACTTTCCTACTGCAATATTATGAAGTTTTCTTCCTCTATGTTGCAAAATTTTATGGGCCTCATATTGACCTTTATGTGAATTAATATAAGAAAAATCCTAAACAATCTTAACAGTTGGCTACAAAATAGTACGTTAATTCTGTTTTTTGTCTTCTTGCCATTTCCTTGTCCACTATTGGAACTTACCTGAAGGTTTTTACCTGATAGACTGAATAATACAATGTTTTGTGCCCATTTAGTGCACCGATACTGCAAGAAGAATGGAGACATAATGGAGTCATTGATATTCTCTGCCACCAAATAATACACAGCATGTTTCCTATGTGGATGTGAGTTCTGTCTGTGCCTCAGGCAAATTTCATATTGTGAGCTGTGCCTCATACACTTCATGAAGAATAATGACTGATAGAAAAAATACATGTCCTCAAAGAGAAATTGAGCCCAATTTCATGTTTTTCAATCTGCTAAAAATAGCTTAAGGAAATCCTGGCTTCTGCCATTTCATTTTCAGTAATATGCTCTGTTTTCTCTTACATTAATGAAGATACTATACTTCTCTTGGAATTGATTTAAAAAGCCAGCAGCTGTCTATTAAGTAGACCTCAATAGGGAATAACATATTGAAAACTAAATTTTTATCATGTGTGCTCATAACTCTATTAAAATTGAGAAAGTTAGAGTCTCTTATAATTAGCATCATAAATGATATGATGAGAGTCCTTCTATGATTCTTTGAAGATACCTAGACTTACAAATATAGCTAGCTTTAATTATGCCAATATAACTTCATTCATCATTCATATTCAGTGTACGAATAAGAAAGCCATAACTACTCAATAGTTTTACACGTATAATTAATCTCTGTGACCTTATTTTATTTGATACCTTGTGCCAAGCTAAATAAATATGTAAGAGAAGAACAAACCTGACTTCATGTTGGATCTATTCTTTTGGCTCTAACCTTTGTGCTCTCTTGTCTCTGCTTAGTTATGCTGGCTCTGAACCTTTTTAAAAGAATGTTGCCTTTAGCCTAAAATATAAAGTAACCCATTCTCAAGGCTCTGTGTCCCAGGATTGATTATTTTTAATTAAAAAAATTTATTTTTTAAAATTTATTTTACTTACTTATTTTTGGCTGTTTTGTGTCTTTGTTGCTGTGCCAGGATTGATTTTTAAAGGTATAACATTTTCAATTCATATACAGATAAAAAATTTCAGAACAGAGAATAACGTTTGTCTGGTTGGAGGTTTACAGGAACATCATTACCAGACCTACATAGACAGCTGCAAGAAAAAAGGATTATCACATCCCCTGGGGGGTGGGAGGTCTGGCTGGCACCAAGAAGTTGGCAACAACCAGCCACACTCCCTCCCCTTTTGGTATAAAAGAAGCCTGAATTCTAACTCGGGGAAGATTCTAATTCTAATTCTAATTTAATTCTAATTCTAACTTTGGGACACTAATCCATCATCTCAGTCTGCTGCCTTTCTGAATAGTCTCTATTCTTTGCCCCAAATAACTCATCTCTCAATTTATTGGCTTGTTGTGCAGTGAGCAGTACAAGTGTGGACTCAGTAACAAGTACATTTATGGAAGCATAAATAGATAGGTTGGTAGGTGGATGGATGAATGATAAATAGATAATACATTATTTTGTTACAGCACATTTTAAAATGCCTAACAGGGCTTCTCTGGTGGCGCAGTGATTAAGAATCCACCTGCCAATGCAGAGGACATGGATTCGAGCCCTGGACCAGGAAGATCCCACATGCCACGGAGCAACTAAGCCTGTGCGACACAACTACTGAGCCTACGCTCTACAGCCTGCGAACCACAACTACTGAAGCCCACCTGCCTTGAGCCCAAGCTCTGCAACAAAAGAAGCCACTGCAATGAGAAGCCTGTGTAACTGCAATGAAGAGTAGTCCCCGCTCACCACAACTAGAGAAAGCCTGTATGCAGCAATGAAGACCCAACGCAGCCAAAAATAAATTAATAAATAAATTTATTTAAAAAAATGCCTAATATTGACAGATTGTTTATGAAGCAATAAATGTGGATTATTCTGTAGTTTATCATAATATATTTTAATAATTCACCTTTCTTTGTGTAGCATTCATACTGGAGGTGTTATGTTCCTAATTAAATGAAAATGCAGTGAAATATTATCTTGAAAATCAGGTTAAACCTTTATTTTCTCTTTCTTTAAAATGTGTGTACTCACTATCAGTATTTGATGTTTTCTGGGTGTGTCTTAGGTCTGGGCAAATTGGAATAACTTCTCTATGCCATATCTTCTGATGTGACACAGAAGATATGTCAACCTTTATTTTTCTGTTTAAAGATCTCACTAACATTAATGTACTCCCTTAAAAGAAAAGTATTTCAAAATAATTTTTGAAACTCAACATTCCTATACAAACACTAAAAATAATGGTAGTTTGGAAAATTATTATAGACCTTCAGGTATATAAATATAAATAAATATAAAATATATATTATTTTATATTTTATAAATATAAAATATATACAAAATTTAAAACAACAAAAGGACTAATTGGAAGATTGGATATACTGTCTGTGTCATTTTCTAATACATTATTTTTTGGCCTGAATCTCTGAAATATGACTCTGCAATCATTTCATTGTTATTTTTACTGAATAGTTGTCCATTTTTTAAAATAGAATTTAAATTAAAAAACATCGGTTTCTTATTCATGAGACCAGCTCAGGATTACCTTTAAATTGTAGCCAAATAACAGAATATAAGAAGTCACATCATTTTCCAAGGAATACAAAAACAAAGTATTTTTTCTTCTGTTAAATTTCTGGCTGCTGTTTTATAATACTTCTTAGATTTAGTCAGCATTTTTGAAGCTTGTGCAGATTAGAAATCTCTTAAGAACTGCCCTGACAGCAAGAAAAGCCCTGTTATCTTCTATTCATAAAAATGATTATTTTGGAGAGGCACTTTCCTTCAGTAGCTTTGGAAGCTTGTTTATATAATGTACCAACAGAATATGATTTTCAGAGAAATTAGAAAACTACAAAAATATAAAGAAATTATGCAGTATCTACCCATATGGAAATTAATAAATAAAAGGAAATTCCCTAAATACACATATTCAGAATATTACTGGATAATCAAGTTGGACATGAGTGCAGAAGTAACTCAGTACCTGATGGAAAGATAATGTAATTTGAGAACTACATCATTTAATGTATAATGATACGCAGAAAAAAAAGAGGAAAAAACAGGAACAAAAACTCCCCAGATATGGCTGGAACTTACACATTATTTATCAATATTTTGGATGGTGACCAAATTGTCATCACTGGCTGCTTTGGCCTTTATCCATCTTGAGGCTGCCTGGATAAAAACAAATGCTTCCTGGGATAGCAAAGCAACCAGGTAGTGAAATCGAAATTCTGAACCACCTCAAATATTCTTCCTCACCACTTCCTCACTGTACCTGTTGATATTGTAAACATAGAAAATATCAAGTTAGAAAATATCAAAGTATTATAAACACAGAAAATATCATTTTTCTAACTGTAACAATGTCATTTTGATACCGAAATCTGTATTTAAAACATACATGTTTATCTCAATCTCTGTTCTCATTTACTCTCATTTGGTGTTTGCTCAGTTGCTAAATAATGGAAATTATTGTACTCTAGTCATGTATCACACTTTCATATTAACAATGAAGACCTGTGGATTATCTCAATCTCTGCCAATTATAGACTTCTTGCTGTCACTTGTTTCTTATTTATGGGTACCTTGCCTTTCACAGGGCCTTTTAAATCTTGGTTTCACCCCATTCATCCTTCGAGGCTCAGCTCAGATAATATGTTCTCTAATCTCACAAGCAAAATTATTGACTACCCCCCAAGACAGAGTCTTCACTGAATTAAAAAAAAGTTTCTATTTATTTTAAATTAAAAATTAAGACTCAGAAACCCATGGAAATATACATATATTTTCAAATTTTTTAAATTAATTTTTATTGGAGTATAGTTGCTTTACAATGTTGTGTTAGTTTCTACTGAACAGTGAAATGAATCAGCTATACATGTACATATATACCCTCTTTTTTGGATTTCCTTCAATATTGATAAAACTATGTTATCAATGTACTTAAGATTCATTGAAATGAAAACCAAAAAAAAATCTTACCTAACAAGTAGTAATAGTTCTTTCTTTCAAAGAACTAAATGAACTTTGAATGAAGAGAAAAGAAAAATACCAAAATAAATTATCAGTAACATGGTACCTATCTATGTTGGGTAGTTTCATATTGAAATTGGGAAACAGTTTTAAATTCTTTGTGATCTTGGGCTTTTTGATATTTAAGTAGGGTCTGTAGTTTTGTGTTATTTTTGTTTGTTTGGATGGCTGCTGCTTTGTTAACTGGTTTATTGCTGGTTTTTAACTTCACTGGGAAAATGAAAGGTAATGAAATTAAATAAAGCCTGGAAACACTGAAAACAAAATTTCTAGAAACACACGTAAACTTTTAGGGAGTGATGGTGGGAATGGGACAAAAACGACTGGTTCATGGGAGATGAAGCACAAAGTAAAAGAGTAATCATGATCTTGAAGTGTCTTTCGGAAGTAAAGCACAAGCAACCGACAAAAGTTTTTAAATAAATATTTTAAAAATAAATAAATATAAACACACATAAAAGTCCATTATTGTATGTCTATACAAAAGTACTTAAAAATTATAAAAGTAAATAAAAGCAAATGTTACTGTATCATATGGCTATTGTGCCATATTATTACTTCCCCCTTTATTTCTATTTAAATGTTTTAAATTGGAAATGGAAAGATTCCATCTTATTTATTATCTACTTAATACCAAGCCAACACCATGTGGCATGGAGACACAAAGTCCCATGAAATTCAGAAACACGAAGATGACCACTTTTACCACTAGCATTGTACTTGATCCTAGAAATTTGACCAAACAGCACTATAAAACCAGTTAAGTAAATTTTTTAAATCTACTCTTTTTTGTAGATAATACTATTATCTCCCTGGAAAGAGAAGTGTAACTGTCTTTATAAGAACTGTGATTAATTAAAGACACATTTCCCAGAAAGAAAAAAGAAATGATGAAAAACCTGTAAAAAGTATTCCAAATATAATTTGGAATACTCAAAATTTTTTATTACTCCATGAAATCAAAATCAGATACAACTTTGTGTTTCAGATTGGAAAAACAATCAGATGGATATGGAATGTTTTTATTACCAGCTGGGAAGTAAGTTATATGAATTATTTTTAGTATATACCAATGGTAAGTACTATGTAATGTGTGGTTTAACTATATGAAAAATGTGTATATAATATATATTGAATGATCATATAATGGATAACTGTAATATTCAGTCTTGAAATATAAAATAATAGATTGCTCTTTGATAATGTGTATACATATACATATGTATATATACATATATACCCAAATAATTAAAATACCAAATTACATTTTCTCTTAGTAATGATATTAGAAGAGTTAAGTTTCATTCTTTATTCTATTTTATAAATAGAATACAGTACAATTGCTGATTAACATTGTATTTTCACTGAATTCTGAATGAATTCTGAATGAATTTCTGAATTCTGATGAATATATGTATATGTTTTTCCTAAGTCAGATACAACTATTCCAACAGCACTAGCACATTTTATGCTATCTTATTTTTACTAAAAACATGTTTGAAATGTGAAATGTGAAGTAATGGGAGAAACTTTATAGCAAGCTTACCAGAATTTGTGCACTCAAATATATTTTCATCCTTAAAAAGCTAATCTGGATGGCCATACGTTTATTCCAATGATATCATCATTTCCATTTTTAGAACTTATCTTTTTAAATTTCCGCCAAAAGCTTCAGCATATTACTTTAGATATCGAATAGGGAAAATATTTTTTTCATTTTAAGATGGAAGTCCAAATAACTTCTAGAGTTGGGTCTGCTTAATAAAATGGGATATTATACTGCATGACAATTTTTTCATTATTTTATTTAAAGTTAGGTGTGATTTAAAAGTGACAGTTATGTTTTCTTTCTGTATTGTCTCCATACTGATTTTTATAAGGCAATTATAATAAATAAGTTTTGAAATTATTATGAACATCACTTCAATGTAAGACCAAGCATAAAATCTCAAATAACATAAATTTTAATGCTTAATCTCTGATATTTTTGTATCAAAAGCTGCCTTTTTACTATGTAGCCCCTGTGAAATTTGTTCTCTATGATTTACAAAGAATATAATATGGTTGTGATTTTACGGTTTTTTTTTCTTTAATCTTATTAATGTGAGGGCATTAAACTGACCTCTAAAATACTGAAACAAAATTTTGTTTTTAAACTAGGAAATATTTGGCACTCAGTTTGCTTAGGCAGCCAAACAGTAGGCTGAAGGGGGTACTGAAGCTGTTTAGGCACTATTATTGGGAGGTTATGGTTGCCTATTTTCTCTTCAGACCTTTGACATATACATTATATTCTTAGTGGTGCAGCCTGGCCTTAGCATCCTTATTTGCGTGAGCCAAAGCTGTCTAGTCAGCCATGTAATTGCCCAAAGAAGCAATCCTATTATTCCAAGGGAAGATATTTTTACTTTGCTAAATGAGAAAGCAAGCTACAATACTGATCATTAGACACATTTGAGATATGTTAAATAAATGTATTAACCATCTTATCCACTAGACAATTTTATTTCAAGAAACACTTGCCTGTAAATCCTGGGAAACATTTGCCAAGGAAATAGCCACGCAAATGTGTACCTGTTGCTCAATTTTTGCTGGGTGCAGATTTACAATCTTCAGTTTCTATTTCACAGATGTGTCTTTCACATCTTTGCAGAGAGCTACAACTGCAGGTGTGTAAATGGGTCAGGCAGAGGCCTTGCATTGATGTGCTCTGGTTTCCTAAGCAGTCATCAACATTGAGTATACCGACTCTAAACACATGACCAAGAAAACAGCTGCATCTGAAAAGCAAAAAACCCAATTAGTCATATAATTTAACGTATTTAAATGTTTATCGTATATTTACTTAAATCCACAGGATGAGAACATATTAAAGAAGGTTGTGTGGTGTACTTTTAAAATATTCTTGTAGGAAGTGGCCATTCTTGGCAAAATTTAATTTTGTTTATCGTGCAGAATGATGCTTGAAAAGAACTTTGGCAACAAACAGATCTAGACTCAATTACGGGTCCTGCCACTTAACTGCTATGTGACATGCTGAGGTGAAATGATGGTGCGTGTGTGTCAGGATTTTTGCAAAAATGTGCTGGAAAGTTCTCTAGCGTGAGTGCCTGAAAATTATGACAATTTTTGATAGTAGTATAAATGCCGGACATTAAGCTTTTGATTACCAAGGCATTCATTTCAAAGACATTCATCTGAAATAAACACACTGACAGCTACACAAGTACATAAAAAGCCAAGCCAAGCCCCTACCCCTCATGAACTTTCCCACTTTAGAAAGCCCTGTTTGACCTTGATAAATAACCTTTAGTGGGGACCCTGCTTTTCCCTTCCTGCTCTTTAATTCCCACATTCATATTTTAAATTCACTAATAGAATGAACACTGAAGCCACTAGGCACCCCACCCCGGACCCCAGTAAAAGCAGAACCCCAGGTCTTCTCTGTCTCTTTACCTGAGCTGCGACTTTGCTGTGTGGCCCAGGAGTGCCATCTACCCTCCTCCACAATTAGCTGTCTTATTCCCTCTGAATTCTTATCACCAGTATATATGTTAGTATATGCCAGTTCCTAGCACAGAAAGAAGGACCCAAGAAACCTTGTTCAATGTGTAATGATTGAATAAATAAATGAGGTGCTGGAAAGACACTCAGAATTTGCAGGGAGTGGGGAAGGTGATAAGTAGATTATTACAATATCTCTGAGGTTGGATTAAGTACAAATATTCTGGGAATTATTAAGAGAGGAAATTAACCTTTCTTACAAGATGGGATGATGAGGCAGGAGGAGAGTTATTGTATATTGTGTGTGTGTGTGTGTGTGTGTGTGTGTGTGTGTGTGTATTATTACACATAATGGATTATTCAAACTCAATTTTTCACTGAGTGCAATTATTCATTAAAGATATAGATGAAGGGCGTCCCTGGTGGTGCAGTGGTTAAGAATCCGCCTGCCTGGGCTTCCCTGGTGGTGCAGTGGTTAAGAGTCCGCCTGCCGATGCATGGGACACAGGCTCGTGCCCCGGTCTGGGGGATCCCACGTGCCGCGGAGCGGCTAGGCCCGTAAGCTATGGCCACTGAGCCTGCGCGTCCGGAGCCTGCGCATCCGGAGCCTGTGCTCCGCGACGGGAGAGGCCGCGGCGGTGAGAGGCCCTCGTACCTTAACCAAAAAAAAAAAAGGATATAGATGAAGGGCAATGCCAACTATTTTTCAGATAATTCTTTAAAAGCTATATTGGAATTTTTAAATATCTATATTTCTTGAGTACATGAATGCAATTCATTGAGTCATTTAAAATTTTTTAAGTATAGATTTCAATGATGTTGAAAATCCTGATGAGACTTTAATAGCATACAAACAAAATTAATTCCTATGGTAATTTCAATTTAGCCAATATTTTCTAGTAGTTTTTAATGTGGTTTTCTCTATTTGAAGATAATTGTGAAATATAGTCTGTGTTTCTTGAAAATTATTGAAAATATCTATAGGTTTAATGGTGAGAGCCAGATTAGCTATCAACAAAGGAGGAATGTTTTTCTGAAGTTAGAGAGATTCTGGTTTTTAACTTGTATTTTCTTCATTTCATATACACACATCTTTTGAGTACTTCAGTTATTTATTAAGTGTATTGAACAAATATTCTTGGGTCTTCTTTATATGCTAGGTATCACCTTAGGTAATGTGGATTATGATACCATTTTAATGATTATAACATATAATATACCACATTTATTTCTTTGGATATTGCATGTACGTACATATAAGTCATAAGAAAAAGAAAGCATAAGGTGAGAAAGATACCTAAAAAATACTGAAAATTTTTGGTCTAATTTGTTTTGATTTTCAAATATCCCTTGCCAACTATTCCAAGGACACTTAAAATAATCATATAAACACGATAATGAGTTGAGAAGAGCAATGTCAAATCACTCTGTTATTATTAATGAAAATTAACCTACTGAACCTAAGTCATTACACTCATAAAAGTATATGATGGTAGGTGTTTGGAGCCAGCAAGAGTGTCAAAATTCAATTAGTTCAAATCTTTCTTCTTGTCATTGTAAAATACTTGGCCATTTGATGCAGTTTGCCAAGGATCACTGAGATTGTTAATGGCAGGCAGTATAGTGAATGCTTTGATATATTCAAAGCACCAGGCTTGGCTCTAATTTTTTTTCTCTAACTTGTTTTATAAATGATTTTCTCTTTTATATATAATTATAATAAATATATATGTTATATATATATATAAATTTATAAATAATTTTTATTTATAAATAATTTTCTTATCTGTAAAATCATCAGTACTAGATCTACTTCATAGAGGAGGATGAAGTATATTAATTACTGGGCAGGTTACTCTGTCACCAGCTATACCAAGTGTGCTTATGTTTACCTGAAATAAAGTTATAGAACACAATTACTCCCCTTCAATGTCCTTCACTTGCTACCCCCTATGACTCTGCAAAAAAAAAAAAAAAAAAAAAAAAATCTAGGTAAACTCTAAACTGTCACATGGCATATATAAATCTGTCTATATCATGCCTGGTTTAATCACCTTTTATAGATTAATTATTAATAATGCTCATTCACTTTGAAAGGACAAAGGAACACATTAGGTGAAAGGCTGTATGTTAAAAGTATGGTTTCAGTATTAAATATTGTGATTTAATAGTTTTATTCACCATTTAGGTTTTTAATAGAAAAATATTCTAGAAATAGAAGACATTAAATATATTACTTTACGTATTACTCTGAGTCCTAAGATTATGATCCATATGTCTTATATACAGCAGATGCTCCATTAATATTGTTTTACTATGTAATCATAAAACGTATCTTAAAATTGGGTGAGGCTCAAGAGAAAGGTCATCTTAAAAGTTCTGAATAAATAGCTTCAAAAAGTTCATAGTCGAGGGGACCAGAATCAGCGCCAGAGCCCCCGAATCAGCGGCTCCTTTAACCCCGTCCTGTCTGAGCAAAAAACAGACTCCCTCCAGCGACCTACACGCAGAGGCAGGGCCAAATCCAAAGCTGAGCCCCTGTGAGCTGTGAGAACAAAGAAGAGAAAGGGAAATCTCTCCCAGTAGCCTCAGAAGCAGCGGATTAAAGCTCCACAATCAACTGCATCTGTGATTGCATCTGTGGAATACCTGAATAGACAACCAATCATCCCAAATTAAGGAAGTGGACTTTAGGAGCAAGATCTATGATTTTTTTCCCTATTCCTCTTTTTGTGAGTGTGTATGTGTATGCTTCTGTGTGAGATCTTGTCTGTATAGTCTTGCTTCCACCATTTGTCCTAGGGTTCTATCCGTCCATGGTTTTTTCTTTTTTTAAAAATTTTTTTCTTAATAATCAATTTTAATTTTAATAACGTTATTATACTTTACCTTTGTTCTTTCTTTCTTTCTTTCCTTCCTTCCTTCCCTCCTTTAGACAAAGAATCATCCCAAATTGAGGAGGCGGTCTCTGACAGCAAGATCTGTGATTTTTCTCCCTCCCTGCCTTTAAAATGGCACCACATGGGGTTTGTAGTCTGGGTATATGAAATCCCACCCCATTACTCTTCCTTTGCAAAGATGATTTAGCTATTTATAAAATATTATTTTTGTATACAGCTTTTAGAACATGTTCATTAGTTTCTAAAATAATATACAGTGCTTTGATATAGCACTGAATGTGTGAATTAACTTGGGAAGAATTGGTATCTTGGCCAGTTTATGGCTTAATATCTAAGTCAGTAGGTTATATTTCAATGTGTTCAGAACATCTATTATTTTATTTTTTTAACTGAAGTTAATAGAGTAATAGAGATTTTTATAGATAGCTTGAGCATCTTTTGCAAGTTAATTCTAAAATTTTGTATATTTTTTGCTATTATAGTAGGTGATATACAATAATTTCTAGATATTATGACTGATATATAGGAATTAACATTATATGAATTATATATTAATTTTAATTTTATATGAATTTTATATGAAATACTGCTATATGAAGTATTTACATTTGCCATCTTTGCTAGGTGCTAGTTTAGTATTAATTTATGGGACAATGTTAAGAAGTCATAAAATTATTGGTAATTTTAACTGCAAAAATTGCAAGACATTTTGCAAATAAAAGAAAAATTACCATAAACAGAGCAAAACACAGTCAGAAAAAATGCATTTACATTACAGAATAAAGGCTTTTTTTAATAAACAAAAGATCCTGAAAAATAATTGTTTTTTTAAAACAAATATTTATTGACCTGTACTTGTGTCAGTTGTGACTGACTTCTTTACCACAGCATAATGTTTTCAAGGTTCGTTCATGTTGTGACATGTATTAGGAATTCATTACTTTTTATTGCTTGGTAATATTCCATTTCATGAATGTAATGCATTTTATTTTCCATTTATCAGCACTTGATAAACATTTGGGTTGTTTCAAATTCTTGACTATTATGAATAAAACTTTACAAACTTTAATGTAGAAGTTTTTGTATAGAAACATATTTTCATTTTTTTGGGTATCTCCTAGAAATTGCTGGGTTTTATGGAAATCTATAACTCCCCTTTTCAAAGTACCTGCATCCACCATTTTATATACCAGCAGCAGCATACGAGGGTTCCAATTTCTCCAAATCCTCACCAACACCGGTATTTTCTATTAATCTTTCTTTTTGATCATGTTATTGATAATAGAGGGTATAAAGTATTATCTGGTTTTTAATTTTTATTTCCATTATTTTGTCATTAAATAAGTTAGTTGTGTTTTGTCTCTCTCTTTTTTAATTTCTTATTAGTTTGAAGGAAGAAGTTCCATTGTATCTTCTTTCTTCTTTTTGTTTTTGATTGCTTTTATCATGAAGGGGTGTTGGATTCTGTCAAATGCCTTTTTCCCTCTGCATCTATTGAAATTATCATGTCTTCTTTTTCACATTAATATTACATTAATTGATTTTGAAAGTTAAACCAACTTTGCACTTCTGTGATGAATCCCACGTGGTCATGGTGTATAATCTTTGTTATATGTTACTGGATCTTCTGTGTACGATTGTGTTGAGAGTTTTTGTTTTCAGATTAATTAGACATATTGGTCTGTAGTTTTACTTTTTTGTGATGTCTTTGGTTTTTTTATCAATGTAACACTGGCCTCATAGAATGAGTTGAGAAATGTTCCCTCATTTATTTTTAGAAGAGTTAATAATTTCTATTATTTCTGCTTTACATGTTTCAAGTACTCCCCAGTGAAGCTATTTAGTCCTGGATAATTTTTAGTGTGAATCTTTTGTTTGTTCATTGAATTAATAATTCAAACTTTTCACTTAAAAAATCTATTTAGATTTTCTGTTTCTTCTGGAGTCAGTTTCAGTCGTTTATGTTTTTCTAGGAATGTCTCCATTTCTTCATAGTTACCTAGATTTTTGGATATACAGCTGTTCATTATGTTTCCTTATAATCCTTTTTCTTTCTGTAATTTCAGAAATAATGCTCTCTTTATCATTCCTAATTTTAGTAATTTGATTCTTCTCTCTGTCTTAGTATAGGTAAGGATTATTCATTTTGTTAATCATTTCAATAGATAGACGTTGGTTTTGTTGATATTCTCTCTTCTTTATCTATACTCTATTTAATTCATTTCACTCTACAGTTCATTATTTCCTTCCTTTCTACATTTTCCATCATGTTAAATTAGAAGTTTAGGATATTGATTGAGATTGTCCTTGTTTTTTACAGCTATAATTTATATTCTAAGCACTGCATCACCTACATCACATGGGTTTTGACATGGGTTTTGTGTCTTCATTTTAATTAATCTCAATTGATTTCTATGATGATTTATTTTTGATTAATTGACATATGAATTGTGTTAATTTCCACGTTTCTGTGAATTTATCAAATTGCTTATTGTTTTTGATTTCTAATCTCATTTCAGGGTGATCAGAAAACATACTTTTTAAAAATTTCAATATTTTTAAATGTATTGCAGCTTGTATTAGTAAATGATCTATCTTGGAAAATGTTCCATGTGCATTTGAGCATAATGTTATTCTGCTGCTGTTGACTGGAGTGTTTATCTACTCATTCTACTTGATTTATAATGTCATTCCAATGTTCTGTAGACTTGATGTTCTCCTGCCAAGTGTTGTGTCCACCACTGAAAGTACAGAAATGGAGTCTTCAGCTATTCTTGTTGAATTGGCTATTTCTCCCTTCAATTCAGTCAGTTTTTATTTCATGCATTTTGGGTCTCTGTTGTTAGGTGCATATGTTTATAATTGCTACATATTCTGATGGATTGACTCTTTTATCATTATAAAATGTTGTTCCTTTTCTCTAGTGAACATCTTTTCTTTTAGAGTCTATTATTTTGATATTAATATAGAAATTCCAGCTTTCTACAGTTGTTGTTTGAACAATATATCTTTTCTCAACATTTTACTTTCAATCTGTTTGTACATTTAAATGTAGAGTACGTCTCCTATAGACAGTATACACTTGTATATATCTAGAAATTATCTTGCCTGAAAAATCTCTCCTTTTCATTGGATTTTTAATCCACTTGATTGTAATGTTATTATTGATATAGTTGGAATTATGTCTGCCATTTCCTTTTTTGTTTTGCAGACATTTTATGTCTTTTTTTAAACCTCTATTCTTCTGATACCACTTCCTTTTTTATTAAGAAAATATTTTTGAGGGCAAAATTTTAATACCTGTAATGCCATTTTACTGTACTGTTTTAGTTATTTTCTTATTAGTTGCTCTGCAGATTACCATATACATCTTAACATATCAGAATCTGTCACAGATTTAATCTCCCAGAGATACTAACTTAATTTTAATGTGATAAAATTATTTCTATATAAGCCTTTATTCTTTATCACCTTCATTTTTGTTCTATTGTTATTTATAATATATAATACACATTACATAACATATAATAACTACATATGTATATGTTTGATGCATGAATACCATTTTAAACAAAAAAAATTTTAATATTATTAAATATCAGTACAATTATCAGTACAATTATAATATTTTGATAAATAGGTGATATTCTTTGTTGAAATGATGAATAAAATACTTGGATATATTAATTTCCTCTTCATAAATAGCTTCTTGTTGACACCTACTTTCTTCATAGTCAGTCGTGTTTTTCAGACACATTTTGCAAAACCATGTGGAAGTACATAGGCACAAGTATCCCTTATCAGCTTCTTTAATCAACCAACTACATCCATTTGCACATATTTATAAAAAATAAGAATTTTGTAATTGTCCATTATATACTAAAATATTACAATTTTTTCTGTTTGAATTTCTTATTTTCCCTATGTATTAAATTCATGTGTTCTTTTAGCAAGGATAAAATATATTCACTTTTAATTTGTATTAAAATTGTTCTCAACAGTCAAATTCATTTCATTCTCAAATTATAACAGTAATACATAAATTGTAAAAAGTTAAATAGATTAATATCCACTATAAAGTTGTAGAAATTTTTAAAGCTTTTATTTAAGTCAAATTTTTTATCGACATTGCTAAAATGTTCACTGTTATGGTGGAAATAGCATTATATTGATAACAAGATCCATGGAAAATCTGTTTCCTTTATCACTAAATATCTTTTCTCCTTGAGTGAGGTATTTGGATCTGCCTTTGAACTGACTGTAACATTTTATTGCATCCCTTATGAAAAATTAATTAAGTAAAATTTTAACACTTTAATTTATATTTGCATGGAAGTCATAATTATACCTATTATTAAAAAAATTACCACTTTAACTATTTTTAGAGATCTTACACAGATATGCCCAATAGATTTACTTGAAAGAATTAGGCAAACTGTCACCAGAGAATTGCACATCTTATGGAAAGCTTAAACTCAGGCATATCTATTCCTAGCTCTCAGAAGAGAGTTCAAAATACAGTAGAACTTTGATAACTTAAAAAAAAAATTTCCTCTGAATGTTTCCATGTTTTCTTTCTTTATTTTTTTTAACTCCATTAAGTTATTTCCTAACAGTAGCAACACAATTAGGAATTTGGTTTTGCAGTGTGATCCTTTAATGACAAATTAATTATTTATAGAGATCTAGTCTCTGTTGGGTAAGCGTTAGATGAGAATCTGTTTTTGCATTTTTCTATTTGGAGCTGAAGTCAACTAAGAATTCTAAATCCACTAAGAAGGAGAACAGGTCTTTGACATGGATAGATGAGGTGTTTTTCAAAAGCTATTTACACTTAATCAATGACTAAAGTATTATAATTGAATTTACATGTTTTCTCTATGTGTTTGTACTTCAGAAAACGCTTATCCCTCACTGAGTGCCTAATCATTCTTACATGCAGAGTATATTTACTGTAAAGTTTCTTAAATTAAAGGAAAATTGTTATAATTGGCTTACAAAGTTAAATAAGCTCTTACATATAAAACACCAGATATTAGCATTTAATGACACTATTTTATTATTCTCTCTCTGTATATATCTACGTGTACATTATATGTATATATGTAATATATGTTTATATACATCTGTACATACATATATATTCATATTATTAATTTTATTTTCTGAAATTTGTGATTGTATTGCATTTTATCCTCAATTACTTTAATGTGTATTCTTATAAAAACAAGGATATATTTTTTCATTACTTCAGTAATATTATCAAAGTTAAGAAATTAACTTTGATTTTAATACTATATTTTGTAACCTGTAAACTTTATTCAAATTTTGCCAATTCTTCTAATACACTATATAAAAATACAATATGTAAATTATTCACTTTCAATACAACTAGCAAATACAAAGCACTAAAACTTCAATTACTCATAAGTAACATATACATAAACACCAGTAATTAATCATTGTGTTTTTTCTCCCTGTTTGTCTGTACTGTCTTGTAGAGATTGTATTGGAAAATTTAAATTTTCCATTATCTCCTTCCATTATCCCATTTACCTTGGAAGTCCTCTTAATTGATTTGCTTTAATTCTAAAAGCAATATAATTTAATTAGTCTTATTCTAAAATCTAATTTGGCTTATGTTCTGTACACATACACACAATATGTTTTCTTGATTTCTTGGTATAAGTTTTTTTAATTTGTGAGGTATTAATATTATTGTACTGTAGCATGCACAGTCCTGTTAAACTGTATGTACAGCCTGCCTGTAGAGAGGAAATTATATGGGTTTTCAAATAAGTAGACGAGACCCAGGCTGCACTGTCCAGTGTGGCCCCTCAGGAGAGAGCCACTTTGTGTGGTTATCTGCTTCCTGTGACACAGACTCTAAACCTGTGTCTGTTACCACAGCTCTGACACTCACTGCCCCACCTGTAACATCTGCCCCATCTTTCCTGTTTGATTGTTTTTCTTGTTTCCTGGTCTGGTCAAGAGTATACAGATAGATCCATTTGGCCCATGGAAACTGTGGAAAAGAGCAATGCTTCCCAGGTACTGCGTAAATACAGAGATTTTGTTTGTCTGCATGTTTTCAATGTAGTCTGGGATGATTCAATAAACACAAGAAAAAAAAGTAGATATTACCAGCTAATCACGCTCAAAGTTTAGAATATGTGAGGCTTCATGTATGCTTACTTTTTGATTTCTACTGAAAACACAAAAAACTTCATAATTTGCTATTTCATGCTGGAGAGAAAAATGTCATACACTAAAGAATCATTGTATTTTCAGTTATTAGAAATCTAGGTCACTAATACACAAAAAAAATCATGACAAAACAATGTTTTAGCAACAAAGAATAATAGTGCAGAATTCAGACTATGGCTAACTAGTATTTCCTATAATTATATGCTTTCCTTTTTGTTTTATTTTCAAATTAATTTATTACTAGGATTTAAGAAAAAAATGAAAGAACCAAATGAAAACGTGTCTAATTTCCTTAACTATGTACAAAAGACCACACTATCTTTTGTCTAAAAATTGTGATATGAACATCTAAATTGCATTTAAAGCTTAGTTAAATGCTTTCGTCATATACTGATGGTGGTGAATTCTTTACTGCAATTATTTACTGTATCTAAAAACCATTAAGTAGTTGCTGGCACTAAGAAATATTTAACTTGGTATTTCAACGGGGTTTCTTATCTATTCATAGCCTAGTCTTCTACTAGAGTTTTAGTTTTCTATAATTATATTTAGAGATAAGAAGAGATCTCTCAGAAAAACTTATAAGACAGTAAATTATATCAGTGGATACTTACTGAGTTGAATCAACCTTGCACATGTAGGGGAAAGATTTTTTGATTTTTCAATATAGAAAATCAAGGAATCTACTTAAAAGGAGTCCATTAACTCTCCGAAATTTTATGAAAAGTAGTGTGCTTGTGTGTGCACAAGCTATCGTGAGGGAACTGTTTCCAGCTTTCATCAGATTTTCAATGAGCATTTTGAGCAAAAAAAAGGTTGAGATCTACTCACCTATGCCTATGATTAGAGTAAAACCTATAATTACAAATATAAGTTACCCTGGAAAACTCAGTGGTTATACATAATACTACATATAATAAAAGTTACATTAGCAATTATAATTGTATTATATTTGTAATTAATAATTTTATTATAATCAATTATTAACTTGTGTAATTGTATAAAACGCCATCATTAAAAAATACACAAAAATAGAATGATATTTTATTTTATTCTTAATATTAAAAATTTTTATTTGAGGCAGAAATGTAATAAAATTTTAAATCTAGGCTGTGGATGATCTTTCCTTTACAAGGAGAATAAAGGGAAAACAAAACTTCCAGAATTTCTTTTTCTGGAAATTCATTACTACTGATGCATATATATTACAGAATATTACTACAAAAAATTAACTTCTGCTGGATAGAAGCTACATGTATAATATTTACAACATACTTTTGAAAAATGTTTTTCATATGCAAGTAAACAACTTTATTTAAATTTGCTATCATTTCATGGAATATCTTGTATGTTTCTATAAATTATTTTGTATAAATTATTTTATATTTTACCATTTTTTGGCCCTTGTTAACTAAATAGATATGCAAAGAGAGTTCAGGGATAAGACTGAGTGACTTTTCTTTGTCATAATATGCAGAAACCTGGATTCTTAGAAAAGTATTAATCAAGTAGAAATTACACTGGACAAAGTTAAACAGGCAAGAAAGACTCTATTCATGACCATTGCAATAGGAGAGAGAAGAAACTCAGCTCTGCTCAGACAATATACATGTGTGTTTTTAAGTACTGGCATGAGCTAGTGGAACAGTATTGGAGAAAATTAGGTAAGACTGACCAACGAGATGTGTGGTGTACACTGAGTTATTCCTGCGTTTGCAAGTGTTTTGCTCTGTGAGTAAGCTAGGCCTTCTGTGTTTGCTAATTGTGTCCTTAACAGAATAGTTTGTGGTCTTTTGGAGGGTCAACAGTGAACAAACACAACATTCTGCAAGGATCCAATTAAAGTAGCCTCATTATCAAAGCTCAGGACCCTATACTGCAAACAATACCCTGCTCTGAGACCACTGGATTTTCTTCTCTCCTACTACGACAGTAACATAGGTACATACAGGTACATTTTAGGAATTTTTTGATTATGTATTCCAATTGGATCTAAAGAGATGAAATCTCGCTCTGTCAACATCACTTCCTCTGGGGAATCTGTAAGAGTATGTTTAGATCCTGTAACATCATTATCCACATGATGTAAATGAGTGATGATTTCAGATGGTCACATCAGTCTGCATTCCATGAACAGAATATTGCTTGAGTCAACTTTTCAAAGTCTTGGGAACGCTTTTGTTGGCCCTGAGCTGGAACCAGCTTCTCTGGCAGTCTGGAGATGTGACACTGCACAGATGCCTGATATGTTTTCTGGTGTTTCTGGCCTTAACACAAACAATCCCCCCTTCCTGTTGTAAGTCATGGGCATCTCTCTAATTGTTATAATTTCTCAAGGACAACCTGCAATTGCAGTGGCCACTCTGGGGGAATTCTGACATGAACAAGATTGTTCACTTGACAGATGCATTAGAACAGAAAGAGAAGAGGTCTCGGGAGCTGTGTCTCCCGTGTCTAATAGAGAGATTACTGTTTAATGCACAGGAATGTGTCAGGTCTTAGTTGCAGCATGCAGGATCTTTGTTGAAGCATGCAGGATCTTTATTTGTGGTGTGGGCTCTTCATTGTGGCATGTGGACTTCTCTCTAGTTGTGGCATGTGGGTTGCAGGGTGCATGGGCTCTGTAGTTTGCGGCAAGTGTGCTCTCTTGTTGAGGTGCACGAGCTCAGTAGTTGTGGTGTGTGGGATTATTTGCCCCACAGAATGTGGGATTTTAGTTCCCTGACCAGGGATTGAACCCAGGCCCCCTGCATTGGAAGGTAGATTCATTATCACTGGACCGCTAGGGAAGTCCTGAAGATAGTTAACTTTTAACAATCATGACTGTATATCTGTCTGAAGCTAGCTTTCCTTCACTTCTTTTTTTTGCTGATTCGTCCTTGTTTGTCCTTAGGAAAATTTTAAATTAATTGATCATAAATAATTTCCTATAATTATATGTACATTCTAGGACTATTGTTCACACAGTCAAAAATACAAGGAGAAGAAAATGTTTAACTGTGTTATATTTGTGTTTTCCCTTTGCCAAAAATTTAACAAAGCAGAAAAAGTGTACCTGTGTGTGCAGGTAATTTAATTAGTCTTTTAGATGAATATAGCACTAGGCCCTTAGAGTTCTGGCATGAACTCAGAAGTCTTGATTTTTTTTAAATATGTGAACACAGAGGTTTATTTATATTTAAAAAAATCTTATGTAATTTCCCAATAACTAAAATAATCCTTAGGCAAATTAGAACAATTTAACTTTTAAAAAAGTGTTCTATTATTGTTTCTCCAGATTGTTTATAATTATAAAAATAAGAATGTGACATGATTGGAATTGTATTTATTTTTTGAAATTTTAATAATGAATATAATTTACACTGTTAAATCTAATTCATTTTCACTGATGTACTGGAGTGTTTTATTGATGATACTGCAAATTATAAGAACTTAACATGATATTGTAAATTACAATTTCCAAATCTTTGGAAGACCTTACACTGATACTAAATTGAATTAATAAATTATCTTTGGATACCTTAATAATTTTTAAGTAAGAAAAATAAACAAATATTTATCTCTAAATATAGTTTTAAATTACTGTGTTTCTTTTTCTTTTTTTTTTTTTTAATTAATTTATTTACTTTTGCTGTGTTGGATCTTCGTTTCTGTGCGAGGGCCCTCCCTAGTTGTGGCAAGTGGGGGCCACACTTCATCGCAGTGCGCGGGCCTGTCACTATTGCAGCCTCTCCCGCTGCGGAGCACGGGCTCCAGACGCGCAGGCTCAGTAGCTGTGGCTCACGGGCCCAGCCGCTCAGCGGCATGTGGGACCCTCCAGGACCGGGGCCCGAACCCGTGTCCCTGCATCGGCAGGCAGACTCTCAACCACTGCGCCACCAGGGAAGCCTTACTGTGTTTCTTATAGAATGGAAATTAAAATGTGCACATGTCATTAAGTGATGTATATTTATGTTTATATAGGTATATTTATGTTTATTTTGCCTAACAAAAAACTTGATAAAGTGTTATAAAATGTGTGGTCATGAAAAAATAAAATAGCTAAAAACTATTGGATTGCTCTCTCTGTGTTTTCTATTAAGTCTAAAAAAGCAAATGTTAATTACTTTATTTAAAGTTGGTAATTATTTTAAAAGAAAACAGAGAAATGGAAATATGTATATAAGATAATATGTGATTTGCTTGTTTCCTAAAGCAGTTACTTAATTATTTAAATTAATATAATATATATTGTTTTTTAATATGCTGATAAAGTCAAAAGTTTCTTAAAGATAAAAACTTAATCATCTATGTGCATAGTTGTGTATCTGTACTTAGCTAAATACATATGTGAAAAAGTATATTAAGCTTAATACATATGTTCATGAATTTTAAAAACATAATGAAAAATATACTTGAGGGCATACGTGAAATTAAAAGTTCTGAAGAGTTTGAAGTCTGTTTGCCTGTATTTGTAATGCCTCTCTAGATGGTTGTATATTATGTACAAAAAGACTTGCATTATTTTTCATAAAGTTGGCTCAATATTAATGGATTTATGCATAATGAAAAGAGCTTACAAATCTTTACTGAAAATTTTGTATGAATGATACACCAAACAGAAAATTAAAATTTGGTTTTTGTTTATATAAAATGACCAAATTAGGTTGTGTCCAGACAAGAGAGGTTACAAATATTAGGTTAACTCTCTAAACTTTTTGGAAAACTCCTTAATCATTTTGACAAGAAGTTCCTTATCTACTTAAAATTAAAATTCTAATTTTTTTCCTGTTGTGTTGTTTGGAAATATCTATTTTGTACATGGTAGAGGTAAGATTGGGAAAAAGAGGGCCATTCTTTGTATCTTTGCCGTAAGTCCCACAGTTGTTAGTGGTAAGACTGACCAGAGACTAGAAATCTTCCAGAGATTTAACTACATTCCAAAGACAAGGGTAGTTATTTACAATCTTTAAACAAAAAAGTGGCATTATCACATCTGTGTTTGACTGTCTTTAAATCAGTCTGTAAGTTATAACATAAATAGGAGACAGAAGACTAGGAATAAAGTGATTCTTAAAACTCTTTATTACCTCTCTATATTATAAATATAAAAAGTAAAAAGATTTCCAAGTACATTGTTGAGAATTTGTTTATGAAGTTATATTTAAGCTATGCACATCTCGAACATTGAATTTGCAAGCTTCACATTTCTAGCATTTTTCAGACAATTATGAGTTAAAGAGGCAATAAGAAGCTACTACAGAAAGGTACCTCACCTTCCTTGTTCCTTCACGTAGGAACCAACACACATGACCAAGGGCTTCGGATCGGTTCAGACTGACAGCACCTTCCATGCAGCTGCAAGCGAGAAAGAAGTAGCTGCCAGTAACCACTTCACGATTTTCACCTTCTGATTCTTACAAACAAAGAGATGAAACATTAAGTAACCTTTCACACACTTGAATTCACATTGAATTATTAAAGGCAGTTGTCACATTACTTGATAAATGCAATTTGACAACACCTACACAAAATAAGCTTCTACGTTTGTAGAATATTAGATTTAAAAGAGACCTAAAACAGAATAAGGCCCAACCCTCTCATTTAACAAATGGACTAAGAAATACAGCAAGAGAATAAGACACAGTTTCCAGGCCATGCTATTTAAAAACAATCAAATGCCAAATAAACTTCCAATTAATATTTATAAAAATAGTGTAATAATGATAAACAATACATTTTACACAAAAAATGTTTGCTGTTCATCTATTGTAGTTGTACAGGGAACCATTTCAAAAGAAATTTGGAAAAATTCCTTAAAATATTTATAATAGAAAAATGGTCAGTACCTTATCCTAGGTTCCTGACAAGAAGGAAGAAAGTCAGGGAATATGAGTGTGTGTGTGTGTGTGTGTGTGTGTGTGTGTGTGTGTGTATACGTAGGTATAGACATACATAAACACATTTATACATATACATATATAATGCAGCTACTTCATGATCTGATGTTAAATATAATATCTGTGACACAATAAAGAATGAAATTGCTAAGAAGCAAAATAATGTGACGTATAAAAGCAGACACAGAGATAACCCAGGCTTAGCATTATACTAAGACTGTACAATATCTGTGGTAAATGTGTTGAAGTATCTATAGGAAAAGATGAAAATAACTGGTAAACAGATTTGGAATTATGGAATGAGAGATTTGGAAACTGTGAAAAAAAGTAAAAACCCAAATGGAAATATTAGAATTGTGGGGAGAAAGGAGTTAATTTAGTCGAGCTGAGCACTTCTTATCTTTTATTAGTGGATGTAACATTTCCAGGTAATGAAAGAACATGGGGGACCTGATACAATCTCCTTGTGCATATAACTAAACCTCCTATAAAGGAGACTAAAATATTTCTTAGGGAGATAGTATTTATCTACAAAACCCTCTAGCTGATAGCCCTATTTTAGAATTGTTTCTAATTTACAAACCTACAATTCGTGAGACATGACTTCTTGCAAAATATCATCTAAATTATGCAAAGTACAGATGAATTATAAATAGAGAGGGTTCACAAGCTGAAATCTCCCTGCTGTGTGCAGACCTCATTTAGATATCTCACCTATCACTCTGGGAAAAAAAGGAAGAAACTAGGAAGCCATGCAGAATGTTTCAAACTATTTTCAGCCTTACCAGTGTAACTTGACTGCTTGTATTCTTAAGATTATAAAGTATTATTACGATATTAGTAATAAAATAATCAATGGATAGGATTACCAGAAGATCAGGCACAAGAAAGAGAAGTAAATTAACAAAATTCATATAAAACCATAAAGTACACCAAAACGCAAGCAAAGAAACAAACTAAACAATAAACAAACAAAAAACCTTGCGCAAGAAGAATAAAGCTGGAGTCTTCACACTTCCTGACTTCAAAATATATTACAAAGCTAGTAATCAAAACAATATGATACAGGTATAAATACAGACACATAAATTAATAGAACCAAATAGAAATAAACTCAAAAATAAATGGTCAAATGCTCTTTAACAAGGGTGTGAAGACTACACAGTGTTGAAAGGTAGTATCTCCAACAAAATTTGATTGAATTTGGTATATGCAAGAAAAAGAAGGAATTGGACCCTTATCTTAATTACACAAAAATAAACTGAAAATGGCTTAAAGACTTAAAGGCAAGTCCTGAAACTATAAAACTCCTAGGAGAAGACACAGGAAAAAGCTTCATAATTTTTGTCTTGGCAGTGATTTCCTGGATATGATACCAAAAGCAGAGGTAACAAAAGCAAAAATGAACATGTGGGGATACAGCCAATTGAAAAGCTCCTGAACAGTAAAGGAAACCATCAGCTGAGTAAAAAGGCAATCTGGAGAATGGGGGAAAATATTTGCAAACCATCTATTTGATAAGGGGTTTATTATATATATATATGGAACTCACACACTTCAATACCAAAAAAAAGCAAAGAACCTGATTAAAAAATGGACAAAGGATTTAAATAGACATTTCTCCAAAGACATACAAATGGATGACAGGTATATGAAAAGATGCTAAACTTTACTAATCATCAGGGAAAGGAAAATGAAAACCACAATGATACATCATCTCACACCTCTTAGTATAGCCTCTATCAAAAGAAAAACAAACATAGAAAATAACAAGTGATGGTGAGGAGTTGAAGAAATTGCAACCCTTATTATACTGTTGGTGGGAACATTAAATGGTGCAGCCACGATGTAAAACGCCATGGAGTTTTACCAAAAAGTTATAAATAAAACCACCATAAGATCCAGCAATACCACATCTGAGTATTTATCCAGTAGAATAGAAAACAGCATCTTGTAGAGACACCTGCACTCCCACACTCATTGTAGCATTACCCACAATAACCAGGATGTGGAAACAACCTTAATGTCCATCAGTGGATAAACAAACAATAAAAGTATGTACAGATCTTCCTCAACTTACAGTTGGAGTTATGTCCTGAAAAAAACATCATAAGTCGAAAATACTGTAAATCAAGAATGCATTTCATATACCTAACCTACAGAATTTCATCGCTTACCCTAGCCTACCTTAAATGTTCTCAGAACATTCAGAACATTAGCCTACAATTGGGCCAAATCATTTAACACAAAGCCCGTTTTATAATAAAGTGTTGATTATCTCATTTAATTTATTAAATACTGTACTGAAAGTGAAGAAAAGAATGGTTATATGAATACAGAATGGTTGCGGTGTATCAATTGTTCACTGCTGTGATTACATGGCTGACCTGCAGCTGCAGATCACTGCTACAGTCCAGAATCACTAGAAGTATCCTACATAGCATACTGCTAGCCTGGGAAAAGATAAAAATTCAAAATATGACGTACAGTTTCTGCTGAAAGCATATCACTTTTGCAACATTGTAAAGTTGAAAAATCTTGAGTAAGATTTTCATTGTGAGTGAAAAAATCATTGTAAGTCAGAGACTGGCTATATCTGTACAGTGGATGATTACTCAGCCTTAAAAAAGAAGGAAGTCCTGCCATATGCGACAATATGGATGGACCATGAGGACACCATGATAAGTGAAATAAGCCAATCCCTGAAGTACAAATATGGCATGATCTCATCTGTATGTCATCAATGTAGTGAAACAAATAGAAACAGAAATTAGTATAGTAGTTGCCAGCAGTGGTGGAGGGGAAAATAGGGAGTTGTGCACTGAGTTTGAGGCTTCAGTCATGCAAGATGAAAAAGGTTCTACAGGTCTGTTCTCCAAAAATGCACATATATTTAACATATTTTATGGTACACTTACAATTTTGTTAACATGGTAGATTCCAATTTGTGTGTTTTATTTATTTATTTTTTAACCACAAAGAAAGTTCCTTGTTGTGACAAAATTAAGAACAAGAAAATCTCCAATCATTGATTATTATAATTCTGAGATTACTGTGTGATCTGTTGGATACAGGTTTTAGGTTAAGCAACCAGTCATTATTAACTTGAAATATCTCATTGTGAATATATTTGAATTAGAATAAGGTCTAATGTAAATCAAAAACTGGAATAAAACAAACACATACACTGAGCAATACGAGACCTAAAATTCTAATTCCAATCTCAGCAATCTGAAGTCATTATTTTTCAATGCTTTGATTTATCAGATGGGGATAAATTGTCCTATTTCTTAGTGCTCTTCTAATAATACAATATTATAAAGTACAGTATGTTAAAATAATGGAGAATTATACAAATAAACAATAAGATTATTTGGGCAATGGTTTTCAAGTTGGCAGTATAATTATAAAAATAGAGAATACAGGAGTGCTGTTTTCTTATCTATGCCACTGGTTGCCTTGGACAAGTCATTTAATTCTTTGTTTTATGCCAGAATATCAAGAGAGGGCCAGTACTTTTTTTTTTTTTTTTTTTTTTTGCAGATAGGATAGGTTAACTTTTTTTTTTTTAAACATCTTTATTGGAGTATAATTGCTTTACAATGATGTATTTGTTTCTGCTGCATAACAAAGTGAATCAACCATATATATGGGGATATATATATATATATATATTCCCATATCATCTCTCTCCCACCCTCCCGATTCCACCCTTCTAAGTGGTCACAAATCACCTAGCTGATCTCCCTATGATATGGGGTTTCTTCCCACTACCTATTTATTTTACATTTGGTAGTGTATACATGTCCATGCTACTCTCTCCCTTCGTCCAGCTTCCACTTCCCCCTCCTTGTGTCCTCAAGTCCATTCTCTACGTCTGCATCTTTATTCCTGTCCTGCCCCTAGGTTCTTCAGAACCATTTCATTTTTTTTAGATTCCGTATATATGTGTTAGCATATGGTATTCGATTTTCTCTTTCTGACTTACTTCACTCTGTATGACAGATTCTATGTCCATCCACCTCACTAAAAGTATCTCAATTTTGTTTCTTTATATGGCTGAGTAATATTCCATTGTATATATGTGCCACATCTTCTTTATCCATTCATCTGTCTATGGACACTTAGGTTGCTTCCATGTCCTTACTATTGTAAATAGAGCTGCAATGAACAATGTGGTACTTGACTCTTTTTGAATTATGGTTTTCTCAGTAGTGATATTGCTGGGTCGTACAGTAGTTCTACTTTTAGTTTTTAAGCAAACTCCATATTGCTCTCCATAGTGGCTGTATCAATTTACATTCCCACCAACAGTGCAACAGAGTTCCCTTTCTCCACACCCTCTCCAGCATTTATTGTTTGTAGGTTTTTTGATGATGGCCATTCTGACACGTGAGGTGATACTTCATTGTAGTTTTGATTTGTATTTCTCTAATGATTAATGATGTTGAGCATTCTTTCACGTGTTTGTTGGCAATCTGTATATCTTCTTTGGAGAAATGTCTATTTAGGTCTTCTGTCCATTTTTAGATTGGGTTGTTTGTTCTTTGGATATAGAGCTACATGAGCTGCTTGTAAATTTTGGAGATTAATCCTATGTCAGTTGCTTCATTTGCAAATATTTTCTCCCAATCTGAGGGTTGTCTTTTCACCTTGTTTATGGTTTCCCTTGCTATGCAAAAGGTCTTATGTTTCCTTAGGTGCCATTTGTTTATTTTTGTTTTTATTTCCATTTCTCTAGGAGATGGGTCAAAAAAGGATCTTGCTGTTATGTCATAGAGTGTTCTGCCTATGTTTTCCTCTAAAAGTTTTATAGTGTCAAGCCTTACATTTTGGTCTTTAATCCATTTTGAGTTTATTTTCATGTACGGTATTAGGGAGTGTTCTAATTTCATTCTTTTACATGTAGCTATCCAGCTTTCCCAGCACCACTTATTGAAGAGGCTGTCTTTTCTCCATTGTATATTCTTGCCTCCTTTATCAAAAATAAAGTAACCATATATGTCTGGGTTTATCTCTGAGCTTTCTATCCTGTTTCATTTATCTATATTTCTGTTTTTGTGCCAGTACCATACTATCTTGATTACTGTAGCTTTGTAATCTGAAGTCTGATTCTTCCAGTTCTTTTTTTTGTTCTCAAGATTGCTTTGGCACTTCAGGATCTTTTGTGTTTCCATACAAATTGTGAAATTTTTTGTTCTACTTCTGTGAAAAATGCCAGTGGTAGTTTGATAGGGATTACAATGAATCTGTAGATTGCTTTGGGTAGTATAGTCATTTTCACAATATTGAATCTTCCAACCTAAGAACATGGTATATCTCTCCATCTATTTGTGTCATCTTTAATTTCTTTCACCAGTGTCTTATAATTTTCTGCATACAGGTCTTTTGTCTCCTTAGGTAGGTTTATTCCTAGGTATTTTATTATTTTTGTTGCAATAGTAAATGGGAGTGTTTTCTTAATTTCTCTTTCAGATTTTTCATCATTAGTGTATAGGAATGCCAGAGATTTCTCTGCACTAATTTTGTATCTTGCTATTTTACCAAATTCATTGATTAGCTCTAGTAGTTTTCTGGTAGCATCTTTAGGATTCTCTATGTATAGTATCAAGTCATCTGCAAACAGTGACAACTTTACTTCTTCTTTTCTGATTTAGATTCCTTTATTTCTTTTTCTTCTCTGATTGCTGTGGCTAAAACTTCCAAAACTATGTTGAATAACAGTGGTGAGAATAACAGTGGTGAGAGTGTCCTGTTCCTGATCTTAGTGGAAATAGTTTCAGGTTTTCACCATTGAGAAAGATGTTGGCTGTGGGTTTGTCATATATGGCCTTTATTATGTTGAGGTAAATTCCCTCTATGCCTATTTTCTGGAGGGTTATCAAAAATCAGTGTTGAATTTTGTCTATAGCTTTTTATGCATCTAATGAGATGATCATATGTTTTTTCTCCTTCAATTTGTTAATATGGTTTATAACACTGATTTGTTTGTGTATATTGAAGAATCCTTTCATTCCTGGGATAAACCCCACTTGATCATGGTGTGAGATCCTTTTAATATGCTGTTGGTTTCTGTTTGTTAACATTTTGTTGAGGAATTTTGCATATGTGTTCATCAGTGATATTGGCTTGTAGTTTTCTTTCTTTGTGAAATCCTTGTTTGGTTTTGGTATCAGGGTGATCATGGACTCATAAAATGATTTTGCGAGTGTTACTCCCGCTGCTATATTTTGGAATAGTTTTGGAAGTATAGGTGTTAGCTCTTCTCTAAATGTTTGACAGAATTCACCTGCTAAGCCATCTGATCATGGGCTTTTATTTGTTGGAAGATTTTTATTCACAGTCTCAATTTCAGTGCTTGTGATTGGTCTATTTCAGTGTTTGTGATTGGTCTGTTTATATTTTCTATTTCTTCCTGGTTCAGTTTTGGAAGTTTGCACTTTTCTAAGAGTGTGTCCATTTCTTCCAGGTTGTCCATTTTTTTTGGCATAAAGTTGTTTGTAGTAATCTCTTATGATCCCCTGTATTTCTGCAGTGTCAGTTTTTACTTCTTTTTCATTTCTAATTCTATTGATTTGAGTCTTCTCCATTCTTTTCTTCATAAGTCTGGCTAACGGTTAATCAATTTTGTTTATCTTCTCAAAGAACCAGCTTTTAGTTTTATTTATATTTGTTATTGTTTCCTTCATTTCTTTTTCATTTATTTCTGTTCTGATTTTTATGACTTCTTTCCTTCTGTTAACTTTGGGGGTTTTTTGTGTTTTTTTTTTTTTCTTTCTCTAAGTGCTGTAGTGTAAGGTTAGGTTGTTTTTTGAGATGCTTCTTGTTTCTTGATGTAGGATTGTATTGCTATAAAATTCCCTCTAAAAACTGCTTTTGCTTCATCCCTTAAGTTTTGGGTCAGAGGGCCAGTTCTTATCCTGTCCTTAAAACTCAAACCCTCCACTGCCCACATGACTGTATCAGACCAGATTCAAAATCCCACTCTTGGTAAGAGATAGGTAGAGAGGATGATGCAAGGTTTACTTTATTATAACTATTTGGGGTCAGCTGACATGGGAAAAGACATCACAAAAAGTATTTCATAACAACAATTTTGTGCTCATTCCAAATTACTATTTTATTACATTACAAATATTTTGAAGTCCTATTGTTAAAAATTTCCAAAGCTGGTCTAGTGGCTGCATCAGAATTTAATATGGTATAAGGTAAGAACCAAACCCCCTTTAAGCAGCCTATTGGTAGTAATTTTTAAAGTATGCATACTCTTCTTAGCCCAAATCCACTCCATGTTTGTAGGACAATCTTTGGATTAATCTGGAGAGGGGAAGTGTAGAGATGAAAGAAAAATCATTCCTGGTTTTAAAAATCTCTTTAGTAGATTCTCATACATGTCCCTTTCCAATTTGAGAAGTACTGGAGAACAGTGAAAGAAGCTGGATACTAAAATATACATGAATTGTTTGTGAACATGTTGAAATCTGGTATTTAAGCCCAAGTTTTAAAATACTGGCCTGCTTCTTCTACCGATTTTTCTCAAAGTGTTCTCTGTGCTACACCTATGATTTCTAAAGACTTTTCCAGACCTACTAAACAAAAGTCATAGTGAATGGCTCCCAGGAATCTGTATTTTACATAGAATCTCCAAGTAAAATTAAAGCATACAAAAACTTGAATGTGAAACTTATATGAAAGTCACTTACACTTATATGAAAGTCTGTATGGACCCTTGAACAAGATGTGTTTGAATTGTGCATGTCCACTTACACACAGGATTTTTCCATAGTAAGTACTACAGTACCACATGATCCAAGGTTGTTTGAAGTCAGGGATGCAGAACAGCACATACAGAGGAACTGTGGATGCTGAAATCTGATTATAAGTTATACCTGGATTTTCAACTGCACCGAGGTTTGACACCCTTAACACCTACATTGTTCAAGGGTCAACTGTACGGTTATTGTCTGAGTTCCCCAGTATTCACACAAAAAAGTAAATGCTATTAATCAAAACAATGTATATTTACATTAAAGCCATATTTTAGATCTGGATTTTGATGAAAATGTGGGTCACATACCTTCACTGAACACTTCCAATACTGCAGATCATACTTGATAATCAGTACCAGCTTCAGCTCTAGACAAGTGAGTACAATTACCTACAGGTCAGTCACACTATGAAGTAGATTTGGAAGTTCCAAGTCCAGCATTAAATAAGATCCTGATGATCATACTCTGTTTCTTTTCAATCTCAAATAAACATCAATTCAAAAAAAATTGGTTTTGAAATTTATTGAAAGTATCATCATTTTATTCATCTATAGCATAGAAAAGAATCTAAAAGTCTACTAATAGCAGTATAAGAAATTGGCTCTTTCTATATTCTCAATTTCAGTCTTATTATATAACCTAATAACAAATGATTGTCAACTTCTACAAGTTGATCCATATTTTATTCTTTATAGCACAGTTTTGTTGTACAACGTTCAATTTTATTGACAATTAAGATAATGTCTTTATTAATTAAATGTAACAATATACTGTTTCAATGCCAAATATATTAATTTTATTCTCTTTACATAAGAACAATCTTTGAAGAAAAATTTATTCAAACTAAGTCAACAGTAAGATTTCCATGCTAAATATGAATGAGGATGGGAATGTAATAAGGGAACAGATGTTTTATGTTAGGAACTTTATGCTATTGCATGGCTGAGTTTCAATGGCAGGTTTCAATCTTTTATCCAAGATGGCTCCTTAGACATGAACTATGTGCTGGCATAAGACACGAGACTCCTGGGTAAGAGATGAAGACTTTATCATCCACAGCCTAACAGACAGCATGAAAATCAATTCTCCATGCTTTCTCATCAAGATGGCCTTAAAATTCATTCCCCTCTGCTTGGCTAAACCTTAGGCAATTTCTTCCAGCATCCAGGCCACTGACTTCCCTTTTCTTTGAGCATTTATTGTAGAAAACTTTAAATTAACCCATTCTGAGTTTATTTTTGTATACCATGTTAGAAAATATTCTAATTTTATTCTTTCATATTTAGCTGTCCAGTTTTCCCAACATCACTTATTGAAGAGACTGTTGTCTCCATTATACATTATTGCCTCCTTTGTTGTAGATTAATTGACTATAATTGTGTGGGTTTATTTCTGGGCTCCCTTATCTGTTCCATTGATGTACGTGTCTGTTTTTGTGGCAGTACCAGATTTTTAATTATGTAGCTTTGTAGTATAATATGAAGTCAGGGAACTTGAAAGCTCCAACTCTGTTCTTCTTTCTCAAGATTGTTTTGGCTGTCCAGGGTCTTTTGTGTTTCCACACAAATTTTAGTATTTTTTGTTCTGGTTCTGTGAAAAATGTCCTTGATAATTTGATAGGGATTGTACTGAATGTGTATTTTTCCTTGGGTAGTATGGTCATTTTACCAATATTAACTCTTTCAATATATGAACATGGTATATCTTTCCATCAGTGTCATCTTCAATTTCATTCATCAGTGTCTTATAGTTTTCTGAGTATAGATCTTTTACCTCCTTAGGTAAGTTTATTTGTTGGTATTTTTTTCTTTTTGATGCCATTATAAATTGAATTGTTTATTTAATTTCTCTTTCTGATAGTTCACTGTTAGTGTATAGAAATAAAACAGATTTCTGTATATTAATTTTGTATCTTGAAACTTTACTGAACTCATTCTATGTATAGCATCATGTCATCAGCAAACAGTGACAGTTTTATTTCTTCCTTTTCAATTTGGATTTCTTTACTTCTTTGTTGTCTTATTGCTGTGATTAGGACTTCTGATACATGTTGAATAAAAGTGGCAGGAGTGGGCATCCTTGTCTTGTTTCTAATCCTAGAGGAAATGCTTCTAGCTTTTCAGCATTAAAAACAATATTAGCTGTGGGTTTATCATATATGACCTTTATTAAATTGAGATATGTTCTCTCTATACCCACTCTCTGGAGAGTTTCTATCATAAATGGATGTTGAATTTTGTCAAAACCTTTTTCTCATCTATTGAGATGATCGTATGTTTTTTATTCTTCAATTTGCTAATGTGGTGTATTACACTGATAGATTTGCAATTATTGAACCAGCCTTGCATCCCTGGGCTGAGTCTCACTTGACAGTTTTATAAACCAGAAATGTTTTTGTCAAGGACCTGGGATCTATCCATTTGAAATGTAATCATTAAGAAAGATAGTGCTCCTATCTCCCAGTCTCTGTGAGAGTAGGGGCCTAACTCTGATAAACACCATTTAGTAAACACAGGTGGTATAATCCTACCAGCAAACCTCCTCCACTAACCTCCTCCAGTACTTTTCCATTAGTTCACACAAGTGCTTAAAATCTCTTCTACTTTTGTTTCAGTGGAGTTGAGTTCAGCTTCTCTCCTCCATTACAATAGTCTTGTGACAGAATAAAATCCTTCTCATTTGTTTAATTCTACCGGGTGCAATTTTTCTTTGACACCTTAAAATCCCTAGGGAGCAATAAGGGGAGGCCCAGATGGATGGTTCACTAATAATGAGTTTATATCATTGTTGAAGAAATGCAAGTTTAGGAACATGTCTTATAAAGATATTGCTAGCAAATCTTCCCAACATGTGTGCTGAAGTGAGAGGGAAACAATATATTTATTATCCTAGTCAAGAGTTAAGAGATGAACCTGCTCTCTGACATAGAGGGAAATTTTATCTCTATCTGTCAAGGCTCTTTACTATCCCAACATGTATCTGATAGACAATCTTATATACAAGTAATAATGCAATGCACATCATCAATGGTTAATTCTTTTGGTACATAATCATTTGAAAATATTAAAATGTACTTATTTTCATGTGAAAGTAACTTAAAATTTATTATTCAATCACTTATGTGTGTATTTAATCATATATTCAAAACATTTTGATAGCCTAATATCTGTCATATACTCTGAATAAGAGTTATGAGATTAAAGTGCAGTAAGTTTATATTCTCCAGGCGCTCAGACATAGTAACTAAATAATTAACTTGTTAATTATGTACCACATTCAAGGAAGTGAGTGACACATTAACAAAGACAGACCCAGGATTTAGAAGAATGATATTAAGTCCATCAGGCAAAGAGGGGGAAAGTTCATATCTACAGGAAACAATAAAGGGCAAAAAAACTTTGGTATGGAGTGTTTGGCCTAATATTAAGTACTATGTAGGAATGGCTGGAAGTAGATGGAAAGGTGAATAGGGTGATATCAGGAAGGAAAATGTGAGCCACCACAAGGAATTTAGGGCTTTATTTGTAGATGATGGGGTACCATTTAAGCATTTTAAGCTTTACCGTAATCAGATTTGAATTTCAGAAAGGTTACTTGACTGTGAATTAATTTGATTACAGAAAGGCAATATTCTAAATAGAGATTATAAATAAAAAACACTGTAGTCTTTTTTTTTTTTTTTTTTTGCTGTACGCGGGCCTCTCACCGTTGTGGTCTCTCCCGTTGTGGAGCACAGGCTCCGGACGCGCAGGCTCAGCGGCCATGCCTCACGGGCCTAGCCGCTCCGCGGCATGTGCCATCTTCCCGGAGCGGGACACGAACCCGTGTCCCCTGCATCAGCAGGCGGACTCTCAACCACTGCGCCACCAGGGAAGCCCCAACACTGTAGTCTTAAAATAACTTTAGGGGACATAAACTTTCAAGTCCTCTTTTCCCATAGTACATTCATTCCAAAAATAGGTTTCGTGTATATTTTTACTACTCGATACATATTGCCAAATTGTTTCCCCAAAAGACTGTACAGCAACATATCTTAATCAGAGTTTGCTTTTAAGGTCAGTAGGTCTAATGATAAATAATCAAACATCAAAATGATCCTCGTCAGTTTCTGGGAAAAAAAAAAGTGTCCTTTTGAAGATCTACGTTCTGTCTCTCTAAATGTACACTACTTTTTTCTCCATGTTGAAATAGATTACCACTTGTTCAGTAAAATATCAGATGAAGTAGTGACTTCTGTTAGGATCCATATTTTACTGAAACAAGTACTGTGTTTTTAAAAAGTAGCAGTACATTCAGTGCTGAGCAAAGCTCACACCATGAGGGACATGAGCTGGAGCTGACAAGAATTGAAGGAATAGCAGATTTATATTTTCTTCCATGACCCACTGGGTCTGGAACATATATCCAGTAGACTGACAAGCAATATTCCCAACACTATTTGAATTTATCCACTCTCACTCTCAACCACGTATATTTGAAACCAGGTAAGTTAAATGCAAGTAGTGAAAATCAGCTCTTCAAGGTTTTACTTCATTTTCTTTGTAATAATGTCAATTTCAGTCCACATTTTTTTTCACAAAGGTTATCATCATCATTACAAAGGGAGGGAAGTGTTGTTTGGCTTTTGAGTTTTATTTATTCTTTAGTGAATTATATATTAATATTCAGTGTCTTTGAATTTATTAAAGTCATGATATTTGCAAATCAAATTTGTTGGTGGAGATGTAACAGGATTTGTTGGTGGAGATGTAACAGGATTGTACAAGCAATTTGTTGGTGGAGATGTAACAGGATTGAAGGGAATAAGCATCCTTCTAAAGAATAGTAGAAGACACATTCATACAGGATTTACAAAAAAATAGCACATCCTCTCCAGTGATTCTCATTTCCCTAAACTCTGTAAGACTGTACTAGAATTTTGGATAGGTTATTTGAAGGTAATTTATAGGCTTAAAGAAGGCTGTGGCATTTCCTCTGAGAGATGGGAGGGATCTTCTCCTCCTCAAGCCAAGATTGGGAAAACGTTCAGAGAAGAAACAGAGAGTGAAACTGTCTGTAAGCAGGCCCCTTTTTTCTTACCCAAATGCTTGCTGAATTACAGAAATTTACAGACTCTATACTTCACAGGAATGGAATATGATGGGAAAGTTCCTGAGAGAGCTTGGCGTGTGTTCTTTGGAGTCTGGGAATGTGTGTGAAACTGGAGACCAGTCTCTGCTGGAGAAGTCCAAAGTCAGGAGTCTGTTTGGAACTTTCCATGGCAAGGGGAGGGGGGAGGGGCCAGCAATTAAGTGTCTCTACATCATTTTGTAGGATGAGTGTGTATAATAACTCCAAGGCCCTTGGGGAGACAGTACAGATGATAGGTTGGTCAGTGCTCTTTCAAGCAGTCCAACTCATGAGAGGCCGTAGTGGGGATAACAAGGCAGGGAGCTGTAGCTTGTGCACAGGCCACTGGATGAGGGCACAGCCTTATCAGGCCTCTGTGTGAAGTCAGAGTTCCTCTAGCACTTCCAAAGAACAGCAAGTATCTTCCCTGAAGGAAAGTCTCTCTTTGATGGTGGCCACATGAAGGCATAAAGGCTATATTTCAAGAGCATCCATTGCATAACACTCCATCCTCCAATCCCTTTGCTCCTCTCCTCCATAGGTCCTTAAGCCTAGAATCAAGGGTGAGGCCTGTGCTGGTGGGGAGAGAAGCTGTGGGTATAATATTAGGTTGAAGGTTTTTTTAGATGAAGTAGACATTTTAATAACTGAATGTGTCAGAGTTATCTTAATAAGTTGTTTCCTAGAATTGAAATAGATTGGAAGGCCATTGGATATACTTCGAGTTAAGAAAGGGAATTCAATGAAGTATGACTGAAGGCAGAATTTGGAGAAAAGTAAAGGTATTTTCCTATTTACACCACATAGAGTTCAACCCCCCTTCCCAATTCAATAACTCAGTTGTTAGACTATTAATCATTTTAAGCATTTGTTCAAATTTTCTTCTTGCTGTTTTAATCCTCTTTATTTTAGTTATACCAGAAGGATATATGTGTCCACGTGATGTGAGAGGAGGTGACATGCTTAAATACTTACATTGTCCTTTGTAATCTCTTCAATACATGTTATATACTGAGTCATTCACATTCTAGAAGATACAACAATGTTTGCAGTACATCTATTTAATATTTCAATGCTCAATATTTTAATTTTTCAATTCATACTGAATATGTTTGGTCACTGCTGTAAGGTAAGCATAGTGGACCCTGTGATACACTTCCCTGGTACCACTTAAGGACTGAAGAATTTATTTCCCTAGCTGCTAGAAATGCTCCAACAGGCAGTCCTCAACAGTTAGTCAACTTTAGGAATCACTGCAGCTGAAGAGTGTTGCCTTGACAAAGACTGTTGCCTTTCCTGGCAGCAGCCTGCATCCAATGACAGGTGGATGAATTTGTAGGAAAAATCCTGTTCCCCTCTCCTCTACTTGAAGCACTCCGATATTTTGAGGGGTCATTATTTAGACTCTATCAGAGCTCATCTTCTCTGTTTAGCCAATTCTCTTTCCTTCCCTGACTTTCTACAGGTGTTGGCCCCAAGAGCCCTTAATTGGTACAAATATCCACTTCTGCCTCTTGAATCCAACCTGTGACAGAAAAGATTCATAAGGCAACCTCGTCCAAGATAAGTAACCATTTATTACAATGCCATTTATTGAATCGTTATCTTCTCTGTGGTTTTCTAATAGCCCCTTGATCATACAGTAAGGAAGTCTATGTAGTGGAGGCAGTGTGGTTTTATGATTGTATAGATAGGTGTGTCTGCATGTGTGCTTGTGCTTGTACAAACACACACATGCAAATACACACACACACACAAATTGGAAGATAGCAGAATTCACGTGTTTGATAAAGAAATTGGAAAATAGAAGATGAATCCACATTATAAACTCTTTAAATGTTACTCTAAGGAATATTAACTTATCCCTTAACTAACATGGTGTTTCTAAAGCAGGACAGTGTAACATCCAAATTTTTTTTTAAAAGGAAAGTTGTAGCAGTGTGATGTATACATCAACAGGGTCAATTTAGAGGTTATTATAGCAGATGAAATAAAAGATGATGAATATCTGAAGTACGATATTGACACTGACAGACGTTATGAAAGACTCATTTGAAACAGTTACAAAGCTAGAATTGATGGGATTTGGTGACAAAATGAAAACTTGAGAGAGAGCATTTATTAATGTCATAAACAGTTTAAATACATTTTAATAGAATCCAATGATATTTTAAATTTAAAGTATTATAAGTATACTTATTTTATTGAAATAAAAGAGATAATTTATTCTTTAGTCACACATTTATACCTAGACTGGTACCATAGATGGGTGATAAATGATGCATTAACTATATTATAGTTGGTCTTGTGTTTTTGAAACCACGAAATGTTCAGATTTAAATTTGCACATCTTTAAAGCATAAAAATTGCACCTGAATAATTTATGAGCTGTAGCACTGAGACTACTTAAAAGGAATACAGCACAATTTTAAAAAGTAACTCTCTAAAAAATTTGCAAGGTCCTGTATGCAAGGAAAAAGATTAACTCAAGATAATACTTCAGGATCTACAAACTTAACAGTTGAGTTGAAAATTTCCAGCTTAACTATGACATGTGTTGAAATGAATTGCAATGGAAAAATGTGAAAAATTTTGGTAAATATCAAGGTCAAAGACTCCACAACTTTTTAACTTTTGAAAATTAATTAATAAATCAGTTAATCTTGAATTAATTAAATTTCCCAGCACTAAATAAACCTATTTCTGGGAAAAATCTAAATACATAAAGATTCTTTAAGAAAATTAAGTTAAATTTAAAAGTAGGAAAGCAGTCACCTTATTTTTACTTTGGTTTACTATGATATATATGTGTGTGGATATATGTTTATATAATTCTGAGTTTTTTGTAACCCTGTAAGCTTATGAAATTAAGGAAGATATATTGGAATTGAGGCTCTGGTTGAGGCTTAGACCTCAAAATTTAACCCCTTTCTTCTTCTCTTTCATCTCCTTCTCCTTTTTCTCCTTCTCCTTCTTGTCTCATAAGACTTGAGCCATAGTTTATAAACAGAACTGTAGTAGTCCTGGTTTACACAATGCTAAATAAAAGAGGTTATATGGCTTTTAAGGGACATTTTTTTTTAGTACCCTTCTGATTTCTTAAATGAGGTTCTATAAAAAGAAAAATATTTTATAGTAAAATCTACTTAAGTCACAAGTGTGATGATTATTATTAGAGAAGTATTAAGACTGTGATAATTGTGAATTTTTAAGTACAAAAATGATGAGAGCTAAAACTAGGAAAGAAAAATAAGGGCTGTAAAGACTTGCTTTTATGTATCTGAGTTTAGATTGCACTTTAAAAAAGGGACACTAAGTAAATGCAATGAGATCTAGGAGACTGCATAACATGGGATGTCATATAGATTTGTCTTTGTTTTAATTGTTTTAGTGTTTATTACTTTCAAGAATGTCCTGATTTGGACACTATGCTCATGGACCAACATGAAACTCCACAGGGAGGATGAAGAAGAAAGACAATATCTAAGATCAAAACAAGGAATGTGAAGCTTTGTTCTACAGCTAAAAAGGCTTCTTTAAAAATGAAAAATAAAATATATGCACTCTGCTTACATTGCTATTTAACTGTTTTTAATATTTATGGAGCTTAACTACAGTGCTGTTTGGATCTTACAATTTATTTTGTCCTTTGAAGTCGTGATATAAATTTAATCTCTTTGATTAATGTGCAAAGAGACCTATTTAGGTTTTTTTTTAAAGAAATGTTTTCATAGAAGCAGGAACTACCCTCCCTATCACCATCAAAAAAAATAAACTCAGAATGGATTAAGAACCTAAATGTAAGGCCAGACACTATAAAACTCTTAGAGGAAAACATAGGCAGAACACTATATGTCATAAATCACAGCAAGATCCTTTTTGACCCACCTCCTAGAGCAATGGAAAGAAAAATAAACAAATGGGACTGAATTAAACTTAAAAGCTGTTGCACAGCAAAGGAAATCATAAACAAAATGAAAAGACAACCCTCAGAATGGTAGAAAATATTTGCAAGTGAAGCAACTGACAAAGGATTAATCTCCAAAATATACAAACAGCTCATGCAGCTCAATATCAAAGAAACAAACAACCTAATCAAAATATGGGCAGAAGACCTAGGTAGACATTTTTCCAAAGAAGGCATACAGGTGGCCAACAAACACATGAAAAGATGCTCAACATCACTAATTATTAGAGAAATGCAAATCGAAACTGTAATGAGGTATCACCTGACACTGGTCAGAATGGCCATCATCAAAAAATCTACAAACAATAAATTCTGGAGAGGATGTGGAGAAAAGGGAACTCTGTTGCACTGTTGGTGGGAATGTAAACTGATATAGCCACTATGGAGAACAGTATGGAGGTTCCTTAAAAAACTAAAAATAGAACTACCATATGACCCAGCAATCCTACTCCTGGGCATATTCCCAGATAAAACCATCCCACTCCTGGGCATGTTCCCTGAGAAAACCATAATTCAAATAGGTACATGCACCCCAATGTTCATTGCAGCACTACTTGCAATAGCCAGGACATGGAAGTAACCTAAATGACCATCAACAGAAGAATGGATAAAGAAGATGGGGTACATATATAAAATGGAATATTACTCAGCCATTAAAAGGAACGAAATTGTGTCATTTGCAGAGATGTGGATGGACATAGAGACTTACAGAGTGAAGTAAGTCAGAAAGAGAAAAACAAATATCAGATATTAATGCATATATGTGGAATCTGGAACACTGGTATAGATGATCTTATTTGTAAAGCAGAAATAGACACAGATGTAGAGAAAAAACATATGGATACCAAGTGGGAAAAGGGGGGTGGATTAACTGGCAGATTGGAATTGACATATATACACTACTATGTATATTTTATACTATATATAAAATAACTAACTAATGAGAAGCTAATGTATAGCACAGGGAACTCTACTCGGTGGTCTGTGGTGACCTAAATGGGAAGGAAATCCAAAAAAGAGGGGATATAGGAATACATATGGCTGATTCACTTTGCTGTGCAGTAGAAATTAACAGAGCATTGTAAAGCAACTATACTCCAATAAAAAAAAAAAAGACAATAAGGTAGGAAGACTTATACTACCTAACTTTAAGGCTTATTCAAAGCTACAATAATTAAGACAGTGTGATATTGGTATAAATATAGACAAATAAAACAAGGGAACAACAACAAAAAGAAGCAGGGACTAGAATCATGGTTACCAGGGGCTTGGGGGGAAGGGAAAACAAGGAAGTATTGATCAAAGTGTACAAAGTTTTCATCATGCAGGAAGAATAATCCCTAGAGATCTATGTACATCATAGTACATAGAGTAAATAATACTATATTGTTACTTAAACATTTGCTAAGAAGGTTGTGTTTTTATCAGCAAAAGAAGTAAAAAATAAAGAGGTTAAAGGAAATTTTATAGGTGATATGTTCATGACTTTGTGGTGATAGTTTCATCTCTGTACTGTATACTTGTCTCCAGACTCATTAAGTTTTATGGATGGCATTTTGTATGTTAATCAGACCTCAATAAAGTGGTTTAAAAAAACACAGAGATAAATACTTGCACTTAGACAAACTAAGGTATCCGTATCCCTGCATGGTCTTACTTTCTAGGTTGAGAACATTGTCCCTGAGTAATCAGCAGTGTCGAGGCAGCACAGCTCAGGTAACCCTAATTCTAAATACCATTGAGTTTATACTCTGAGGTCATCCTATCTGACTTGGAATCCCAGTTCTAATACTGACTGGCTATTTGACCTTCTGCAGATTGATGAACTTGTACAGAAAGATGTTAACTACCAACTAGGTAAGTCATTGTGTTGTTATGCACTTAAAAGATAGATATTTGTAAAGCTTTTAGACATTGGTTATTTATTAATATTTTGTCCTCCTATGTCAGATTGAGAATACAAAGAAGAAAATATGCTCTCCCAACTCTCAGTGTATTTTTAATCTCAGAAACATATAGGGTTCCATGAGACAAATTATAACAAAGTATAAAATTTGCTATAATACTAAAAGTTTGCTAAATATATGACAGGAAAATTCCTTAAACTCCCTGGTAAAGTCTGAGAAGATTTCAGAATGAGGGAGAATTAGAGGTGAGATCTGAAAGCTTAGAAAGAATTGAAAGAGAGCAGAGGCAATAATATGATCAAAATCTACATTTTACAGGGAAGCCACATCTTCTTCAGTATTATTGGAGTATTGCTGGAATATATGTCCTCTACAAAGGCAAAAATGTTGGCCAGGTGCGTAGAAATAAATGTATATTCTGTTTCTTAGATGATTGGGCAACACAGGAATTTTCAATGGAGTTATGTGTGTATTCTAAAAATATCACCCTCATGGCAATGTTAAGTATAGATTGCAAAATTATAAGAAAAGAGACAATTCATGGTATTAATCATTCTGTTTGGTGAGATTATGACAAATAATCTTAGAGTAGTATTATTTATATTTCCTGAAAATTTCAAAAGGTGTATAGTTAATAAGGAATGGTGTTAGAACACAACCTTGTGTTTTAAAAGGCAGGCCTCATGTTATTTTTTTCTATCATATCATAAAGTCAGCCTCAATTCCAGGATTCTAAGAAATACTACTTCATTTGTTGGATATATTTAAGATACAATATACTCTTTTCATTTTTCTTCATGTATCATGTGCTAAGACTTTACAGTGGGAGAACAGGAGGGTGATAGAAGTCAGCAAGGGAGAAAGGGTTGTGTGATAACCATAGTCAATTTGTACCTACTAAAAAAAACAGGAATCAATAATTACCATTCTTCATGCTTTCCCTTCCTACCTTAACAAGTTATGTTTAAATGTGACTTTATAATGTTCATTTTATAAGGACATATCTGCACGTGTGATAAAACTATCAGAAAACAGATTTTATATTGACTTTTATGGAAAACTTTAATTCATTTGTCAAGTATAGAGCTATATAAACATAATTATACAGTTATATAGTGGCATTTTGGCTAGTCTATATTCTGTGAATATTTAAATACACACAGAGCTCTGTATTTTTACAAAATGTTTAGAACTGGCAAGTTAACTATAATTCTGGCATTTATTCTTAAATTTGGTAAAAAATATTTATTCTAAATCTTCATAAAATCCTAGATTTCCATTGGGATTAGTCTCATAAGGGGTCTATTTTACAATGCATGGGAATGCTCATTCCTCAAAATAGGGAATGCTCTGTCCTATTTTGGCCAGAAAAATTTTATAAGCTGACCTAATAGGTTGCTTTCCAACTCAGCAGTCTTATAAAACAAAGGTTTCTTTTGCTTCCAGCAGGTAATATTGAATGAAAGTTAAAAATTCTATTCTTTTATTCAAAACTTCTGACCTTGGTTCCCTAGCCAACATCTGTGATCTCATTAAACACTTTCAGGCAAATTCTCAGTGATGGATTAAAATATGTCATGTACTGGTAAAAAAAAAAAAAAAATCCTATAACATTTATCTGAATATCTTTATTTATTATTACCATATTTGGCTTAGAGTGCAAACTGATACTAAAGTACAATTTAATGTCTTCTATATATTACATAAACATACTATATGTCTATTAGAAAATTCTCAAAGTTGATCATTTTAATCTGATTTTATAATTCATTTTGAAAGTAATCTAGTTGCATTTGTGTAATATATTTTACAAAGAGTTTTGATTTTCTTAGCTGTTGCCAGTATTTCAAATCACTTTCTCAGTTTTTGATAAATTACATAAGCAAATGAATAAAAATTAGTGGAAAACGTGGAGAACTAAGAATATAGACATTTTCCTAAATTTTCAATTATTTATAAAATATGTAAAAGTGTATACAATTTATCTCACTGGCAAATGTAAAATGGTCCATGAATCTTGTAAATTATAAAAATAGAATAATTTTCACAAAAATAAATAATTCAAAAATTATTTTGTCTTTTTAATTAAAGTTACAGTTAATTTTAATATATATTGCTTACAATAAAAATGAATTGAGAATTTAAAATCTCTCAAGAAAAAGACAAAGAAAATTAATGTCTCAGAATGTTTAGAATATAGAATTGGTATTTATTCTATAGTCTTTCCCCCTTTAAAATTAAGATCAAATGAATAGTATATGTTTTTAACCTTTAAAATAGACTATATATATATATATATATATATATATATATATGCCAGTGAATTCAGTGTGGATAAAAATGTATCTTTATCCTCTTAGTTTCAAAATTATGATTAGGGCTTCCCTGGTGGCGCAGTGGTTGAGAGTCTGCCTGCCGATGCAGGGTACACGGGTTTGTGTCCCGGTCCGGGAAGACCCCACATGCCACGGGGCAGCTGGGCCCGTGAGCCGTGGCCGCTGAGCCTGAGCATCCGGAGCCTGTGTTCCGCAACGGGAGAGGCCACTCTCAACAGTGAGAGGACTGCGTACCACAAAAAAAAAAAAAAAAAAAAAATATGATTAATAATTGCTAATAATTAAAATGAAAAAGTTAATGTTCAGAATGTATTTGTGTTATAGCTGCTTTATCATATACTTTAGACATTTTAAAATTTTTCTTTCACATGCTAAAGTGGAATTCACGTTAAGTGCAGTTTCACACAAGGTGGCTTTTACAGTAAGTTTTCACTGCAAGTGTGCTTCACAATGCACATGTGATTGTCAGGCTTGAGTGACTGTGGAGGATCTGATCTGCTAGTCTGTCTACATAAGCAGTTACTCAATAGATCAGACATTGATCATCCATCAATTTGATTTGCTAATCTTATGAGACTCATTGTAAACAATATAGGTAAATGTTTACAAGCCCAAAGAGAAAAATACTACAACTATGCAATTTATTTCTGTTTGACCTAAGCATTTTTCCCACCAAGTTTAAAATCAAAATAAACAACCTACAATATTTTTTCTCTTTCTGAGTTTTTACCAGATGATTAGGTCTTAGGCATTTAGAATTTGAAAACAAAAACAAAAACAAAAATTATTCTAAATGGTAGAAGAGCCTGGTTTGTGAAGTAATAAAATTAGGAAATGGAACCAGCACCAAGCATTCATCAATGAAGACGTGAAATCATGTCACTTCATCTACCTTAGTCACAACCTGTCAGTATGCCCAATGCCTAATAGATTGTATCCATAGCCAAAGGTTTTAAGGCAAAAGAACATATTTTCAGAACCTAGAAATCAAGCTAATATGTGATATTTCAAAGATACTGCATTACCACAATTAATACACAAGATAATAAGTAACTTATTTACATGCCTTACATTTTAAAAAGAGCTGCTAAAATACTTGTCCATCTCATGAGCTTCTTATACTAGCACAGTAATATAATATTTGTGTGTCCCTGACAGGGAGGATGGTGTGTAAATCACTATCTGGATGAAAGACTCTAGTATTTCAAAGAGTGTATCTAGATAATACCCATTTGTCAGGCAAAGGTGCAAGTGACACCTTAGTTATTCATGAAAAATGGTTGTCTTACTAAGCACTTAGGCAAAAAAAAATAAAATAGATGTAGATATACACACAAAAGATAAATATTTCTTTATATTAATATAAATAATATTTATACATATGTTATTTGCATTGAAATTTCTAAGTTCTTTTATTTCTTAAATGAGAAAGGATAATCTCTGTCTATAAACAGAGAGCAGGTAGATTTAATAAAATATTTGTCATAACATAGTAAATAGCTATAACATCTAATGAAAGGATTTGTAACTAACTCAAAATACCTGAGGGCCTTATGTAATTAGTACTCACTTTAAAAATAAATAAAATAAAAAATAAATTAAAATCCTGTTTTATTAGTAATTATGATTTTTCTCCAAGTACAAATTGACAGAGGATATAAACTAATAAAGACTATTCACAATTATTTGTGATATTCCAAAATTAATTATGAAGTTGTTCATCATTTGTACTCCATCTAACCCAGATTAAGTCCCTGAATGCTTGTCTCACAATTTCCTTGAGTGTGTTCCCAAAGCTGCTGTGTCTGCACTACCGTTTTGTGTGTCTCCCTGCACCCCCTGGTTCCCGTGACCTGGAGTACTGAGGCATTTACCAAGCCACACGTCTATATACATTATTCTTTGACTCCTCATATGCATTTCCTAACTGAAATTCCATGACCTTTGCATCAGCATGGTTTTTGCTACCTTAATTCCAGAGTTTTGATTTTTTTCTAAAATCCCCCACAGAAAGCAGTTAACAAGGATTGTTTCTTCATTGGGAGGGCTAAGGAATAAGTCTTCTTGATAGTGTTCAGAACAGATTACTTTTTATTAGTAATTTCCTAAACTAAGACTTCAAACTAGTCAAGTAAGTTAAACAAAATCACCCAACTGCTCACCTTTGATCAATCATGGGTCTTATATGCTATTCATCAATTAAATTTACTTCTTATTTAAATGTTTCTTCTGAATTTTCTTACCTCTTAATTAATGTTAACAATAACACTTGATTTAGACCAGTTTAATTTATTACGTTCTACTTGCACATTTATTCATTTATCATCATGTTTATATTTTTGTCGTTGTTATTGTTTTGAATTTGGGTGAATGGGGTTTCTTGGATGTTTATTTGTGCTCATAATGAAGTTGACCTTCACATAGTTTTACCATTTCCAAAATTTTTCAAAGTTGTATATTGGTATTTTACAAGTCATTTTTTATTTTAAAAACATATTTTATTTTTAATTGAAGATAATTACAAATTTCTTTTACTAAATGAATATTTTTGAATTCTACTTTATGTTATGAATCATACTAGGCACTGGTTGATTGCAAGAAAAATTTAGATGCAGATTTTCCTTTGAAGGAGTTCACAGTGAGGCGAAGAGTCATGGGAGCCAAGAGATGAACAGTAGTGAGATCCTAGGTTTATACACAGTGTCTGGAATGAGTGCACAGAATAGCTGTTAAACAACCTGATCTGGGTCATCCATTCATTCTAAGGCATCGAGAGCTTTTAACTGATTAGGTTATGGTCAGTGAAGAGTGAGAAGGGTAAATTACTGGCATTCTCCTCTGAAATGAAGAAAATTATAAGAGAACTAGAATGTCTGGAGAAGAAAGGCTGGAAGGACATGGTAGGATATGGGAAAGGGGTGGTAATCAAAGACCAGACAATGAAGGTCATATACTAACAACCAAGCTGCATTTGGATTTTATTCTTGAGGCAATGTATAAACATCAAAAGAGTTTTAAAAAGGGAGTTATTATCACATTTGCATTTTTGGAAAGATCATGCAGTTTTATAGCTTCCAACAAGACCAGACCCTATGAGACCAATTAGGAAAACCATGGCAATAATCCAAACAAGGAACTATAAGAACTTGTACCAAGACTGTGCCAGTGATGTGGGTAAAGGAGGGAAGAGATTTTAGTGGTAGAGATTAGGAGGCAGAGTCTGCTTGTGACAACTGGAAAACAACTGGTCCAGGTTAAAGCAGAAACATCCTAAGGTTAAACAGGAGACCATGGTTACATGTATGTTAAATATCTTGGCACATTTTAATTATTTTAACTTTTAAAACATACATTTAAAATTTTTAAATTTAAAACATATATTAAAATCTTATGGTAGTATTGAATGAAATGCTTTTTCTTATTCTATGTTAGGCTGTAATGTTTACCATATGTCATCAAATCTAGGGCACACTTTTCCACATTTTTCACGTCTGATATTGGAGTGCACCTTATATTTCTCCTTACTGTTAACACTTCAAAATCACTGCTCATCACAAGGCCCATTTCATGTTTTATTTTGTCTCTACTTCCCTAATCCCTGCCACATTGCCTTTCTCTGAGAGGAAACCATTAGTGATGTATTTGATATATGTTCTTAAGCTTAAATGTATCCTTATAAAATATGGTGCAGTTTCTGTGTGTTTCAATTTCATTAGGGTTTTAGAAATTCCACCTGTGTCCTAGTTTTTTCATCCAGCATTGTTTAGGTACCAATCCATGTCACATATCTGGTTTATTGCTTGCAATTGCTGTGTGGCATTTCATAGTATGAGTCAATACATTTTATGTATCCATTATTTTAGAGATGGATACACAGGTTGATTCCAGCTCCCTGTTGCCATATACAGCATCCTTGCATGGATCTTTGCAAGAATTACCCTGAGGTATGTATTCGGGAGAGGAATACTTGCATGCACTTTTCAACTCATTTTCCTCAACAAGTACTGAGTAATTTCTTTTACTATGGATCTACAAATATTTTAAATCATCCTTTCAATATTCAAATGATATTGAGGCAAGAGGCTAACTATGTATACAATAATAAGATGTATTCTATTTTAGTTCTTACACCAAAACGAATTCCACATGGAAAAACTCAAACATTAAGGAGAAATGAAGTCATATTAATACTCGGAGAAAATGCAGAAGAATCCAGAGACCTATTTTTCTTGTTCCTCTACTATCCTCCTTCATTTTGCCCATCTCTCTGCAATCCATTCTCCTCAAAATTGCCACACTGATCATTTTTAAGAGACTGACCAATAATACATCTCTTCTGTATAAAAAAAAATCTCCCGGCTTTCCTTTGCCCATTTTAGTACCTGCAGATCTCCTACCAAGGTCTAGAGCAGGCTCTGACTCATGCCTTCTCTTCAAATGCATCCAGTACTGAGTTCCCTTTTGCAGGCTGTGCTACAGTTGATTATGCCATACTGTCCCTTACTCAGGGTGTTTGCACTGTTCCTGACATTTGCCTAGGTGCTCATCTCTGCTATTTGTGTGGCCAGTATACCTCCCTGTTGTTAAGACGTCTGTTTAAATGTCAACTTTCGAGGCACCTCCTGACTACACACTCAAAAGCACCCACTCAGGCAATGGTTCCCCACTAGATTTGAATTCTCTTTATAGGGTTTATCATTGACTATTTTCTTTTTTATTTGTATGTTGATTTTTCTGCTCCTCTTCAGAAATAAAAGCTTAACAATATTAGAAACCTTTCTTCTCAAATTAACTCCTGTTTTCTCAGAACCTAGAAAAGTGCAGGGAACATACATGCGCACAACAGTTTGCTGAATAAATAAATAAATGAATCAAAGCATACATACACATCTGGAGGCATTTATTTTTAGTAGAAAACTTTGTAATTTCATCACAGTTCAGGAATATTTTATAATGTATTTAGTTGCATTCCTTTAATAACTAAGCATATTTCTCTGGCTCCAGTGTAAATCCACAAAGGCAATATTGAATGTCTAACATCAGGCTGAGACCAACAAGATAATCTCAGCATGTTGTGCCCTCTAGGGTAATGACTGGCCTCTCAGAAGTCATTCTCTCCACACACAGGTGCTGAGGAGGTTAGGAGCAGTTTTCTCCCCATGCTATGCTCACTGGCTCTATTCTTTACTCTTGTTCTGGAGGGAGTATTTCTCTATCTTGTCTCTTTGATTTTGCTTTTTCAAAAGGAAAATTATCTTTTTTCCCTATTAATTGTATTTGTATTCACTAGAGCTAGATTTTTTTTTTTTTTTGCAGTACACGGGCCTCTCACTGTTGTGGAGCACAGGCTCCGGACGCGCAGGCTCAGCAGCCGTGGCTCACATGCCCAGCCGCTCCGCGGCCTGTGGGATCTGTCCGGACCGGGGCACGAACCCGTGTTCGCCTGCATCGGCAGGCAGACTCCCAACCACTGCCCCACCAGCGAAGCCCCTAGAGCTAGTTAATTTTATATTAAATTTCTAACAGTTTCAAAATTAGGTATAAACAAAAAATATTACTAATTTGAGCTTAACTGACTTGGTATTTATTTTGATTTGACATGATTGACTTTATTATTTTTTGTAACTACGAAAGAAACAAATTAGCTTATCAAATACAAGGCAATGTGTCTATATATATATATATATGCACATATGTACATATATATGTGTGTGTGTGTATGTTAATTTTATGTGTTAACTTGGCTAAACCATGGTACCCTGTATGGGGGCAAACACCAATCTAGATGTTGCAGCAAAAAATGTTTTAGATATGATCACATTTAAATCAATTAATTTTGAAAATAAGTTCATTTGTACCTTTTTTTTTTTTTAGATTCCACATATAAGTGATATCATATGATATTTTCCTTTCTGTGTAACAGAAATAGAGTCATGGATGTAGAAAACAAACATGATTACCAAGGGATTGGGGGAAGAGAAATAAATTGGGAGATTGGGATTGACATATACACACTATTATATATAAAATAGATAACTAATAAGAACCTGCTGTATAGCACAGAGAACTCTATTCAATACTCTGTAAGACCTATATGGGAAAAGAATCTTAAAAAAAAAAAAAGAGTGGATAAATGTATATGTATAACTGATTCGCTTTGCTATACACCTGAAACTAACACAACATTGTAAGTCAACTATACTCCAATAAAAATTTTTTTAAAAAATAGATTTTGAGTAAAGCATTTTACCCTCCATAATGTGGGTGAGTCTCATGTAATCTTTTGAAGGCCTTAAGGGAAAACACTGAGATACCTTAAAGAAGGAATCCTGCATCCATACTGCCTTAAGACTCAGAGCTGCCATGTTAACAATTCCATACATCTCCAGCCTGCTCTACTGCTTTACTGACATAGATATACATGCACAAACGCACACACACACACACACACACACACATACACACATATATATATATTCCTATACATATATAGAATAAGAAATTATTTAGCTTATATGAAGAAAAATTTTACAAGTTAAATTATGTTAGTTGATGACTTCCAAATTTATATTATAAAATTTGAATGAAACTTTTAACAAATGTTGTTTTAATACTGTATATTAACATAAATAAGTTAAATAGGTTAATATTAAATTTTGATTGAGTATATTCCATTCAAGAATTTTTTTTTTAACATCTTTATTGGGGTATAATTGCTTTACAATGGTGTGTTAGTTTCTGGTTTTTAACAAAGTGAATCAATTATACATATACATATGTTCCCATATCTCTTCCCTCTTGTGTCTCCCTCCCTCCCACCCTCCCTATCCCACCCCTCCAGGCTGTCACAAAGCACCGAGCCGATATCGCTGTGCCATGGGCTGCTTCCCACTAGCTATCTACCGTACGTTTGTTAGTGTGTATATGTCCATGACTCTCTATCGCCCTGTCACAGCTCACCCTTCCCCCTCCCCATATCCTCAGTCCATGATAAACAAAATTCATTGGTTCCATGTGTATTTGTTTTCTCCAAATAAAAAACTGAGTTTCTATTCATATATAAAAATATAAAAATGATCCACTTATTATCTGTATTATATTCAACTTATAATGCTATGGATGCCAAATTATTACTTTGAAAGTAATGGAAAATAACTCTTTGAGTTCTGATAAATATATTGATCTAAAATTGTGAGAGTAAAGTATGTCATTGATATTTGGAAAGTCTAATGAGGTTCTTCCAAAGGTTTGAGGAGAGAGAAATGAATCGCTTTCTGGGAAGTAAGTTTAAAGTTTTCATGTACTAGATTGGCATGGAGCTACAGGGTCACTTTTTTTTTTTTTTTTTTTGCGGTACACGGGCCTCTCACTGTTGTGGCCTCTCCTGTTGAGGAGCACAGGCTCCGGATGCGCAGGCTCAGTGGCCATGGCTCACGGGCCCAGCCGCTCCACGGCATGTGGGATCTTCCCGGACCGGGGCACGAACCCATGTCCCCTGAATCGGCAGGTGGACTCTCAACCACTGCTCCACCAGGGAAGCCTCCCAACCTGATTTTGATGTATGTTTAGATACTATTTAAATGCCAGATCACAAACTATTTAAGATATAAGCATTGAACAAAATTTTTCCATTACAATTTAATTCAAAGAAGTCCTCAGAAAAGAAGCCAGTTAAATGAATATGCCATATTTGCAGGCTCATTAATGTACATAAATGCCTAATTTTAGTTTCTTCCAGGTCTTTCTATTCTTGTCATAGCAGCAGAAATTGAATTGTGGTCGTCACTGTCACACAGATATAAAGTTTATTTACCATTCCACTCTTCAGTGATATGTGAGATAAATCCCTGGCACTACAGGAATATTTGTTAAATACCACTTATGTCAGCTGTCAGGTCATCTCACTTTAAAGGATGAAAACTTGGCTCCTGGCTCTTTCTGTGTATTTTTGTTTCTTTAGCTAATGCCAACTGAATCCTAACAGCCTGGGTGTACAAGATGATGGATACTATTTTACAGCTTGGATTCTTTTATTAATAACAACACATTTATTAATAACCTATAATCTAATAATCTATTGATAACAAATGGAGGGGTTCCTATAGGATATCACAAAATATAACAAAATAATTGTGTATTTAAAACTATGAGAACTATAAACATTTTAAGATGATATTCCTTAAGAATTTATATGTATATAATTATATATATATATATATATATTTGAAAGACAGTATTATACAATAGAAGCCTAGGTTAACTCTAGCTCCTTTATGCTGATGAACTGTAGTACACATTTCTCTGTATTTTTCCTTTTATTGATACTTGTATGTTCTTCCCACACTATTCTGTCCCTTTACATTTCTGTTTTGGGTTCATTTCCCTGTGTTAAGCCTTTATTATTACTATTTTAAGAATATTCTCTCTACATTGCTTTCTGCATTTTGCTGAGAAAACATTTATTGAGTACATTTTTTCATGCATAGAAATAATGTAGTCATAGTTGATTAAAATTCATTCTACTGTATTGTTAGATTGAACTTCTACCCAGTGAAAAAGGCTGAAAGTATAATGACTGAGGAATGTCACTTTTTTTCCATTTTGGGATAGTACAGTTTTCCACATTTTCTCTTGTTCATCTGTATTCTCAGCAAGCCCTGTAGCAGAAGACTTTATACTACTCTCCTTTCAGTGAGAAATGTGACTTCCAGTTTGAGTTAGCTGGATAGATATATGAACCCTTGGGCACTTTCTGGGTAATACATTCAATATTCTTTCTGCCTGCAGCAAGTTGTGTGGTTGATGTTTACTCATTTCTGATACCAAAGAGTACACTCTGAGCTCTAGGAGGAAGAGGAGGAAACTTGAGAACAAGGCAGCTGTGGACCTCTGCACATGTTAGCAATGAAGTACAACTTTTGTTTAAATATTTCATATGAATATTCTTAAACCTGTCTTTAAAAGTAACAATTTTATTTTATGTTTAAACATATGATCTGGAATGTGGTCCTCTGAGTATTATCTCTATAAGCTCCCCTTCCTTCTGTCTTCTGATAACAGACTCTACTCCCAAGCCCACTGGGGTGAGCTTGAATCTCAGTCAAGACAGTTATTGTTTTCTGTGGTTAATGGCATTACTGGCTCCAGTTTTTCACTCCTCCCTGATTCTTACTGTTTGCCATGTGATCTGTGTATGTCCCTCTGTGAGAGGGATCTTGAAGAAGTGTGTTTTTTACCTCCCTGTACCTTAACTTTGGGCTTGACCATGTGAAGGACTTATATCAATAAAGTGAGACTTGAGGGAGAGAGTGCTAAATCTAATCCAAGGCCCAGAGAAGGCTTGCATCTTTCCTCCTGCCATCTTGTGCTTCTGCCAGGACCATGGAAAGAGCCTGCCGAGGCTGGAAGGAAGGTGAGAGGTGCATGCAGCAGGCTGACCAAACCAGACAAGATGGGCAGCCCTCAAACCTGAAGGCTAAATGAACAGTTCTGGTTTACTGAGATTTTATGTTTTTATTTATGCAGGATTATTTGGGCTACAGTTAATTTAGATATATATAAATAAAAGATATAAATATAGATGTAGATAGAGATATACAGACATAGAGATATACATAGAAATAGATATATCGATATAGATATCTATATATAGAGATATAGACAGGTAGATATATAGATGTAGATCTGGCTACCCTGTACCAGATCTCAATGATAAATTAAGGTAAAACAATGGATCTGAACTAGGGAAATATGAGTTCTTTCCAGGCATTTTATATACTCAAGACATTGAAAAATAATATTTTATCATCTAGGATCACTACAATATATGAATAAAATCCAGAACTACTTATTTGCTGGAATGAAAAGAAGGGCACCCACCTCAGGAGAAAATGATGCTGACACAAAGGGTTAAGCAGCATTAGAGACAGAGAAAAAGAGAGCTCGAACAGTGCTACAGTACCCGGAGTTTTTAATTTTTAATATCCTCTACACCCTTTTTTCCAGGGGTGCAAAACCCTGAGCAATATTGCAAGAGATAGATTCTGAAATGTGAAACTGGTTTGAGGTGCTGAGAGGGACAAGGCCCTGAGTCAGAAAGATAGATTCCTTGCTATGTGTTACCATGTGTTTTGGTATTTTCTAAGGGGTTCAAACCAGTGACAACACAGGCTTAACATTTGCTCCCTTCCTTTATACGATATTAAGTACAATATTTTATTTCTAGCTCTTTAGAGCAACTAGAATTATATATATTTATATATAAGGTACATTCATATTTCTTTCTTTCCAAGTAGATAGACCATTGTCCTAACACTATGTATTAAAAAGTATGCCTATGTCTTTGAAAGGTCAATTTGGTTATATTTTAAACACGAATGCTTAGGTCTGCTTTTCTTCACATCTTTATTGGAGTATAATTTCTTTACAAGGGTGTGTTAGTTTCTGCTTTATAAGAAAGTGAAACAACTATACATACACATAAATCCCCATATCTCCTCCCTCTTGCGTCTCCCTCCCACCCTCCCTATCCCACGTCTCTAGGTGGTCACAAAGCATTGAGGTGATCTCCCTGTTCTGTGCGGCTGCTTAACCCTAGCTATCTATTTTACATTGGGTAGTATATATAAGTCCATGCCACTCTCTCACTTCGTCCCAGCTTACCCTTCCCCCTCCTTGTGCCCTCAAATCCATGCTCTATGTCTACAACTTTATTACTGTCCAGCCCCTAGGTTCTTCAGAACCTTTTTTTTTTTTTTTAGATTCCATATATAAGTGTTAACATACGGTATTTGTTTTTCTCTTTCTGACTTACTTCACTCTGTATGACAGACTCTGAGTTCATCCACCTCACTACAAATAACTCAATTTCGTTTCTTTTTATGGCTGTATAATATTCCACTGTATATATGTGCCACTTCTTCTTTATCCATTCATCTGTCAATGGACACTTAGGTTGCTTCCATGTCCTGCTATTGTAAATAGAGCTGCAACAAACATTTTGGTACATGACTCTTTTTGAATTATGGTTTTCTCAGGGTATATGCCGAGTAGTGAGATTGCTGGGTCGTATGGTAGTTTTATTTTTAGTTTTTAAAGGAACCTCCACACTGTTCTCCCCAGTAGCTGTATCAATTTACATTCCCTCCAACAGTGCAAGAGTGTTCCCTTTTCTCCACACCCTCTCTAGCATTTATTGTTTTTAGATTTTTTGATGATGGCCATTCTGACAGGTGTGAGATGATATCTCATTGTAGTTTTGATTTGCATTTCTCTAATGATTAGTGATGTTGAGCATTCTTCATGTGTTTGTTGGCAGTCTGTATATCTTCTTTGGAGAAATGTCTGTTTAGGTCTATGTTTGGTTGGGTTCTTTATTGTTTTTATATTTAGTTGCATGAACTGCTTGTAAATTTTGGAGGTTAATCCTTTGTCAGCTGCTTCACTTGCAAATATTTATTCCCATTCTGAGGGTTGTCTTTTCATCTTGTTTATGGTTTCCTTTGCTGAAAGCTTTTGTTTCATTAGGTCCCTTTGTATAGTTTTGTTTTTATTTCCATTTCTGTAGGAGGTAGGACAAAAAGGATCTTGCTGTAATTTATGTCATAGAGTGCTCTGCCTATGTTTTCCCATAAGAGTTTTATAGTGTCTGGCCTTGAATTTAGGTCTTTAATCCATTTTGAGTTTCTTTTTGTGTATGGTGTTAAGGAGTGTTCTAATTTCATTCTCTTAATGTAATAGTCCAGTTTTCCCAGCACCACTTATTGAAGAGGCTGTCTTTTCTCCATTGTATATTCTTGCATCCTTAACAAAAACAGGGTGACCATATGTGCATGGGTTTATCTCTGGGCTTTCTATCCTGTTCCATTGATCTATATTTCTGTTTTTGTGCCAGTACCATACTGTCTTGATTACAGTAGCTTTGTAGTAGAATCTGAAGTCCAGGAGCCTGATTCCTCCAGCTCCATTTTTCTTTCTCAAGGCTGTTTTCGCTATTCGGGGTCATTTATGTTTCCATAAAAGTTGTAAAATATTTTGTTCTACTTCTTTGAAAAATGCCATTGATAGTTTGATAGGGATTGCACTGAATCTGTAGATTGTTTTGGGTAGTATAGTTATTCTTAAAATGTTGATTCTTCCAATCCAAGAACATGGTGTATCTCTCCATCTATTTGTATCATCTTTAATTTCTTTCATCAGTGTCTTATAATTTTCTGCATACAGGTCTTTTGTCTCCTTAGGTAGGTTTATTCCTAGGTATCTTATTCTTTGTGTTGCAATGGTAAATGGGAGTGTTTCCTTAATATCTCTTTCAGAATTTTTATCATTAGTGTATAGGAATGCGAGAGAGTTGTGTGCATTAATTTTATGTCTTGCAACTCTACCAGATTCATTGATTAGCTCTAGTAGTTTTCTGGTAGCATATTTAGGATTCTCTAGGTATAGCATCATGTCATCTGCAAACAGTGACAGATTTACTTCTTCTTTTCAGATTTGGGTTATTTTGTTTCTTTTTCTTTCCTAATTACTGTGGGTAAAACTTCCAAAACTATGTTGAATAATAGTGGTGAGAGTGAAAAACCTTGCTTTTTGCTGATCTTAGAGGAAATGGTTTCAGTTTTCCAGCATTGAGAATGATGTTGGCTGTGGATTTTTCATATATGGCCTTAATTGTGTTGAGATAAGTTCCATCTATCCCTACTTTCTAGAGTTTTTTTTTTTATCATAAATCAGTGTTGAATTTTGTCAAATGCTTTTTCTCCATCTATTGAGATGATCAAATGGTTTTTCTCCTTCAATTTGTTAATATGGTTTATCACATTGATTGATTTGTGTATATTGAAGAATCCTTGAATTCCTGGGATAAACCCCACTTGATCATGGTGTGTGATCCTTTTAATGTGCCATTGGATTCTGTTTTCCAGTATTTTGTTGAGGATTTTTGCATCTATCTTCAGCAGTGATATTGGCCTGTAGTTTCCTTTCTTTGTGACATCTTTGTCTCATTTTGGTATCAGGGTGATGGTAGCCTCATAGAATGAGTTTAGCAGTATACCTTCCTCACCCATATTTTGGAAGAGTTTGAGAAGGATAGATGTTTATTCTTCTCTAAATGTTTGATAGAATTCGTCTGTGAAGCCATCTGGTCCTTGACTTTTGTTTTTTGGAAGATTTTTAATCACAATCTCAATTTCAGTGCTTCTATTTTCTCTTTCTTCCTGGTTCAGTCTCAGAAGGTTGTGCTTTTCTAAGAATATGTCCATTTCTTCCATGTTGTCCATTTTATTGGTCTATATTTGCTTGTGCTCAAAGCTTGGAGACTATGAAGCTCTACTGTGGGTAGAAATTAGAGCCCCTCCTGACAAAGACTGTGGACAAACCACGTGGAATCCAGAAGCCCTGTGCCCTCCCCTCTGTCCTGGGTCTGTTCGCCGACGGAGCATGGAGCCTCGTGGGCAGATCCGGCCATCTCGGGAGTTTTGGCTCCCACTTTGGTTTTAATCTTCTGGTGAGCTCACACTGTGACCTTGATCTTCAAGCGTCTTAATAGCACTAAACTCCTAGACCCGGCACTTATGGGCAGGGTCGTGCAATCTAAATGCCCCTGCAGTAGAACGCTTTTCCTAACCCTCCCTAACCATAGCGGCTAATCCTTGTTAGCTCTCGGTAAACATCTGTGAGTGAATGCTTGACGTCCTGGCTCTTAAACCAGGGCCCCGTCTACTGGGCTGCAGTGGACACAAGCAGACGGTGTCCCACCCACCATTTCTCCCTCGTGTTGCACCTGAGTCCCCTGGGCGGATACTCCCACGGTGAAGGTGGCGGGAATGGCCACAGTAGAAGGAGCTCCCGGCCGCCTGCATTTTATCTCTTGTTGGACCTCAGTGTCTTACTCTTGAGGTAGCCAGGACATCCGTTAATTTCCCAAAGGGTCATCCAGACAAGGAGGAAGCCCCAGCCCACGGGGGTGTCTCCATCGTCCTCTGCAGCCTCTGCCTTGCAGCTGGCTCCAGAAGCAGGGCTGTGCTTTCCCCTGGCCCTTTCCCCACAAGCTCGCTACTTTGGGAAGTGGGTTTACTCATTACCAGTTCAACCGCCTGGATCGGAACAAAATGTAAACACATCTCTGTAGTTCTGTTTCTGTAGTTGATATTTGTAGAGCAGAAGCTTACTGTTTTGTGTGCTTAAAACCTTTGACTTACTTTTCCTGGCTAAACCATCATGTAGGAGGGATACTTACTGCTCTTCTACTGAGGAAGACCCTAAGCAGTTAACCGTACCCTCACTGACACACGAAGGTCTCAAGCCCTTTCTGGTAACTCACGCAGAGTGCAGTGCCTTGTCTCATGTCTAGCAAATGGCAGGGAGTAAACTTCAGAATAAAAGCTTGATTTATAGAGTTTCAGCCCAGGTTGTTTTGTATGTAACAGTAACTGTCTCCATTGAAAATGTTGAGTTTAATATTTTCAGCCAGCAATTTTAATGTTTTGGACATCTTTATTTCTAAGTAGATAACATATTTTCCTGTTATTTGCTGAGGTGCTGTGTTAAAGCCTGAGTTGCCACCCAGTGGAAACACGGAATGAAGGACTTGAATTCGTAGTAAGGGATAGCGGGTTCCATGGTGATGGGGACAGAGGAAGCGCTTGGGCCACAGTGTGTCGATGCAGCTTGTGGGCATCCCTCCTCCTGCCTTGGTTTCTTCACAGCACATCTCCCCACCTGTCAGTGTGTGTACATTTATTTAAATGTTTACCTTCTGTCTCTGCCCCCTTAGAAAGCGTGCTCCATGGGAGGGAGAAGGGGCTTTGCTATGTTTACAGCTCATTCTCTGACCCTCTAAAGGGGAAACCTTGAAATTCATGTTTGAACAGTATTTGAAGTGGCTTTAGATGGAAAGAACAATACAGGCTAAGTGTCCAAATGACCATTTACTTGGTTTCCGGCCCCCTGTATTATGCTAGCAATATTACTTTGTATATATATATTTTTTGATTTATATAAACGGCTTGTGCTACTCATAATATGCCACTTCCCATCTTTTTCATTTGACAGTGTATTTTTGAGATATACCTGTTTAAAAAAAATGTGTAACTCTAGATCGGTAGTTCCCAACTGGGGGTGATTTTTGTCCTTCAGCGAGTGTTTGGCAGTGGCTGGAGACATGTGTGATTGTTTTTACTGGAGGAGGTCCTGATGATATCGAGTCCACAGAGGCCGGGTTTGCTTCTAAACATCCTGCAACGCACAGGGCATCCACATCATAGAATTATCTGGCCCAGACCGAACGGTGCAGAAACCCTGGGCTCTTTCTTTCCTTTAATCTGTGGAATAGTAGTCCCTTGATAGCAATACCATATTTACTTTATCCCTTCCCCTGTTGGTGGACATTTAGGTTCTTCCAATGCTCTGCTCTGACAAAGGGGGCTGCGAAGAACATCCTCACCAGTGTGTGTGTGTGTGTGTGTGTGTGTGTGTGTGTGTCTGTGTGTGTGTGTGTGTGTGTGTGTCTGTGTGTGTAAGAGTGTTTCTGGTGGCCGCACTGCGTTCTAGGAAACACTTCCAAATGCCGCTTCAGAAGGGCTGGACCTATCGACACCCACAGCACTGCCTGGGATTCCAGTTCTCTGCATCATTTCCAGCATTTGATATTTTTTAACTTTTCAATTTTTGCGAGACTGAAGATGATAAATGAGTAGCTCATTTTAAAAAACCGCATTGTCTGATTGTTAATAAGGCCCAAAACATGAGTCATTCGCACCCCACAGCATTCTGCAAAGTGGGGGATATGTTTTTGCCAAGCACACACCACTTCATTTTGTTCCTCTCTGTGTCTTTGAAAAAGGCACATTTTGGGAGACCGGGCGTGATGTTTCTGCCAGTAGAGGGCACTGTCCCTCAGTGGCTCTCCACCAGTGTCATTGTGCACCGCGCGCCCCGCCCCTCGCCCCCCAAACATCTGGCAGGGCCTGGAGACGCGTTGTATGTTTACAATATGGATTATCTACTGGCACCTAGAGGACAGAGACCAGGGATTTTGCTAAAACCCTACAATGCAGAGGTCTGCACCCCACAAACAAGACTTGTCTGGCCCCAACAGAGCCAGGGTGGAGAAACCATCATGTGGATGAAATCCTAATGTTTGAATCTTTGAAAGAAAGACCATGACAATCTCTAGGATAATGAAGCTATTTTAGTATTATTTAAAATAAGAACCACCTTTAAACCGTATGAAGTGGGCAGTAGGGGAGACGCACGCCTTCCTGAGAAGGGTCTTCTCAGGGGCAAAGGCAGCAAGGGTGGGAGGGCAGGAGGGAGTGCAGGCCTGGACGTCAGCGGTGCTTCTTCGGGGCGGGCTCTGCAGGTAGGAGAGGTGGCTCTGGGGCTTGGCAGCTCCTGGCTGGAGTGGAGGGAGCTGGCCTGGCGGTCCGTGCCAGTGACTCAGGCAGGGGTAGGGCAGGGGTCAGCTGGGTAAAAGAAATGTGGGTTTGAGTGTCAGGAGGAGGTGGCCTTGGCTCTCAGGACTCAAGGGGGACGTCAGGCTGCAGGAGGCACAGGCCCGGGAGCGGTGATCCGCTCCCATCTCTGCAGCGAGGCTCTGTGACTGTGCCCTGGGCCGGTGGTGGGGGTGGGGGTGGGGGTGGGGATGAGGGTGGGGGGGTGGGGGGGTGCGGGTGGGGGGGTGGCGGTGGGGGTGTGTGGGATGGGCCTCACAGCAGGGTGGGCGTCAGGCAGGGCTGCTGTCAGGCCGGGGCTCAGTGTCCTCTTCTCGGAGGCGGTTGCACCGGGAGCAGATGCTTCTTCTCAGAGGCCTCGGCCTGGGCACAAAGGCAGGGACCACTCCATTCCTCAACACGGGCCGGAAGGCCGACAGCCTGGGCTCGGGGCTCTCAGACCTCAGAGGCCCGTCGAGCCGCCTTTGTCCTTGCTCGCGTCGGCTGAGGGCCCTCAGCGCGGTCTCCTTGGCACAGGGTTCCGGGGACTCCTGGCTGGGCGGACACGTGGACAAGCTGCTTAGGCTTTCAACGGGGGCGGTACGGACGCCCACCAGGCTCTGCGTGTGGCAGGAGAGGCGGGCGTTCCACCGGGACCTCATCGTGAAACCGTTGCCACGGCCGGAAAACCCCAGCCTCGAGAAGGTGCGGAGGGGCGGCCCTCTGGGAAGGCGCCTCCAGGCCTGGAGCACCAAGGACCCGCGGACCGCGTAGTACTTCCAGCTGCGCAGGATGGCGGGGAGCGGCCTGCTGCGGAACCAGAGCCCGCGATCCCGGCGGTGGCGGCGGCGGCGGTGGCACAGGATTTGGCACCCGGCCCGGCCCATCGGGAGGCAGGTGCCGCGGGCGGGCCCGGTGCATGGGAACCGTGGGGACCGGCGCTTCCGGGCGTGGGCTGGCTGCGTGGCCTTGGCCGTGCCCAGGTACCTGCTCAGGTAGCTGCCCATGCTCGCGGGTCAGTGGGGTCGGACCTTCGACGGGCTTTGGCTTCTGGGCGGCCCCGAAGTCTGTAGACGTCAAGCTTATGACGCTGAGGCTACCATTGGCATCCGGGTGGGGGATGGTTCGCGGGGCGTTGGAACCTCTGGGCACGAGGTCCTGCGCGCGCCAGGCCAGGGCCTCTCGGACTCACTCGGGGCCTCTCGGACTCACTCGGGACCTCTCGGACTCACTCGGGCCCTCTGGGACTCACTCGGGGCCTCTCGGACTCACTCGGGGCCTCTCGGACTCACTCGGGGCCTCGCGGAGCCACTCGGGGCCTCGCGGAGCCACTCGGGGCCTCGCGGGGCGCCCCTGTGTTCTGAGCATAGGGGATCCTCCAGCTCCCACTGCTGGCCCAGGCGCTTGGCTCTGGGTGGCGCGGGAGCCCTCCACTTTTTGCCCTTGACATTTAAAGGGAGGAAATATAATAATTTGTACCAGGTCCTGAAAATTGACTGAAGGGCACTCTCTTTCATTACTGTAAAAATGGACAAAATGCACTTGAATGCTCCTTTAAGGGAAAAGAGCGAAGTTACTTGTATTTCTACAGAGGCTAGAATGGTTGCTAATGTCACTTTGTGTAATTTTATTCTTAAGGACCTGGTGAAAGCCTTTCGGGACTTATTTTTTAACCTGGACAGCACTGATTCCATGTGGACTCTCCTGAAGATTTCAGTCCTCATCCATTCACAGATAGATAGTGTTCTCTCTCAACACTAATAAGATTTCTCGTCTTTCATTTCTACTGATAATGAATAGTTGAAAATTTCCTGCTTCCAAAACAAACTTTGCAAGGGCTGTTGGGTAACTGATGACAGTGCTGAGGTTTGGAGGTCTGTTCACGGTGGTGTGAATCAATCTCTTGTGAAAATTTTCCTCAAAAGCACACGCAGAAGGGACCTATTCGGCCAGCTCCATGGCTGGCATGGGAGACGGAAAGTAGAAGCCTGCAGTGAATCCAAAAGCGGTCAACAGATTCTGTCCACATGTGACAGGTGGATGGTTGAATGGTGAGGACACTAAACAGAGTTTAATGAGGAAGCCCCAGAAGGTTTCTGAGGTCAGAGAGAGGCCACATGTTTTGGGATGCCACGGTGTGGTCAGCTGGTGAGTGTGGGGGATGAGATCCCTAACACTGTCCGCTCACTGATGAATTCCTGTTGTTATTCTTGTTTTGGTCCGATTCCTTATTTAAGAATGATCCCCAGGTATATGATTTTGAAAACAGAGAAATTCCAATGGTATAATTTTCTTTTTCTTTTTCTTTATATTTTTCCTTATTAGTCATCCATCTGTACACATCAGTGTATCCACCATTTTGTTCGCTCGCTCCATGAGTAATAATCATTCTAACCGGCAGCATTCCTTGAGAACTTAGTTTACTTTTCAAGCTGGGACCCTCTTAATCACTTTGCTCACATCAGCTCATTTAGCCCTCACAACAACCCTTTGAGGAAGGTGGCATGGGTATTCCCATTCTCATGAGGTGGATGAGAAAACTGAGGCGCAGAGACATTACGTGGCCTACTCAAGATGTCAAGTCAGCAAGGGGCAGGGGTCAGGTTTGAACCCAGGCAGTCTGACTGCAGAATCCACCATCTCTGCCAGTGCGTAGGGTTGCTTATCCCAGGATCCTCCGAGGGCAGGCCCCGTGCTGGGTGCTGGGGATGCAGTGCAGCTAAAACCAGGCTTATCCTTGCCCTTGGGGAGCTTATAGTAGTGGAATTTGTTGCATATTAATGAACCAAATGCAAGTGTGTAATCTTGACAAGCATTACAGGGAGGAGAAGTACGTAGGGGCTTTGGCCTCACGAGGGGCCGCAGGAACTGGCATTTGTGTGAGGTCTAAAGCAGGAGTAAAAGTGAACCAGGGGATGAAAGGAAAGAGGGTGGAGGGACCAGCACATGCAAAGGCTTATTATAGGAAGGAACTTGGGGAGAGTGAAGGGTGGAAGGAGGGCAAGGTGCCTGGAAGTGGAGCAGTGGGGAGGACTATGGTGCATGATGAGCTTCGGGCGGAAGGAAGGGTCAGGCCAAAGAATGTGTGGGCTGTGTTGAGGAGTTCTGATGTGTGGGCTGTGTTGAGGAGTTCTGATGTTTTATATATATATATATATATATATATATATATATATATATATATATATATATATATATATATATATATATATATATTTATTTAAATTAGTGGATCCATTTATTTATTTATTTTTGGCTGCGTTGGGTCTTTGTTGCTGTGCACGGGCTTTTCTCTAGTTGCAGCGAGCGGGGGCTGCTCTCTGTTGCTGCACACGGGCTTCTCGTTGTGGTGGCTTCTCGTTGCAGAACACGGGCTCTAGGCATGCCGGCTTCCGTAGTTGTGGCACGCGGGCTCTAGAACGCAGGCTCAGTAGTTGTGGCACGCGGGCTCAGTAGTTGCGGCTCACGGGCTCTAGAGCGCAGCCTCAGTAGTTGTGGCGCCCGGGCTTAGCTGCTCCATGGCACGTGGGGTCTTCCCGGACCAGGGCTCGAACCCACGTCCCCTGCATTGCCAGGCGGGCTGCTAACCACTGCACCATCAGGGAAGTCGTTGATATTATCTGTAAAGTGACGAGGAGTTTCGTGGAAGGAGTGTCATGACAGAATTTGTGTTTACAAGACACTTTGGCCACAGTGTGGAAGACAGAGAGTCCAGGCGCCTGGAGTCGAGAGGAGGACCCAGTTGGGCAGCAGGTGGAGCAGTGCAGGTGGGAGATGATAGCTATTTGGAGTATGGTGTGTTGGTGGAGAGAGGGGGCAGGGAAGGGATTTCAGAGCCACGGGGGTGGGCTGACAAGGAAGAGAGGACAACGGGTCAAGGATAAGCTTTTGTTTCTAGTTATGCAACTGGATGCATGATGGCCCATTTATGAGTCAGGGAACCAAGAACCAACAAGAAAACCATGGCTTTAATTTTGGACTTACTGAGTTTGAGGTATTATTGACAAACAGGCAAGGACAGAGCTGGCTTGAGATACACGTTCCTGCGTCACCTGCACTGAGGTGGTAATGACAGTGCTGAGGGAGAAAGCGGAGGGTGGCAAGAGGAGAGGGGCTAGCCTTGAGCTTAGCGATTCTCGAAAGCTTAAGGCCCGTGTAGAGGAGGGTGAACCTGCAAAGGAGGCAGAGGGGCAGGAGGACAACCAGGACGATGCTGTATCACGAAAGGGAAGAGTGTGCTTTCGGATGAAGGGACTGTTCAAGAGCATCAAATGTGCTGTTGAGAGGCCAAGCGAGGCGTGACTGGAAACCGCTCATTGGGTCATTGGTAACGTGAGAGAGCCGCTTTGTGGAGTGGAGGGATTGGAAGGCAGATGGTGGAGGAGATTAAGAATAAGTGGGCAGTGGGGCTTCCCTGGTGGCGCAGTGGTTAAGAATCTGCCTGCCGATGCAGGGCACACTGGTTTGAGCCCTGGTCCGGGAAGATCCCACATGCTGCGGAGCAGCTAAGTCTGTGTGCCACAACTACTGAGCCTGCGCTCTAGAGCCCGCGAGCCACAACTACTGAAGCCCATGTGCCACAACTACTGAGCCCGCGTGCCTAGAGCCCGTGCTCCGCAACAAGAGAAGCCACCGCAATGAGGGGCCTGCTCACCACAACGAAGAGTAGCCCCTGCTCGCCGCAACTAGAGAAGAGCCCACGCACAACAATGAAGACCCAACACAGCCACAAATAAATAAAATAAATAAATTTATATTAAAAGAAAAGAGTAAGTGGGCAGTGACCGTGTAAAGACAGAAGGATGGACAACTCCTTTGGGAATTTTGGCTCTGAAGGGCAGGAGAGAGACAGCAATGGGTAGAAGAAGGAGGACTGAATAAAGTGATTTCGTTTTGCTGTTGTTTTAATCGGAAAGAGTTGCGCATGGTTCAGAGTCAATGGACAGCCTCCAGTCAGCACTGAATGCACAGAAGCGAGGGGAAAACTGTATTGTTTAGATCCTGGGAAGGGCCGAATGGAAGCGTTCCTAATAGAGGTGGACAGAACAGCCGTTGACAGGAGGAGAAACACCACATCTGGCCCTTCGGGGGAGGATGTGGATAAGACATGTGCCTATGGGGGAAGTTTTGTACTTGGTGTCAGGAGGGCGGGGGAGTGTAAGTGGATGACTCGAGATGTATCAGTAACTTATAAAACAAGAGCGCCTAGTGAGAGTGAGGTTTGAGGGAAGCACTGAGATTTGGGGAGGCCTGAAGGAGCTTTGAAATAGTCATTGTGAACCACGAGAGAGAGAAAACTGACGGAGAATCCTAAGGGGATCCCGGGCAATCTGGGAGTAGGTCATCGTGAGTTTAGAGTTAAGCCACAGAACCTGTTTTGTGATTTTCTCCAGTTACACTTGATTACCACCTAAAATGTGGGGTCAGCCACTTCAGTTTGCTAGGGCTGCTGAAACACAGTAGCACAGATTGAGTGGCTTAAACGACAGAAATTTGTTTTCTCTCGTTCTGGAGGCTGGAAGTCCAAGATCAAGGTGTCAGCGGGGTCGGTTCCTTCTGAGTTCTGTGAGGGAGGGATGTGTTCCAGGCCTCTCCCCTTGGCTTCTAGATGGCTGTGTTCTCCCTGTGTCTACACGTCTTCCCTCTGTATGTGTCTGTGACAAATTTCCTGTTCTTTCAAGGACACCCGTCATACTGGATTAGGGCCCACCCTAGTGATCTGATTGTAACCTGATCACCTCTGTAAAGACACTATCTCCATATATATTGGTTCCATTCTGAGGTACTGGGGGGTTAGGAATTTAACATATGAATTTCTTTGTAGGGGGGTACAATTCAGCCCATAATACACACATACACTCAAGTTTTCAGCTAAGAATATAAAAAGTAAAATTGTACCGGAGTTAATAAAGGGAAGGAAGCTGAGAAGGGGAGTCAGTTTATGAGGGAAAGGTGAAAGGGAAGAAGGGAATCAACTGTTTATGTCCGGGATGAGATGTGCGGATTACCTGTTTGTTGACTGGCTACTAGTACTGCAAATTTGGAAGAAGATAATGCAATGGGAAACACACCACACTTACAGTGATAGAATAGCTGGGAAACTCTATCCTGAACATTATGGTGACATGATTTATCATGGTCTCCAGTCTTTATTGTATGAGGAAGATGAGAGAGAGACGCAGACAGACAGACAGACACACACACACACCAACACCAGTGTGGCCACAGTTAGAACCCAGTGGACCAATTTTTACCCCATGCCTCTTCACTTGACCTTCGGTTTTACTTCTCTTTCAGTACGCCTGGGATACAAATGAAGACTGTCTCTTCAAAGCGATGGTGGCTTTCTCCGTGAGAAGAGTTCCCAACAGAGAAGCAACTGAGTAAGTAAGCAATGAAAAGTCTATATTGATTGTTTGCAAGTATTATTTGAGACAGGACATTAATTCAAAACTCAATCTTGAAAATAAGGTATACATCTAATTTTTAAGGGACCCACGTTTTAATTCAACATTAAAAAGAACCTTTATAATCTAGCTCAGGTTATAGTTCATATCATGTTCTAACAATGCTCTTCATTCAATAGGCACTATGAAGATAAATATAAAACTTTGTAGTTACATGTCATAAGCTATGTACATTTCTCTCTCTCTTTCCCTCTCTCTCTCTCTCTCTATATATATATATATAATATTATAAGTTGAAGTTGTATAAGTTGAAGATTAAGATGCTGACAAGGTAGGTTTCATTCTGAGGCCTCTTCTTTCAGCTTGTAGGCAACACCAAATCTTTGTAGGCTCACATGACCTCTTCTTTGTTGAGCGGGAAGTGGCAGCGGGGAGAGCGAGCATTCTGGTGCCTTTTTGGATGAGGGCGCTAATCCTCTCTATCAGGGCTCCACCATATGACCTCATTTAACTGTAATTATCTCCTTATAGGCCCTATCTGCAAATATTAATACATTCACATTAGGGGTTAGGACTTGAACATATGAACTTGGAGGGGGGCAAGGGGATAAGTGCATAGCACTCATTTTGAAAATAACTTACATATGTATAGGTTCATCGCACCGTTGGTATCTGTCGTAGCACCTTGTTTATTTTCTTCAAAGCCTTAGTACAACTTTTAATAGTTTTACATTTGAATCTGTTCTTCCGAAGGATTCTTCCCTATTTGTGGTGTTTCCTTCCATCTCCATTTGTGATTAGGGTAACACTCCTGGTTTCTCTCTACTCCCTTACTTCACTCTTCCCTTGAGAGGTGAAATGACTGATTTGATTGGTGGGCTGGAAGGATAAACTGGGCATGGGTTCGCTTCTCTTGAGGAGCCGGCCTGCCCTCAGCACGCATTTTTTCTGCGCTGCCCCCCACACTAAGTACAGAATCAGGCCCTGCCTGGGCAAGCTTACACACCCACGCGGCTGTCCGTGCTGTCTGTAGCTGTAGACTGTTTAGATTGTTAGGTGCCAGATCGTAAGGTGTTAAGTATCTTGCATATTACACCAGAATATGGTGAGACCTGCTCGGTTCAGCTCTGCCTGGGTCACTATAGATGAATTTATCTCATCGCAGGATATTCTTAAAATTAGGAAGGAAATTTGCCCGCTGATAAAAGTCATATCCTCCAACGCAGCCTTTTATTTTGGTCTCCCGTCTGCTTCATTCTTTTGTCTTAATTTTACCGAGAACTTGGCAAAGAGGGTTTCTGTTGATTGTCTTCCTCAGACCCACAACGTATTATGCATGGGCTGTGAATATAAGGGATAGAACAGAAGAGAAAAATTGGGGGCAGCAAAAGAAACATATGATACGTGGATTTACGTGTACACAAACACACGCATATATATCGCAACACACGTATGTATTTTAAGATACGTAACGTATTCACATGATTCAAAAAATTAAAAGAAGGAGGTGTGAGGTAAAACAAAATGATGCCCTACGTGAACTTTACTCCTGTTTTATAGATTTTTAGAAAAGATATATTTGCCTTTATCCTATGCGTTTAAACGGAAGCACTCTTTCCAAAACAATTTATAATAACCTTTTAAAAATTAAAATGAGAAGATTGCCTTCCAAAAAATAAAAAAGGAAAAATATAAGGAGAAGAGGGAACCCATGTGCACCGTTGGTGGGGACGTAAATTGTACAGCCACTGTGGAAAACTGTATGGAGGTTTCTCAAAAAACTAAACATAGAACTACCATATGACCCCGCAGTTCCATTCCTGGGTACATATCAGAGAAAAAGAAAAACCCTAACTCAAAAAGATACATGCACTCCAATGTACACAGCAGTGTTATTTACAATAGCCAAGACATGGAAGCCACCTAAGTGTTCATCAACAGAAGGATGGATAAAGAAGATGTGTACACACACACACACACACACACACACACACACACACACACACACATCTACGTTTATACATATACATACAATGGAATACTACTCAACCGAAAAAGAGAATGAAAATTTCCCATTTGCAACAACGCGGATGGACTTGGGAGGCTATTATGCTTAGTGAAATAATAGGACGAGTGCTGTATGTTATCACTTATATGTGGAATCTGCAAAATAAAGTAGTGAGTATAACAAAAAGAAACACACTGAGATATAGAGAACAAGCTAGTGGTTCCCGCTGGGGAGAGGGAAGGGGGAGGGGCAAGATAGGGGTAGGGGGTTAAGAGGTACAAACTACTATATATAACATAAACAAATATATTCATAAATTAATATCTATATATTAATATCTATATAAAATAAATAAGCTACAAGGATATATTATACAGCACAGAGAATATAGCCAGTAGTTTATAACTACTATAAATGGAGTTACAGCCTTTAAAATTGTGAATCACTGTGTTGTACACCTGAAACGTATATAATATTGTACATAAAAACTATACCTGAAAAATATGAGGAAAACAGCCGCTGGTCATCTCACAATGCTAGCCCCTCAACTAGTCGCTTTTTATCTTATTGTCATTTTTCATCAACAGATTTTATACATCGCTGTGTTCATTGTATCATTACTTCCTCTCAGTACCTAAATTTCGCCTTGTAAATGACTATGTTGTATCACGTTTCCATTCTTAGGAAAAGTTAATTTAAATATGTAACATTTCAGATTAGTTTTGAGGAATTCACTTTGGGAATTTGATTTTTCGGAACCCGGACATTGTAGGAGTCTGTGAATATGTAATCTGGTTTATTTGCAAAGGTGTTTTAATTGGAACTGGGTGCATAGGCTATATAGAGGCTTTTGTTGCCAAGGTCAGTTGAAAAATTGAAAAGCACAAACCTAGATTGGGGTCAACAAATTGTTTTCCTGTAAATGCTCAGGCAACTTGAGTCCCAGCAGTACTGCTCTCAGGCGGCTGAGCGATGAGGGCTGCCTCACGAATCGGGATGTGTTTAAGATGCAGTACAAGTGCTGCCGCCTAACGGTGGCTGCTTCTTTACATGAGCAGGTTTCCTCTATGGGAAAGGGCACCACACAATGCAAGATGAATTGAAAACAACTTCCCAGACAGGCTGCCTCTCCCGAGTGTGGTGGGTAATAGAAAGGCACCACTAGCTTGGCAAATGGATCCGATTTTAAATGTGCTTTTCCGAGGTCTTTTGGTGCCAGTGTGAGGCAGAGTGGATTCTAGAGGGTGGGAGGTATGCCTGTTAGGATGGCTTTAGGGATTCAAATCTTGAACATTGGCCGGTTTTTTAAATCGTTTTTTTCCTATCCTGTCACTGCTTATTTCTATGGATAGTGCAGAAAACTTAGAGCTACTGAGATGCACTGGGTGGAAGATGTAAAGAGTAACTCACTAAAGATAGTCAAATAATGAACAGAGTAATGAAGACTCTTCGTCCCACCTTTCACTCAGTCCTAACTACGGGATCTCATATCAAGCGCGATCACCTCCAGTGACACAGGGCTCAGTGTCTCCTCTGCATATTTGGGAACGTACCGCCAGCCTACCCTTGACCCAGTATAAGCTGGATTGACTCTGCCAGAGGGTGTTCTTCCTAAAGCGAGGTCCTGGCCACATCCATGAAGGACTTGCAGGAGAGCTGAACGGGTCCAGTCACCATGACCCCAAGCGGGCAGTGGAAGAGAAGGTCGAGGTTCCGAGAGGCAGAGGGCGAGGCCCTGCAGAGCGGGTGCGGCGTGTCCACGGCCTTCCCCGCAGGACAGGGGCGGGGATGGGTCCCGGTGCGGGTGCACCACGCAGCCCGCTGGGAGCTGACAGCTGGGTCCGTGTGATGGGCGCCCACTAGCGCCCAGGCCACACTAGTGGCCCCCTTGCACGTTCCCCTGCCCACCTCAGGTCAGGCAGAGCTGCTAGCAGAGAGAGGAGTCGTCTGCGAGAGGAGAGAGGGGCACATCCCTCCCCAGCTCGCAGACGTTCCCAGGGCCACTTCCAACTGCCACCGGAGTAGCAGCACCTGGAGCGCGAGCCACCGTGATGGTGTCCCCAGCCACTGCCACTGTCCCGTGGGTGGAACAGAAACCGGCGCCTGCCTCTTAGCTGGAGAAGTCTGAAGGCAAAGGCTGGCTTGAGCCTCCATGGCTGGGTGAGAGAGGGCGGCTTTGCCAACAGCCTGCACTGGGACGGCTGCCTGCACTGGGGCGGCTGCCCGCCCGGCCCGGGGCCAAGCAGAGGCCTCCGGAGGGAGCTGCACGAGTCGCTGCCTGTGGGGCCCGAGATCCAAGTGCAGGGCAAAGGGAAGGCGGCAGAGCGGGCAGGGAGGGGCGAGATGGAAGCCTTCGGCCCTGGCCAGAGTGCGTCGTCCTTGTCAGGGGAAGGGGCAGTGCACAGGTCCCCAGACGGTCTCCTGAGGCCCCCCGGGTGCACTCTGGGTGGAGAACGCTAGGACCCGCCCCGGCAGGGTCCACCAGCGGCCAGAGGGCAGCACAAGGAGCCTGGCTAGGGAAAAAGAAGCTTGCCTTTTTCTCTCCTGTCGGATCCCCGCGCTCTCCCACCTCCCTTTTCCATCCCCCGGTGAGCGGGACTGCGGGGAGGTAAGGGGCGAAGCGCAGGAGGGGTGGAGCCAGGAGAGTAAAAGAACAGAGCAGGCCGCTGAGGCCAGCACGGCCCGGGGCGAGGGAAGCCCTGTGTTAGGGGCGGGAAGACAGTTCGTCTAGGTTTTGATCAGACCAGACCGGCCTGAGCTCTTTAAGGGCCAGAAGTGACAGGCAAGCTCCATCGCGCCTCCTCGAGATGCTGTCAGGGAGTGAGGGAGAGAAAGAGCTGACAGAGCGCCCAAGGCAGTGGCGTGAGAAGCAGAAGCCTCTTCTTCACGGCGCTCCCCTGAGGCCGCCTGTGCCCTACACTGCTGGATGGGGGCCAGAGAATTAAGTAACCTCTGTTGGAAGCCTGCTGTGTAGGCTGCTAGGTAGGCCCTGAGATGTAAATGGTGGGTAAATCCAGGTCGCACACAGCACAGGCCCACACCCAAGAAGCCGGCCCTGGGAGTCATGGAAGACGGACGAAATGTGACAGAAACAAGACAGTTCCTTTGAAAGCATTACTTACAAATCTTGATATCCAGTGGTTTTCTTGCTCTTCCCTGGATTTTCTTAAAAGTAGAACGGAAGAGGGAAGGACAAGTTTATGTTGTCTGAAAGTAGAAAGTTCTGGTTTCATTGGATCAGATTACTTGAAGGTTTCTTGGGACTTTGATTGAAGATGGTAAACAGGTGTTTTCAAGTTTTTATAATAAGGTTTAGGCCAGGTTTTCTGAAATAGTTTCATAGGAATTTTTAAATGTTGAAAGTATTATCTCAGGAAAATATGATTGAGTTTAAACTTTAGTCTATTTTCCAGGAAAACTGAGAAATCTAGTTGCCTGGTTTACTCCAATATTGGTTGTTTAGAATAATTTATCATTTTTAGCAGGAGAGGCAGAAGTCTAACTCAGGCCTAGCGTTCCCTTTCTGAGTAACATGATGTAGGGCACGGAATGGATTTCTTCCTCTGCCTAATTATTCAAGGATAAGCCTTGTGATCTAAGAACGAACGACATGCTCTTGTATCCACGGTAAGGGGATTAACGGTCTCGTGCCTGTTAAACAGCAGCCCAGCTCCTGTTTAGTCCTTTGATTTCCAGAAACAAGAGCCCGATCCTTCCCACCCTAGTTGGCCCTGTCTGGCGCCACTGATGAGGAGTGGCAGTGGAGCCAGTTCTGAGACAGTTACCTTCAGACCAGGGCTCCCCACACTTGAGGGATGGGAGTGGCCCTTTCTACCCTTTTAGTGATTTGCTGACAGGAGCGACTGTATATGTGTAAATACTACAGCTTTGCGAAGCAGTCGGACAAAATTGTTATTCCAGTGAATACAAAGAGTTCCATCAGACCCATCTATATTTACAGATATTGAAAGTGTAGGTTTGCTGTTTAGCTGTGCTGATGCCATTTCAGTCATTTATTTATTTATTATTTTTATTGAGGTATAATGGACAGATCCCGTTGTATTAGTTGCGGGTATACGGCACAATGATTTGATATTTGTGTGTATTGTGAAATGATCACCTCAGTAAGTCTAGTTAACATCCGTCACCGTGCATCGTGATGTAATCTTTTTTCTTGTGCTGAGAACTTTGTAAGATTTAGGCATTTCAGTTTATTCATTACATCAAAACATACTTTAAAAGACACGTTTAGTTCAGTAAGTGCTGTCGGCTGATTAATGTTTCATTTTGTGCAAATCTTAGAGGACATTCAGTGTGGTCACATTTAGAAGAAAGGGCGTGGAAGAAGTCACGCTGGTTGGACATAATCTATCACTGGAAGGAATCTGCGTCTTTTGGTCGCCAAGTAAATTATCTACCGAAACCCGTAAAATCACTCTTCGTGGTACTCCCTTTAGCACCCACTTTCCTTACATGTACACTTCCTCTTGGCTACCTCTATCTGCACTATATTCAGGAGTCTTCTTACACTAGAGAGTTGTCTGTGTTATGTTGTCTGAATATTTGTGATTGGGGAAACAAAGTTTTAGGGAAGCAATCTCCCTCCTTTCCTTCCTCCCTTTTCTGTTATTGCCGTGCTGGCCCAATTTACTTTCTCAGTTACTCTCTCTTGGAGTAATGTAGAAACAGTGAGTAAAAACAGTGGAGCTCATTACTCCGTTCTGTTAGTTCATTCATCCACCTATTCACATCACAGTCACTGAGCGCCCACACGGGCCACACTTCAGGAATACAGGGCCGCACAGGGCAGGGTGGACTTGGGCCTTGGCCTCGTGGCCCAGGGCCCAGAGAGGTCTTGTGTTGCACATGGACAGAGTGTTTGATAGGCTCCCAGGGAACGCTCAGCTGATAAAATTGAAAACGGTGCTCAAAGCTTGGAGACTATGAAGCTCTACTGTGGGTAGAAATTAGAGCCCCTCCTGACAAAGACTGTGGACAAACCACGTGGAATCCAGAAGCCCTGTGCCCTCCCCTCTGTCCTGGGTCTGTTCGCCGACGGAGCATGGAGCCTCGTGGGCAGATCCGGCCATCTCGGGAGTTTTGGCTCCCACTTTGGTTTTAATCTTCTGGTGAGCTCACACTGTGACCTTGATCTTCAAGCGTCTTAATAGCACTAAACTCCTAGACCCGGCACTTATGGGCAGGGTCGTGCAATCTAAATGCCCCTGCAGTAGAACGCTTTTCCTAACCCTCCCTAACCATAGCGGCTAATCCTTGTTAGCTCTCGGTAAACATCTGTGAGTGAATGCTTGACGTCCTGGCTCTTAAACCAGGGCCCCGTCTACTGGGCTGCAGTGGACACAAGCAGACGGTGTCCCACCCACCATTTCTCCCTCGTGTTGCACCTGAGTCCCCTGGGCGGATACTCCCACGGTGAAGGTGGCGGGAATGGCCACAGTAGAAGGAGCTCCCGGCCGCCTGCATTTTATCTCTTGTTGGACCTCAGTGTCTTACTCTTGAGGTAGCCAGGACATCCGTTAATTTCCCAAAGGGTCATCCAGACAAGGAGGAAGCCCCAGCCCACGGGGGTGTCTCCATCGTCCTCTGCAGCCTCTGCCTTGCAGCTGGCTCCAGAAGCAGGGCTGTGCTTTCCCCTGGCCCTTTCCCCACAAGCTCGCTACTTTGGGAAGTGGGTTTACTCATTACCAGTTCAACCGCCTGGATCGGAACAAAATGTAAACACATCTCTGTAGTTCTGTTTCTGTAGTTGATATTTGTAGAGCAGAAGCTTACTGTTTTGTGTGCTTAAAACCTTTGACTTACTTTTCCTGGCTAAACCATCATGTAGGAGGGATACTTACTGCTCTTCTACTGAGGAAGACCCTAAGCAGTTAACCGTACCCTCACTGACACACGAAGGTCTCAAGCCCTTTCTGGTAACTCACGCAGAGTGCAGTGCCTTGTCTCATGTCTAGCAAATGGCAGGGAGTAAACTTCAGAATAAAAGCTTGATTTATAGAGTTTCAGCCCAGGTTGTTTTGTATGTAACAGTAACTGTCTCCATTGAAAATGTTGAGTTTAATATTTTCAGCCAGCAATTTTAATGTTTTGGACATCTTTATTTCTAAGTAGATAACATATTTTCCTGTTATTTGCTGAGGTGCTGTGTTAAAGCCTGAGTTGCCACCCAGTGGAAACACGGAATGAAGGACTTGAATTCGTAGTAAGGGATAGCGGGTTCCATGGTGATGGGGACAGAGGAAGCGCTTGGGCCACAGTGTGTCGATGCAGCTTGTGGGCATCCCTCCTCCTGCCTTGGTTTCTTCACAGCACATCTCCCCACCTGTCAGTGTGTGTACATTTATTTAAATGTTTACCTTCTGTCTCTGCCCCCTTAGAAAGCGTGCTCCATGGGAGGGAGAAGGGGCTTTGCTATGTTTACAGCTCATTCTCTGACCCTCTAAAGGGGAAACCTTGAAATTCATGTTTGAACAGTATTTGAAGAGGCTTTAGATGGAAAGAACAATACAGGCTAAGTGTCCAAATGACCATTTACTTGGTTTCCGGCCCCCTGTATTATGCTAGCAATATTACTTTGTATATATATATTTTTTGATTTATATAAACGGCTTGTGCTACCCATAATATGCCACTTCCCATCTTTTTCATTTGACAGTGTATTTTTGAGATATACCTGTTTAAAAAAAATGTGTAACTCTAGATCGGTAGTTCCCAACTGGGGGTGATTTTTGTCCTTCAGCGAGTGTTTGGCAGTGGCTGGAGACATGTGTGATTGTTTTTACTGGAGGAGGTCCTGATGATATCGAGTCCACAGAGGCCGGGTTTGCTTCTAAACATCCTGCAACGCACAGGGCATCCACATCATAGAATTATCTGGCCCAGACCGAACGGTGCAGAAACCCTGGGCTCTTTCTTTCCTTTAATCTGTGGAATAGTAGTCCCTTGATAGCAATACCATATTTACTTTATCCCTTCCCCTGTTGGTGGACATTTAGGTTCTTCCAATGCTCTGCTCTGACAAAGGGGGCTGCGAAGAACATCCTCACCAGTGTGTGTGTGTGTGTGTGTGTGTGTGTGTGTGTGTGTGTGTGTCTGTGTGTGTGTGTGTGTGTGTCTGTGTGTGTGTGTGTGTGTGTGTGTGTCTGTGTGTGTAAGAGTGTTTCTGGTGGCCGCACTGCGTTCTAGGAAACACTTCCAAATGCCGCTTCAGAAGGGCTGGACCTATCGACACCCACAGCACTGCCTGGGATTCCAGTTCTCTGCATCATTTCCAGCATTTGATATTTTTTAACTTTTCAATTTTTGCGAGACTGAAGATGATAAATGAGTAGCTCATTTTAAAAAACCGCATTGTCTGATTGTTAATAAGGCCCAAAACATGAGTCATTCGCACCCCACAGCATTCTGCAAAGTGGGGGATATGTTTTTGCCAAGCACACACCACTTCATTTTGTTCCTCTCTGTGTCTTTGAAAAAGGCACATTTTGGGAGACCGGGCGTGATGTTTCTGCCAGTAGAGGGCACTGTCCCTCAGTGGCTCTCCACCAGTGTCATTGTGCACCGCGCGCCCCGCCCCTCGCCCCCCAAACATCTGGCAGGGCCTGGAGACGCGTTGTATGTTTACAATATGGATTATCTACTGGCACCTAGAGGACAGAGACCAGGGATTTTGCTAAAACCCTACAATGCAGAGGTCTGCACCCCACAAACAAGACTTGTCTGGCCCCAACAGAGCCAGGGTGGAGAAACCATCATGTGGATGAAATCCTAATGTTTGAATCTTTGAAAGAAAGACCATGACAATCTCTAGGATAATGAAGCTATTTTAGTATTATTTAAAATAAGAACCACCTTTAAACCGTATGAAGTGGGCAGTAGGGGAGACGCACGCCTTCCTGAGAAGGGTCTTCTCAGGGGCAAAGGCAGCAAGGGTGGGAGGGCAGGAGGGAGTGCAGGCCTGGACGTCAGCGGTGCTTCTTCGGGGCGGGCTCTGCAGGTAGGAGAGGTGGCTCTGGGGCTTGGCAGCTCCTGGCTGGAGTGGAGGGAGCTGGCCTGGCGGTCCGTGCCAGTGACTCAGGCAGGGGTAGGGCAGGGGTCAGCTGGGTAAAAGAAATGTGGGTTTGAGTGTCAGGAGGAGGTGGCCTTGGCTCTCAGGACTCAAGGGGGACGTCAGGCTGCAGGAGGCACAGGCCCGGGAGCGGTGATCCGCTCCCATCTCTGCAGCGAGGCTCTGTGACTGTGCCCTGGGCCGGTGGTGGGGGTGGGGGTGGGGGTGGGGATGAGGGTGGGGGGGGTGGGGGGGTGCGGGTGGGGGGGTGGCGGTGGGGGTGTGTGGGATGGGCCTCACAGCAGGGTGGGCGTCACGCAGGGCTGCTGTCAGGCCGGGGCTCAGTGTCCTCTTCTCGGAGGCGGTTGCACCGGGAGCAGATGCTTCTTCTCAGAGGCCTCGGCCTGGGCACAAAGGCAGGGACCACTCCATTCCTCAACACGGGCCGGAAGGCCGACAGCCTGGGCTCGGGGCTCTCAGACCTCAGAGGCCCGTCGAGCCGCCTTTGTCCTTGCTCGCGTCGGCTGAGGGCCCTCAGCGCGGTCTCCTTGGCACAGGGTTCCGGGGACTCCTGGCTGGGCGGACACGTGGACAAGCTGCTTAGGCTTTCAACGGGGGCGGTACGGACGCCCACCAGGCTCTGCGTGTGGCAGGAGAGGCGGGCGTTCCACCGGGACCTCATCGTGAAACCGTTGCCACGGCCGGAAAACCCCAGCCTCGAGAAGGTGCGGAGGGGCGGCCCTCTGGGAAGGCGCCTCCAGGCCTGGAGCACCAAGGACCCGCGGACCGCGTAGTACTTCCAGCTGCGCAGGATGGCGGGGAGCGGCCTGCTGCGGAACCAGAGCCCGCGATCCCGGCGGTGGCGGCGGCGGCGGTGGCACAGGATTTGGCACCCGGCCCGGCCCATCGGGAGGCAGGTGCCGCGGGCGGGCCCGGTGCATGGGAACCGTGGGGACCGGCGCTTCCGGGCGTGGGCTGGCTGCGTGGCCTTGGCCGTGCCCAGGTACCTGCTCAGGTAGCTGCCCATGCTCGCGGGTCAGTGGGGTCGGACCTTCGACGGGCTTTGGCTTCTGGGCGGCCCCGAAGTCTGTAGACGTCAAGCTTATGACGCTGAGGCTACCATTGGCATCCGGGTGGGGGATGGTTCGCGGGGCGTTGGAACCTCTGGGCACGAGGTCCTGCGCGCGCCAGGCCAGGGCCTCTCGGACTCACTCGGGGCCTCTCGGACTCACTCGGGACCTCTCGGACTCACTCGGGCCCTCTGGGACTCACTCGGGGCCTCTCGGACTCACTCGGGGCCTCTCGGACTCACTCGGGGCCTCGCGGAGCCACTCGGGGCCTCGCGGAGCCACTCGGGGCCTCGCGGGGCGCCCCTGTGTTCTGAGCATAGGGGATCCTCCAGCTCCCACTGCTGGCCCAGGCGCTTGGCTCTGGGTGGCGCGGGAGCCCTCCACTTTTTGCCCTTGACATTTAAAGGGAGGAAATATAATAATTTGTACCAGGTCCTGAAAATTGACTGAAGGGCACTCTCTTTCATTACTGTAAAAATGGACAAAATGCACTTGAATGCTCCTTTAAGGGAAAAGAGCGAAGTTACTTGTATTTCTACAGAGGCTAGAATGGTTGCTAATGTCACTTTGTGTAATTTTATTCTTAAGGACCTGGTGAAAGCCTTTCGGGACTTATTTTTTAACCTGGACAGCACTGATTCCATGTGGACTCTCCTGAAGATTTCAGTCCTCATCCATTCACAGATAGATAGTGTTCTCTCTCAACACTAATAAGATTTCTCGTCTTTCATTTCTACTGATAATGAATAGTTGAAAATTTCCTGCTTCCAAAACAAACTTTGCAAGGGCTGTTGGGTAACTGATGACAGTGCTGAGGTTTGGAGGTCTGTTCACGGTGGTGTGAATCAATCTCTTGTGAAAATTTTCCTCAAAAGCACACGCAGAAGGGACCTATTCGGCCAGCTCCATGGCTGGCATGGGAGACGGAAAGTAGAAGCCTGCAGTGAATCCAAAAGCGGTCAACAGATTCTGTCCACATGTGACAGGTGGATGGTTGAATGGTGAGGACACTAAACAGAGTTTAATGAGGAAGCCCCAGAAGGTTTCTGAGGTCAGAGAGAGGCCACATGTTTTGGGATGCCACGGTGTGGTCAGCTGGTGAGTGTGGGGGATGAGATCCCTAACACTGTCCGCTCACTGATGAATTCCTGTTGTTATTCTTGTTTTGGTCCGATTCCTTATTTAAGAATGATCCCCAGGTATATGATTTTGAAAACAGAGAAATTCCAATGGTATAATTTTCTTTTTCTTTTTCTTTATATTTTTCCTTATTAGTCATCCATCTGTACACATCAGTGTATCCACCATTTTGTTCGCTCGCTCCATGAGTAATAATCATTCTAACCGGCAGCATTCCTTGAGAACTTAGTTTACTTTTCAAGCTGGGACCCTCTTAATCACTTTGCTCACATCAGCTCATTTAGCCCTCACAACAACCCTTTGAGGAAGGTGGCATGGGTATTCCCATTCTCATGAGGTGGATGAGAAAACTGAGGCGCAGAGACATTACGTGGCCTACTCAAGATGTCAAGTCAGCAAGGGGCAGGGGTCAGGTTTGAACCCAGGCAGTCTGACTGCAGAATCCACCATCTCTGCCAGTGCGTAGGGTTGCTTATCCCAGGATCCTCCGAGGGCAGGCCCCGTGCTGGGTGCTGGGGATGCAGTGCAGCTAAAACCAGGCTTATCCTTGCCCTTGGGGAGCTTATAGTAGTGGAATTTGTTGCATATTAATGAACCAAATGCAAGTGTGTAATCTTGACAAGCATTACAGGGAGGAGAAGTACGTAGGGGCTTTGGCCTCACGAGGGGCCGCAGGAACTGGCATTTGTGTGAGGTCTAAAGCAGGAGTAAAAGTGAACCAGGGGATGAAAGGAAAGAGGGTGGAGGGACCAGCACATGCAAAGGCTTATTATAGGAAGGAACTTGGGGAGAGTGAAGGGTGGAAGGAGGGCAAGGTGCCTGGAAGTGGAGCAGTGGGGAGGACTATGGTGCATGATGAGCTTCGGGCGGAAGGAAGGGTCAGGCCAAAGAATGTGTGGGCTGTGTTGAGGAGTTCTGATGTTTTATATATATATATATATATATATATATATTTATTTATTTAAATTAGTGGATCCATTTATTTATTTATTTTTGGCTGCGTTGGGTCTTTGTTGCTGTGCACGGGCTTTTCTCTAGTTGCAGCGAGCGGGGGCTGCTCTCTGTTGCTGCACACGGGCTTCTCGTTGTGGTGGCTTCTCGTTGCAGAACACGGGCTCTAGGCATGCCGGCTTCCGTAGTTGTGGCACGCGGGCTCTAGAACGCAGGCTCAGTAGTTGTGGCACGCGGGCTCAGTAGTTGCGGCTCACGGGCTCTAGAGCGCAGCCTCAGTAGTTGTGGCGCCCGGGCTTAGCTGCTCCATGGCACGTGGGGTCTTCCCGGACCAGGGCTCGAACCCACGTCCCCTGCATTGCCAGGCGGGCTGCTAACCACTGCACCATCAGGGAAGTCGTTGATATTATCTGTAAAGTGACGAGGAGTTTCGTGGAAGGAGTGTCATGACAGAATTTGTGTTTACAAGACACTTTGGCCACAGTGTGGAAGACAGAGAGTCCAGGCGCCTGGAGTCGAGAGGAGGACCCAGTTGGGCAGCAGGTGGAGCAGTGCAGGTGGGAGATGATAGCTATTTGGAGTATGGTGTGTTGGTGGAGAGAGGGGGCAGGGAAGGGATTTCAGAGCCACGGGGGTGGGCTGACAAGGAAGAGAGGACAACGGGTCAAGGATAAGCTTTTGTTTCTAGTTATGCAACTGGATGCATGATGGCCCATTTATGAGTCAGGGAACCAAGAACCAACAAGAAAACCATGGCTTTAATTTTGGACTTACTGAGTTTGAGGTATTATTGACAAACAGGCAAGGACAGAGCTGGCTTGAGATACACGTTCCTGCGTCACCTGCACTGAGGTGGTAATGACAGTGCTGAGGGAGAAAGCGGAGGGTGGCAAGAGGAGAGGGGCTAGCCTTGAGCTTAGCGATTCTCGAAAGCTTAAGGCCCGTGTAGAGGAGGGTGAACCTGCAAAGGAGGCAGAGGGGCAGGAGGACAACCAGGACGATGCTGTATCACGAAAGGGAAGAGTGTGCTTTCGGATGAAGGGACTGTTCAAGAGCATCAAATGTGCTGTTGAGAGGCCAAGCGAGGCGTGACTGGAAACCGCTCATTGGGTCATTGGTAACGTGAGAGAGCCGCTTTGTGGAGTGGAGGGATTGGAAGGCAGATGGTGGAGGAGATTAAGAATAAGTGGGCAGTGGGGCTTCCCTGGTGGCGCAGTGGTTAAGAATCTGCCTGCCGATGCAGGGCACACTGGTTTGAGCCCTGGTCCGGGAAGATCCCACATGCTGCGGAGCAGCTAAGTCTGTGTGCCACAACTACTGAGCCTGCGCTCTAGAGCCCGCGAGCCACAACTACTGAAGCCCATGTGCCACAACTACTGAGCCCGCGTGCCTAGAGCCCGTGCTCCGCAACAAGAGAAGCCACCGCAATGAGGGGCCTGCTCACCACAACGAAGAGTAGCCCCTGCTCGCCGCAACTAGAGAAGAGCCCACGCACAACAATGAAGACCCAACACAGCCACAAATAAATAAAATAAATAAATTTATATTAAAAGAAAAGAGTAAGTGGGCAGTGACCGTGTAAAGACAGAAGGATGGACAACTCCTTTGGGAATTTTGGCTCTGAAGGGCAGGAGAGAGACAGCAATGGGTAGAAGAAGGAGGACTGAATAAAGTGATTTCGTTTTGCTGTTGTTTTAATCGGAAAGAGTTGCGCATGGTTCAGAGTCAATGGACAGCCTCCAGTCAGCACTGAATGCACAGAAGCGAGGGGAAAACTGTATTGTTTAGATCCTGGGAAGGGCCGAATGGAAGCGTTCCTAATAGAGGTGGACAGAACAGCCGTTGACAGGAGGAGAAACACCACATCTGGCCCTTCGGGGGAGGATGTGGATAAGACATGTGCCTATGGGGGAAGTTTTGTACTTGGTGTCAGGAGGGCGGGGGAGTGTAAGTGGATGACTCGAGATGTATCAGTAACTTATAAAACAAGAGCGCCTAGTGAGAGTGAGGTTTGAGGGAAGCACTGAGATTTGGGGAGGCCTGAAGGAGCTTTGAAATAGTCATTGTGAACCACGAGAGAGAGAAAACTGACGGAGAATCCTAAGGGGATCCCGGGCAATCTGGGAGTAGGTCATCGTGAGTTTAGAGTTAAGCCACAGAACCTGTTTTGTGATTTTCTCCAGTTACACTTGATTACCACCTAAAATGTGGGGTCAGCCACTTCAGTTTGCTAGGGCTGCTGAAACACAGTAGCACAGATTGAGTGGCTTAAACGACAGAAATTTGTTTTCTCTCGTTCTGGAGGCTGGAAGTCCAAGATCAAGGTGTCAGCGGGGTCGGTTCCTTCTGAGTTCTGTGAGGGAGGGATGTGTTCCAGGCCTCTCCCCTTGGCTTCTAGATGGCTGTGTTCTCCCTGTGTCTACACGTCTTCCCTCTGTATGTGTCTGTGACAAATTTCCTGTTCTTTCAAGGACACCCGTCATACTGGATTAGGGCCCACCCTAGTGATCTGATTGTAACCTGATCACCTCTGTAAAGACACTATCTCCATATATATTGGTTCCATTCTGAGGTACTGGGGGGTTAGGAATTTAACATATGAATTTCTTTGTAGGGGGGTACAATTCAGCCCATAATACACACATACACTCAAGTTTTCAGCTAAGAATATAAAAAGTAAAATTGTACCGGAGTTAATAAAGGGAAGGAAGCTGAGAAGGGGAGTCAGTTTATGAGGGAAAGGTGAAAGGGAAGAAGGGAATCAACTGTTTATGTCCGGGATGAGATGTGCGGATTACCTGTTTGTTGACTGGCTACTAGTACTGCAAATTTGGAAGAAGATAATGCAATGGGAAACACACCACACTTACAGTGATAGAATAGCTGGGAAACTCTATCCTGAACATTATGGTGACATGATTTATCATGGTCTCCAGTCTTTATTGTATGAGGAAGATGAGAGAGAGACGCAGACAGACAGACAGACACACACACACACCAACACCAGTGTGGCCACAGTTAGAACCCAGTGGACCAATTTTTACCCCATGCCTCTTCACTTGACCTTCGGTTTTACTTCTCTTTCAGTACGCCTGGGATACAAATGAAGACTGTCTCTTCAAAGCGATGGTGGCTTTCTCCGTGAGAAGAGTTCCCAACAGAGAAGCAACTGAGTAAGTAAGCAATGAAAAGTCTATATTGATTGTTTGCAAGTATTATTTGAGACAGGACATTAATTCAAAACTCAATCTTGAAAATAAGGTATACATCTAATTTTTAAGGGACCCACGTTTTAATTCAACATTAAAAAGAACCTTTATAATCTAGCTCAGGTTATAGTTCATATCATGTTCTAACAATGCTCTTCATTCAATAGGCACTATGAAGATAAATATAAAACTTTGTAGTTACATGTCATAAGCTATGTACATTTCTCTCTCTCTTTCCCTCTCTCTCTCTCTCTCTATATATATATATATAATATTATAAGTTGAAGTTGTATAAGTTGAAGATTAAGATGCTGACAAGGTAGGTTTCATTCTGAGGCCTCTTCTTTCAGCTTGTAGGCAACACCAAATCTTTGTAGGCTCACATGACCTCTTCTTTGTTGAGCGGGAAGTGGCAGCGGGGAGAGCGAGCATTCTGGTGCCTTTTTGGATGAGGGCGCTAATCCTCTCTATCAGGGCTCCACCATATGACCTCATTTAACTGTAATTATCTCCTTATAGGCCCTATCTGCAAATATTAATACATTCACATTAGGGGTTAGGACTTGAACATATGAACTTGGAGGGGGGCAAGGGGATAAGTGCATAGCACTCATTTTGAAAATAACTTACATATGTATAGGTTCATCGCACCGTTGGTATCTGTCGTAGCACCTTGTTTATTTTCTTCAAAGCCTTAGTACAACTTTTAATAGTTTTACATTTGAATCTGTTCTTCCGAAGGATTCTTCCCTATTTGTGGTGTTTCCTTCCATCTCCATTTGTGATTAGGGTAACACTCCTGGTTTCTCTCTACTCCCTTACTTCACTCTTCCCTTGAGAGGTGAAATGACTGATTTGATTGGTGGGCTGGAAGGATAAACTGGGCATGGGTTCGCTTCTCTTGAGGAGCCGGCCTGCCCTCAGCACGCATTTTTTCTGCGCTGCCCCCCACACTAAGTACAGAATCAGGCCCTGCCTGGGCAAGCTTACACACCCACGCGGCTGTCCGTGCTGTCTGTAGCTGTAGACTGTTTAGATTGTTAGGTGCCAGATCGTAAGGTGTTAAGTATCTTGCATATTACACCAGAATATGGTGAGACCTGCTCGGTTCAGCTCTGCCTGGGTCACTATAGATGAATTTATCTCATCGCAGGATATTCTTAAAATTAGGAAGGAAATTTGCCCGCTGATAAAAGTCATATCCTCCAACGCAGCCTTTTATTTTGGTCTCCCGTCTGCTTCATTCTTTTGTCTTAATTTTACCGAGAACTTGGCAAAGAGGGTTTCTGTTGATTGTCTTCCTCAGACCCACAACGTATTATGCATGGGCTGTGAATATAAGGGATAGAACAGAAGAGAAAAATTGGGGGCAGCAAAAGAAACATATGATACGTGGATTTACGTGTACACAAACACACGCATATATATCGCAACACACGTATGTATTTTAAGATACGTAACGTATTCACATGATTCAAAAAATTAAAAGAAGGAGGTGTGAGGTAAAACAAAATGATGCCCTACGTGAACTTTACTCCTGTTTTATAGATTTTTAGAAAAGATATATTTGCCTTTATCCTATGCGTTTAAACGGAAGCACTCTTTCCAAAACAATTTATAATAACCTTTTAAAAATTAAAATGAGAAGATTGCCTTCCAAAAAATAAAAAAGGAAAAATATAAGGAGAAGAGGGAACCCATGTGCACCGTTGGTGGGGACGTAAATTGTACAGCCACTGTGGAAAACTGTATGGAGGTTTCTCAAAAAACTAAACATAGAACTACCATATGACCCCGCAGTTCCATTCCTGGGTACATATCAGAGAAAAAGAAAAACCCTAACTCAAAAAGATACATGCACTCCAATGTACACAGCAGTGTTATTTACAATAGCCAAGACATGGAAGCCACCTAAGTGTTCATCAACAGAAGGATGGATAAAGAAGATGTGTACACACACACACACACACACACACACACACACACACACACACACATCTACGTTTATACATATACATACAATGGAATACTACTCAACCGAAAAAGAGAATGAAAATTTCCCATTTGCAACAACGCGGATGGACTTGGGAGGCTATTATGCTTAGTGAAATAATAGGACGAGTGCTGTATGTTATCACTTATATGTGGAATCTGCAAAATAAAGTAGTGAGTATAACAAAAAGAAACACACTGAGATATAGAGAACAAGCTAGTGGTTCCCGCTGGGGAGAGGGAAGGGGGAGGGGCAAGATAGGGGTAGGGGGTTAAGAGGTACAAACTACTATATATAACATAAACAAATATATTCATAAATTAATATCTATATATTAATATCTATATAAAATAAATAAGCTACAAGGATATATTATACAGCACAGAGAATATAGCCAGTAGTTTATAACTACTATAAATGGAGTTACAGCCTTTAAAATTGTGAATCACTGTGTTGTACACCTGAAACGTATATAATATTGTACATAAAAACTATACCTGAAAAATATGAGGAAAACAGCCGCTGGTCATCTCACAATGCTAGCCCCTCAACTAGTCGCTTTTTATCTTATTGTCATTTTTCATCAACAGATTTTATACATCGCTGTGTTCATTGTATCATTACTTCCTCTCAGTACCTAAATTTCGCCTTGTAAATGACTATGTTGTATCACGTTTCCATTCTTAGGAAAAGTTAATTTAAATATGTAACATTTCAGATTAGTTTTGAGGAATTCACTTTGGGAATTTGATTTTTCGGAACCCGGACATTGTAGGAGTCTGTGAATATGTAATCTGGTTTATTTGCAAAGGTGTTTTAATTGGAACTGGGTGCATAGGCTATATAGAGGCTTTTGTTGCCAAGGTCAGTTGAAAAATTGAAAAGCACAAACCTAGATTGGGGTCAACAAATTGTTTTCCTGTAAATGCTCAGGCAACTTGAGTCCCAGCAGTACTGCTCTCAGGCGGCTGAGCGATGAGGGCTGCCTCACGAATCGGGATGTGTTTAAGATGCAGTACAAGTGCTGCCGCCTAACGGTGGCTGCTTCTTTACATGAGCAGGTTTCCTCTATGGGAAAGGGCACCACACAATGCAAGATGAATTGAAAACAACTTCCCAGACAGGCTGCCTCTCCCGAGTGTGGTGGGTAATAGAAAGGCACCACTAGCTTGGCAAATGGATCCGATTTTAAATGTGCTTTTCCGAGGTCTTTTGGTGCCAGTGTGAGGCAGAGTGGATTCTAGAGGGTGGGAGGTATGCCTGTTAGGATGGCTTTAGGGATTCAAATCTTGAACATTGGCCGGTTTTTTAAATCGTTTTTTTCCTATCCTGTCACTGCTTATTTCTATGGATAGTGCAGAAAACTTAGAGCTACTGAGATGCACTGGGTGGAAGATGTAAAGAGTAACTCACTAAAGATAGTCAAATAATGAACAGAGTAATGAAGACTCTTCGTCCCACCTTTCACTCAGTCCTAACTACGGGATCTCATATCAAGCGCGATCACCTCCAGTGACACAGGGCTCAGTGTCTCCTCTGCATATTTGGGAACGTACCGCCAGCCTACCCTTGACCCAGTATAAGCTGGATTGACTCTGCCAGAGGGTGTTCTTCCTAAAGCGAGGTCCTGGCCACATCCATGAAGGACTTGCAGGAGAGCTGAACGGGTCCAGTCACCATGACCCCAAGCGGGCAGTGGAAGAGAAGGTCGAGGTTCCGAGAGGCAGAGGGCGAGGCCCTGCAGAGCGGGTGCGGCGTGTCCACGGCCTTCCCCGCAGGACAGGGGCGGGGATGGGTCCCGGTGCGGGTGCACCACGCAGCCCGCTGGGAGCTGACAGCTGGGTCCGTGTGATGGGCGCCCACTAGCGCCCAGGCCACACTAGTGGCCCCCTTGCACGTTCCCCTGCCCACCTCAGGTCAGGCAGAGCTGCTAGCAGAGAGAGGAGTCGTCTGCGAGAGGAGAGAGGGGCACATCCCTCCCCAGCTCGCAGACGTTCCCAGGGCCACTTCCAACTGCCACCGGAGTAGCAGCACCTGGAGCGCGAGCCACCGTGATGGTGTCCCCAGCCACTGCCACTGTCCCGTGGGTGGAACAGAAACCGGCGCCTGCCTCTTAGCTGGAGAAGTCTGAAGGCAAAGGCTGGCTTGAGCCTCCATGGCTGGGTGAGAGAGGGCGGCTTTGCCAACAGCCTGCACTGGGACGGCTGCCTGCACTGGGGCGGCTGCCCGCCCGGCCCGGGGCCAAGCAGAGGCCTCCGGAGGGAGCTGCACGAGTCGCTGCCTGTGGGGCCCGAGATCCAAGTGCAGGGCAAAGGGAAGGCGGCAGAGCGGGCAGGGAGGGGCGAGATGGAAGCCTTCGGCCCTGGCCAGAGTGCGTCGTCCTTGTCAGGGGAAGGGGCAGTGCACAGGTCCCCAGACGGTCTCCTGAGGCCCCCCGGGTGCACTCTGGGTGGAGAACGCTAGGACCCGCCCCGGCAGGGTCCACCAGCGGCCAGAGGGCAGCACAAGGAGCCTGGCTAGGGAAAAAGAAGCTTGCCTTTTTCTCTCCTGTCGGATCCCCGCGCTCTCCCACCTCCCTTTTCCATCCCCCGGTGAGCGGGACTGCGGGGAGGTAAGGGGCGAAGCGCAGGAGGGGTGGAGCCAGGAGAGTAAAAGAACAGAGCAGGCCGCTGAGGCCAGCACGGCCCGGGGCGAGGGAAGCCCTGTGTTAGGGGCGGGAAGACAGTTCGTCTAGGTTTTGATCAGACCAGACCGGCCTGAGCTCTTTAAGGGCCAGAAGTGACAGGCAAGCTCCATCGCGCCTCCTCGAGATGCTGTCAGGGAGTGAGGGAGAGAAAGAGCTGACAGAGCGCCCAAGGCAGTGGCGTGAGAAGCAGAAGCCTCTTCTTCACGGCGCTCCCCTGAGGCCGCCTGTGCCCTACACTGCTGGATGGGGGCCAGAGAATTAAGTAACCTCTGTTGGAAGCCTGCTGTGTAGGCTGCTAGGTAGGCCCTGAGATGTAAATGGTGGGTAAATCCAGGTCGCACACAGCACAGGCCCACACCCAAGAAGCCGGCCCTGGGAGTCATGGAAGACGGACGAAATGTGACAGAAACAAGACAGTTCCTTTGAAAGCATTACTTACAAATCTTGATATCCAGTGGTTTTCTTGCTCTTCCCTGGATTTTCTTAAAAGTAGAACGGAAGAGGGAAGGACAAGTTTATGTTGTCTGAAAGTAGAAAGTTCTGGTTTCATTGGATCAGATTACTTGAAGGTTTCTTGGGACTTTGATTGAAGATGGTAAACAGGTGTTTTCAAGTTTTTATAATAAGGTTTAGGCCAGGTTTTCTGAAATAGTTTCATAGGAATTTTTAAATGTTGAAAGTATTATCTCAGGAAAATATGATTGAGTTTAAACTTTAGTCTATTTTCCAGGAAAACTGAGAAATCTAGTTGCCTGGTTTACTCCAATATTGGTTGTTTAGAATAATTTATCATTTTTAGCAGGAGAGGCAGAAGTCTAACTCAGGCCTAGCGTTCCCTTTCTGAGTAACATGATGTAGGGCACGGAATGGATTTCTTCCTCTGCCTAATTATTCAAGGATAAGCCTTGTGATCTAAGAACGAACGACATGCTCTTGTATCCACGGTAAGGGGATTAACGGTCTCGTGCCTGTTAAACAGCAGCCCAGCTCCTGTTTAGTCCTTTGATTTCCAGAAACAAGAGCCCGATCCTTCCCACCCTAGTTGGCCCTGTCTGGCGCCACTGATGAGGAGTGGCAGTGGAGCCAGTTCTGAGACAGTTACCTTCAGACCAGGGCTCCCCACACTTGAGGGATGGGAGTGGCCCTTTCTACCCTTTTAGTGATTTGCTGACAGGAGCGACTGTATATGTGTAAATACTACAGCTTTGCGAAGCAGTCGGACAAAATTGTTATTCCAGTGAATACAAAGAGTTCCATCAGACCCATCTATATTTACAGATCTTGAAAGTGTAGGTTTGCTGTTTAGCTGTGCTGATGCCATTTCAGTCATTTATTTATTTATTATTTTTATTGAGGTATAATGGACAGATCCCGTTGTATTAGTTGCGGGTATACGGCACAATGATTTGATATTTGTGTGTATTGTGAAATGATCACCTCAGTAAGTCTAGTTAACATCCGTCACCGTGCATCGTGATGTAATCTTTTTTCTTGTGCTGAGAACTTTGTAAGATTTAGGCATTTCAGTTTATTCATTACATCAAAACATACTTTAAAAGACACGTTTAGTTCAGTAAGTGCTGTCGGCTGATTAATGTTTCATTTTGTGCAAATCTTAGAGGACATTCAGTGTGGTCACATTTAGAAGAAAGGGCGTGGAAGAAGTCACGCTGGTTGGACATAATCTATCACTGGAAGGAATCTGCGTCTTTTGGTCGCCAAGTAAATTATCTACCGAAACCCGTAAAATCACTCTTCGTGGTACTCCCTTTAGCACCCACTTTCCTTACATGTACACTTCCTCTTGGCTACCTCTATCTGCACTATATTCAGGAGTCTTCTTACACTAGAGAGTTGTCTGTGTTATGTTGTCTGAATATTTGTGATTGGGGAAACAAAGTTTTAGGGAAGCAATCTCCCTCCTTTCCTTCCTCCCTTTTCTGTTATTGCCGTGCTGGCCCAATTTACTTTCTCAGTTACTCTCTCTTGGAGTAATGTAGAAACAGTGAGTAAAAACAGTGGAGCTCATTACTCCGTTCTGTTAGTTCATTCATCCACCTATTCACATCACAGTCACTGAGCGCCCACACGGGCCACACTTCAGGAATACAGGGCCGCACAGGGCAGGGTGGACTTGGGCCTTGGCCTCGTGGCCCAGGGCCCAGAGAGGTCTTGTGTTGCACATGGACAGAGTGTTTGATAGGCTCCCAGGGAACGCTCAGCTGATAAAATTGAAAACGGTGCTCAAAGCTTGGAGACTATGAAGCTCTACTGTGGGTAGAAATTAGAGCCCCTCCTGACAAAGACTGTGGACAAACCACGTGGAATCCAGAAGCCCTGTGCCCTCCCCTCTGTCCTGGGTCTGTTCGCCGACGGAGCATGGAGCCTCGTGGGCAGATCCGGCCATCTCGGGAGTTTTGGCTCCCACTTTGGTTTTAATCTTCTGGTGAGCTCACACTGTGACCTTGATCTTCAAGCGTCTTAATAGCACTAAACTCCTAGACCCGGCACTTATGGGCAGGGTCGTGCAATCTAAATGCCCCTGCAGTAGAACGCTTTTCCTAACCCTCCCTAACCATAGCGGCTAATCCTTGTTAGCTCTCGGTAAACATCTGTGAGTGAATGCTTGACGTCCTGGCTCTTAAACCAGGGCCCCGTCTACTGGGCTGCAGTGGACACAAGCAGACGGTGTCCCACCCACCATTTCTCCCTCGTGTTGCACCTGAGTCCCCTGGGCGGATACTCCCACGGTGAAGGTGGCGGGAATGGCCACAGTAGAAGGAGCTCCCGGCCGCCTGCATTTTATCTCTTGTTGGACCTCAGTGTCTTACTCTTGAGGTAGCCAGGACATCCGTTAATTTCCCAAAGGGTCATCCAGACAAGGAGGAAGCCCCAGCCCACGGGGGTGTCTCCATCGTCCTCTGCAGCCTCTGCCTTGCAGCTGGCTCCAGAAGCAGGGCTGTGCTTTCCCCTGGCCCTTTCCCCACAAGCTCGCTACTTTGGGAAGTGGGTTTACTCATTACCAGTTCAACCGCCTGGATCGGAACAAAATGTAAACACATCTCTGTAGTTCTGTTTCTGTAGTTGATATTTGTAGAGCAGAAGCTTACTGTTTTGTGTGCTTAAAACCTTTGACTTACTTTTCCTGGCTAAACCATCATGTAGGAGGGATACTTACTGCTCTTCTACTGAGGAAGACCCTAAGCAGTTAACCGTACCCTCACTGACACACGAAGGTCTCAAGCCCTTTCTGGTAACTCACGCAGAGTGCAGTGCCTTGTCTCATGTCTAGCAAATGGCAGGGAGTAAACTTCAGAATAAAAGCTTGATTTATAGAGTTTCAGCCCAGGTTGTTTTGTATGTAACAGTAACTGTCTCCATTGAAAATGTTGAGTTTAATATTTTCAGCCAGCAATTTTAATGTTTTGGACATCTTTATTTCTAAGTAGATAACATATTTTCCTGTTATTTGCTGAGGTGCTGTGTTAAAGCCTGAGTTGCCACCCAGTGGAAACACGGAATGAAGGACTTGAATTCGTAGTAAGGGATAGCGGGTTCCATGGTGATGGGGACAGAGGAAGCGCTTGGGCCACAGTGTGTCGATGCAGCTTGTGGGCATCCCTCCTCCTGCCTTGGTTTCTTCACAGCACATCTCCCCACCTGTCAGTGTGTGTACATTTATTTAAATGTTTACCTTCTGTCTCTGCCCCCTTAGAAAGCGTGCTCCATGGGAGGGAGAAGGGGCTTTGCTATGTTTACAGCTCATTCTCTGACCCTCTAAAGGGGAAACCTTGAAATTCATGTTTGAACAGTATTTGAAGAGGCTTTAGATGGAAAGAACAATACAGGCTAAGTGTCCAAATGACCATTTACTTGGTTTCCGGCCCCCTGTATTATGCTAGCAATATTACTTTGTATATATATATTTTTTGATTTATATAAACGGCTTGTGCTACCCATAATATGCCACTTCCCATCTTTTTCATTTGACAGTGTATTTTTGAGATATACCTGTTTAAAAAAAATGTGTAACTCTAGATCGGTAGTTCCCAACTGGGGGTGATTTTTGTCCTTCAGCGAGTGTTTGGCAGTGGCTGGAGACATGTGTGATTGTTTTTACTGGAGGAGGTCCTGATGATATCGAGTCCACAGAGGCCGGGTTTGCTTCTAAACATCCTGCAACGCACAGGGCATCCACATCATAGAATTATCTGGCCCAGACCGAACGGTGCAGAAACCCTGGGCTCTTTCTTTCCTTTAATCTGTGGAATAGTAGTCCCTTGATAGCAATACCATATTTACTTTATCCCTTCCCCTGTTGGTGGACATTTAGGTTCTTCCAATGCTCTGCTCTGACAAAGGGGGCTGCGAAGAACATCCTCACCAGTGTGTGTGTGTGTGTGTGTGTGTGTGTGTGTGTGTGTGTGTGTGTCTGTGTGTGTGTGTGTGTGTGTCTGTGTGTGTGTGTGTGTGTGTGTGTGTCTGTGTGTGTAAGAGTGTTTCTGGTGGCCGCACTGCGTTCTAGGAAACACTTCCAAATGCCGCTTCAGAAGGGCTGGACCTATCGACACCCACAGCACTGCCTGGGATTCCAGTTCTCTGCATCATTTCCAGCATTTGATATTTTTTAACTTTTCAATTTTTGCGAGACTGAAGATGATAAATGAGTAGCTCATTTTAAAAAACCGCATTGTCTGATTGTTAATAAGGCCCAAAACATGAGTCATTCGCACCCCACAGCATTCTGCAAAGTGGGGGATATGTTTTTGCCAAGCACACACCACTTCATTTTGTTCCTCTCTGTGTCTTTGAAAAAGGCACATTTTGGGAGACCGGGCGTGATGTTTCTGCCAGTAGAGGGCACTGTCCCTCAGTGGCTCTCCACCAGTGTCATTGTGCACCGCGCGCCCCGCCCCTCGCCCCCCAAACATCTGGCAGGGCCTGGAGACGCGTTGTATGTTTACAATATGGATTATCTACTGGCACCTAGAGGACAGAGACCAGGGATTTTGCTAAAACCCTACAATGCAGAGGTCTGCACCCCACAAACAAGACTTGTCTGGCCCCAACAGAGCCAGGGTGGAGAAACCATCATGTGGATGAAATCCTAATGTTTGAATCTTTGAAAGAAAGACCATGACAATCTCTAGGATAATGAAGCTATTTTAGTATTATTTAAAATAAGAACCACCTTTAAACCGTATGAAGTGGGCAGTAGGGGAGACGCACGCCTTCCTGAGAAGGGTCTTCTCAGGGGCAAAGGCAGCAAGGGTGGGAGGGCAGGAGGGAGTGCAGGCCTGGACGTCAGCGGTGCTTCTTCGGGGCGGGCTCTGCAGGTAGGAGAGGTGGCTCTGGGGCTTGGCAGCTCCTGGCTGGAGTGGAGGGAGCTGGCCTGGCGGTCCGTGCCAGTGACTCAGGCAGGGGTAGGGCAGGGGTCAGCTGGGTAAAAGAAATGTGGGTTTGAGTGTCAGGAGGAGGTGGCCTTGGCTCTCAGGACTCAAGGGGGACGTCAGGCTGCAGGAGGCACAGGCCCGGGAGCGGTGATCCGCTCCCATCTCTGCAGCGAGGCTCTGTGACTGTGCCCTGGGCCGGTGGTGGGGGTGGGGGTGGGGGTGGGGATGAGGGTGGGGGGGGTGGGGGGGTGCGGGTGGGGGGGTGGCGGTGGGGGTGTGTGGGATGGGCCTCACAGCAGGGTGGGCGTCAGGCAGGGCTGCTGTCAGGCCGGGGCTCAGTGTCCTCTTCTCGGAGGCGGTTGCACCGGGAGCAGATGCTTCTTCTCAGAGGCCTCGGCCTGGGCACAAAGGCAGGGACCACTCCATTCCTCAACACGGGCCGGAAGGCCGACAGCCTGGGCTCGGGGCTCTCAGACCTCAGAGGCCCGTCGAGCCGCCTTTGTCCTTGCTCGCGTCGGCTGAGGGCCCTCAGCGCGGTCTCCTTGGCACAGGGTTCCGGGGACTCCTGGCTGGGCGGACACGTGGACAAGCTGCTTAGGCTTTCAACGGGGGCGGTACGGACGCCCACCAGGCTCTGCGTGTGGCAGGAGAGGCGGGCGTTCCACCGGGACCTCATCGTGAAACCGTTGCCACGGCCGGAAAACCCCAGCCTCGAGAAGGTGCGGAGGGGCGGCCCTCTGGGAAGGCGCCTCCAGGCCTGGAGCACCAAGGACCCGCGGACCGCGTAGTACTTCCAGCTGCGCAGGATGGCGGGGAGCGGCCTGCTGCGGAACCAGAGCCCGCGATCCCGGCGGTGGCGGCGGCGGCGGTGGCACAGGATTTGGCACCCGGCCCGGCCCATCGGGAGGCAGGTGCCGCGGGCGGGCCCGGTGCATGGGAACCGTGGGGACCGGCGCTTCCGGGCGTGGGCTGGCTGCGTGGCCTTGGCCGTGCCCAGGTACCTGCTCAGGTAGCTGCCCATGCTCGCGGGTCAGTGGGGTCGGACCTTCGACGGGCTTTGGCTTCTGGGCGGCCCCGAAGTCTGTAGACGTCAAGCTTATGACGCTGAGGCTACCATTGGCATCCGGGTGGGGGATGGTTCGCGGGGCGTTGGAACCTCTGGGCACGAGGTCCTGCGCGCGCCAGGCCAGGGCCTCTCGGACTCACTCGGGGCCTCTCGGACTCACTCGGGACCTCTCGGACTCACTCGGGCCCTCTGGGACTCACTCGGGGCCTCTCGGACTCACTCGGGGCCTCTCGGACTCACTCGGGGCCTCGCGGAGCCACTCGGGGCCTCGCGGAGCCACTCGGGGCCTCGCGGGGCGCCCCTGTGTTCTGAGCATAGGGGATCCTCCAGCTCCCACTGCTGGCCCAGGCGCTTGGCTCTGGGTGGCGCGGGAGCCCTCCACTTTTTGCCCTTGACATTTAAAGGGAGGAAATATAATAATTTGTACCAGGTCCTGAAAATTGACTGAAGGGCACTCTCTTTCATTACTGTAAAAATGGACAAAATGCACTTGAATGCTCCTTTAAGGGAAAAGAGCGAAGTTACTTGTATTTCTACAGAGGCTAGAATGGTTGCTAATGTCACTTTGTGTAATTTTATTCTTAAGGACCTGGTGAAAGCCTTTCGGGACTTATTTTTTAACCTGGACAGCACTGATTCCATGTGGACTCTCCTGAAGATTTCAGTCCTCATCCATTCACAGATAGATAGTGTTCTCTCTCAACACTAATAAGATTTCTCGTCTTTCATTTCTACTGATAATGAATAGTTGAAAATTTCCTGCTTCCAAAACAAACTTTGCAAGGGCTGTTGGGTAACTGATGACAGTGCTGAGGTTTGGAGGTCTGTTCACGGTGGTGTGAATCAATCTCTTGTGAAAATTTTCCTCAAAAGCACACGCAGAAGGGACCTATTCGGCCAGCTCCATGGCTGGCATGGGAGACGGAAAGTAGAAGCCTGCAGTGAATCCAAAAGCGGTCAACAGATTCTGTCCACATGTGACAGGTGGATGGTTGAATGGTGAGGACACTAAACAGAGTTTAATGAGGAAGCCCCAGAAGGTTTCTGAGGTCAGAGAGAGGCCACATGTTTTGGGATGCCACGGTGTGGTCAGCTGGTGAGTGTGGGGGATGAGATCCCTAACACTGTCCGCTCACTGATGAATTCCTGTTGTTATTCTTGTTTTGGTCCGATTCCTTATTTAAGAATGATCCCCAGGTATATGATTTTGAAAACAGAGAAATTCCAATGGTATAATTTTCTTTTTCTTTTTCTTTATATTTTTCCTTATTAGTCATCCATCTGTACACATCAGTGTATCCACCATTTTGTTCGCTCGCTCCATGAGTAATAATCATTCTAACCGGCAGCATTCCTTGAGAACTTAGTTTACTTTTCAAGCTGGGACCCTCTAAATCACTTTGCTCACATCAGCTCATTTAGCCCTCACAACAACCCTTTGAGGAAGGTGGCATGGGTATTCCCATTCTCATGAGGTGGATGAGAAAACTGAGGCGCAGAGACATTACGTGGCCTACTCAAGATGTCAAGTCAGCAAGGGGCAGGGGTCAGGTTTGAACCCAGGCAGTCTGACTGCAGAATCCACCATCTCTGCCAGTGCGTAGGGTTGCTTATCCCAGGATCCTCCGAGGGCAGGCCCCGTGCTGGGTGCTGGGGATGCAGTGCAGCTAAAACCAGGCTTATCCTTGCCCTTGGGGAGCTTATAGTAGTGGAATTTGTTGCATATTAATGAACCAAATGCAAGTGTGTAATCTTGACAAGCATTACAGGGAGGAGAAGTACGTAGGGGCTTTGGCCTCACGAGGGGCCGCAGGAACTGGCATTTGTGTGAGGTCTAAAGCAGGAGTAAAAGTGAACCAGGGGATGAAAGGAAAGAGGGTGGAGGGACCAGCACATGCAAAGGCTTATTATAGGAAGGAACTTGGGGAGAGTGAAGGGTGGAAGGAGGGCAAGGTGCCTGGAAGTGGAGCAGTGGGGAGGACTATGGTGCATGATGAGCTTCGGGCGGAAGGAAGGGTCAGGCCAAAGAATGTGTGGGCTGTGTTGAGGAGTTCTGATGTTTTATATATATATATATATATATATATATATTTATTTATTTATTTATTTATTTATTTAAATTAGTGGATCCATTTATTTATTTATTTTTGGCTGCGTTGGGTCTTTGTTGCTGTGCACGGGCTTTTCTCTAGTTGCAGCGAGCGGGGGCTGCTCTCTGTTGCTGCACACGGGCTTCTCGTTGTGGTGGCTTCTCGTTGCAGAACACGGGCTCTAGGCATGCCGGCTTCCGTAGTTGTGGCACGCGGGCTCTAGAACGCAGGCTCAGTAGTTGTGGCACGCGGGCTCAGTAGTTGCGGCTCACGGGCTCTAGAGCGCAGCCTCAGTAGTTGTGGCGCCCGGGCTTAGCTGCTCCATGGCACGTGGGGTCTTCCCGGACCAGGGCTCGAACCCACGTCCCCTGCATTGCCAGGCGGGCTGCTAACCACTGCACCATCAGGGAAGTCGTTGATATTATCTGTAAAGTGACGAGGAGTTTCGTGGAAGGAGTGTCATGACAGAATTTGTGTTTACAAGACACTTTGGCCACAGTGTGGAAGACAGAGAGTCCAGGCGCCTGGAGTCGAGAGGAGGACCCAGTTGGGCAGCAGGTGGAGCAGTGCAGGTGGGAGATGATAGCTATTTGGAGTATGGTGTGTTGGTGGAGAGAGGGGGCAGGGAAGGGATTTCAGAGCCACGGGGGTGGGCTGACAAGGAAGAGAGGACAACGGGTCAAGGATAAGCTTTTGTTTCTAGTTATGCAACTGGATGCATGATGGCCCATTTATGAGTCAGGGAACCAAGAACCAACAAGAAAACCATGGCTTTAATTTTGGACTTACTGAGTTTGAGGTATTATTGACAAACAGGCAAGGACAGAGCTGGCTTGAGATACACGTTCCTGCGTCACCTGCACTGAGGTGGTAATGACAGTGCTGAGGGAGAAAGCGGAGGGTGGCAAGAGGAGAGGGGCTAGCCTTGAGCTTAGCGATTCTCGAAAGCTTAAGGCCCGTGTAGAGGAGGGTGAACCTGCAAAGGAGGCAGAGGGGCAGGAGGACAACCAGGACGATGCTGTATCACGAAAGGGAAGAGTGTGCTTTCGGATGAAGGGACTGTTCAAGAGCATCAAATGTGCTGTTGAGAGGCCAAGCGAGGCGTGACTGGAAACCGCTCATTGGGTCATTGGTAACGTGAGAGAGCCGCTTTGTGGAGTGGAGGGATTGGAAGGCAGATGGTGGAGGAGATTAAGAATAAGTGGGCAGTGGGGCTTCCCTGGTGGCGCAGTGGTTAAGAATCTGCCTGCCGATGCAGGGCACACTGGTTTGAGCCCTGGTCCGGGAAGATCCCACATGCTGCGGAGCAGCTAAGTCTGTGTGCCACAACTACTGAGCCTGCGCTCTAGAGCCCGCGAGCCACAACTACTGAAGCCCATGTGCCACAACTACTGAGCCCGCGTGCCTAGAGCCCGTGCTCCGCAACAAGAGAAGCCACCGCAATGAGGGGCCTGCTCACCACAACGAAGAGTAGCCCCTGCTCGCCGCAACTAGAGAAGAGCCCACGCACAACAATGAAGACCCAACACAGCCACAAATAAATAAAATAAATAAATTTATATTAAAAGAAAAGAGTAAGTGGGCAGTGACCGTGTAAAGACAGAAGGATGGACAACTCCTTTGGGAATTTTGGCTCTGAAGGGCAGGAGAGAGACAGCAATGGGTAGAAGAAGGAGGACTGAATAAAGTGATTTCGTTTTGCTGTTGTTTTAATCGGAAAGAGTTGCGCATGGTTCAGAGTCAATGGACAGCCTCCAGTCAGCACTGAATGCACAGAAGCGAGGGGAAAACTGTATTGTTTAGATCCTGGGAAGGGCCGAATGGAAGCGTTCCTAATAGAGGTGGACAGAACAGCCGTTGACAGGAGGAGAAACACCACATCTGGCCCTTCGGGGGAGGATGTGGATAAGACATGTGCCTATGGGGGAAGTTTTGTACTTGGTGTCAGGAGGGCGGGGGAGTGTAAGTGGATGACTCGAGATGTATCAGTAACTTATAAAACAAGAGCGCCTAGTGAGAGTGAGGTTTGAGGGAAGCACTGAGATTTGGGGAGGCCTGAAGGAGCTTTGAAATAGTCATTGTGAACCACGAGAGAGAGAAAACTGACGGAGAATCCTAAGGGGATCCCGGGCAATCTGGGAGTAGGTCATCGTGAGTTTAGAGTTAAGCCACAGAACCTGTTTTGTGATTTTCTCCAGTTACACTTGATTACCACCTAAAATGTGGGGTCAGCCACTTCAGTTTGCTAGGGCTGCTGAAACACAGTAGCACAGATTGAGTGGCTTAAACGACAGAAATTTGTTTTCTCTCGTTCTGGAGGCTGGAAGTCCAAGATCAAGGTGTCAGCGGGGTCGGTTCCTTCTGAGTTCTGTGAGGGAGGGATGTGTTCCAGGCCTCTCCCCTTGGCTTCTAGATGGCTGTGTTCTCCCTGTGTCTACACGTCTTCCCTCTGTATGTGTCTGTGACAAATTTCCTGTTCTTTCAAGGACACCCGTCATACTGGATTAGGGCCCACCCTAGTGATCTGATTGTAACCTGATCACCTCTGTAAAGACACTATCTCCATATATATTGGTTCCATTCTGAGGTACTGGGGGGTTAGGAATTTAACATATGAATTTCTTTGTAGGGGGGTACAATTCAGCCCATAATACACACATACACTCAAGTTTTCAGCTAAGAATATAAAAAGTAAAATTGTACCGGAGTTAATAAAGGGAAGGAAGCTGAGAAGGGGAGTCAGTTTATGAGGGAAAGGTGAAAGGGAAGAAGGGAATCAACTGTTTATGTCCGGGATGAGATGTGCGGATTACCTGTTTGTTGACTGGCTACTAGTACTGCAAATTTGGAAGAAGATAATGCAATGGGAAACACACCACACTTACAGTGATAGAATAGCTGGGAAACTCTATCCTGAACATTATGGTGACATGATTTATCATGGTCTCCAGTCTTTATTGTATGAGGAAGATGAGAGAGAGACGCAGACAGACAGACAGACACACACACACACCAACACCAGTGTGGCCACAGTTAGAACCCAGTGGACCAATTTTTACCCCATGCCTCTTCACTTGACCTTCGGTTTTACTTCTCTTTCAGTACGCCTGGGATACAAATGAAGACTGTCTCTTCAAAGCGATGGTGGCTTTCTCCGTGAGAAGAGTTCCCAACAGAGAAGCAACTGAGTAAGTAAGCAATGAAAAGTCTATATTGATTGTTTGCAAGTATTATTTGAGACAGGACATTAATTCAAAACTCAATCTTGAAAATAAGGTATACATCTAATTTTTAAGGGACCCACGTTTTAATTCAACATTAAAAAGAACCTTTATAATCTAGCTCAGGTTATAGTTCATATCATGTTCTAACAATGCTCTTCATTCAATAGGCACTATGAAGATAAATATAAAACTTTGTAGTTACATGTCATAAGCTATGTACATTTCTCTCTCTCTTTCCCTCTCTCTCTCTCTCTCTCTATATATATATAATATTATAAGTTGAAGTTGTATAAGTTGAAGATTAAGATGCTGACAAGGTAGGTTTCATTCTGAGGCCTCTTCTTTCAGCTTGTAGGCAACACCAAATCTTTGTAGGCTCACATGACCTCTTCTTTGTTGAGCGGGAAGTGGCAGCGGGGAGAGCGAGCATTCTGGTGCCTTTTTGGATGAGGGCGCTAATCCTCTCTATCAGGGCTCCACCATATGACCTCATTTAACTGTAATTATCTCCTTATAGGCCCTATCTGCAAATATTAATACATTCACATTAGGGGTTAGGACTTGAACATATGAACTTGGAGGGGGGCAAGGGGATAAGTGCATAGCACTCATTTTGAAAATAACTTACATATGTATAGGTTCATCGCACCGTTGGTATCTGTCGTAGCACCTTGTTTATTTTCTTCAAAGCCTTAGTACAACTTTTAATAGTTTTACATTTGAATCTGTTCTTCCGAAGGATTCTTCCCTATTTGTGGTGTTTCCTTCCATCTCCATTTGTGATTAGGGTAACACTCCTGGTTTCTCTCTACTCCCTTACTTCACTCTTCCCTTGAGAGGTGAAATGACTGATTTGATTGGTGGGCTGGAAGGATAAACTGGGCATGGGTTCGCTTCTCTTGAGGAGCCGGCCTGCCCTCAGCACGCATTTTTTCTGCGCTGCCCCCCACACTAAGTACAGAATCAGGCCCTGCCTGGGCAAGCTTACACACCCACGCGGCTGTCCGTGCTGTCTGTAGCTGTAGACTGTTTAGATTGTTAGGTGCCAGATCGTAAGGTGTTAAGTATCTTGCATATTACACCAGAATATGGTGAGACCTGCTCGGTTCAGCTCTGCCTGGGTCACTATAGATGAATTTATCTCATCGCAGGATATTCTTAAAATTAGGAAGGAAATTTGCCCGCTGATAAAAGTCATATCCTCCAACGCAGCCTTTTATTTTGGTCTCCCGTCTGCTTCATTCTTTTGTCTTAATTTTACCGAGAACTTGGCAAAGAGGGTTTCTGTTGATTGTCTTCCTCAGACCCACAACGTATTATGCATGGGCTGTGAATATAAGGGATAGAACAGAAGAGAAAAATTGGGGGCAGCAAAAGAAACATATGATACGTGGATTTACGTGTACACAAACACACGCATATATATCGCAACACACGTATGTATTTTAAGATACGTAACGTATTCACATGATTCAAAAAATTAAAAGAAGGAGGTGTGAGGTAAAACAAAATGATGCCCTACGTGAACTTTACTCCTGTTTTATAGATTTTTAGAAAAGATATATTTGCCTTTATCCTATGCGTTTAAACGGAAGCACTCTTTCCAAAACAATTTATAATAACCTTTTAAAAATTAAAATGAGAAGATTGCCTTCCAAAAAATAAAAAAGGAAAAATATAAGGAGAAGAGGGAACCCATGTGCACCGTTGGTGGGGACGTAAATTGTACAGCCACTGTGGAAAACTGTATGGAGGTTTCTCAAAAAACTAAACATAGAACTACCATATGACCCCGCAGTTCCATTCCTGGGTACATATCAGAGAAAAAGAAAAACCCTAACTCAAAAAGATACATGCACTCCAATGTACACAGCAGTGTTATTTACAATAGCCAAGACATGGAAGCCACCTAAGTGTTCATCAACAGAAGGATGGATAAAGAAGATGTGTACACACACACACACACACACACACACACACACACACACACACATCTACGTTTATACATATACATACAATGGAATACTACTCAACCGAAAAAGAGAATGAAAATTTCCCATTTGCAACAACGCGGATGGACTTGGGAGGCTATTATGCTTAGTGAAATAATAGGACGAGTGCTGTATGTTATCACTTATATGTGGAATCTGCAAAATAAAGTAGTGAGTATAACAAAAAGAAACACACTGAGATATAGAGAACAAGCTAGTGGTTCCCGCTGGGGAGAGGGAAGGGGGAGGGGCAAGATAGGGGTAGGGGGTTAAGAGGTACAAACTACTATATATAACATAAACAAATATATTCATAAATTAATATCTATATATTAATATCTATATAAAATAAATAAGCTACAAGGATATATTATACAGCACAGAGAATATAGCCAGTAGTTTATAACTACTATAAATGGAGTTACAGCCTTTAAAATTGTGAATCACTGTGTTGTACACCTGAAACGTATATAATATTGTACATAAAAACTATACCTGAAAAATATAAGGAAAACAGCCGCTGGTCATCTCACAATGCTAGCCCCTCAACTAGTCGCTTTTTATCTTATTGTCATTTTTCATCAACAGATTTTATACATCGCTGTGTTCATTGTATCATTACTTCCTCTCAGTACCTAAATTTCGCCTTGTAAATGACTATGTTGTATCACGTTTCCATTCTTAGGAAAAGTTAATTTAAATATGTAACATTTCAGATTAGTTTTGAGGAATTCACTTTGGGAATTTGATTTTTCGGAACCCGGACATTGTAGGAGTCTGTGAATATGTAATCTGGTTTATTTGCAAAGGTGTTTTAATTGGAACTGGGTGCATAGGCTATATAGAGGCTTTTGTTGCTAAGGTCAGTTGAAAAATTGAAAAGCACAAACCTAGATTGGGGTCAACAAATTGTTTTCCTGTAAATGCTCAGGCAACTTGAGTCCCAGCAGTACTGCTCTCAGGCGGCTGAGCGATGAGGGCTGCCTCACGAATCGGGATGTGTTTAAGATGCAGTACAAGTGCTGCCGCCTAACGGTGGCTGCTTCTTTACATGAGCAGGTTTCCTCTATGGGAAAGGGCACCACACAATGCAAGATGAATTGAAAACAACTTCCCAGACAGGCTGCCTCTCCCGAGTGTGGTGGGTAATAGAAAGGCACCACTAGCTTGGCAAATGGATCCGATTTTAAATGTGCTTTTCCGAGGTCTTTTGGTGCCAGTGTGAGGCAGAGTGGATTCTAGAGGGTGGGAGGTATGCCTGTTAGGATGGCTTTAGGGATTCAAATCTTGAACATTGGCCGGTTTTTTAAATCGTTTTTTTCCTATCCTGTCACTGCTTATTTCTATGGATAGTGCAGAAAACTTAGAGCTACTGAGATGCACTGGGTGGAAGATGTAAAGAGTAACTCACTAAAGATAGTCAAATAATGAACAGAGTAATGAAGACTCTTCGTCCCACCTTTCACTCAGTCCTAACTACGGGATCTCATATCAAGCGCGATCACCTCCAGTGACACAGGGCTCAGTGTCTCCTCTGCATATTTGGGAACGTACCGCCAGCCTACCCTTGACCCAGTATAAGCTGGATTGACTCTGCCAGAGGGTGTTCTTCCTAAAGCGAGGTCCTGGCCACATCCATGAAGGACTTGCAGGAGAGCTGAACGGGTCCAGTCACCATGACCCCAAGCGGGCAGTGGAAGAGAAGGTCGAGGTTCCGAGAGGCAGAGGGCGAGGCCCTGCAGAGCGGGTGCGGCGTGTCCACGGCCTTCCCCGCAGGACAGGGGCGGGGATGGGTCCCGGTGCGGGTGCACCACGCAGCCCGCTGGGAGCTGACAGCTGGGTCCGTGTGATGGGCGCCCACTAGCGCCCAGGCCACACTAGTGGCCCCCTTGCACGTTCCCCTGCCCACCTCAGGTCAGGCAGAGCTGCTAGCAGAGAGAGGAGTCGTCTGCGAGAGGAGAGAGGGGCACATCCCTCCCCAGCTCGCAGACGTTCCCAGGGCCACTTCCAACTGCCACCGGAGTAGCAGCACCTGGAGCGCGAGCCACCGTGATGGTGTCCCCAGCCACTGCCACTGTCCCGTGGGTGGAACAGAAACCGGCGCCTGCCTCTTAGCTGGAGAAGTCTGAAGGCAAAGGCTGGCTTGAGCCTCCATGGCTGGGTGAGAGAGGGCGGCTTTGCCAACAGCCTGCACTGGGACGGCTGCCTGCACTGGGGCGGCTGCCCGCCCGGCCCGGGGCCAAGCAGAGGCCTCCGGAGGGAGCTGCACGAGTCGCTGCCTGTGGGGCCCGAGATCCAAGTGCAGGGCAAAGGGAAGGCGGCAGAGCGGGCAGGGAGGGGCGAGATGGAAGCCTTCGGCCCTGGCCAGAGTGCGTCGTCCTTGTCAGGGGAAGGGGCAGTGCACAGGTCCCCAGACGGTCTCCTGAGGCCCCCCGGGTGCACTCTGGGTGGAGAACGCTAGGACCCGCCCCGGCAGGGTCCACCAGCGGCCAGAGGGCAGCACAAGGAGCCTGGCTAGGGAAAAAGAAGCTTGCCTTTTTCTCTCCTGTCGGATCCCCGCGCTCTCCCACCTCCCTTTTCCATCCCCCGGTGAGCGGGACTGCGGGGAGGTAAGGGGCGAAGCGCAGGAGGGGTGGAGCCAGGAGAGTAAAAGAACAGAGCAGGCCGCTGAGGCCAGCACGGCCCGGGGCGAGGGAAGCCCTGTGTTAGGGGCGGGAAGACAGTTCGTCTAGGTTTTGATCAGACCAGACCGGCCTGAGCTCTTTAAGGGCCAGAAGTGACAGGCAAGCTCCATCGCGCCTCCTCGAGATGCTGTCAGGGAGTGAGGGAGAGAAAGAGCTGACAGAGCGCCCAAGGCAGTGGCGTGAGAAGCAGAAGCCTCTTCTTCACGGCGCTCCCCTGAGGCCGCCTGTGCCCTACACTGCTGGATGGGGGCCAGAGAATTAAGTAACCTCTGTTGGAAGCCTGCTGTGTAGGCTGCTAGGTAGGCCCTGAGATGTAAATGGTGGGTAAATCCAGGTCGCACACAGCACAGGCCCACACCCAAGAAGCCGGCCCTGGGAGTCATGGAAGACGGACGAAATGTGACAGAAACAAGACAGTTCCTTTGAAAGCATTACTTACAAATCTTGATATCCAGTGGTTTTCTTGCTCTTCCCTGGATTTTCTTAAAAGTAGAACGGAAGAGGGAAGGACAAGTTTATGTTGTCTGAAAGTAGAAAGTTCTGGTTTCATTGGATCAGATTACTTGAAGGTTTCTTGGGACTTTGATTGAAGATGGTAAACAGGTGTTTTCAAGTTTTTATAATAAGGTTTAGGCCAGGTTTTCTGAAATAGTTTCATAGGAATTTTTAAATGTTGAAAGTATTATCTCAGGAAAATATGATTGAGTTTAAACTTTAGTCTATTTTCCAGGAAAACTGAGAAATCTAGTTGCCTGGTTTACTCCAATATTGGTTGTTTAGAATAATTTATCATTTTTAGCAGGAGAGGCAGAAGTCTAACTCAGGCCTAGCGTTCCCTTTCTGAGTAACATGATGTAGGGCACGGAATGGATTTCTTCCTCTGCCTAATTATTCAAGGATAAGCCTTGTGATCTAAGAACGAACGACATGCTCTTGTATCCACGGTAAGGGGATTAACGGTCTCGTGCCTGTTAAACAGCAGCCCAGCTCCTGTTTAGTCCTTTGATTTCCAGAAACAAGAGCCCGATCCTTCCCACCCTAGTTGGCCCTGTCTGGCGCCACTGATGAGGAGTGGCAGTGGAGCCAGTTCTGAGACAGTTACCTTCAGACCAGGGCTCCCCACACTTGAGGGATGGGAGTGGCCCTTTCTACCCTTTTAGTGATTTGCTGACAGGAGCGACTGTATATGTGTAAATACTACAGCTTTGCGAAGCAGTCGGACAAAATTGTTATTCCAGTGAATACAAAGAGTTCCATCAGACCCATCTATATTTACAGATATTGAAAGTGTAGGTTTGCTGTTTAGCTGTGCTGATGCCATTTCAGTCATTTATTTATTTATTATTTTTATTGAGGTATAATGGACAGATCCCGTTGTATTAGTTGCGGGTATACGGCACAATGATTTGATATTTGTGTGTATTGTGAAATGATCACCTCAGTAAGTCTAGTTAACATCCGTCACCGTGCATCGTGATGTAATCTTTTTTCTTGTGCTGAGAACTTTGTAAGATTTAGGCATTTCAGTTTATTCATTACATCAAAACATACTTTAAAAGACACGTTTAGTTCAGTAAGTGCTGTCGGCTGATTAATGTTTCATTTTGTGCAAATCTTAGAGGACATTCAGTGTGGTCACATTTAGAAGAAAGGGCGTGGAAGAAGTCACGCTGGTTGGACATAATCTATCACTGGAAGGAATCTGCGTCTTTTGGTCGCCAAGTAAATTATCTACCGAAACCCGTAAAATCACTCTTCGTGGTACTCCCTTTAGCACCCACTTTCCTTACATGTACACTTCCTCTTGGCTACCTCTATCTGCACTATATTCAGGAGTCTTCTTACACTAGAGAGTTGTCTGTGTTATGTTGTCTGAATATTTGTGATTGGGGAAACAAAGTTTTAGGGAAGCAATCTCCCTCCTTTCCTTCCTCCCTTTTCTGTTATTGCCGTGCTGGCCCAATTTACTTTCTCAGTTACTCTCTCTTGGAGTAATGTAGAAACAGTGAGTAAAAACAGTGGAGCTCATTACTCCGTTCTGTTAGTTCATTCATCCACCTATTCACATCACAGTCACTGAGCGCCCACACGGGCCACACTTCAGGAATACAGGGCTGCACAGGGCAGGGTGGACTTGGGCCTTGGCCTCGTGGCCCAGGGCCCAGAGAGGTCTTGTGTTGCACATGGACAGAGTGTTTGATAGGCTCCCAGGGAACGCTCAGCTGATAAAATTGAAAACGGTGCTCAAAGCTTGGAGACTATGAAGCTCTACTGTGGGTAGAAATTAGAGCCCCTCCTGACAAAGACTGTGGACAAACCACGTGGAATCCAGAAGCCCTGTGCCCTCCCCTCTGTCCTGGGTCTGTTCGCCGACGGAGCATGGAGCCTCGTGGGCAGATCCGGCCATCTCGGGAGTTTTGGCTCCCACTTTGGTTTTAATCTTCTGGTGAGCTCACACTGTGACCTTGATCTTCAAGCGTCTTAATAGCACTAAACTCCTAGACCCGGCACTTATGGGCAGGGTCGTGCAATCTAAATGCCCCTGCAGTAGAACGCTTTTCCTAACCCTCCCTAACCATAGCGGCTAATCCTTGTTAGCTCTCGGTAAACATCTGTGAGTGAATGCTTGACGTCCTGGCTCTTAAACCAGGGCCCCGTCTACTGGGCTGCAGTGGACACAAGCAGACGGTGTCCCACCCACCATTTCTCCCTCGTGTTGCACCTGAGTCCCCTGGGCGGATACTCCCACGGTGAAGGTGGCGGGAATGGCCACAGTAGAAGGAGCTCCCGGCCGCCTGCATTTTATCTCTTGTTGGACCTCAGTGTCTTACTCTTGAGGTAGCCAGGACATCCGTTAATTTCCCAAAGGGTCATCCAGACAAGGAGGAAGCCCCAGCCCACGGGGGTGTCTCCATCGTCCTCTGCAGCCTCTGCCTTGCAGCTGGCTCCAGAAGCAGGGCTGTGCTTTCCCCTGGCCCTTTCCCCACAAGCTCGCTACTTTGGGAAGTGGGTTTACTCATTACCAGTTCAACCGCCTGGATCGGAACAAAATGTAAACACATCTCTGTAGTTCTGTTTCTGTAGTTGATATTTGTAGAGCAGAAGCTTACTGTTTTGTGTGCTTAAAACCTTTGACTTACTTTTCCTGGCTAAACCATCATGTAGGAGGGATACTTACTGCTCTTCTACTGAGGAAGACCCTAAGCAGTTAACCGTACCCTCACTGACACACGAAGGTCTCAAGCCCTTTCTGGTAACTCACGCAGAGTGCAGTGCCTTGTCTCATGTCTAGCAAATGGCAGGGAGTAAACTTCAGAATAAAAGCTTGATTTATAGAGTTTCAGCCCAGGTTGTTTTGTATGTAACAGTAACTGTCTCCATTGAAAATGTTGAGTTTAATATTTTCAGCCAGCAATTTTAATGTTTTGGACATCTTTATTTCTAAGTAGATAACATATTTTCCTGTTATTTGCTGAGGTGCTGTGTTAAAGCCTGAGTTGCCACCCAGTGGAAACACGGAATGAAGGACTTGAATTCGTAGTAAGGGATAGCGGGTTCCATGGTGATGGGGACAGAGGAAGCGCTTGGGCCACAGTGTGTCGATGCAGCTTGTGGGCATCCCTCCTCCTGCCTTGGTTTCTTCACAGCACATCTCCCCACCTGTCAGTGTGTGTACATTTATTTAAATGTTTACCTTCTGTCTCTGCCCCCTTAGAAAGCGTGCTCCATGGGAGGGAGAAGGGGCTTTGCTATGTTTACAGCTCATTCTCTGACCCTCTAAAGGGGAAACCTTGAAATTCATGTTTGAACAGTATTTGAAGTGGCTTTAGATGGAAAGAACAATACAGGCTAAGTGTCCAAATGACCATTTACTTGGTTTCCGGCCCCCTGTATTATGCTAGCAATATTACTTTGTATATATATATTTTTTGATTTATATAAACGGCTTGTGCTACCCATAATATGCCACTTCCCATCTTTTTCATTTGACAGTGTATTTTTGAGATATACCTGTTTAAAAAAAATGTGTAACTCTAGATCGGTAGTTCCCAACTGGGGGTGATTTTTGTCCTTCAGCGAGTGTTTGGCAGTGGCTGGAGACATGTGTGATTGTTTTTACTGGAGGAGGTCCTGATGATATCGAGTCCACAGAGGCCGGGTTTGCTTCTAAACATCCTGCAACGCACAGGGCATCCACATCATAGAATTATCTGGCCCAGACCGAACGGTGCAGAAACCCTGGGCTCTTTCTTTCCTTTAATCTGTGGAATAGTAGTCCCTTGATAGCAATACCATATTTACTTTATCCCTTCCCCTGTTGGTGGACATTTAGGTTCTTCCAATGCTCTGCTCTGACAAAGGGGGCTGCGAAGAACATCCTCACCAGTGTGTGTGTGTGTGTGTGTGTGTGTGTGTGTCTGTGTGTGTGTGTGTGTGTGTCTGTGTGTGTCTGTGTGTGTGTGTGTCTGTGTGTGTAAGAGTGTTTCTGGTGGCCGCACTGCGTTCTAGGAAACACTTCCAAATGCCGCTTCAGAAGGGCTGGACCTATCGACACCCACAGCACTGCCTGGGATTCCAGTTCTCTGCATCATTTCCAGCATTTGATATTTTTTAACTTTTCAATTTTTGCGAGACTGAAGATGATAAATGAGTAGCTCATTTTAAAAAACCGCATTGTCTGATTGTTAATAAGGCCCAAAACATGAGTCATTCGCACCCCACAGCATTCTGCAAAGTGGGGGATATGTTTTTGCCAAGCACACACCACTTCATTTTGTTCCTCTCTGTGTCTTTGAAAAAGGCACATTTTGGGAGACCGGGCGTGATGTTTCTGCCAGTAGAGGGCACTGTCCCTCAGTGGCTCTCCACCAGTGTCATTGTGCACCGCGCGCCCTGCCCCTCGCCCCCCAAACATCTGGCAGGGCCTGGAGATGCGTTGTATGTTTACAATATGGATTATCTACTGGCACCTAGAGGACAGAGACCAGGGATTTTGCTAAAACCCTACAATGCAGAGGTCTGCACCCCACAAACAAGGCTTGTCTGGCCCCAACAGAGCCAGGGTGGAGAAACCATCATGTGGATGAAATCCTAATGTTTGAATCTTTGAAAGAAAGACCATGACAATCTCTAGGATAATGAAGCTATTTTAGTATTATTTAAAATAAGAACCACCTTTAAACCGTATGAAGTGGGCAGTAGGGGAGACGCACGCCTTCCTGAGAAGGGTCTTCTCAGGGGCAAAGGCAGCAAGGGTGGGAGGGCAGGAGGGAGTGCAGGCCTGGACGTCAGCGGTGCTTCTTCGGGGCGGGCTCTGCAGGTAGGAGAGGTGGCTCTGGGGCTTGGCAGCTCCTGGCTGGAGTGGAGGGAGCTGGCCTGGCGGTCCGTGCTAGTGACTCAGGCAGGGGTAGGGCAGGGGTCAGCTGGGTAAAAGAAATGTGGGTTTGAGTGTCAGGAGGAGGTGGCCTTGGCTCTCAGGACTCAAGGGGGACGTCAGGCTGCAGGAGGCACAGGCCCGGGAGCGGTGATCCGCTCCCATCTCTGCAGCGAGGCTCTGTGACTGTGCCCTGGGCCGGTGGTGGGGGTGGGGGTGGGGGTGGGGATGAGGGTGGGGGGGTGGGGGGTGCGGGTGGGGGGGTGGCGGTGGGGGTGTGTGGGATGGGCCTCACAGCAGGGTGGGCGTCACGCAGGGCTGCTGTCAGGCCGGGGCTCAGTGTCCTCTTCTCGGAGGCGGTTGCACCGGGAGCAGATGCTTCTTCTCAGAGGCCTCGGCCTGGGCACAAAGGCAGGGACCACTCCATTCCTCAACACGGGCCGGAAGGCCGACAGCCTGGGCTCGGGGCTCTCAGACCTCAGAGGCCCGTCGAGCCGCCTTTGTCCTTGCTCGCGTCGGCTGAGGGCCCTCAGCGCGGTCTCCTTGGCACAGGGTTCCGGGGACTCCTGGCTGGGCGGACACGTGGACAAGCTGCTTAGGCTTTCAACGGGGGCGGTACGGACGCCCACCAGGCTCTGCGTGTGGCAGGAGAGGCGGGCGTTCCACCGGGACCTCATCGTGAAACCGTTGCCACGGCCGGAAAACCCCAGCCTCGAGAAGGTGCGGAGGGGCGGCCCTCTGGGAAGGCGCCTCCAGGCCTGGAGCACCAAGGACCCGCGGACCGCGTAGTACTTCCAGCTGCGCAGGATGGCGGGGAGCGGCCTGCTGCGGAACCAGAGCCCGCGATCCCGGCGGTGGCGGCGGCGGCGGTGGCACAGGATTTGGCACCCGGCCCGGCCCATCGGGAGGCAGGTGCCGCGGGCGGGCCCGGTGCATGGGAACCGTGGGGACCGGCGCTTCCGGGCGTGGGCTGGCTGCGTGGCCTTGGCCGTGCCCAGGTACCTGCTCAGGTAGCTGCCCATGCTCGCGGGTCAGTGGGGTCGGACCTTCGACGGGCTTTGGCTTCTGGGCGGCCCCGAAGTCTGTAGACGTCAAGCTTATGACGCTGAGGCGACCATTGGCATCCGGGTGGGGGATGGTTCGCGGGGCGTTGGAACCTCTGGGCACGAGGTCCTGCGCGCGCCAGGCCAGGGCCTCTCGGACTCACTCGGGGCCTCTCGGACTCACTCGGGACCTCTCGGACTCACTCGGGCCCTCTGGGACTCACTCGGGGCCTCTCGGACTCACTCGGGGCCTCTCGGACTCACTCGGGGCCTCGCGGAGCCACTCGGGGCCTCGCGGAGCCACTCGGGGCCTCGCGGGGCGCCCCTGTGTTCTGAGCATAGGGGATCCTCCAGCTCCCACTGCTGGCCCAGGCGCTTGGCTCTGGGTGGCGCGGGAGCCCTCCACTTTTTGCCCTTGACATTTAAAGGGAGGAAATATAATAATTTGTACCAGGTCCTGAAAATTGACTGAAGGGCACTCTCTTTCATTACTGTAAAAATGGACAAAATGCACTTGAATGCTCCTTTAAGGGAAAAGAGCGAAGTTACTTGTATTTCTACAGAGGCTAGAATGGTTGCTAATGTCACTTTGTGTAATTTTATTCTTAAGGACCTGGTGAAAGCCTTTCGGGACTTATTTTTTAACCTGGACAGCACTGATTCCATGTGGACTCTCCTGAAGATTTCAGTCCTCATCCATTCACAGATAGATAGTGTTCTCTCTCAACACTAATAAGATTTCTCGTCTTTCATTTCTACTGATAATGAATAGTTGAAAATTTCCTGCTTCCAAAACAAACTTTGCAAGGGCTGTTGGGTAACTGATGACAGTGCTGAGGTTTGGAGGTCTGTTCACGGTGGTGTGAATCAATCTCTTGTGAAAATTTTCCTCAAAAGCACACGCAGAAGGGACCTATTCGGCCAGCTCCATGGCTGGCATGGGAGACGGAAAGTAGAAGCCTGCAGTGAATCCAAAAGCGGTCAACAGATTCTGTCCACATGTGACAGGTGGATGGTTGAATGGTGAGGACACTAAACAGAGTTTAATGAGGAAGCCCCAGAAGGTTTCTGAGGTCAGAGAGAGGCCACATGTTTTGGGATGCCACGGTGTGGTCAGCTGGTGAGTGTGGGGGATGAGATCCCTAACACTGTCCGCTCACTGATGAATTCCTGTTGTTATTCTTGTTTTGGTCCGATTCCTTATTTAAGAATGATCCCCAGGTATATGATTTTGAAAACAGAGAAATTCCAATGGTATAATTTTCTTTTTCTTTTTCTTTATATTTTTCCTTATTAGTCATCCATCTGTACACATCAGTGTATCCACCATTTTGTTCGCTCGCTCCATGAGTAATAATCATTCTAACCGGCAGCATTCCTTGAGAACTTAGTTTACTTTTCAAGCTGGGACCCTCTTAATCACTTTGCTCACATCAGCTCATTTAGCCCTCACAACAACCCTTTGAGGAAGGTGGCATGGGTATTCCCATTCTCATGAGGTGGATGAGAAAACTGAGGCGCAGAGACATTACGTGGCCTACTCAAGATGTCAAGTCAGCAAGGGGCAGGGGTCAGGTTTGAACCCAGGCAGTCTGACTGCAGAATCCACCATCTCTGCCAGTGCGTAGGGTTGCTTATCCCAGGATCCTCCGAGGGCAGGCCCCGTGCTGGGTGCTGGGGATGCAGTGCAGCTAAAACCAGGCTTATCCTTGCCCTTGGGGAGCTTATAGTAGTGGAATTTGTTGCATATTAATGAACCAAATGCAAGTGTGTAATCTTGACAAGCATTACAGGGAGGAGAAGTACGTAGGGGCTTTGGCCTCACGAGGGGCCGCAGGAACTGGCATTTGTGTGAGGTCTAAAGCAGGAGTAAAAGTGAACCAGGGGATGAAAGGAAAGAGGGTGGAGGGACCAGCACATGCAAAGGCTTATTATAGGAAGGAACTTGGGGAGAGTGAAGGGTGGAAGGAGGGCAAGGTGCCTGGAAGTGGAGCAGTGGGGAGGACTATGGTGCATGATGAGCTTCGGGCGGAAGGAAGGGTCAGGCCAAAGAATGTGTGGGCTGTGTTGAGGAGTTTTGATGTTTTTTATATATATATATTTATTTATTTAAATTAGTGGATCCATTTATTTATTTATTTTTGGCTGCGTTGGGTCTTTGTTGCTGTGCACGGGCTTTTCTCTAGTTGCAGCGAGCGGGGGCTACTCTTCGTTGCTGCGCACGGGCTTCTCATTGCGGTGGCTTCTCGTTGCAGAACACGGGCTCTAGGCATGCCGGCTTCCGTAGTTGTGGCACGTGGGCTCTAGAACGCAGGCTCAGTAGTTGTGGCACGCGGGCTCAGTAGTTGCGGCTCACGGGCTCTAGAGCGCAGCCTCAGTAGTTGTGGCGCCCGGGCTTAGCTGCTCCATGGCACGTGGGGTCTTCCCGGACCAGGGCTCGAACCCACGTCCCCTGCATTGCCAGGCGGGCTGCTAACCACTGCACCATCAGGGAAGTCGTTGATATTATCTGTAAAGCGACGAGGAGTTTCGTGGAAGGAGTGTCATGACAGAATTTGTGTTTACAAGACACTTTGGCCACAGTGTGGAAGACAGAGAGTCCAGGCGCCTGGAGTCGAGAGGAGGACCCAGTTGGGCAGCAGGTGGAGTAGTGCAGGTGGGAGATGATACCTATTTGGAGTATGGTGTATTGGTGGAGAGAGGGGGCAGGGAAGGGATTTCAGAGCCACGGGGATGGGCTGAGAAGGAAGAGAGGACAACGGGTCAAGGATAAGCTTTTGTTTCTAATTATGCAACTGGATGCATGATGGCCCATTTATGAGTCAGGGAACCAAGAACCAACAAGAAAACCATGGCTTGCTTATCCCAGGATCCTCTGAGGGCAGGCCCCGTGCTGGGTGCTGGGGATGCAGTGCAGCTAAAACCAGGCTTATCCTTGCCCTTGGGGAGCTATAATAGTGGAATTTGTTGCATATTAATGAACGAAATACAAGACTGTACTCTGTGTCGGTGGTGGGGGTTGGGGTGGGGGGGGTGCAGGTAGAGGTGCGGGGGATCGGGTTGGTGGTGGGGGTTGGGGGGGGCCTCACAGCAGGGTGAGCAGTAGGCAGGGCTGCTGTCTGGCCGGGGCTCTGTTTCCTCTTCTCGGAGGCGGTTGCACCGGGAGCAGATGCTTCTTCTCAGAGGCCTCGGCCTGGACACAAAGGCAGGGAGCACTCCATTTCTCAACACGGGCCGGAAGGCCGACAGCCTGGGCTTGGGGCTCTCAGACCTCAGAGGCCCGTCGAGCCGCCTTTGTCCTTGCTCGCGTCGGCTGAGGGCCCTCAGCGCGGTCTCCTTGGCACAGGGTTCCGGGGACTCCTGGCTGGGCGGACACGTGGACAAGCTGCTTAGGCTTTCAACGGGGGCGGTACGGACGCCCACCAGGCTCTGCGTGTGGCAGGAGAGGCGGGCGTTCCACCGGGACCTCATCGTGAAACCGTTGCCACGGCCGGGAATCCCCATCCCCAAGAAGGTGCGGAGGGGCGGCCAACTGGGAAGGCGCCTCCAGGCCTGGAGCACCAAGGACCCGCGGACCGGGTAGTCCTTCCAGCTGCGCAGGGCTGCGGGCAGCGGCCTGCTGTGGAACCAGAGCCCGCTGTCCTAGCGGCGGCGTCCCAGGATTTGGTACCCGTCCCGACCCATCGGGAGACAGCTGCCGCGGGTGGGCCCGGTGCATGGGAACCATAGGGACTGGCGCTTCCGGGCGTGGGCTGGCTGCGTAGCCTTGGCCGTGCCCAGGTACCTGCTCAGGTAGCTGCCCATGCTCACGGGTCGGCGGGGTCGGACCTTCGACGGGCTTTGGCTTCTGGGCGGCCCCGAAGTCTGTAGACGCGAAGCTTAACGGCGCTGAGGCGACCGTTGGCATCGGGTGTGGGACGGCTGTTGGGGTGTCAGAACCTCTGGGCACGAGGTCCTGCGCGGGTCAGGCCAGCGCCCCACGGACTCAGGGCCTCTCGGAGTCACTCGGGGCCTCTTGGAGTCACTCGGGGCCTCGTGGACTCACTTGGGGCCTCGCTCGGGGCCTCGCGGGGCGCCCCTGTATTCTGAGCATAGGGGATCCTTCAGCTCCCACTGCTGGCCCAGGCGCTTGGCTCTGGGTGGCGGGGGAGCCCTCCACTTTTTGCCCTTGACATTTAAAGGGAGAAAATATAATAATTTGTACCAGGTCCTGAAAATTACAGAAAATTGACTGAGGGGCACTCTCTTTCATTATTGTAAAAATGAACAAAATGCACTTGAATGAATGCTTCTTTAAGGAAAAAGAGGGAATTTACTTGTATTTTTACAGAGGCTGTGTGTTTCTTCTAGAATGGTCGCTAATGTCAGTTTTTGCAATTTTGCTTGTAAGGATATGGTGAAAGCCGTTCAGGATTTATGTTTTAGCTCTGACAACGTTGGTTTGTTTTGGGTTCTTCTCTTATTTTTCTACGTTCATACATTTCATACATTCATATATAGACTGTCTAACTGAACACTATTGCCATTTCTTTCTTGTCACTTCTACTGGTGATCCAGGTATACAGACTAGAGTGAGGCCCATTTCCAACTTATAGTTGGGAGCAGGTACCCGCAAAAACAGTGTCCAAAGCCTGCTGGTAAATGTTACAGCACTTCAGTCTGGAGGTCTGTTGTTGGGCCAACCCCTGTTACTGGAGTAGGAGAGGGGTGGAAACAGTGGCCAACAGAGAAAGCAAGTCCTCGATCAACAGATTTGTCTGGTTCTGAGAGGTGGAAGGCTGAATGAAGAGGACACTGAGAAGATCCTGATGAGGAAACACAAAAGCATTTTGTGTCAGAGAGAGAGGCCAAGAGTTGAAGAAACAGGGATGCTGTCAGCTAACAGGTGATGAAGAATGAGATACCTAATGCCCTCTACTGAGCCATTCCCTTTGTTTCTTTTTTGGTAGATTCCTTGTTTTAGGAATGATCCCCAAGTCTATGATTTTGAAATAAAGGAAATTTCCTATATTATTTTCTTCTTAGTAGGACATTTCTTCACCTCTTAAGATGGTAATAACACCGGAGTGGAATGTCTAATGCAATTTGGTATTATTCACTCATAATGTACTTTTTTTCTTCTCATCATCTGCAGAATTTCCCACGTCCTACTTTGCAGTGTAACCCAGTGGGTGTCATTCTGGTTTGTGGTTACCAGTCCTTCAAGGAATCACACCCTTCCTGCTGTTGAGGTACAGCCAGCCATAAGGTAATCACCGCTAAATATGCCTTCCACTGGTGAATCAAGTTATTGATTAATTCAGCTGTTTTCATAGATTTTGAAGACTTCTCTCTCTGGTTCCAAGTGATTTATTTATTAAGATGCCAAAGGTTTCATTTTGTTATCTTGGAATAGAGATTAGTATAGATCAGTGGTTCTCATCCAGGGGCAGTTTTGCCTCCAGGAAACATTAGACAATGTCTGGAGATGTTGTTGTACAGTGCTGGTGACGGAGTAGGCAGAAGTTAGGGACGCCAGTTAACATCCTCCTGTGCTCAGGATAGCACTTCACAACAAAGAACTATTCAACCCCAAATATCCATTGTGCTGTGGCTGAGAAGCCCTGGTTTATACATTAGGTAAGAAGGTTTAGTACTGTCTTCTTTTGGCGAGAACACCTTATACGGCACTATTGTGTGATGGTTCATCATGTGCCTTCTCGAGCCCAAATGCTTATGTGTTTTTTGGGTTTTTTTTTAGGGGAGTATAGTTGCTTTACAATGTTGTGTTAGTTTCTGCTGTACAGCAAAGTGAAAGTCTTTACCTTTAAAAGATAATTTTTTGAAAAAAAGGTAAAAGCATGACTTTCATACAAATTAAAAATGAATGCTATCAAAGATTTTATTATCTTATTAGTTAATGAGGGAACTAGTAAGATGTTAAAACCAGTTTAAAGGAGACTTCAAGGCAGCATGCAAATGCAGGAATTGAAGAATGGTCATGTTTATTTATTAAAAGATACACCAGTCTATCCATTGACGGTGCTCCACCAGACACAATTCACCTTGATTTTCTGTGGACAAGAATCATTTACATTGTATCAGTTTTCTCCAACTTACACATATGCAAAATAACTCAAAAACAATAAAAGGTGGAAACTGTCCAGAAAGGTAGATTTGCAGGACTCTCAGTCATATTTTTTGCCCATTTGAAGTTTTACCCATTTTTTCCTGACAGTTCCCCATCTCCTCTCCTTGGGATTATAACAAACTTTCAGAAGTGAAATGTATTCTTTTCTGCCCAGAAGCAGAGGAAGCAGTTTGTTTTTATTTCAATTAATATGCACTTTATGTGTGTCAAAACGTCATATCCCACACATGATTGGTGTTGGGCAAAGGTGTATTGGAAGAATGAGTTCACAAATTAAACTATTTCCTGAAAAAGAATGAAACAAAGTTCACTCTTCTTACAAAGGATTTATTTACAAGTTACTGAAAAGCATATTTTTTCTCGTTACCAAAGAGAAATAGCTAGTGAAAGAACTCATCTGCTCTTTGTAAAATATCAGTGTTTAAGATAATGAGTGTATAATCAAATGCCAAATGTTTTTGTGTGAATAATCATCTGTTTCCCTTGCTGAAGCAAAGGCATTGAGGCTCTATACCCATGGGGAATGATTTAACAAGGGTTTCTTTGTTTTGTTTTTTTAATAAATAAATAAATTTATTTTGGCTGCATTGGGTCTTCGTTGCTGTGCGCAGGCTTTCTCTAGTTGCGGCGAGCGGGGGCTGCTCTTCGTTGCGGTGCGCGGGCTTCTCATTGCGGTGGCTTCTCTTGTTGGGGAGCACGGGCTGTAGGCGCACAGGCTTCAGTAGTTGTGGCTCGCGGGCTGTAGAGCGCAGGCTCAGTAGCTGTGGCACACGGACTTAGTTGCTCCGCGACATGTGGGATCTTCCCAGACCAGGGCTTGAACCCGTGTCCCCTGCATTGGCAGGCAGATTATTAACCACTGCGCCACCAGGGAAGCCCTAACAAGGTTTGAGCTAAATTGTTTCTGTGCTTTTGCCAGTAAGAATACTGCTAAGAGCCACTACTTAGGGAGTAAGAATTAGGAATATTGTATTTCATGAGAAAAGGGATTTTTATTCAAGCCCTGTGATGAGGGAGGGCTACAAGGAAAATGAAGGCACTGTGGTTAAAGCAGGCTTCAGTTAATGTGAGGAGGAGGAGTGAGTGTTTACGGTGAAGGTCGAAAATCTAGATGAATATGTTCACAACACAATGTCTGTTTCAAAGGCCCTAGTAGGAAGGGCTATTGAGGGGGTGAGAATGGCCAATAGAATGGGAATTTATGTCCGGGAATGGATAGGGCTCATCAGGATTGTATGAAAATAAAGGAAACAGTACCAAGAGGGAAGGATAGAGTGAAAAGAAAGGAGATGGTACCTAGAAGGCAGGTAGTAGGAATTTCAAGGCTGAAGAGCCTATGTGGTTGGGCAAAATAATGCTAGTTCCGCCTAATGCTTGCATAATATTTTCTGGTTCACAAGGCATGTTCTGATGCATCTGTGGCATTTAGTATCAGCACCAATCATTTGTGAGCTGTTATTATTATCTCTGCTTTATAAATGAGGAAATTGAGGCTCAGGGAGATTAACTGATTTGCTCAGGTCACCTAGAAAAATAAAGAGTGACAACTTGAACGCAGGCATGCCGCCAGCACATGCAGTGATTTTTTTTTTTTTTCCTCCCGGTCTGCTAGAGTATCCACACCTATGGAATTAGATGAGGGGATGACAGACCAGTTCTAAGATGTCTGCTTTTGATCTGTTTTGAGGGCCTGGCCTTATTCAAGGCCAATCTTGGCTAGAAGATATCCATGGTGATTGACGCCTCTTGGGGATTTCAGTGGTAGGTGGAGATATAGTTTGTACTAAACTAGAACCTCTTATCAGCCTGAGTGCTAACCAACCAGGTAGACAGAATGAGAATGCAGAGCAACTTTTCACTTTACTCTGTTATACCTTGGTAGTGGGGTTCGTTATTTTGTGGGAAGGTTTGTGTTACTGTGTTAGCAAAATTAGGTTACGAAAAAAGAAGACATTCCGTAGTTTGATTAAAATTGCATGGAAATTATCCCCTGCTGCAGATTCCCTGGCTGGGATTCTCCTTCCCATTTATGAATAATCAGGCCTCCCCATAGGATTTCATTTGCTAAAGGATACCCCGGTGCTGGTCTGCAGAGATTCTCCAGCTTTTACTCTCAGGTTCAGGATCAGTAGTCACCAGCCACATGTGGCTCTCAAGCACTTGAAATGTAGTTAGTCCAAGATTAGATATGCTCTAAGTGTAAAGTACACACCAAATTTCAACGACTTAGCACAAAATAAAATGTGAACCAACTTAAAATTGATATTACATGTTGAAATTATATTTTCTTGGATATAGTGGGCAAAATATATATATATTTTTTTAAGTATTTATTTATTTGGCTGTACTGGGTCTTAGTTGCGGCACAGGGGAGCTTTAGTTGCAGCATGTGGGATCTTTAGTTGCGGCATGTGGGATCCAGTGCCCTGACCAGGGATCGAACCTGGGTCCCCTACATTGGAAGCTCAGAGTCGTAACCACTGGACCACCGGGAAGTCCCCAAATATATGTTATTAAAATTAATTTTCCCTGTTACTATTTACTTTTTTTTTTAAACGCAGCTCCTAGAAAATGTGACATTACACGTAAGGTTCACATTATATTCTGGTTTCAGTGCTGCTCTAGAGGTTGTTGAAGTCAGCTTGCCTAGTGTGAATTCAGTAAAGGCCACACAGTATGTCCAAGAAATCTCCTCATCTAATTTGCAAATTCCAGTTAGAAATATAGTTTCAGTCAAATAAGTTTTTGCTACCAACCCCTCCCTAACTGCCACCAACCCCTCCCCCTCCCAAGTGCCACTACCACCAAAAATACAGATTTTCCCTGGGAAAAGTAATGCATTTACCTTCATATTTTTCTAGACTTTTGGACTCCTAACGCACCATTTACTTTAGTCATATGGAACTACTTGCAGCTGATGCAACAAATCATACTACATACCATGTCTCCAATTCCTATGCTCGCTGCACACTTTGGTCTAAAGAACGCCTACTTGTCCCTCAAAGCACAGCTCAAAAGTTGCCTTCTTAGGAAAGCAGCTCTGACATTTTACTATTGTGTACTTACCCCTCTGCTGTGCTCCCACTGTGCCCATATTTACCCCTTGCACTGTGATTGCACTGTGATTGTGGAGGGACTGATGGGCCACTCTTCTAGACTGTAAGCTTCTTGGGTATTTTTATTTCATTTTGTATCTCCAGTACCTAGCACAGGATCTGGTACTTAGTAAGTTTCCAGCAAATGTTTGTTGAATTGAATGAAAAAAAAAAAAAAGATCAAATTGATGGATTTGCAGCTGCTCCTGGCTTCGTGTTCTCTTTTCTCCTGCTGGTTTTGTTTTTTCTTCTCATATTTATCACCCACTTTTTGCATATTATTTTATCTTTTCAGGCTGTTGGTATTTTTGTAAGGCACCTTAAATAGAGTTCTGTCATTTTAATCTAGATGCTGCCTCTCAGGAAATAAAACATGGTGGGCAGAGCTCAAAGCTCAAGACTTCCAGTTACTTCTAGGACATTATCAACAGTGGAGGGCAGTAGTACATAGAGAAGCATCTTTCTGGCAACAAGCACTGCCACTTATAGACAGAAAACCACAGCATGATGGTCCTCATCACACTGTCTGTTCAACCTGAAGTCTCCTGCTAGGGGGATGCTCTGTTTATAGAGATAGTTATAATCATGGATAGTTATAATCATGGGGAGATAGGGTTATACCTTCTGTTTCTAATGTTTCTTCTGTCTTGTTTCATTTGTTTTTAATCATCATTGTATTTTAGAATGATTAGGAACCGGATCAACAATGCCTTCTTTTTGAATGACCAGACTCTGGAATTTTTAAGAATTCCTTCCACTCTTGCACCACCTACTGGCCCATCTGTGCCCGTCTGGATTATTATATTTGGTGTGATGTTTTGCATCATCATAGTGGCAACCATGCTATTGATTTTGTCAGGAATCTGGCAACATAGAAGGTAAGATATTTAAAGGGAGTGATTTAAAGAACATTTTCTTGTTTACTCATGACTTGGAAAAACAAGGAGAGGATTTTCCCCTAGCTGAAGAAAATGTGTTATATCTGAAATTGAAAAAATTGGTGATTTTTCAAAATATCACTTATGTTTTTGGAGACTTTTTGGAGTCTGTGTCCCTAGGTTAACTATGAGTCCTTCCAAAACTATCTTTCTTTCTATTCTATACCATGTGAATGTTTTATATCTAGAATTGGTTTTAATATCTGGGTTATGATTTTGTAAGCTGGATATACAGAGCTAAGCAGACTTTTTGGGTAGGCAGAGTTAATCTTTGCTAGTCATCCACCTCCAACGACTAGTAGTTCCATAGTCCTTTTCATGCCTCCTCACCTTGGCCTGCCTCTTCCAGTGCCTGCAGCTGCCATCTTGTTCTACACACTTTTGCAGTGTTTTATATTCCCTCCCTTTGATGGTTGCTCTCCCTCTAGTGCCTATGATTTTATATAGACCCGTGTTCTTCACAGTGGCCTTTGAATCAACTTCCTGCATCAAAATTGCCTGGAACACTTGTTTAAAATATAGGTTCCTTTGCCCTACCACAGACCCACTAAAGTCGATTCTCTGAAGGAGATGCATTCTTTTAATTGAAGTTTGTTGATGTACAATTGAAGAAAATATGTTTTAATGAATATCTAGGCTATTCTAATTCACCTAGTTTCACAGCTTCCAATTTAAGTACTTACATTTAGATTCCCACTCCTGGAGTTCATTTAGCTGGATTCTGGGGCACATGCAAACTTTGATGTCTATAAATTATTGGTATTAGAGAGTTTCAGACCAGTGGGAGAGTTATTTAGGTAGAGAGGAGACAAGATTTCTTAGCACAATGAAAGGAGAAAATAATTTTGTTTACAAGCACCTCTGATCCAGAGGGGCAGTGGAGAGTGTCCTCAACTCTTCTGTAGACACTCTGATGTGCCTAAATCTTCCCTTCTGATACCAAGGAAGAGGAATTTTGGTAAGTGGGAATCACAGGCACACACATTGGTTTTCAAAAGTGTTGGTGCCCACACGGGACATGCAGGTTGTGTTTGGCCAAGTGTGTGTTTGACGAAATGTTTTTCCTGAGACTTTCTACTTTCTATATGGTTCACCCTGGTTATTAGCAGAAGGTAATCATTTTAATTTGGGGCTTTATAATTTTTTTCACAAATGGTAAGTGAAATGCTATGGAATAAATGTGATTTACGTGTAGTGCCCAAATTAAGCTCAAAGATTAAGATCAAGTTGTACTTGCTTGATTTTCTTGCTCTTGGCATGACACATAATGCTGAGAGGCTTGGTATAAATTATTAATCTGTTTTATTTTGTTTTTCAGAATATTAAGAAATATTCTCTTGCAGTACTTGAATAACTATGTTTAATAGTTTTAAGTTTTATTTTAATCCTGAAATGCTATGATTCTATGGTTTCCAACAATTGTAACCTTTGTGAATTTACACCATCTCCTTCGTTCCCAATTTCCTCACTAGTACACTATGGTGAAGGAGGTAGAAGAATGGGCTCTGGAGATAGACTGCTTGGATTCCAAGTATTTATTGCCTAGACTCTGCTCTTGTATGTAATCCATGAACTGTGTGGATATCAGGAAATACAGGCAATGAGTCAGGGAAACCCAGCTCAAGAAGATAAGGTTGTGGTGCTAGAGTCAAGTTGGTTAAATTTTTCTTTACTGTCTGTGCATAGATAACTTTGCTCAAGTGACAGTGAGGTATGTTAGAAAGAATTAATTTGCTGAGATCAAAAGTGTTAATAGAGTTCTTGAAGTAGTGCCTGGCACTACTGCTGTTAGCTGTTACTGTTATTTTATTATCCTGCCAGTTGCTGTTCTTTCAGCTCGTTCGTTAGTCTGGGATCAGCTATCTCTTCCTTCTGAGCAGATTCTGCAGTAGTATAATAACTGAGTGTGTAGCATCATAATCTGTTGCCCGGGAGAAGGGAGGCTGTTGTCACAACCTTGCCTTCACAAATTTAGTTCATGTTCAAACCAGGAAACAGATGGACAATTCTCCTGTGTCAACCTGGAGAGCATCAATAACTAGCAAATAGACTCAGGACAGTTATGACAATCTTCTGAAGAGAAATTGATTTGTTGGGTTTTCCATTTGATACGGAAAAAATTTGGTGGGTTTTTCTTGGGCAAAGTATTGCTTCAAAGGTGGGGAGAGGGTGCAGTTCGAAGTGGGGAGAGCCCTGATCATTGTGATGAAAGCGTTTTCTAATTGTGGAAAAAAATGGGAGTTGCCCCTGAAAGTCTTTAGTGGTGAGGAAGACAAAGATTTGTTCAAGAATCCAATTCATACATTAGATAATAATGAACATAGTTTGTGTAGTACAAAATCTTAAACCTAGAAGACGAGGAGGGACCACAGGGTCATCTGAATCACCATTCTGCTTCTGCAGAGAAGAGTGCCAGTGTCCTCTAAGACATGTGCATCTTTATACTTACTACTGAAGAAATTTCTCAAGTAAAGCTTTAACTATTCTGGTAGCTGTGTCAATAACAGCATTCCACTGACTGTTCAGAACTGCTGGGTGGAAAGTATGCAGTCACTGGTGGCCCAAACTAGGTGAACTCAAATACTAGTTATACCCTTTAGCTGAGTGACCTTGGTTGCGTCATGTAGTTTCTGTGGGTCTGTTTCTCCATCTGTTATGGGGAGATAATGTCTCACAGGACTTCCATGAGGATTGGGTGAGAAAATGTGTATAAAGTACCTAGGTTATAGTATGTACTAAATAAACGGTAATTATTATTATGCAAGATGAGCTTAACCCATTTCTGTGATTAAGGGATGCTGGAAAAAGATCTCTTTTCCATCCAGATATTGCCACCATACTGCAGAAAATTTTCCAGTTCAGTGGCTTATTGCTTGAGATTTTATTAGTTAACGAACACCTATTTTAAAAGGCAAGTGATCTTATTAGGCCTGCTGTTTACTATAATAGTGGTGGACTGACTAATCAGCTCTCTAAAAAAAGAAAAAGATACCCTGATTTGTAGCATTTGCTGACTTCCTATCCAGTCTGAAGTTTCTGAATGTTTGAGTCACCTCCAGCAAGCCTGTACCAGCCAGTTTCAACTCGCCATTACAACTGCCGCCTCTTCGTGAAATAATTCGAGGAGGTTGCTTCTCTATTACCATCTAGTTGAGAACAGCAGTTAGAAGAATTGAGAGATTTGTTGAAGGAAAAAAGTTGGAAAAGTGATTTTTTTTTTCTTTTGGGGAACAGCTAGGGAGTTGGGTATGTGGGAAGACAACCAAGATTAACTGCATATACTTGACAGTGATGTCTGTACTAGATCTGTGTCTAGCCCCAGCCTGGAAGTGGATATTTTAGCTCTCTGGTCAGCTTTATAGTAATGGTGATGATGGTGACGATGTGATGTGTGTTTTAGTTGAAAGAGCACTGGATCAGTACTCCTAGTTCGGGGTTCCAGTCTCATGCCCTGGCATTTTTTAGCTGAATGACCTTGATCCAGTCAAGGTCATATATGGAAAATGAGGATAATATTTTCTTAAATAGTTACGATGATGGGAAGACAAAATTGGAGAATACACACAAGTGCTTCATACACTGGGGAGTGCTGTATCAATGTAAAGAAACATCATCATCAAAAAGCAGTTACAAAGTGCTAATTCTATGTAACCTGGCACGTGGTGCTATAACAGAAGAGTCACAGAGAGCACAATTTCAGACTTGTATGTATATAGTAGAATTGATTCATGACTCCTGCATATAAATAGACTGTGATAATGTTATTTTCTTAGGAAGGAATCTTAAACAATGATCTGTATCCATCTCTCCAGAAGCCAAGGCCCAGAGAGGTAAAAATATCTTATTCCTTTATTGACCATCCATTATGTGATAGGAGCTCTAGAATGTATTATGGAAGAGACATACATAGATAACATGGGTGGTCCTTGCCTATAAGGTGATGATAATCTTGTAGTTGTAACAAAGCCAGGTCAAGGACTCAGGACACTGAACCCTAGCTAGTGCTAGCAGTTGAGCAGAGTCACTAGTAAATTCACTTGGTTTATTTCTGTTTATATTTCTCTTCGCCTAAGGTCAATAGTAAAGGGAAGCGCATTTGGATTTCTATGATTTTTTTCACACGAGGGGTTGGGGCTCAGCCTATATTTTCATATACTGAAACTTCACATTCTTACAGTCTCAATTAAGTGAATAAATTGTCTTGAAAATAGAAATGTAAATGAAATCATAAATGTTAGAGCTAATAATCGTTTTACTTTGCTGTTCTTAAATGTACACACTCAAAAGGAATCAAATATGTGTTTTGAGCGAAGCCTGGGGAGATGAAATAGAGTTCTAGGTCTACTCCTTTCACCAGTTTCATCCCATTCTGAAAGACAAGTTGCTCTACATATTTGAGTCTCAGCTCCTGCATTTGAGAAACAGGGATAATAATAAAAACTACATAGTACTGCAGTAGGAATTAGGTGAGATGATGTGTACAAAGCACTTAGTCTGCCGTGTAATAGATACTAATTCTTATTGTTTTTGCCATCACATCACCAGTCTCACTGTGCTGCAACGCCCACTAAAATCATTCCAGCAGTGCTGCTATTTCCCCAGGACTCATCCATACTGATTATGACCACAGTCCCAGTTCCCCAATAATTAACTCTGTCCTGTTTTGAAATCATATTTGTCTGTCCTTTGTTGTTTGTCTGTTCTTGGGCCTTGGGTTTTCAGCCCTATCTTGTTTGAAGGGAGACAAAAATACTGTTTCTGCTTTCAGCTGCCACTGCTTTATCTTGAGCAAACCCTGATCCTCAACACCCCCTAGATACGTGGGCCACCCGATACAGGCAGACCTCACTTTAGTGTGCTTCACTTTATTGTGCTTCGCAGATACTGTGTTTTTTACAAATTGAAGCTTTTGGCAACCCTGCGTTGAGCAAATCTGTCAGCACCATTTTTCCAACAGCCTTCTATTGGAAGAAGATGCCACCTAGAACTTCTATAGCTAGAGAGGAGAAGTCAATGCCTGGCTTCAAAGCTTCAAAGCACAGGCTGATTCTCTTGTTAGCGGCTAATGCAGCTGGTGACTCAAAATTGAAGCCAGTGCTCGTTTACCATTGTGAAAATCCCAGGGCTCTTAGGAATTACGCTAAATCTACTCTACATGCACTCTATAAATGGAATAACAAAGCCTGGATGACAGCACATCTGTTTACAACATGATTCACTGGACATTTTAAGCCCACTGTTGAGGCCTACTGCTCAGAAAAAGATTCCTTACTGCTGGGGCTTCCCTGGTGGCGCAGTGGTTGAGAATCTGCCAGCCAATGCAGGGGACACGGGTTCGAGCACTGGTCTGGGAGGATCCCACAGCAGGGCTGTATTACACGGCAGACTAGTTGTGGCCCATGAGCCACAACTAGGCCCGTGAGCCACAACTACTGAGCCTGCGCATCTGGAGCTTGTGCTCCGCAACGAGAGGCTGCAACAGTGAGAGGCCCATGCACCGCCATGAAGAGTGGACCCCACTCGCCGCAACTAGAGAAAGCCCTCGCACAGAAATGAAGACCCAACACAGCCAAAATAAATTTATAAAATATTACTGCCCACTGACAATGCACCTAGTCACTCAAGAGCTCTGATGGAGACGTATAACAAGATTAATTTGTTTTCATGCCTGCTAATACAACATCCATTCCTCAGCCCATGGATCAAGGAGTAATTTAGACTTTCAAGTCATATTATTTAAGAAACACACTTCATAAAGCTACAGCTACCATAGATAGTGATTCCTGTGGTGGATCTGGGCAGTCAGTCAAAAACCTGGAAAGGATTCACCATTCTAGGTGCCATTAAGAACATTCATGATTCATAGGAAGGGATACAAATATCAGCATTCACAGGAGTTTGGAAGAAGTTGATTCCAATCATCACGGATAACTTTGAGGGGTTCAAGGCTTAAGTGGAGGAAGCAGCTGCGGATGTGGTGGAAAAAGCAAGAGAACTAGAACTAGAAGTGGAGCCTAAAGATGTGACTGAATCATTGCAATCCCATGACAAAACCTTAACAAATGAGGAGTTGCTTCTTATGGATGAGCCAAAAAAGTGGTTTCTTGAGATGGAATCTACTCCTAGTGAAGATGCTGTGAAGATGGTCAAAATGACAACCAGCGATTTAAAATATGACATAAATTTAGCTGATACAGCAGCGGCAGGGTTTGAGAGGATTGATTCCAATTTTGAAAGAAGTTCTCCTATGGGTAAAATGCTATCAAACAGCATTGCATGTTACATACAGAGAAGTCATTCATGAAAGGGAGTCAGTCGATGCAGCAAACATCACTTTTGTCTAATTTTAAGTAATTGCCACACCCACCCAGCCTTCAGCCACCACCCTGATCAGTCAGCAGCCGTTGACGTCAAGGCAAGACCCTCCACTAACAGAAAGGTTACAGTTCACTGAAGGCTCAGATGATGGTTAGCATTTTTTATCTCTAAAATATTTATAAATTAAGGTATGTACTGTGATTTTTTTAGACATAATGCTATTGCACATTTAATAGACTACAGTGTAGTGTTGCTCGCTTTATTGAAGTTGAACCAAACCTGCTATATCTCTGAGGTATGCCTGTACATTTTTGGTCCCCTCTTTTGCCCATCTTCTCTGTGGATTTATGAGAAATAGCCACACTAAGGCTTCTAAGAGCTACTTTCAGGTGTTTTAGTCATGCTTTTTGTTTGTTTGTTTAATCCTCTTCCTGAACCACCTGACATGCAGGAACAGCGGAAAATCATTAACACTCATTTTTATTTTTCAGGAAAAAGAATTCATGTTTTTAGCAGAACATCAAATCAAAATGATCCAGAAAGATAGTTAAGTTTTATTATACTTAGAGCAATGTGCAGGCAGTGACTCAGTTTATTACAGGACGCACTATGAAATGTGACAAAGGGCTGTATTACTGTTAGATGATAACCTTCGAGCTTCTTATCATGTCCGCCAGCCAGCAAGTTACTGACACTGCAGTTTGTGAAGCCTGGCAATGCCAAGACTGTGAACAACTAGGTCTAAGGTCACAAAAGAATAATATGTACCTAATTTGTCATGGACATGGCTCACGTTTTGATAAATTTCCACAGCGATTTTGCTCAGAATCTTTTTGATTAAGAGATCCTCCTTCTAAGGAAGAGAAACTTGTCTTCATCCATCTGCATCTTCCTTTTTTGTTCTTCCCCATTCCTTGTGATGCCTGGTGGATTATTTTTCCTTTGTGGTTGGTGGGGGAAGGGGAGGCAGGATTTCTTGCCATGATCTGCAAGTGTCCAGCTCTCTGCAATTCTTCTTCTAACTCTGTAAAAACATTTTCTTAAACTGAAGAAACCGGCAAATGAACACTGGCAACCATCATTTCTAAGACTGCTGTTGCATTGCCACCTACTTCAGAAAGCTCCATCCACAAGGATTTTTGTAATATGACTTTCATAGTTACATACACAAATTTCAGGGTAAAACTTGACTGTTAGAAACCTATTTATTTCTATGGAGAATTATTATTCACTCCAAGCCCAATGAGGAGTGACTTGGGGAGAAATTGCATGAGCTAGGCATGTTTGATGATAATTTATAAATATACATTTGTTGCTAGGGTGTCATTCTTACTGAACCATCGCTCTTTTATAATCCATGAAAAGGAAGGGAGGATGAGTGAAATTTGGAGTTTTCCTTTTTTACTGAGCCCTTTCTTTTCACTTTAGGACAAGAACTGTGTCTCTTCCAACACATAGTAGACACTCAAAACATAGTTATTGAATGAATGTTGGATACTATGAATGGAAGTGATGTGTTTGATGGTTATAGAATGTCAGTTGTCTTTTGCTTTCTGGACGACGTGGAAAGTGACGAGATACCCCTGTCTACAGGAGGAGGGGCCAAAGAATTCTAGTCCTCTGATAGGTGATTTCCCCTGGCTTCTCAACACAAGAAATTGTATGCCTACTGCAACTGGCACTGATCATTGACCACTGATGCTTGGAATGGACAGTATCTTCACCCTGAGGAAGGGAAAACACAGCAGCCTGTCCTTACCTAAGTCACTGGAACTACAACCCACCAACTTCCACTCTCAGCATTGGGCCTGTAGTGATACATTTTGACATTTGAAAGTGGCATGCACAATGGCAAAATACTTCCAAGTGATGACAGTGGGATCTACAGTATTGAAATGCTACTTTACTTTTCTTTATAAACTCCACCTATTTGAAATTATCTAATAAACCATCGGTGAAGCCTGGCAAAATCAGTACTCCTAATTCCTAAGGTATGAAAATGAGTACTTTCCTCCATCCATTTGAAAAAATAACTATTCAATAAATACAAGAAATATCACATGTGTACATTCCCTTCCTCCCTTCTTCCCTTCCTTCCCTCTTTCTCCTGATAGATCTCATTCAAAACCTACCTTGGGCTGCTGTCTGAGTAACTTTGCCTACAGCATTAGTCCATCCATTCTTCCATCCAGTTGTTTGTTCCATCACCCAACTACCGTCCAATCATCCATCCATCCATTTATCTAACTAGCTAGCCAGCTACTCGTGTGTCTGTCTATCCAATTCTAAGCACATTAGTTGAGTGCCTACTCTATGCTGTCAGCTGTTTTACAAAATATCTTTTAATTTGGAGTTGACTGATTAGTTCCTCCTGAGAGATTCAGGTCAGAAAAGTTTGGTGATGGAGTAGGGCAGGAACATAGAACAGAGAATTTTATTTTTAAAAAATATATCTTCTCGGTGCATCACGTCTAGAGGCACTTGTCAGTTTGTCTCGTTGGTGATATTCACCAAATTTCTCCCTTTACAAAAATCAAATGTCTCTTTATAATTAGTACATTGCTTGTAGGGGTGTTACATTGAGACCCTGTGAGTATGCTGTTTCTTAGTCATCTCCCACTCAGTGCTTTAGTATCCATTGAGGAGCCTCAACAGAATCAATTATTATTATTTGGTGATTTTCTGTTTCTGTTGCACCTTCTATATTGGTTGTCATTCTTTTGTAAACAAGAGCTCTTTCTTTTCTCTGCCTTCCTCCACCATATTCTTGAAATGAGCTCTCATGTAGGACTAATAAGGACCTCTACCTTGATCATCTTTGGGGCATCTTCACCGACCTCCTCACCCACTAGAAATTCACTAAGTTTCTAAGGGACTTCCATAGCAGTGGAAGTCCATCCTGGTCACCACAGCAATGTCCACCATCCCAGCCATGTGATCCACCCAGGTCTGCCTCTTTGAAGTTTCTACAGATTTCTGGAACAAGAGAATCTTTGAGAAGTCTGGGAGCCTCATGCCTAACATCATGCCTCCATGGTGTCCCAACATCTAACTTGTGATAATCCTGAGGGAAACTCTTCTGCCCTCTGATTGCCTATCTCTTTTCTCCCCCTACCTCTATGATATCAAGCACAATTGGCTCAGTGTCTTGGCCTTTCACAAAAGACAGGAAGAATGTTTGAATTCAAGGCTACATTTTTCCACACTCCAGGGAAAGATTAAGGATCTGGTTACCACCTGGATTGGGGTAGCAGGGTCTTTAAAGGGTCTGAGAATGAACAACTTAAAAATTTACCTGTTAAATAGAATTTTTTGGAATGACCTGGGATTTTAGCTATGAGCTGTAATTAGCAGAATGTGTTCTGAGTTCCAAAAACCTGACTTAACAAATGAATGCAACTATTTTGTAATGAGTAGAGCCAAGGAATGATACCTGCAGTTTACAATGGTTACATCCTTTCTACAAAGTAATGTGAGTTTGCTTCTTGGCATCTCATCTCAACCTGATTTTTACCTAACATTTGCAGACCATTAATTTGTCAAATCTTGTGAGAGGAATTTATTACTTTTTTAAATTCAATTTTTGTGAAGTTGTTCTCCTAGAGCTAAATTTTTTAACTTGCCAATTTACCATATATTTTCCTCACATTCCTTCATGCAGTTTGTTTGTGTGAATGTACATATGTATATGTGTGTATACAAACATTCATTCATATATATATTCATTCATATACATATACACACAAACACACACACACACATATATATAATATCCATGCAGGCTGCTGATCTTGATAGCATCTTTTCACCTCATCAACTCTTTATGATCTTTGAAATTTATTTGAAAATACACGATGTCATCCATTTTCCCCATCATTCTAAGTTTCCTCTTCCCTTTCCTTATCTCCATGTTTGTACAGAAGACCATCCTTTCTCTTCCTAGATCCCAATCATTCTTTTTATGTGCACTTAAGAAGAACAAAGGACCATCTGAAATGTAAGACACTGAAGATAAATGGGAAAACACAATCACAATTGAAAACGGCATCCCCTGCGATCCCCTGGACATGAAGGGAGCGCACGTTAATGATGCCTTTGTGACAGAGGATGAGCGGTTCACCCACCTCTGAACGGCTGCTGTTTTGTTTCCCTCTGAAACTCAACACTTTTTTCTGTGAAACTGCTGAACATCACAATTCATTGAGGGAAGATTATATATTTTGTGTTACCATTCTTCTTTTGTAAGAAATTTTGAATGTGCATGCAATTGAAATGCAATGAATTATACCCATGAAGACCATTGAAATAATAAGCTGTTGACTAGCCAAAATATTCTAAAATATTTCACTGACAGCACAGTAAGTGCAGGCATGTGACATTTGTAGTTACTGATTTTAAAATGCATTAGTATTTAAGCATTTCCAGCAATAAGGTCAGGCCAGTATATATATATCACACTTTAAAGACTAAGATAAAATATTTTTCCAGTGGATAATGCCTATAATATGGTGTCCAAATCATTGAAACTGGATCCTTGTTGAATATCATTTATATCACTCTGTATATAAGATAAGCAAGAATAACAATTACTGTAAATGGGTTGGATAAAAATGGGCGTGTTGATATACAAGGTGGAATTTGATCCTGTTATCATACCAACAGTTGCTTATATATATTTTCTGACTATCAGTCTCTAATAGGGCATCTTTATTCATTGATTATTTCTGCAGTTTGTAGAAGTACAATCTATGCTAACTTAATAAAGTGCTAATCATCTCTTTTTAAGTGACTGATTGTAGTCTGCAATTTATTTCCACACTGTGGAACATAGTAAGCCTAATTTTTATGTTATGTTTAATCTGCTCTCCAGTCCTAGAAATGAATTTTTTTGTTGTATGTATCCCTGCTTGAGGACTGTAGTTTTTAGACTTGATTTTACTTTCAGACAGGCTATGTATCATTCTAAATTCTAATAATAATTCTAATAATACATGTATTAATAGAAGGAAAATATGCAGCTCGATCTCCCACTGCTATCACCCATGGTTGGTGTTCCGGCAGTAGTCTCTAACTCATTTACCTGCCTCCAGTGGATACAAACTCTAAGAGGGGTAGTGGAATGCAGGTTTATTGGGGAGTGCTCTCAGGAGATATACCTTTAAGAAGTGAGGAAGGCACGTGTGGTAGACACTAAGGTGTCTGTCATCTCCTGATGTTCACGCCTTCATGTAACCCTCTCTCTGTGAGTGCGGAGGGGACCTATGACTTGCTTCTAATGAATAGAATACAGCAAAGCTGGTGAGATGTCCCTCCTGCAGTTAATTTATATGATATCTGAGTCTATCTTGCTAGCAAACTTGTTCCAGAGACTCTCCTTGCTGGCTTGATTAAGTAAGTGACCATGTTGGGAAAGCGCAAATGAAACTGTGAGCAGGTTCTAGGAATTGCTGGTGGCCTCTCAGCACCAAAGACAGCCTCCAGCCAGTAGCCAGCAAGAATCTGGGATCCTCAGTCCTACAACAACAACAGAATGAATTCTGTCAACAACTGAAGTGAGTTTGGAAGTGGATTTTTCCCCAGTCAAATCTCTAGATGAGAATGTAGTCTGGCCAACACTTTGATTGCAGCCTGAGCAGAGGATCCAGTTGAGCTGTGCCCCGACTCCTGACACATGGACGTTGTGAGATGATAAATGTGTGTTGTTTAGGCCACTAAGTTTGTGCTAAAGCATTATGCAGCCATAGGAAACTAACAGAGTAGGATTAAGCAGAGGGAGAAGTAACCAGAAACATGGTTACAGCAGAGGCCTCAGTCAATCCTTCAGGGATCTTAGGAGCTGAGGTTGTCCCTGATTGAGAGAATGTGGCTGGGCCTTTGTATCTCTACATTAGCTGGTTACGGTCGTGGGTGCTCTCTGGGAAAGGATCTGCCCTTGGAAAGGGCAGTTCCCTATGGCTGAGGGCAATTCCCACTGAAGGGCTCAGCCATGAACCTTCAAAAGCCATTATTTCCAGAAGCTGGGGGTGGGTATGCGGGCCCTAAAGAGGGGGCCTGGGTGGTCCCACAGAATATCCACGACACCTTCGCTAGTTATTTGGCTGCAATGTAGATTGAATGAATATCCAAAATGCAAACCTGATTCTGTTGGTTTCTCACATAAAAGCTTTTAAAAATGGTTTCTTATTCTCTTTACAATAAAGCCAGACTCCTTAACATGGGGCCTGCTGCGGTTTGACCCCCACCTTCTTCTCTAACTTCATCTCTCACACTTCTCCCCTTCTGTTTCTGTCTGTCTCTCTTTCATCCAATCGTAATAGATCTCTCACTTCCAGGCCTTTGAACAAGCTGTTGCCTCTGCCTGGAACACTCTGCCCCATCTTCCAGCCACTCTTCCAGCTTGTCCTAGAGTTTCTCTCGCTTAAACCTCTCATCCTCCTAGAGGTCTTTGATGGGCCTCCAGGCTACGTGCCCCTAGACTGCCCAGATAATGATACTCATCTTGTTGTACTACAAGTATATTACACTTAAATGTGCTTTTGTAGAAAAAGGAGACCACAAAGGCAAGAGTGCCCTGGGGCCCACGTAAGTCTTCTAATACAACCTTGTCTCCCTAAAGGTTTTCATAACTCACTTCGTTTTCTTCCCACCTCTAACCAGATAGAATTAACCACTGCTTTGTAACCTCACCATATCTATACATCTTTTCAGTTATAACCATCACAATATTTTATTTTGACTATTTGTTTATATACCTTCACACTAAATGTAATATTCTTAGAGGCAGTGTTCAAGTCACTTAGCATACTGCCTTGTCTTCCTATTTCGTTCCCTTTCTGTCTTCATTCTTTCTTTCCTTTATTCTATAATGGTGAGCAAAATCGAAAACAGTCACTTCCCTCATGGAGCTGAAAGTCTACATAGTTGGAACTCAATAAATGTATGCTAATGAACAAGCAAATGAGATGGTGGCTGTCACAAGGCCATAGTCTTATACCTTCTGGGAGCAAAGCCTGGCCCCTCTCTGTATGTGGAGGACCTTGAATTGGCGGCTGCAAATTTTTTGACTTGGGAACCATGTACTCTTTAACGTTATTAGGGCTTCCTTATTTTTAGGAGAGGAATGATATTCAGTTGGTTTACTAAAGAACCATTTTCCATCTTACATGCTCTTGAGTTGTGTACTCCAGAATACGGTGGCCTTGCATATAGAATTGGTGAAACATCATCTGAATTCCATCAGTGTGCACTAGCAGGCATCATCCAAGACATGCATTCTCAAGAAGGTGGAAATTGTTCTTGGTGGGGAGAAAAAAAATTCAGTATTACAATGGTTTATAATCCTCCAAAGGACCACAGTACGTTAACAGATGAAAAGTGTATCTATGGTATTAAAATGTCCTGGGTGAGCTATTAGGAGAAGATGTCTGAAAAGTCTCAATAATGGGAAAAAAATTGAGAAACACTGATCCTAGATAAGCTTCTTACTTTGAAGGCATGGGATGGACCAATTTGATCATTAGATCATTTTCTTCACTGTTTATCCTGAAGGGGAGGGGATCTGTTCCATTGGCAAAGATCTGCTCCACTAAATATCCTTGTTGAGGAAGTTTTTCTTGCTAGCAGAGATGCGCTGTAAACTTGGCAGTCAATATAACAGCAAAATAGAGCTTATGTCTCTTGCCCACTGGCTTTGACAAACAGTCTGGGTAATTAGAGGGCAGTCAATCATCAACCATACCTTTCATTTTAAAAGTAATGATCCTGTAATGTCGCACAAGGGAACACATTGTGAGGTGATATGTACTGGAAATGAAATGCTGTAAAGCGAGTGGGAATATAGCTGTCACTCCAGTCTCCAAGTCCTTAGCAAAAACTATGAAGAAACTGGAAACACAGAAGCATCTGAAAACAAAGTCACTGCAGAAACAATGAGCTGGGATGGTGATATCTGGACTTGTTTCACAGAAGAAATGTAAATGCTGGTAGATTTTGCGTTTTGGGGTGTAGTTTCATCTACCATGTTTTCCACAAGGACTAACCAATACAAAACATCACTATATAAAAGAATGTAGTGAACTGTTGAATTAGAATGATACATGATCAGATTCCAGATATTAGTATCACCAAGTGAAGTATGCACATTTATCATCCCTGGATAAGGAACAAGGAATAGGACAGAGCACAGGTGAAGAACCAGAAGGAGTATAAAATCCCTCAAAGTCCAAATTCCCAGTCCTTATTTCAAAGTTATGGAGCCCCTTAACATAGTATTTTATTTCCCACTTTGTTTTGTTTCATAAAAAATATTGCATGCCTAGTTACCTCAATTACACAAGCAAATGCATGGAAGTTTTTCCTTCTTTCTTACTAACTTTCCTTTGGCCCTTCCTCCCTCCCTCCCTCCCTCCCTCCCTCTCTCTCTTCCTTCCTTCTTTCCTTCTTGCCTGAAGAATTTATTGAGTGGAGGCACTCTGTGTTAGATAAGATACTAGGTTCAGGAAATGTAAACAGAGAGATAATTTCCTAGAAGGGACCTGTTCATACTTTATGACAAGATTCAGTTTATTACCAAGAATACCATTCTGTTTTAGGAAATTTTGGTTTGAATGAATGAATAATTTCTAGTTGTTATTTATTGAGTTATTTTGCTTTTTATTTTCACAGCACTGGTTGAAAATGGATTTTATATTAGTTATGGGCAGAGACTATGAGCCAGTTTATAAGGCACAGTGTTAGTCTCTTCTTTATTATAACATATTAGGGGCAGGAGTAGGATGCAAATAGTTGGTACAGGTCTTTATCTTGGTACTGGGCAGTAGGGGAGAGTTTGGCCAGTAAAGAAATGACAGCTGTGTCCCTAGAAGTAATTTTTCCATAGTTACTCCTTGATACTGCTTATATTTTTTGAAAATTAGTGAACATATGACAATAATATGGGCGTGGGGTGTTGGGTGAAGGGAGAGATTTCATAAGATGCAGAGAAAGTGATCCTAAGTTTGTTTGTTTGTTTGTTTTTTCCCAAGTGTCTGATGTCTTTTGGCCAAATCTGAAAGTAGGTTCCCAGAAAAACAGGGCTAGGTCATATCCAAGGCCATCGGAAAGGGTAGAACAAGAGGCCCTGGGCCTGGTGTAGAACAAAGGTGAGCACTAGCCACCATGGGCAGGCAGGCCTAGAAGGTGCCACTGTCAGGTGCCTTGCTGCAGTAAACAAGTGGCCCCTTTTGCACAACTTAGCAAAAGTTCAATTAAGACTCGTGTTAATCACTCCTGGTTTCCATTTGTCCTCCTCCACCATAATTAGTGAACAGTGAATCAGGGTGGCAATATTCAGTTTGTATCAGGGTAGCATTTGAAAACTTAGGAGGTTGAACGAGATCAAATTGCTGCTATGCAATCATTTCTGACCTACAGAAATGGCAATTTCCTATACTTCAAGCTGTTAGTTCACTACTCAATTCTTTGGAATTTAGGAAAGATGTTCCCCATGTAAATATGTCACATGTGGTAAGACAGCCTTCAGGCCAGTTCACAGGAGCATATTAACCCATGATGTAGTTGAAATGTTGTATATTTATGATGTACAATATTAGAAGACAAACTGTCATAACGCTAGCGATTTAATGGAAACAAACAACAAAAAAAGACTAATAAGAACGATCTTTGATTGTATTTTATTGTTACTGCTTGAGGAAAAGCAAGTTTTAATGGAACAATAAGGAAGTGCATGGAACTAGTGAAAGGAATTTTACTCTGAGGAACTTTAAAGGATGTTGATCCTGGCTAATTAAAAATTAGGTCTCTATTTACTGTCTTGGCTTCACCAACATCCACTTGCTCCCTAACTCTTTGCATTCTGGGTTCCATTCCCATAACCCTGAAGAAACTGCTCCCTCAAAGGTCACTAGGGAATCGCTGGTTGCCAAGGTCATGGCACGTTGGTCCTCACGCTCCTGAATCTTTTTGACTCATTTGACAGTGTAGGGCGCTCTGCCCCCGTCTTTGACACACTCTTCCTTCTTGACTTTTCTGTGATATGATCCTATCCTTTTACTCATCCGCTCTCTCTAATCATTCTCCAAGAAGCCAGAGAAGAAGCTGAAAGGGAAAGAAAGACATGGGTGAAAAATTAAGAGATTTTTGTATATAGTTGAGCTGTCAGTAGTGAAAGAAAAGAGAGTTGCCTCTTGTGCATAATGAAGGTCATGGAGAAAATACTTGGGCCTAAAGGTTCTCTCTGCTGACCACCAACAGGTTGGTTGCTCTTCAGAGAAGCCTTGGAGTAAGAGGTAAAAGGTGCATAGTAGTCATTGTATGTTAAATAATTAGTGCTTCACACAGTAGTGGAGAGCACCAAGGCTAGGGGAATACACATCCACAATCTGCAACTCCGAAATCCAAAACTCTCTGAAAACCATTTGGCAGCAAGCCTGGCCCAGATATGATACTCTTTATGATCTTTACTGTACTCAGTGGTCTTTATTTATTGTACTTACTGAATGCAGAAATATGCAACTGTTTACTGATAGGATGCTGCCCCAGATCTCATAGGGTGAATATTAATACATGGTATATGCACAGTATTACCTGAGTTCTAATCCTAACACACCCATAAGTGGGTGGCTCCAGGTGAGTAGGGCTTCATAAAAGCGGAGAGGAAGCAATCCAGTGAAATAACTTATTTCCGTTTGATGTAAATAGACTAGCTTTAAAAAGGAACTAATACTTGCCCTATCTGCCCAAAGTGTTGTTGCAAGAATAGAATGAAATAAAGAATAAAAACAGCAAAATTAATAAAGTGTGCACTGTGAATGAATTTTTTCTTTGTTAAATTTGATAGTGAAACTTCTAAACTTGAGGCCATAAAGAGGCATAAGGATTTATTTAAGGAAAATATTTTACTGTATGAATAATTCATAACTACAATGGCTTAATCTCAGAAGTAGATAACCTACCCATCTAGGAAGACACAACTACACATAGATGAAGTATCTATTTGAATTTTCAACCCAAACAAATTAAAAAAAAAAAACAAAAAAAAACCCTACAAACCTCCGCTAGTGTAATTTCAAAGGAAAAACTTCCAAGTCCGTACACATTGCTTCTAACTACCACAATGCCTTCATTTTTCCCCAGAGGATATAATTCTATATAATCCCCGAAGAAACAGACAGACAGATAGAGAGAGAGAGAGAAGGAAACTTGTGGTAACTCAGCTAATCATCCCAGTATTAACTTCAGTTCAGTTAGGTAATGATGATTATGTTTTTAAATAATTACTCTTTTTTTTTGACTATCATTGAACCAGTTGACATTTGTTGAATCAACTGGCCTCCCAATCAACTGAGTTAAAAATTATATCTGACTGGATGGGCAAGCTGTTTTGTTGAATTAACTACTCAATATGGTAGCACTTTGTGCATCCAGTCAAATTCTACTGATACTTAGACTCTCCTATATTGGGGATTGGTGCCTGTGACTTGTCTGCCAGGTATGTGGGGGTGAGTCACCCATCCTATTTCTTCATTAGTTAAGGCTCCTACAAGCAAAGACTCCAAGGTCTCTGGGCGGACAGGGCCACAACACAGCAACAGAACAATTTCATATGGTAAGCCTTTTCGCTTTTTTAATTTTACTTGAATTTTATTTTATATTATTTCATTATTTTTTTTAACATCTTTATTGGAGTATAATTGCTTTACAATGTTGTGTTAGTTTCTGCTGTAGAGCAAAGTGAATCAGCTATATGTATTGGACACTTAGGTTGCTTCCATGTCCTGGCTATTGTAAATAGAGCTGCAATGAACACTGTGGTACATGACTCTTTTTGAATTATGGTGTTCTCAGGGTATGTGCCCAGTAGTGGGATTGCTGGGTTGTATGGTACTTCTATTTTTAGTTTTTTAGGGAACCTTAATACTGTTCTCCATAGTGGTTGTAACAATTTACATTCCCACCAACAGTGCAAGAGGGTTCCCTTTTCTCCACACCCTCTCCAGCATTAATTGTTTGTAAATTTTTTGATGATGACCCTTCTGACCAGTATGAGGTGGTACCTCATGGTAGTTTTGATTTGCATTTCTCTAATTCATGTGTTTGTTGGCAATCTGTGTATCTTCTTTGGAGAAATGTCTATTTAGGTCTTCTGCCCGTTTTTGGATTGGGTTGTTTGTTTTTTAGATATTGAGCTGCTTGTATATTTTGGAGATTAATCCTTTGTCAGTTGCATCATTTGTAAATATTTTCTCCCATTCTAAGGGTTGTCTTTTCATCTTGTTTATGGTTTCTTTTGCTGTGCAAAAGCTTTTAGCTTTCATTAGGTACAACTTGGGTTTTTGTTTGTTTGTTTTTATTTCCATATATCTAAGAGGTGGGTGAAAAAGAATCTTGCTGTGATTTATGTCATAGAGCGTTCTGCGTTTGTTTTCCTCTAAGAGTTTGATAGTGTGTGGCCTTACATTTAGGTCTTTAATCCGTTAAGTTTTGTGTATGGTGTTATGGAGTGTTCTAATTTCATTCTTCTACATGTAGCTGTCCAGTTCTCCCAGCACGACTTACTGAAGAAGACTCTGTGTTCTGCATTGTATATTCTTACCTCCTTTATCAAAGATAAGGTGACCATATGTGCATGGGTTGATCTCTGGGCTTTCTATCCTGTTCCATTGATCTATATTTTCTATTTTTGTGCCAGTACCATACTGTCTTGATTACTGTAGCTTTGTAGTATAGTCTTCTCTTTCTCACGATTGGCTGTTTGGGGTCTTTTGTGTTTCCATACAAATTGTGAATATTTTTTTTCTAGTTCTGTGAAAAATGCCATTGGTAGATTGATAGGGATTGCAATGAATCTGTACGTTGCTTTGCGTAGTAGAGTCATTTTCACATTGTTGATTCTTCCAATCCAAGAACATGGTATATATCTCCATCTGTTTGTATCATCTTTAAATTCTTTCATCAATGTCTTATAGTTTTCTGTGTACAGGTCGTCTGTCTCCTTAGGTAGGTTTGTTCCTAGGTATTTTATTCCTTTTGTTGCAGTGGTAAATGGGAGTGTTTCCTTAATTCCTCTTTCAGATTTTTCATCATAAGTGTATAGAAATGCAAGAGATTTCTGTGCATTAATTTTGTATCCTGCTACTTTACCAAATTCATTGATTAATTCTAGTAGTTTTCTGGTAGCATCCTTAGGATTCTCTCTGTATAGTATCATGTCATCTGCGAACAGTGATAGTTTTACTTCTTCTTTTCCGATTTGGATTCCTTTTATTTCTTTTCCTTCTCTGATGGTTGTGGCTAAAACTTCCAAAACTATGTTGAATAATAGTGGTGAGAGTGGGCAACCTTGTCTTGTTTCTGATCTTAGTGGAAATGCTTTCAGTTTTTCACAATTGAGAATGATGTTGGCTGTGGGTTTGTCATATATGGCCTTTATTGTGTTCAGGTAAGTTACCTCCATGCCAACTTTCGGGAGGGTTTTTATCATAAATGAGTGTTGAATTTTGTCAAAAGCTTTTTCTGCATCTAATGAGATTATCGTATGGTTTTTATCCTTCAGTCTGTCAATATGGTGTATCACATTGATTGATTTGCGTATATTGAAGAATCCTTGCATTCCTGGGATGAACCCCACCTGATCATGGTGTATGATCCTTTTAATGTGCTGTTGGATTCTGTTTGCCAGTATTTTGTTGAGCATTTTTGCATCTATGATCAACAGTGATATTGGCCTGTAGTTTTCTTTTTTTGTGACATCTTTGTCTGGTTTTGGTGTCAGGATGACGGTAGCCTCGTAGAATGAGTTTGGGAGTGTTTCTCACCTGGCTGTATTTTGGAAGAGTTGAGAAGGATAGGTGCTAACTCTTCTCTAAATGTTCGACAGAATTCGCCTGTGAAGCCATCTGGTCCTGGACTTTTGTTTGTTGGAAGATTTTTAATCAGTCTCAACTTCAGTGCTTGTGATTGGTTTGTTTATATTTTCTATTTTTTCCTGGTTCAATCTCGGAAGGTTGTGCTTTTCTAAGAATTTGTCCATTTTTTCCAGGTTGTCCATTTTTGGCATATAGTTGCTTGTAGTAATCTCTCATCATCCTTTGTATTTCTGCAGTGTCAGTTTTACTTCTCCTTTTTCATTTCTAATGCTGTTTATCAATTTTGTTTATCTTCTCAAAGAACCGGCTTTTAGTTTTTTTGATCTTTGCTACTGTTTTCTTCATCTCTTTTTCATTTATTTCTGATCTGATCTTTATGATTTCTTTCCTTCTGCTAACTTTGGGGTTTTTTTTTTTTTGGTTGTACTTCTTCTTTCTCTAATTGCTTTAGGTGTAAGGTTAGGTTGTTTATTTGAGATGTTTCTTGTTTCTTGAGGTAGGATTATATTGCTATGAACTTCCCTCTTAGAACTGCTTTTGCTGCTTCCCATAGATTTTGGGTCCTCATGTTTTCATTGTCATTTGTTTCTAGGTATCTTTTGATTTCCTCTATCATTTCTTCAGTGATCACTTGGTTATTTAGTAGTGTATTGTTTAGCCTCCTTGTGTTAGTATTTTTTACATTTTTTCCTGCAATTGATATCTAGCCTCATAGCGTCGTGGTTGGAAATGATACTTGATACAATTTCAATTTTCTTAAATTTACCAAGGCTTGATTTGTGACCAAAGATATTATCCTGGAGAATGTTCCTTGAGCATTTGAGAAGAAAGTGCATTCTGTTGTTTTTTGTTGGAATGTCCTATAAATATCAAGTCCATCTTGTTTAATCTGTCATTTAAAGCTTGTGTTTCCTTATTATTTTCATTTTGGATGATCTGTCCATTGGTGAAAGTGGGATGTTAAAATCCCCTACTATGATTGTGTTACTGTCGATTTCCCCTTGTATGGCTGTTAGCGTTTGCCTTATGTATTGAGGCGCTCCTATGTTGGGTGCAGAAATATTTAAAATTGTTATATCTTCTACTGGATTGATTCCTTGATAATTATGTAATGTCCTTCTTTGTCTCTTGTAATAGTGTTTATTTTAAAGTCTGTTTTGTCTGATATGAGAATTGCTACTCTAGCTTTCTTTTGATTTCCATTTGCATGGAATAAGTTTTTCCATCCCCTCACTTTCAGTCTGTATGTGTCCCTATGTCTGAAGTGGATCTCCTGTAGACAGCATATATACAGGTCTTGTTTTTGTATCCATTCAGCCAGTCTATATCTTTTGGTTGCAGTATTTAATCCTTTAATATTTAAGGTAGTTATCAATATGTATGTTCCTATTACCATTTTCTTAATGGCTTTGTGTTTGTTATTGTAGGTCTTTTCCATCTCTTGCGTTTCCTGACTCGAGAAGTTCCTTTAGCATTTCTTGTAAAGCTGGTTTGGTGGTGCTGTGTTCTCTTAACTTGTGATTATCTGTAAAGGTTTTAATTTCTCCTTCGAATCTGAATGAGATCCTTCCTGGGTAGAGTAATCTCGATTGTAGTTTTTTCCCTTTCATCACGTTAAATATGTCCTGCCACTCCCTTCTGCCTTGCAGAGTTTCTGCTGAAAGTTCAGCTGTTAACCTTATGGGGATTCCCTTGTATGTTATTTGTTGCTTTTCCCTTGCTGCTTTTAATATTTTTTCTTTCTATTTAATTTTTGATAGTTTGATTAATATGTGTCTTGGTGTGTTTCCCCTTGGATTTATCTTGTATGGGACTCTTTGCGCTTTCTGGACTTGATTGACTATTTCCTTTCCCATATTAGGGAAGTTTTCAACTATAATCTCTTCAGATTTTCTCAGTCCCTTTCTTTTTCTCTTCTTCTTCTGGGACCCCTATAATTTGAATGTTTGTGTGTTTAATGTTGTCCCAGAGGTCTCTGAGACTGTCCTCAATTCTTTTCATTCTTTTTTCTTTATTCTGCTCTGCAGTAATTATTACCACTATTTTATCTTCCAGGCCACTTATCCATTCTTCTGCCTCAGTATTTCTGCCACTGACTCCTTCCAGAGAATTTTTAATTTCATTTATTGTGTTGTGCATCACTGTTTGTTGCTCTTTAGTTCTTCCAGGTCCTTGTGAAACGTTTGTTGTATTTTCTCCATTCTATTTCCAAGATTTTGAATCATCTTTACTATCATTACTCTGAATTGTTTTTCAGGTAGACTGCCTATTTCCTCTTCATTTCTTTGGTCTAGTGGGTTTTCACTTTGCTCCTTCATCTGCTGCGTAGTTTTCTGTCTTCTCATTTTGCTTAACTTACTGTGTTTGGGGTCTCCTTTTCTCAGGCTGCAGGTTCATAGTTACTGTTGTTATTGGTGCCTGCTCCCAGTGGGTAAGGTTGGTTCAGTGGGCTGTGTAGGCTTCCTGGTGGAGGGTACTGGTGCCTGTGTTCTGGTAGGTGGTGCTGGATCTTGTCTTTCTGGTGGGCAGGGCCACATCTGGTATTTGGGGTGTCTGTGGACTTATTATGATTTTAGGCAGCCTCTCTGCTAATGGGTGGGGTTGTTTTCCTGTCTTGCTAGTTGTTTGGCATGGGGTGTCCAGAACTGGGGCTTGCTGGTCGTTGAGTTGAGCTGGGTCTTAGCATTGACAGAGAGATCTCTAGGAGAGTTCTCACTGATTGATGTTACATGGGGCCAGGAGGTCTCTGTGGTCTAATGTCCTGAACTCACCTTTCCTACCTCAGAGATTCAGGCCTGACACCCAGCTGGAACACCAAGACCCTGTCAGTCACATGGCTCAGAAGAAAAGGGAGAAGAAAAGAAAAAGAAAATATAGTTATTAAAATTCCAAAAAATTATTAATATAAATAAAATTAAAAGAAAAAAAAAGAAGAGAACAGCTCAACCAATGAACAAATCCACCAATGATAAAAAGTGCTAAAAACTATACTAATATAAAGCTAAAAATCAGAAACTAGTAAGTCACATACAGCAAATCCCACATCTGTGGTTGCCCCCAAAGTCCACTGCCTCAATTTTCAGATGGTTCATTGTCTATTCAGGTACTCCACAGATGCAGGTACAGCAAGTTGATTGTGGGGATTTAATCCACTGCTCCTCAGGCTGCACAGAGAAATTTCCCTTCTCTTCTTTTCCCGCACGGCTCCTGGGGTTCAGCTTTGGTTTTGGCCCCGCCTCTGCATGTAGGTCACCCTCGGGCGTCTGTTCTTTGCCCAGACAGGAAGGGGTTGAAGGAGAGGCTTATTAGCGGGCTCTGGTTCACTCAGGCTGGTGGGCAGGAGGGGCACGGAGTGCGGGGCGAGCCTGCGGTGGCAGAGGCCGGCGTGACATTGCAACAGCCTGAGGCGCACCGTGCGTTCTCCCAGGGAAGTTGTCCCTGGATCCCGGGACCCTGGCAGTGACGGGCTGCACAGGCTCCCAGGAGGGGAGGTGGGGATAGTGACCTGTGCTCGCACACAGGCTTCTTGGGGGCGGCAGCAGCAGCCTTAGCATCTCACGCCCGTCTCTGGGGTCCGCGCTTTTAGCCGCGGCTCGCGCCCGTCTCTGAAGCTCCTTTAAGCAGCGCTTTTAATCGCCTCTCCTCATGCAACAGGAAACAAAGAGGGAAGAAAAAGTCTCTTGCCTCTTCGGCAGCTCCAGACTTTTCCCTGGACTCCCTCCCAGCTAGCCGTGGTGCACTAACCACTTCAGCCTATGTTCACGCCGCCAACCCCAGTTCTCTCCCTGCGATCTGACCAAAGCCCGAGCCTCAGCTCCCAGCTGAAATGATGAAAATTTTTTCACCTCTGAATCACCACCACCTAAGTGGGGCAGCTGTGCAGCCAGAGCTTTTGAGGAAGAAAAAGACTAAAATATCCCTTATGGCTATGTTGTTTGAGTTGTATTTTGGTTGTTGAAAATTATCAAATAAGCAGTTACATACCCAGGATTGAATTCAGATCTCATTTCTCCCTTCCCCTCAAGAAGGACACATTCATGAGAGCTGATGTAGCAGGATGTAATACAGCACATCTCAGGTGAGCTGGTGTTGGGGCACTAAAACCAGGAGTAGTTGCCCAAAGAACCTTAGATCATTGTAAAAGTTATCATGGTCCTGGCCTGGGGTAAGTTCCCACAGTTACAGAGGACTGCTTCTGAGCAGTGTGAAACAGGTCTGTGGAGAGTGACAGAGCACATTCAAGGTCTTCCTGGGACCCAGAATAATTGACCCATCTCAGCAACAGACTCCTAACTCTTCCCCACTACCTTACATACCTGTTCAATATCTAAATTAGGTTATTGTGTTCCCAATCAATCTTCAACTGACTAATCTATATTTAGAAGTTGAGGCCAATTGGATCTCCATAGTCCTCTGAAACATTTTAACCACCAGTATGAAGTTTCCGTGCCCTTCAGACTCCAGAACATAGCTGTTATGGGTTGAATTATGTCCACAAAAAAATATATGTGAAGTCTTAATCTCTGGTATCTAAATGTGACCATATTTGAAAATACAGCCTGTGCAGATGTAATCAGGTTTAGGTGAGATAATACCGGATTAGGGGCCCTAATCTAGTGATTGGTATCTTTATAAGAAGGCCATGCAGAGAGACACAGAAATTCACACAGGGACAACGCCATGTGATGACAGAGGCAGAGACTGCCATACTATATTTATAAACCAAGGAACTTCAAGAATTGCTGAAACCACCAGAAACTAGGAAAAGGCAAAGAAAAATACTTCCGCAGAAGATTCAAAGAAAACAGTGCCTTGATTTCAGACTCCCAGCCTCTAGAACAGTGAGAGAAGAAATTCTGTTGTTTTAAGCCACTCAGTTTGTAGTAGTAAGTTACAGGAGCCCTACAAAACTAATACTGGTTTTGGTACAGATAGTGCAAGTAGTAGGGTGCTGCTGTAACAAATAACTACAATTGTAGAACTGGATGTGGTACTGCGTAATGGGCAAAGGCTGGAAGAGTTCCCAGGTGCATTATAAAGAAAGCCTAGATTGCCTTGAAGAGACTAGACATAAAAATACTAAAGGTAACTTGGGTGAGTGCTCAGGTGGAATTAAGGAGCACAGTAAAGAAAGATCCTATCATTTTAGAGAATACATTATAAACAGACTGTTGGTAGAAATGTTCACATTTCTACCAAAGAAGGTGCTTTAGATAATCTTAAGACAAAATGATGAGTATGCTATTGGACCCTGGATAAAATATAATACTTATTATACAGTGGCAGAAAACGTGGCTTAATTATGTTATGCTGTGTGGAAATTAGCATTTCTTATGTGATGAATCTGGATTTTCTTCTTCAACATCTTTATTGGAGTATAATTGCTCTCTTTCTTGGAGTATAACTGCTCTACAATTGTGTTAGCTCCTGCTATATAACAAACCAAATCAGCCAGAAGTATACATATATCCCCATATCCCCTCCTTCTTCTGTTTCCCTCCCACCCTCCCTATCCCACCCCTATAAGGGGTCACAGAGAACTGAGGTGATCTCCCTGTGCTATGTAGCCGTTTCCCACCAGCCATCCATTTTACATTTGGTAGTGTATATATATCGATACCACTCTCTCACTGTGTCCCAGCTTACACTTCCCCTTCCCCCTGTCCTCAAGTCTATTCTCTACATCTGCATCTTTATTCCTGTCCCTTTTTTTTAAGATTCCATATATATGTGTTAGCATATGGGATTTGCTTTTCTCTTTCTGACATACCTCACTATCCACCTCACTACAAATAATTCAAATTCGTTTCTTTTCATGGCTGAGTAGTATTCCATTGCATATATGTGCCACATCTTCTTTATCCATTCATCTGTCAATGGACACTTAGGTTGCTTCCATGTTCTGGCTATTGTAAATAGTGCTGCAATGAACATTGTGGTACATGACGCTTTTTGAATTATTGTTTTCTCAGAGTATATGAACAGTAGTGGGATTGCTGGGTCATATGGTAGTTCTATTTTTAGTTTTTTAAGGAACCTCCATACTGTGCTCCATAGAGGCTGTATCAATTTACATTCCCACCAGTGCAAGAGGGTTCCCTTTTCTCCATACCCTTTCCAGCATATACTGTTAATAGACTTTTTGATGATGGCCATTCTGACCGGTGTGAAGTGATACCGCATTGTAATTCTGATTTGCCTTTCTCTAACGATTAGTGATGTTGAGCATCCTTTCAGGTGTTTGTTGGTAATCTGTATATCTTCTTTGGAGAAATGTCTATTTAGGTCTTCTGCCTGTTTTTGGATAGGGTTGTTTGTTTTTTCATATTGAGCTGCATGAACTGCTTGTATATTTTTGAGATTAATCCTTTTCCAGTTGTTTCATGTGCAAATATTTTCTCCCATTCTGAGGGATGTTTTGCCATCTTCTTTATGTTTACCTTTCCTGTGCAGAAGGTTTTAAATTTCATTATGTGCCATTTTTTTGTTTTTATTTCCCTTTCTCTAGGAGGAGAGTCAAAAGGATCTTGTTGTGATTTAACTCATAGAGTGTTCTGCCTATGTTTTCCTCTAAGAGTTTTATAGTATCTAGCCAAATATTTAGATCATTAATCCATTTTGAGCTTTCTTTTTAGTATGGTGTTAAGAAGTGTTCTAATTTCATTCTTTTACATGTAGCTGTCCATTTTTCCCAGCACCACTTGATGAAGAGGTTATCTTTTCTCCATTGTATATTCTTGCCTCCTCTATCAAAAATAAGGTGACCATATGTGTGTGGGTTTAATCTCTTAGCTTTCTATCCTGATCCATTGATCTGTATTTCTGGTTCTGTGCCAGTACCATACTCTCTTGATTACTGTAGTTTTATAGTATAGTCTGAAGTCAGGGAACCTGATTCCTCAAGTTCCGTTTTTCTTTCTCAAGATTGCTTTGACTATTCAGGGCCTTTTGTGCTTCCATACAAATTGTGAAATTATTTGTTCTAATTCTGTCCAAAATGCCATTAATAGTTTGCTAGGGATTGCATTGAATCTGTAGAGTGCTTTGGGTAGTATAGTCATTTTCACAATGTTGATTCTTCCAATCCAAGATCATGGTATATCTCTCCATCTGTTTGTATCATCTTTAATTTCTTTCATCAGTGTCTTATAGTTTTCTGCATACAGGTCTTTTGTCTCATTAGTTAGGTTTATTCCTAGGTATTTTATTCTTTTTGTTGCAATGGTAAATGGGAGTGTTTCTTTAATTCCTCTTTCAGATTTTTCATCATTAGTGTATAAGAATGCCAGAGATTTCTGTGCATTAATTTTGTATCCTGCTACTTTACCAAATTCAGTGGTTAGCACTGGTAGTTTTCTGGTAGAAGCTTTAGGATTCTCTATGTATAGTATCATGTCATCTTCAAACAGTGACAGTTTTACTTTTCCAATTTGGATTCTTTTATTTCTTTTTCTTCTCTGATTGCTGTGGCTAAAATTTCCAACACTATGTTGAATAATAATGGTGAGAGTGGACAACATTGTCTTGTCCCCGATCTTAGTGGAAATGGTTTCAGTTTTTCACCACTGTGAGCGATGTTCGCTGTGGGTTTGTCATATATGAGCTTTATTATGTTGAGTAAGTTCCCTCTATGCCTGTTTTTATCATATATCGCTGTTGAATGTTGTTGAAAGCTATTTCTGCATCTGTTGAGGTGATCATGTGGTTTTTCTCCTTCAGTTTATTAATATGGTTTATCATATTGATTGATTTGCATATATAGAAGAATCCTTGCATTCCTGTGATAAACCCCACTTGATCAGGGTGTATGATCCTTTTAATGTTCTGTTGGATTCTGTTTGCTAGTATTTTGTTGAGGATTTTTGCATCTAAGTTCATCAGTGATATTGGGCTGTAGTTTTCTTTTTTTGTGACATTTTTGTCTGGTTTTGGTAGCAGGGTGATGGTGGCCTTGTAGAACGAGTTTGGGAATGTTCCTCCCTCTGCTATATTTTGGAAGAGTTTGAGAAGGATAGGTGTTAGCTCTTCTCTAAACATTTGATAGAATTTGCTTGTGAAGCCATCTGGTCCTGTGCATTTGTTTGTTGGAAGATTTTTAATCACAGTCTCAATTCCAGTGCTTGTGATGGGTCTGTTTATATTTTCTATTTCCTCCTCTTCAGGGTTAGATGGCTGTGCATTTCTAAGAATTTGTGCAGTTCTTCCAGGTTGTTCATTTTATTGACATAGGGTTGCTTGTAGTAATCTCTTGTGATCCTTTGTATTTCTGCAGTGTCAGTTGTTACTTCTCCTTTTTCATTTGTACTTCTATTGAGTCTTCTTTCTTTTTTTCTTGATGAACCTGGCTAATGGTTCATCAATTTTGTATTTGTTCTCAAAGAACCATCTTTTAGGTTTATTGATCTTTGCTATCATTTCCTTCATTTCTTTTTCATTTATTTCTGATCTGATTTGTATGATTTCTTTCCTTCTGCTTACTTTGGAGGATTTTTGTTCTTCTAATTCCTTTAGTTGTAAGGTTAGGTTTTTAGTTTTTAACATCATTATTGGAGTATAATTGCTTTACAATAGTGTGTTAGTTTCTGCTTTATAACAAAGTGAATCAGTTATACATATACATATGTTCCCATATCTCTTCCCTCCTGTGTCTCCCTCCCTCCTACCCTCCCTATCCCACCGCTCTGGGTGGTCACAAATGACCGAGCTGATCTCCCTGTCCTATGCGGCTGCTTCCCACTAGCTATCTATTTTACATTTGGTAGTGCATATATGTCCATGCCACTCTCTCACTTTGTCACAGCTTACCTTTCCCCCTCCCCATATCCTCAAGTCCATTCTCTAGTGGGTCTGTGTCTTTATTCCCATCTTACCCCTAGGTTCTTCATGACTTTTTTTTTCTTAGATTCCATATATATGTGTTAGCATATGGTATTTGTTTTTCTCTTTCTGACTTACTTCACTCTGTATGACAGACTCTAGGTCCATCCACCTCACTACAAATATCTCAATTTCGTTTCTTTTTTGGTTGAGTAATAGTCCATTGTATATGTGTGCCACATCTTCTTTATCTATTCATCTGATGATGGACACTTAGTTTGCTTCCCTGAGAAAACCATAATTCAAAAGGAGTCATGTACCAACATGTTCACTGCAGCTCTATTTACCATAGCCAGGACATGGAAGCAACCAAAGGTTAGGTTTTTATTTGAGACTTTTCTTGTTTCTTAAGGTAGGATTTTATTGCTATAAAATTCTCTCTTAGAAATGCTTTTGTTGCATCCCATAGGTTTTGAGTCATCATGTTTTCATTGTCATTTGTTTCTAGGTATTTATTGATTTCTTCAGTGACATCTTGGTTATTTAGTAGTGTACTGTTTAGCCTCCCTGTGTTTCTGTTTTTTACATTTTTTTCCTTGTAATTGATACCTAGTCTCATAGCGTTGTTGTCAGAAAAGATACTTGTTACAATTTCAATTTTCTTAAATTTACCAAGGCTTCATTTGTGACCCAAGATATGATCTATCCAGGAGAATATTCCATGAGCACTTGAGAAGAAAGTATATTCTGTTGTTTTGGGATGGAATGTCCTATAAATATCAATTAAGTCCATCTTTTTTACTGTGTCAGTTAAATCTTGTTTAATTTTCATTTTGGATGATCTGTCCATTGGTGAAAGTGGGGTGTTAAAGTCCCACTATGATTGTGTTACTGTCGATTTCCCTGTTTTGGGCTGTTAACATTTGCCTTATATATTGAGGTGCTCCTATGTTAGTGTATAAATATTTACAATTGTTATATCTTCTTCTTGGATTGATCCCTTGATCATTATGTACTGTCCTTCTTTGTCTCTTGTATTAGTCTTTGTTTTAAAGTCTAGTTTGTCTGATATGAGAATTCCTATTCCAGCTTTCCTTTGATTTTCATTTGCATGGAATGTCTTTTTACCTCCCTTCACTTTCAGTCTGTATATATTTCTACATCAGAAGTTGGTCTCTTGTAGACAGCATATATACAGGTCTTGTTTTTGTATCCATTCAGGCAGTCTATGTCTTTTAGTTGGAGCATTTAATCAATTTACATTTAAAGTAATTATCGATATGTATGTTCCTAATACCACTTTCTTAGTTGTTTTGGGCTTGTTATTGTAGGTCTTTTCCTTCTCTTGTGTTTTCTGCCTAGAGAAGTTCCTATAGCATTTGTTGTAAAGCATGTTTGGCGGTACTGAATTATCTTACCTTTTGCTTGTCTGTAAAGGTTTTAGTTTCTCTGTCAAATCTGAATAAGATCCTTGCTGAGTAGAGTAATCTTAGTTGTAGGTGTTTGTTTCCCTTTCATCACTTTAATTATGTCCTGCCACTCCCTTCTGGCTTGCAAAATTTCTGCTGAAAGATCAGCTATTAAACTTATGGGGATTCCCTTTTATGTTATTTGTTGCTTTTCTCTTGCTGCCTTTAATATTGTTTTTTTGTATTTAATTTTTGATAATTTGATTCATATGTGTCTTGGTGTGTTCATCCTTGGATTTATCCTGTGTGGGTTTCTCTGTGCTTCCTGTACTTGATTGACTATTTCCTTTCCCATATTAATGGAAGTTTTCAACTATAAGCTCTTCAAACACTTTCTCAGACCCTTTCTTTTTCTCTTCTTCTTCTGGGACCCCAATTCGAATGTTGGTGTGTTAAATGTTGTCCTAGAGGTCTCTGAGAGTGTCCTCAATTCTTTTCATTCTTTTTTCTTTATTCCACTCTGAGGTAGATATTACCACCATTTTATCTTCCTGGTCACTTATGTGTTCTTCTGCCTCAATTATTGTGCTACTGATTCCTTTTAGAGAATTTTAAGTTTCATTTATGGTGGTGTTCATCATTGTTTGTTTGCTCTTTAGTTCTTCTGGGTCCTTGTCAAGTGTTTCTTGTATTTTCTCCATTCTATTTCCAAAATTTTGGATCATCTTTACTATCATTACTCTGAATTATTTTTCAGGTAGACTATTTACCCTTCATTTGTTTGGTCTGGTGGGTTTTTATCTTGTTTATTCATCTGCTGTGTATTTCTCTGTCTTCTCATTTTGCTTCACGTACTGTGTTTGGAGTCTCCTATTCACAGGCTGCAGGTTCATAGTTCCCATTGTTTTTGGTGTCTTCCCCCAGCGGGTAAGGTTGGTTCAGTGGATTGTATAGGCTTCGTGGTGGAGGGGACTGGTACCTGTGTTCTGGTGGATGGGGCTGAATCTTGTCTTCTTGGTGGTCAGGACCTTGTACGGTGTTGTGTTTTGGGATTTCTGTGAACTTATTATGATTTTAGGCAGCCTCTCTGCTAATGGGTGGGATTGTGTTCCTGTCTTTCTAGTTGTTTGGCATAGAGTGTCCAGCACTGTATCTTGCTGATCATTGAGTGGAGCTAGGTCTTAGCGTTGAGATGGAGGTCTCTTGGAGAACTCTCACTGATTGATATTACATGGGGTCGGGAGTTCTCTTGTGGACAAATGTCTTGAATTTGGCTCTCCCCACTCAGAGGCTCAGGTCTGACACCTAGCCAGAGTACCAAAACCCTGTCAGCCACATGGCTGGAGAAGATGGGCTATGAGTTAGGTGTCAGCCACTGCTCTACTGTAGCTCTGTCTCAACTGTCTCCAAAGGTCAGGCAGATACATTGAGTTATTCCACCATTCCTCAGAACTTGCACATTCCAGTCTGGGATTTGTAGATGTACTCCTGATACTCTTTATTGAAATAACTTGCATTCATGGTGGTGAGTGACATGCTAATAGTGTTTGTTCTCTTCAATTCAGAGACTGGGTGTCTGAGCTTTCGTGTGGCCAAGTCAGGAGCAGCTGGCCAATTATCCCAAAGGATTAACATGTCACATTCTAAGAAAGCTTTCTGCAGTTTCTGAGCAGTAGTCCCAAGCAGCCACTCCACTCAGCTGCAGCACTCTGACTGGGGAACTTGGTGGAATCCTCAAATGAGGATTTCTTCTGGCCCTAGAATCTGACTTGTCCACCCAGGCAAGGAGCTGAGGAGAGTGTCTCCTGGCCCCATCTCATCAGAGGAGTGGACACCTGGAGGCTGTGCATCCAACAGCATGGGAGCTGAGAGGTGGGTGGTGGGGCTGACAGCCACCCAAGAAAAGCCGGAACCATATGGAGGGTTCCTGTGCTACTGCCCAGGTGGGGGGAATTCATGAATCTGGATTTTAGCTGAGGTGATTTCCAAGTAAAATGTAGAAGGTATGGCCTGGTTTCTCCAAGAATGATTTGTGGAGAAACGTCTTTTCTGAATGCATGGATCCTCTTGACATCAACAGGAGACCAACATATATTCTGAGATTTCTATACCAGCACAAACACTGAAAGCCTGGTTTTGAGGGATCAAACAGAGATGAGACAAAGTGTAAGAAAAATGACTCCAAGGTCCGAGTCACAAATGCTGACACCAGAGAAAGAGGAGCCATGACCCAGAGACCAGAGCTAGTGAGGTCTCTATTGGCCCAGAGGGCAGAGCGATGAGCCACAGATGATTACTGTCAGGCTTTGAAACCCAATAGAATTTGCCTGGCTGTATTTCAAACATGCTTGGGACAAATGATCCCTTTATTACTTCCATTTTCTCCCCTTCAAAATGGAAAATGTCTTTCCTATGCCACTATTTATCTACTTTGAAGATACCATTATCTATCTGGAAGCAGATTTCTTGTTTTCTAGCTTCACTGATCTAGAAATGGAGAGGAATTTTTTCTCTCAGATGGGTCATATGCAGAACTTCAACCCTACCTTGCCTAGATTACTTCAAAACATCTGGTATTTTTTTTTGGCTGATATTTATATTTTGGACCTAGAGTTGATGCTGGAATGGGTTAAGACCTTTGGAGATGCTGAGATGCAGTCAATGTATTTTTCATGTAAGAAAGACATGAACTGGTTGGGGACCAGGAGTGGAGGGCAGGATTGCTAACTTCTAGGCTTAAGACTTGTAAATTTCTCTTTTTAAACTTTGTGATACTTTGTTACTGCAAACCTAGGAAACTAATACAATGGCCTGTACTTCCTCAGTTATCCACCACCACCCAAATCAACTGTGACTATTTTCTTCTTACTTCTCCAAAATCTGGCTAATACCCTTTCAGGCCACTAGAGACTAATCAGTGCATTACTAAGCTACCTTCTATGACTTATACCTCTCCGGGTTCCTCAAACCAGGTCATCAGTGGCCAAGGCCCATCCCCAAGACTCATCAATTGTGTCTGTGTGGCTAAACTGAAGGGTGTTCATGTTGCTTGCTGGACAAGTAACAGCTCTAATGGGTAAACCTCAACCTTCTGGGTGCTGGGAAGTTCCCCATCTGTAAGGGGGGAGAGAGATGTGCCCATGGATGTAACCATAGAGCAAATATACACAGATATAACCACAAAAATCTTGAAGGTAGGGGATGATAAACACAGCATTTACAGAGACATACCCACACAGACCCTCCCTGTCCTAGGAGTACCTCCACCTGCACCTTCAACAGGATCCCAAAACCCTCTGCACTCACTGTACCTTATTTTCAATGGATGTCTGGCCATACTCCAAACCATACCAGTTCAGTAGCTGATGTAAAGTAGCTGTTGGGAGAAACACACACTCCTCACCTTCTACCATCCACTCCTTGAGGCGTCAGGTCACCTGATGTGCGAGGACCACAGAAAAGAAAAATCAGGTAGGAGACACATAAGTAATTCCAGGAACTACACATACCCACCAACAGTCTAAAGGACTGCTTGTGATCATTTGTATGGATGGAGAAAGCAACAAGTCCATAATTTGTCCAGGTTGACACAAGGAAGCACAGATACCTTCAAAGAGTTCAGCATTGTTGATATGGCTAAAGAAGGTACTGAAGTCTTGACTCCTTCTTTATTTACACCTCAATATATTTATACCAGTGCTGCTCCACAGGCAACCTGGACACCAGACGTATAACAAAGGTTTCTAGTGATCTGAGGGTTAATTATATGATGACTTATAGTTATTAACTGCAGTTGGGCAAATAACACCCAAGCAAGAAAAATACAAGAACCCATAAAGTCAGTTTCCACCAATCACCATGTCATTAATTCCACTCTCCCCGCGTATGAAACTATGTTTCTGTGGGCTGATTTTGTAATGATATTCATCAACTTAAGACCAAGCAAATCTACTGCAAACTTAATTTATCAGTAACAAATATATCAGGAAACATACTTAACAAAAAAATTCAGAAGCAGTCTCACTGATGTCAGAAATTAATCAAGAATGCCTATCACTCCTAATCTACTTTACACTGGAGAACCAGTAGAATGAGAAAACTATTCATGGATTAATATAAACAAAAAAATCATGATGACTCAATAGATACTAATTACTTATGATTTTGGTGTACAATTTAAAACTTTCTAGATGCTAATGTGCTTGTAAGAACCCTATGAGGTAGATACAATCATAATCACTTTTATACTAATGCAAGAGGCACAGAGAGGTCCAGGAATTTGCCTATATCTCAGAGCTCATACATAAAATAACCAAAATGACAGTGAGACCAGAGTACTTGCAAGTATTATTGAGGCAAAAGATATCACTACACATAAAGACCACATGCTCTTTTATAAATCGGGACTGGCAAACAAAGATTTCAGCAAGTTGCTTCATAAAAGATTAACTTTCAATAAGAGTGTTCCTGGCAATATAAAAGCTTTCTGGAAGACTACTATTATTAATATACTATTAGTGCCATTATTAATTAACTATATTATTAACACATTTTTAATAATACTATGTATTAAACATAAAATACCCTATGACCTTGAAATTCTACTCCTAGATAGACAGCCAACAGAAAGGCAAGTGTGTGGAAAAACTAACAAACAAACAAACACGTACAAGACTATTCAAGGAAGCATTATTTGAATTGCTTTGTAAACATACTTTGGATGTAACATTTAGATTCTACAGGTTCTAGGAGAAACAACATGTCACACTTATTTTTTGGAAATACAGAATGTTTGTTAGTTGACCTTTATAACTTTTTCCCAGTTTTTTCCCTATGTTTCAAAATAATTAAGAAATTAAAAATTTTTCAAAATTAAACGTTTTAGCAAATCAAACAATAAAAAGTTCATGGTTGGGGGGTGCAAGAGGGAGGGGATATATGTATACATATAACTGATTCACTTCATTGTACAGCAGAAACTAACACACCATTGTAAAGCAACTATATCCCAATTTTTTTAAAAAGTTCATTCTAGGAGTAAGACAGGAATAAAGACACAGACCTCCTAGAGGATGGACCTGAGGATATGGGGAGGAGGAAGGGTAAGCTGTGACAAAGCGAGAGAGTGGCATGGACATATATACACTACCAAATATAAAATATAGACAGCTAGTGGGAAGCAGCCACATGGCACAGGGAGGTCAGCTCGGTGCTTTGTGACCACCTAGAGGCGTGGGATAGGGAGGGTGGGAGGGAGGGAGGCGCAAGAGGGAAGAGATATGGAAACATATGTATATGTATAACTGATTCACTTTGTTATAGAGCAGAAACTAACACACCATTGTAAAGCAACTATACTCCAATAAAGATGTTAAAAAAAAAAGTTCATGCTTATCTCAATAAATTGTAGAATAATTACTGGATAAAATTTAAGACAATTGGGCTTACAATTAAAAACTTAAATACCCTATTAATAAACTAAGAATATAAGTGAACTTTCTTACCTGGTAATGGGTTTATTAAAAACAGACAAGAAATAATACAGTTAAGTATAACTTAAAACAGTCCCATTAAAGTCAGGAACAGATACAAAGGACCACGTTAGTCTTATTATTCTACATTGAATATGTTAGCCTAAACTTCAGAAAGGGAGACCAGACTGAAATACAGAGGCATTTATTTGAGGTTTGTTAGCACTGCAACCCAGGTGACAGGGCTTCAAGAAGTACTTGAATTCAGTTCCACCAAACAAAATGGAGAAAGCTTATAAAGGCAAAAAACATAAAGCCACAGTTACTTACTTGAGTCAAGAATTATAACTGGTGCTAGCAAGAAGGAAGGGTGTTTGTTAAGCAAATGGCTGCATAGTTACAGGAGGGAAAGATTCTTTTTCCTTGTGCCAATTGTACAAGGCTGCAATTGGTAAATGTTGTTTTAAAAATGGATGGTGTCTTTGAGTTTGGAATAGTTAACAAAAAATTAAAGTTCTTAGTAGTATAGGGATGCATCTGACACTAGATCCTCAATGGCTGCCTGACTCCATTCTGTACGCCTGAACAATGATTACACCATTATGATTTCAATCTGTCATCAAAAACTCTAGCTAGCACAAAGAAAGGGAAAAAAGAATACTGTACAAGAAGAAAAATTTTCATCTGCAGGTTTTTTGAGTCTACAATAGATAATTCAAGGGAATCTACAAAAAATTAGAAATAATGAAAGTTATGCTATCTTGTTATAAATGCTTTAAAGGCAAGTAAGTGCAGCCAAACTTTTAAGAAAAATATGATTAAAATTTTACATATGACTAAAATCACAAGAACATTCAGCCACTCATTTCATGTAGTGATCATATACTTGCTACCAAAAGTTTATAAAACAATTAATGACAAATCTCCCTCATGAATACACATGTAAATGTCTTAAGCAAACTATTACAAAATAAATTCTATAATATATTAAAATTGGATTAAACCCCAAATCAAAAAGAGGCCTGCTATTAGAAAATCAATGTTACTTCATATTATAATTAGGAAAATGACGAGCATTTCAGCATGCATAGGAAATAGAAAAGTGACAAACTTCTAAAAGATGCTGCTGACCCCTGTGCAAAACCACTTCCTGAATTCAAGGGTTACAACAAATACTGGTCCCAGAATTACAGGTCTCCCGCCCCAAAAGTCTACACCATTACAGGTGTCCAAATTCTCACTAAAGCCCCATGTCCAGAATCTCCTTTTATGCTCTAGACCCAGACTCTGGACCTTGTGCCATCTGAAAGGGATGCTAAATATATATATATATATATTTATTTATTTATATCAAAGATTCACTCATCAAAAGAGATCTTCTCCTACCCAATACCACTCACCATTACCTAATAAACCGCCAATAATCATTAGGAATTAAATTCTACAAAGGAAAACAAGTTCCTCTGTGTTATGACATAAATTTCAATTGCTTTGAAGGTGAGTCCAAGGGTCTGTAGGTTCCCAGGAAACGTAACCCCTTAGAAGGCACCCTTTCACTCCCCACGGCCACTCCTCTCCTGCTGTAATCTAAGACCACACGACCTGCCCCACCACCATGGTAGCTCCCTAATAAATCCTTCCTCCTACGCCCAGTTCTTCAACTCCATGGCGTTAAAAACCCAGTTCCCTCCACTCCCTCATGACTTGAATATGCCCACGGACAAACGAGGTGTCTTGGCTTAATAGCTCCCTCCAGGACTAGTACTGCTTTCTACTTCCTTCACTGTCCTCGACCTGCCACCGTGGACTTTGCAAAGCTGATACCCGTTCTGCTATCAGTCAGTCCTCTGCCTCCACCTCCTCAGTAGTGGCCTCAACTATCGCCATTTCATTTCCTTTAAATCTCTCATAGCTACTGAGCCAAAGACAGGAAGTGACCTTACATTTATATTTCCTACCACGTGGACCGGAAACAAGTAGTTCCTCAAAGCAGCAGTGGCATCAGCAAGTTTCAGTCATCTTGGAAAAGGGAAGTGTGAAAGGAAAGCCATGTTGCTTAAGGGTTCATGGGAATCCCTTTTGTGGAAAATGAACTCCTATTAGCCCATTCTCCCAGTGACAGAATATGGAAAATATCAATATAAATATAAGAGAATTTAAGTGTGTCACTATAGAAAATTAATAAATTACTAAAAATTAATTATTATTAATTCATGAAGGAAGAGAGCAAGAGAGGAAGCAAGAGCAAGAGTCAATTATAAAGCAACTACAAAACGGGTAGAAAACAATTATTGAGATAACAAGCTCATTTCTTTCAATAGCTAATTTAAAATCAAATGTATTTAACTCTCTAATCCAAAGGCACAGAATGACAGAATGAATAAAAACTTAAAACCAGTAATATGCTATCTACAAGAGACTCACTTCAGCTCTAGAGGCACATATAGGCTTAAAGTGAAGAGAGGAAGAAAAAGATATTTCATGCAAATGGAAATCAAGAGAGCAGGGATTATACCAGACCAAAAAAATAAATAAAATAAAATAGACTAACCCAGAAACTATAACAAGAGAAAAAGAAGGTTATACAATGATAAAGTGGTCAATTCATTGAGGATATAGAAACTGTAAATATACATGAATGTGTATATATACATATATATTTATATATATGTATCTTGCTCTCTTCCTTTGTGGACTATTAATTTTCTATAATGATACATTTTAATTCTTTTATATTTATACTGTGTGTATTTACTATGGTTTGTTTTGTGTTTACCCTCTGGCTATTACAGTCTATTTTAAGATGATAACAATTAAATTCTATTATATATAATGGAATTTAATCTGAAAAAATACTGAATCACTATACTGTACACATGAAACTAACACAATATTGTCTATACTTCAATAAACAAAAGTACAGGTAAGTTACTGAAAAGAGTTTTCATAGTTTTTTTACTTTTTTTTGCAACAAACTAGAGATATAAACCTTTATTTCACAACATATATATGTATATGTACCCAACATCCAAGCACTGAAATATACAAGTAAACATTAACAGATCTGAGGGGATAAGTAGACAAGGATACACTTACAATAGAGAACTTAAATACCCCACTTTCAATAATGGATAAATCATCTGACAGAAAATCAATAAGGAATCAATCATTGGACTTAAAACGATACATTAGGTCAAGTGGAACTAACAGACATAGAGAACATTCCATCCAGTAGTGACAGAATACACATTCTTCCCCAGTGCATATGGAACTTTCTCCAGGATATATCATATATTTGGTCACAAAACAAGTCTCAAAAAATATTTTAAAGCCTGAAGTTATAGCAAGAATCTTTTTAGACAAAAGGCATAGGAAATTAGAAATCAAACACAGGATGAACTGGAAAATGCACAAATTTGTGGAAATTAAACAACACACTCTGAACCACCAATGAGTCAAAAAAATCAAAGAGAAATTTAAAATATCTTGAAACAAATGAAGGTGAATACACAACATACCAACACTTAGGGGATGCAGCAAGAGCAGTGCTAAGAAAAAAGTTTGTAGTGATAAAAGACTAGATGGTGAAGAAAAGAAAGACCTCAAATACATAACTTGACCTTACGCCTTAAAGAAATAGAAAGGGAAGAACTAATCCACAGATTACGGGAGGAAGACAATAACAAGATCAAAGCAGAAATCAATGAAATGGAAAATAGACCAAAAAAATAAAAGATCAATAAAACTTAACTTTTCTTTAGACTTAGATATTTTATTTCATGCAAAAAATGTTTAGATCTTTATATTTTTACATTAAAAAACCAAGAATTTAGAAGGTCATACCTAATTTATGAAAAAGCTCTTGCTAAAAGCTGAATGCAAATCTTAAAAACGTAACAAAGCAATGGCCTCATGAAAAACATGCAAGGGTTTTGAAGATTCTGCAAAGCAAGTGATGACTATTAATATACACAAGTATAGCTATATCGCTTTTGGCTTCAAAGAGGTAAGTAAAGGTGACATTATTTACAACATCAGTTTCAGTCTTCTCTTCCATCTGGCCTCATTAAATTTTGACGCTTTCCTTTTGAAAATCCTTTCATGTTCCCTTGCATCATGACCTGGATACAGTTGTTCCTTATTGTCAATAATTCACAAATCATTTCTAGACCTTTTTGGCCTCCCTTCAGATGCAAGAGTTGGTTTGTATAAATAGATAAACAAAATTGACAACATTTTAGCTCGTCTTACCAAGGAAAAAGATAAAGGACTAAACAATAAAATTATAAAAGAAAGAGGACACACACAAAAGGTATAACTGAAATACCATGAATCATAAGAGTCTACAATGAACAATTACATGACTACAAGTAGATAATCTAAAGGAAATACATTTATTCCTAGACTTACAACCTACATAGTCTGACTCATGAAAAATAGAAAACTGACAATCAATAATAAGGAGGTGGAATCAATAACAAAAAAACCCTCTCTAAGACCAAGACCAGATGACTTCATGAGTAAATTATACCAAACATTAAAAAAAATTGACACCAAATCTTTCTCAAATTCTTCCAAAAAATGGAAGAGGAGGGAAAACTCCCTAAATCAATTTTACAGCCAGCAACACATTATGCCAAGGGAAGATAAGAATACCATAAAAATAGAAAACTAGATATTCATACCAATATCCCTGAATATGGAAGCAAAAATTCTCAACAAAACCCTAGCAAACTTAATTCCACAGCATACTATAAAGCTCATACAACATAATCAAATGGGATTTATCCCTGGATGCAAAGATGGTTCCATTTATGCAAATCAATAAATATGATACATCCAAATAATAAAATGAAAACAAATGATTATCTCAATCGGTGCAGAAAATTCATTTGAAAAAATTCAGCATCATTTTATGATAAAAACTCTGAACAGACTGGCTACACAAGAAACATCTCAAGATAATAAAGGCCATATATGACAAGTCCACAGCCAACATCATAGTCAATGGTGAAAGACTGAAAGCTTTTCCTCTAAGTTCAGGAATAAGACAAGTGTGCTCATTCTCAACACTCCAATTGAATGAAGTACTGGAAATCTTAGAAAGGGTAATTTACCTAGATTTTTTTTTAAAAAAGGTATACACATCATCCAAATTGGAAAGAAAGAAGTAAAATTATGTTTCTGTTCTGATGACATGATCTCGTATATCAGAAACATCTGAGGGACGAGGGAAAGATGGTGGAAGAGTAAGACGCGGAGATCACCTTCCTCCCCACAGATACAACAGAAACACATCTACACTGCTGTATGTTATATATGAAAGTTGACAAGAGAGTAAATTCTAAGAGTTTTCATTACAGGAAAAATATTTTTTTCTATTTCTGTAATTTTGTGTCTATGTGAGATGATGGATGGTCACTAAACTTACTCTGGTATCTAACATGTATGTAAGTCCAACCATTATGATGTATACTTTAAACCTACGCAGTGTTTATGTCAATTATATCTCAATAAAGTGAAGAGAGAAAAAATCAGGCGTTTTTTGACCCCTTGTCACCAACCCTTCATCCAAGTCACCATCATCTCCTACTCAGCACATTAGTGCTATACACTTCTCATTGCCCTGCCTGATTCCATGCCTACCCTCCCCTTGAGTCAATTCTTAGTGCAATTATGGAGATCCCCGTAAAACTGAAGTACAATCACGTCACCCCTGGGCTCAAAACCACTCCTCAATTTCCTACCCCTTTCAGAAAAAAAACAAGAGTCCTGAGTGGACCCTACATAATTTGGCCCCTTCACTAACTCTGCTCTCAGCTGTGACAACTGCTTCTGCTCATCGCCCCAGCCCATGCTCCTTGCTATTCTCTGACCATATTAGGCCTTCCACCTCAGTGCCTCATGCTCTTCCCCAGCTCCTGCACTTCCTTCCTTAAGGTCTCTACTCAAAATTCACCTTCTCAGAGATGCCTCAAAATGACCACCATTCCTAAAAATCTAAACCCTCATGATATTATTTGTTCGTTAGCCTCTCTGTTAAAATGCTTTCTTAAAACCGGGTGATTTTGCGAAAATGGTGAACTAGGAAGCTCTAAGTCCTGGTTTCTTCATGGAAACATCAAAAAGCACTCAACTATACCTCAAAACAAAACAAAACCATACACTGCTGAATAGACCCACAGGAGCTCTGCAAACAATCGCAGTCTTTAGTAAGCAAATGAATGAAGAAAAATGATAAAATATTCAAAGTGAAAAAATATTCAAGTGGTAGGAAAGTTTACAGCATTTCATTTTTTACTAACCCTTGACCATGGTCTTTTAACTTAGAGGAGACAGCAGCCTAGTTCCCAATTCCCTCCCTTAAACTAGAAAAAGTAGGGTAGACCTTACTTGTAACATTTTTACATGTTAGGGAGCTAAAGGTTTGGACTAGTTTTGCCTCACTTGAATCTCAGGTGCAGGAGAAGCAGCATGGCCCATCTTAGTCATAGAAAAGGATCAGAAGCAGCAGGCGGGACTCCTGAAAGCTGCTGCTGGACTGACCTACTGGTATAAACATACAATAGACCACAAAAAGCCCTACAATAAGCTGGGTACACACAATCTGGAAAATTGAGCCTTCAAAAATTGAGCTATTTATATAGGGGAATTGAGGAAGCAGAAAGCGGGGTCAGGCAACACACGCTGAAGGAAAGACTCAACACACACTGACGGAAAAAACTGGGGAGGTCATAAGCTTTCACTTCAAGGTGATGTCGAGGCTCACAGTCTGCAAAATCTGGGAAAAGTGCCTGTTTTTTCAAATGTGCAATTTTCAACAACAACCAAAAAAAATCACAAGGCATAGAAAGAAACATGGAAAGATGGCCCATTCAAAGGAAGCAAATAAAGCAACAGAAATCATCTCAAAGCAAGCACAGACAACAAACCTACAATTTCAAATAATTGTATTAGGTATGTCCAAAGAGCAAAAGGAAAAAAACATGGACAAAAAACAAGGAAATCAGGAAACAATATATGAATAAAATAATAATGATGATAATGAGTAAAAGATATAAATTACTTGTTAAAAAAGCAAAGCTGGAGGTGAAAAAAATAAAACAAGTGAAAGAAAAAATTCACTAAAGAGGTAAAATGACATATTTAACTAGATATAAAAACAAGAGGCAAACTGGAAGACAGGACAATTGAAAAGAAGGAATCCAGCAAACAAAGAAAAAGGACTGAAGGAAAGTGAACACGGCCCATAGGATCTATAGGACACTGTGTCAGTGGACCATTATGGGATCCTTATAAGGAGAAAAGAGAAAGTAGTAGAAAGATTTTTTCGAAGATATAGGAAGACTTTCCACATTTGACAAAATAGACATATAAATACAAGAAGCTTCACAACTACAAGTAGGATAAACTCAGGGTGACCCACAACAAGACACATTAGTATCAAACTGAACAAAGATAATGATGTAACACAGAAAGCAGCAAGAGAGAAATTCCTGGACACATTTAAGGAAACCACAGTAAGATGATAAGGAGAAGTGTGGAGGACACAGGCAATTAGAAAAGTTGTCTGAGGACGTTTCTTTCCTTAGGACTGGGCTTGCTTTGATTCCTGTTACCAGTATATACAGCTGCCTTTAAACGTCTTAATATAACTAAATTCTCACCCTGGTTCTTTTCTGGACCGTATTTTCTGTTATATTCATCTGCCTATAACCTCTTATTCCTGGCTGACAGCAGGACTGCAGACCCCCTGCGGCTCTAACATACTGTGGCACCAGCCCTGATATATGTGGCCTCAAAGCTGATATCCAAACTATACCATTAGTGGTGTGAGTCTGGCAAGACAAGAACCAGCCCTTACGGTAGTCCCCAGGTAAGGCAGAACACTGTAAGCAGGTTCCACTCATTACCTTTGCCTGAGAGAAGAAATGAGAATTGGCATTTTCTTCCCAAACACGCTGTGCTACATTGGAAAGGGTCTGGGATAAAGGTGAGCAAAATGGCATGAAATTTCCTTCTGTTTTGAATGCAGCTTTTCTTGATTAGACATGTACTTGGTTCTTAACTCATTTCTAAAGTTCTTATAAACTATTTTGACCTGTATATTATATATTTGATGTTTCCATGGGGGAAGAGAGCCTAGAGTTTCCTCGTCTGCCATCTTGTTGATTTCTCACTCTGAGGATTATTGTCAGTGGCTCTGGCACACGACTGAAGTGAAGTTGGTGTCAATTCAAATTAGGTTGTTGTAACTTTAGGATCCTACATGTAATCCCCATGATAAACACACACACAAAAAAACCTATCACATATACATACAGGGAAATGAGAAGGGATACGAAACATGTCAAACAACCAAAAAATCAACTAAATGTAAAAGAAAGAGCAAATGGAGGAAACGATGGGCAAAACAACCTGTAAGATACAGAGAAAACAAGTAACAACACAGCAACAGAAAGCGTCCTTGTAAGAAATTACTTTAAATGTAAGGAGACTAAACTCCCCAAAGACATGCACTGACAGAACAGATAACACAAAAGCCAAGAACATATTGTTCAGGAGACCCATTTTTGATCTAAAGACACACACAGCTTGAAAGTAAAAGAAAAAATATTCTGTGGAAATAGTAACCAGAAGAGAGAAGGGAGACTATACAAGCCAAAAACCATTACAAAATGCAAAGATTGATATATATGTCAATTTAATATTGACATATTGATGAAAAGTCTATTGATAAAAATGTCAATTCCTCAGAAAAATTTAACAATTATAAATACATTTGAACCAAACGTAAGATCTCTATAATATGTGAAGCAAACATCGATATGAGGTTTGCTATGGATTTTCAATACATGGACTTTAATACGTTGAGGGATTTTATTTCTACTTAAGTACTTGAGTGTTTTGACCATGACGGTGGTCAAATCATTTTTTCTTCATGTGTTAGTCTGCCACAGCTGCTCTTGAAAAGCACCACAGTGTCTGCTCTTACATTTTTGGGTAGCTTACCTCTTTCCTCTTCATTTATTTGGTCTTGTAGGTTTTTACCCTGCTCCTTCATCTGTGACGTATTTTTTTGCTGTCTCTCTTTTTTTTTAATTGAACGAGTGGGATTGTGTTCCTGTCTTACTGGTTGGTTGGCCTGAGGCTTCCAACACTGGAGTTTGTAGGCTATCGGGTAAAGCTGTCTTGGTGCTGAGATGAGGAACTCCATGAGACCTCACTCTGATGAATATTCCCTGGGGTCTGAGGTTCTCTGTTGGTGGGAATGTAAATTGATACAACCACTATGGAGAACAATACGCAGGTTCCTTAAAAAACTAAAAATAGAACCACCATACGACCCAACAATCCCACCACTGGGCATATACCGTGAGAAAACCGTAATTCAAAAAGAGGCATGTACCACAATGTTCACTGCAGCTCTGTTTACAATAGCCAGGACACGGAAACAACCTAAGTGTCCATTGACAGACGAAGGGATAAAGCAGGCGTGGCACATATATACAGTGGAATATTCCTCAGCCATAAAAAGAAACGAAACTGAGTTACTTGTAGTGAGGTGGATGGACCTAGAGTCTGTCATACAAAGTAAAGTAAGTCAGAAAGAGAGAAAGAAACACCTGTATGCTAACACATATATATGGAATCTAAAAAAAAAGGCTCTGAAGAACCTAGGGGCAGGACAGGAATAAAGACGCAGACGTAGAGGATGGACTTGAGGACATGGGGAGGGGGAAGGGTGAGCTGGGACAAAGTGAGAGAGAGGCGTGGACTTATATATACACTACCAAATGCAAAACAGATAGCTAGTGGGAAGCAGTCGCATAGCACAGGGAGATCAGCTCCCTGCTTTGTGACCTCCTAGAAGGGTGGAGTAGAAAGGGTGGGAGGGAGACGCAAGAGGGAGGGGATATGCGGATGTATGCACACATATAGCTGATTCACTGTTATACAGCAGAAGCTAACACAACAATGTAAAGCAATTATACTCCAATAAAGATCTATTAAAAAAATACCACAGACTAGGGAGATTGAACAACAGAAAAGTATGTTTTCACAATTATGGAACTCAAGTCCTAGGTCAGGAAGGCTGTCAGCAGGGTTGATTTCTATTTTATTTATGTCTGGTTTAATCATTATTTCCTTCCTTCTGCTAGTTCTCATTTATTTGCTCCTCTTTTCTAGTTTTTTAAGTTGTAAGGTTTTGGTTTGTTGATTTGAGATATTTCTTCCTTTGTAAGGTAAGAGTTTATAGCCATTAATTTCCGTCTTAGTAGAGAGGAGGAAAACTTGCCACAACGTGGCAATGATGTTCCAGATATGACACCAAAAGCACAGGCCACAAAAGTAAAAAGGGCACAATCAACAGACCTCAAAGACAACCCACTGAATGGGAGAAAATATACCCAAATCAGGTATCCAGTAAAGAATTAATATCCAAAGTATCTGAAGAACTCCTACGAGTCAAAAACAAACAAATCTGATTTTAAAACTGGCAAAGAACTTAAAGAAGATATACAAATAGCCATTAAGCTACATGAAAATATGATCACACTATGAATCCCTAGGGAAATAAAAAGCAAATCCACAACGAATACTACTTTACATCCATTAGGATAATTATTGTGAAAGAAACAGAAAACAACAGGTTTTGGCAAAGACTGGGAGAAAATGGAACTTCAAGTGCACTGCTCACAGGAATGCAAAATTGTGCAGCCACTGTAGAAGAAAATATGATGGATTCTTAAAACATTTACTGTTGAATTACCATATGATGACCCATTTTTATCTCTAGGTATATACCCAAAAGAAATGAAAGCAGGGACTGAAACAGATATTTGTATAACAATTTTCTAGCAACATTATTCATCATAGCCAAAAGATGGATGCAACTCAAGTGTACATCGACAGATGAATGTATAAACAAAACGTGTCACATATGTACAGAGGAATATTGTTCAGCCTTAAAAAGAAAGGAAATTCTGATGCAACCAACATGGATGAACGCTGAAGACATATGCTAAGTGAAATAATTCAGACACAAAATGATAAATATTGTATGACCGCATTTATAGCAGGTAGCCAAACTAGGCAATCTCATAGAAACAGAAAGTGGAACAGTGTTTACTAAGACCTGGTTTGGGAAGAACTGGGAGTTACTATTCAATGGGTACAGAGTTTCAGTTTGAGATGACGGAAAAGTTCTGGAAATGTAATGGCAATGACTGTACAACATTATGAACGTACTTAATGCCACTAAATTATACACCTGAAAGGGTTAAATAGGTAAATTTTATGTTATATATTTGCCACAATAAAAAACTTAATAAAGCTTTAAAAGCGCAAAAGAATCAGTATTATACTTTACTGATTTATTTGGTCTCTTGCATGCATGCTCTTGAAAGCAGGGCTGTTTCTTTTCTGTGCTGTTGCATGTGCAATCGGTGGTACATAACAGGTGTTCAATAAATACTTGAGGAAAGAATAGATATGGCTAGTAGGTACTGGTATCTATAAAAATTAAAGAAAACTATATATTGTCCCTGCTATCAATAAATGTATCATCCATTGAGCAGATCAGTTACACGCATTAAATACCTGAAGAATTCCAAAGAAACATGAAAACAATATGCAACAGTGTAGTATTGACTGTAATATGTAAATACTCACGGAATTCAGGATGAATTACTACCGGAAAATCATCAAGAAGAAAATCTGAGTAATGTGCAACATAAAAGGAAAAAGAACGCAGTCTGAAATGGCATAGAGTGGGCACAAAGCAAATGTAAAAATTCAGGAGAAAACTTTAAAGTGGCACCAAAAAGACTAGGGGGTTGGGGGAAGCCATAAAAAGCCTATTAGATCTATTTAGCTAATAGCAGGTCTGCAAGTTAGGATAAAGTACCTAGGTTTGCACTGATGAGTCAGAAAAAAGATACAGCATCCTAAGCAAAGTGATGACCTAAGGGAAAGATGTTTAAGGGAATCAATCTGAGGCTGAAATGAAAAATAAACTAATGTGGGTGGAAAATAAAGGCAATTTATGCAAAAAGTTCCCATAATGATCCGTTAAAGATATACTGAAGCCTATGGATCCTCTCCCCAAGAAAAAAATCCATATACTTTGTTTGGCATATGATTATCAGGTTGAGGACCTCAGACCTAGGCTAAAGAACTGGCTGTGAAAAGAGAATGGCATGATTAAATCTAGGAGTTTACAATAAAGTAATGTAAAAAAAACTTAAAATCAGACACTTGTACTATGGATCCATTCACATAAATCAAATAGGACTAAAATTGACCGGTATTTTGATTTTTAGATCTATAAACTGTTCGCTCTCTAGGCACATGGTTTCCTAGGACTGCTTCAGGATTTTTAGCAAAGACTGAAACTCACAACTTCATGTTTTCTTTTAAAAGCATAAAACTAGCATCAAAATAAATGACAGTGTTGGATTATGATACAGAGGACAGGAAAACAAAGCTGTGATTCCAAACTTATAACAAAAAATTTACTTTTAAAAATTAAGGGGGACGATCTCCCCCCAAGACACTTATTAACTACAAGGGAAAAATATTAATTTTATTGTGGAGAAACGTTGACAGACGTCATTTTAACAACATAAATAAAGCTGACTTCTTTAGCAGTATAGCAAATTCACAACATGTGTCTCCTGATAGTACACATATGACTCGACGTCACTTCTAGATGTTTCTGCCAAAAACACAAACCTGAATCTAATGAGGAAAAATCAGACAAAGCCACATGGAGGGACATCCCACAAAATAATGGGCCTGAATTTGTCAAACATGTTAAGGTCATAAAAGACAAAAATGTTCCAGAATAATGAAGATAAAGGGACTTGAGAGGTAAAAGCAAAGCATAAACCTTTATTGGAACCTTGACAAAATTTTTTGTCTTTTTCTTTAAACCATATTTGTGTTTCAATTGGTTAAATTTAAATATGTCTATAGATTTGAAAATAGTACTAATCAGTTAATTTTCTGATTTTGATTACTATGGTAATGAGGCAGAATCATTGTCTCTAGGAAAATACACTGAAGAATTTGACTGGAAAAGGGTATGATATCTATAACGTATTCTCAAATCAGAAAAGAAATTGTATCATGTTAAGTAAATGGAACACTTGATTGTTAACTGGATCCCAAATAAACAACAAAAGAAACAAACCAAAATGCAACTAAATAATAAACAAATAGGACTTCAAAGGAAATACCTAACTTTTAAAAAATACTTATGAAGCTGTGGACTAAGGATGCCACCTGCCATATCAGTGAACAACAGCCATCAGCCACTACAGCTGCCCCCAGTGCTGAGCCCTGAGGGAACTCAAGATAAAAACAGGAAGCCCACCATCAAGCCCTCAGCCACTACAGCCGCCCCCGATGGTGCACCCAGAGGGGACTCAGGATGGGAAAGAACATGATTCTGACCCTAGATAGCTAAGGTGCATATCAAAGGAATGCTTTCAGTGAGCCCAGACTCTTGTATCTTCCCCTATGTAGAAAAGTGCTGCATTCATTCACTTGAGATGTCCGGTTTTGTATAATTAACTTGCAGCAGTGGTGGAGGCAAGTCCTTGTACTGTGCAACCATCCCTATGCGGAAACCCACTCATTTTAACGAAAGCTTGCTCTGCTGGGAGCACGGATAAGTTCTGAGCATTGTGGTGGTTTTACACTACCAGAGGGAAAACCCAAGACACGTAAAAGGAGCTAAAACGACTTTAGGGCAAAATCCCGGAGGAGTTAGACTCACAAGCAGCACACTGGCCCACCCCACAATTTCACTAGAAAATTTTATCCCCAACAAATTCAACTTTAAAATGGGAAACAGATACTCTCAAACAGAGAAACATGGAGTGTCAGAAAGCCAGCCTCCACACTAACACTCTAGCCAGATTCACGTGCAATACGTATGGAGCTCACGCTTGCAAGGACCAACCGAATTAGGGCAATTACACTAAGAGATCTCAACCTTAAATGGCCAAATTGGGTCTGTTTTGACATTTGAAAGCTGGGGGATTTTTTTTTTGCATATGCAGGTAGAAAAAGATCAAACAGAAATGGAATGCTTATTTCAATTGGTATTTAGAAGCTTCTAAAAGGGGAAATGATAAAGTAACTTCTTCGCAAAAAATCAACAAAAGGTTGCTCAAAATGATACTAGAATTTTTAAAAGCCACTAGCGTTAACCTTGTCTCTCACTCCGTTCCTTCTTTATATCCTCCTTTATCCGAACTGCCTAACCCAGACGCGCTCTCTCTCTCTTCCACCAACCCATTCTCCTGCTGCTTCCTCTTCCCCGGGAAAGGAAGACATAAGATCAGAAGTACTCATAGCTCCCTTGAAGGAGAAACCTATTACAGGAAGAGGTGAACTGTACTCTGCACTTACGTACACATCCTGGACCCGAGCAGAACTTAGTTTAGCTAAGGACTTTCTCGAATGTAGTCAAGATCCATTGGGATTTGCTAAGGAATTTGAGTTAATTGTCCAAACCTATCAGCTCAGGTTTTCCGATTTGTATCAAGTAATACAGCTATTAGTTTCTAAAAGTCAAACAAAGGAATAAGTAGAGAAAGCAGGATGGAGAGACCCCTTAACAAATTTTGATTTATACAGCCCACAGGCTCAAGGTGAATGCAAGGAGTTAGCTCATAAATTACTCAGAATTATCACAGAGCTTTTTCCAAAAACTGCCGACTGGTCAAAGATTCAGCAACGTAAACAAACACGAGATGAATCAATCCTGGATCACTATGAGAGGTTCAAGGAAACTTTTAAACAATATTATGGCATGACACCCGAATCATTGTTTAACCACCAAGATGATTCTTTGCTTAACTCCATCTTTTTAGAAGGTCTGGATGAGGAATCGGCTGCTCTAAACGACACGATTTAGGCATGTTAATCATTTAGACATGATTTGTCTGTATCACATACAAATGCCCTTGTCATGCTGGCTGACCAACTTTTCAAAAGTACTAAAAAGAAAAAGATGCCTCTATAAAAATTATGAACATTCAGTTGCAACAATTAAATAATCAATGTCAGTCTAAAGTTAACCCAACCCTATTCAATCCGCGACTGGTAAATTCTGAAATTTGCTTTTACTGAAAAACACCGGGTCATTACTGGGGAAACTGCAAGACAAGAAAAGAGAGAGCTAGAAGAGAAACCAGATACAGACTGTAATTTCAAGTTAAACAAGAGTAAGGCTGAACTGAGGGAACCTTCTCCTCTCTAACACCCTGGAAGAAATACAAATGATTATATGAGAAGAAAACAATTAAAGCAGTAATAGATACAGGAGCTACCTTTTACATTTTGAACCCTATCAAAATTAAAGGCTCTCTCTCTCTAACACCTCAGGACAGATGGTAGGGGTTTCTAATGCAAATATTAAGAGGCTTAAATCATTACCTTTAGAATTATAACTAGGAGAACTTAAACAAAGGAGCTCCTTTTTCCTAGTAGAATATACCCCTATGAACCTGAAAGGTATAGATTTATTAGAAACTTATGATGCTCATATTTCTTTTACTGTTAAGGAAGAAATGGTTTTAGCCCTAAAAGATTACTCAGAGTTCTTCATCAAATAATGTTTGTGACTGAGAGTGATGCTGAACAAGAAACTGCCAGGCTTAGTACCTGAAGAATTGGGGTCACTTGATCCTACTGACATAGGGAAAATACATTCTGCAGCAGCCATTAAAATTACCACAGACCAAAATAAACCCCTGTCCAATATCAGTGAATACCTGTCGAGGCGGGAAGCCACAGAAGAAACAGAACTTTTGATATCAGCTTACATTAAGAAATGGCTTACTGTGCCTTACAGTAGCCCCTGTGACACTGCCATTCTGCCAGTTAAAAATCTAATGGCAAGAAAATTGAAATTGTCTCAAGCATCTTTTCTGACCACAACGCTATGAGACTAGATATCAATTACAGGAAAAGATCTGTGAAAAATACAAACACATGGAGGCTAAACAATACACTACTTAATAACGAAGTCATCACTGAAGAAATCAAAGAGGAAATAAAAAATACCGAGAAACAAATGACAATGGAGGCACGATGACCCAAAACCTATGGGATGCAGCAAGGGCAGTTCTAAGAAGGAAGTTTGTAGCAATACAATCCTACCTTAAGAAACAGGAAACGTCTCGAATAACAACCTAACCATGCACCTAAAGCAATTAGAGAAAGAAAAACAAAAAAAACCCCAAAGTTAGCAGAAGCAAAGAAATAATAAAGATCTGATCAGAAATAAATGAAAAAGAAATGAAGGAAACGATAGCAAAGATCAATAAAACTAAAAGCTGGTTCTTTAAGAAGAGAAACAAAATACATAAACCATTAGCCAGACTCATCAAGAAAAAAAGGGAGAAGACTCAAATCAATAGAATTAGAAATGAAAAAGGGGAAGTAACAACTGACACTGCAGAAATACAAAAGATCATGAGAGATGACTACAAGCAACTCTATGCCAATAAAATGGACAACTAGAAGAAGTGGACAAATTCTTAGAAATGCACAACCTGCCAAGACTGAATCAGGAAGAAATAGAAAATATGAAGAGCCCAATCACAAGCACTGAAATTGAAACTGTGATTAAAAACCTTCCAACAAACAAAAGCCCAGGACCAGATGGCTTCACAGGCGAATTCTTTCAAACATTTAGAGAAGAGCTAACACCTATCCTTCTCAAACTCTTCCAAAATATAGCAGAGGGAGGAACACTCTCAATACCATTCTATGAGGCCACCATCACCGATACCAAAAGCAGACAAAGATGTCACAAAGAAAGAAAACTACAGGCCAATATCACTGATGAACATAGATGCAAAAATCGTCAACAAAATACTAGCAAAGAGAATGCAACAGCACATTAAAAGGATCATACACCATGATCAAGTGGGATTTATTCCAGGAATGCAAGGATTCTTCAATATACGCAAATCAATCAACGTGATACACCATATTAACAAACTGAAGAAGGAAAACCATATGGTCATCTCAATAGATGTAGAGAAAACTTTCGACAAAATTCAACACCCATATACGATAAAAACCCACCAGAAAGTAGGCATAGAGGGAACTTTCCTCAACATAATAAAGGCCATATATGACAAACCCACAGCCAACGTTGTCCTCAACGGCAAAAAACCCAAAGCATTTCCACTAAGATCAGGAACAAGACAAGGCTGCCCAATCTCACCACTCTTATTCAACATTGTTTTGGAAGTTTTAGCCACAGCAATCAGAGAAGAAAAGGAAATAAAAGGAATCCAAATCAGAAAATAAGGAGTAAAGCTGTCACTGTTTGCAGCTGACATGATACTATACATAGAGAACCCTAAAGATGCTACCAGAAAACTACTAGAGCTAATCAATGAATTTGGTAAAGTAGCAGGATACACATTTTAATGCATAGAGATATCTGGCATTCCTATACACTAATGATGAAAAATCTGAAGGTGAAATCAAGAAAACACTCACACTTATCATTGCAACAAAAAGAATAAAATACCTAGGAATAAACCTAACTAATGAGACAAAAGACCTGTATGCATAAAATTATAAGACACTGATGAAAGAAATTAAAGATGATACAAATAGATGGAGAGATCTACCATGTTCTTGGATTGGAAGAATCAACATTGTGAAAATGACTCTACTACCCAAAGAAATCTATAGATTCAATGCAATCCCTATCAAACTACCACTGGCATTTTTCACAGAACTAGAACAAAACATTTCACAATTTGTATGGAAACACAAAAGACCCCGAATAGCCAAAGCAATCTTGAGAAAGAAAAACGGAGCTGGAGGAATCAGGCTCCCTGACTTCAGACTATACTACAAAGCTACAGTAATAAAGACAGTATGGTACTGACAAAAAAAACAGAAAAATAGATCAATGGAACAGGATAGAAAGCCCAGAGATAAACCCATGCACATATGGTCACCTTATCTCTGATAAAGGAGGCAGGAATGTACAGTGGAGAAAGGACAGCCTCTTCAATAAGTGGTGCTGGGAAAACTGCACAGGTACATCTAAAAATATGAGATTAGATCACTCCCTAACACCATATACAAAATAAGCTCAAAATGGATTAAAGACCTAAATGTAAGGCCAGAAACTATCAACATCTTAGAGGGAAACATAGGCAGAACACTCTATGACATAAATCACAGCAAGATCCTTTTTGACCCATCTCATAGAGTAATGGAAATAAAAACAAAAATAAATGGGACCTAATGAAACTTCAAAGCTTTTGCACAGCAAAGGAAACCATAAACAAAACCAAAAGACAACCCTAAGAATGGGAGAAAATATTTGCAAATGAAGCAACTGACAAAGGATTAATCTCCAAAATTTACAAGCAGCTCATGCAGCTCAATAACAAAATGACAAACAACCCAATCCAAAAATGGGCAGAAGACCTACATAGACATTTCTCCAAAGAAGATATACAGACTGCCAACAAACACATGAAAGAATGCTCAACATCATTAATCATTAGAGAAATGCAAATCAAAACTACGATGAGATATCATCTCACACCAGTCAGACCGGCCATCATGAAAAAATCTAGAAACAATAAATGCTGGAGAGGGTGCAGAGAAAACGGAACACTCTTGCACTGCTGGTTGGAATGTGAATTGGTACAGCCACTATGGAGAACACTATGGAGGTTCCTTAAAAAACTACAAATAGAACTACCATACAACCCATCAATCCCACTACTGGGCATATACCCTGAGAAAACCATAATTCAAAAAGAGTCATGTTCCAAAATGTTAATTGCAGCTCTATTTACAATAGCCCACAGATGGAAACACCCTAAGTGTCCAACATCGGATGAATAGATAAAGAAGATGTGGCACATATATACAATGGAATATTACTCAGCCATAAAAAGAAACGAAATTGAGCTATTTGTAATGAGGTGGATGGACCTAGAGTTTGTCATAGAGAATGAAGTAAGTCAGGAAGAGAAAGACAAATACCGTATGCTAACACATACACATGGAATTTAAGGAAAAAAAATGTCATGAAGAACCTAGGGGTAAGACAGGAATAAAGGCACAGACCTACTAGAGAATGGACTTGACGATATGGGGAAGGGGAAGGGGAAGCTGTGACAAAGCGAGAGAGGCATGGACATATATACACTACCAAATGTAAGGCAGATAGCTAGTGGGAAGCAGCCACACAGCACAGGGAGATCAGCTCGGTGCTTTGTGACTGACTGGAGGGGTGGGATAGGGAGGGTGGGAGGGAGGGAGACGCGAGAGGGAAGAGATATGGGAACATATGTATATGTATAACTGATTCACTTTGTTATAGAGCAGAAACGAACACATCATTGTAAAGCAATTATACTCTAATAAAGATGTAAAAAAAAAAAAAGTCATGTACCAATATGTTCATTGCAGCTCTGTTTACAATAGGCAGGAGATGGAAACACACTAAGTGTCCATCATCGGATGAATGGATAAAGAAGATGTGGCACATATATACAATGGAATATTACTCAGCCATAAAAAGAAACGAAATTGAGCTATTTGTAATGAGGTGGATGGACCTAGAGTCTGTCATACAGAGTGAAGTCAGTCAGAAAGAGAAAAACAAATACCGTATACTAACACATATATACGGAATTTAAGGGAAAAAATGTCATGAAGAACCTAGGGGTAAGACAGGAATAAACACACAGACCTATCTTGACACTTTAACCCTATGAATGGTCAGTTTTCTCTGACATCGTGGAATTAAAGACATAGCTATTTCCTAGATTCTGCAAGGACACCTGGACAGGGAGGGCGCTTCAGGGCGGCTTCCAAAACGCAGTGCAGCCCCACCAGGGAACAGTATTTGGCAACGAAAGGGAATGGAGCCCTGATCCACTCTGCGACTCGGACAAATCTCGAAAACATGATGCTGAGTGAGATAAGCCAGACGCAGAAGGCCACAGACTGCACGACTCCATGTACATGAAATGTCTAGAACAGACAAATCTATAGAGACAGAGAACAGATTCGTGGTTGCCAGGAGCTGAGGGAGATGGGAGTTATTGCTAAAGGGCACAGAGTTTCTTTTTGAGGCAATGAAAATGTTCTGGAATTAGATAGTGGTGATGGGTGCACAACCTTGTGAGTGCACGAAAAACCACTAAGCAGGGCACTTTAAAATGGCACATTTTATGGTATGTGAAGCATATCTCATTTTTTAAAAACCGGGGTAATTTTCAGGACAAACCCAGTTGACCCGTACACTAGAGGGCTGCCCCACACTGCAGACAGGCACCTTTGCACAGGACGGAGCTCACCTCCTGCAGTGGTTCTCTGGTGTCCTGCCCGAGCTCCAGGTGGCCTGGAAATGTCACACTCACCGGGGCAGTGCCCGATCTCCTGACAGCACTGAGGCTGGCACACAGGAGCCCTCTGCCTGGCTCGATGTCCCACCCACTGAACTGTGGGGCTTGTCCCCCAGGGGTTGGCCCAGCCAGCTCCCTTCTTCTTTCCCTCTCCCTCCCTGAACCCCTTGAGCTTTAACGAAATAAAAAGAGGGCCCTCCAGATGGAAAATGTTGAGGATTCCACAGCTCCACAAGCAACCTTTCAGGATGCCCTTGCCCTGTCTTTCTACAGCTTCTGAGCAAAGGCAGAGGCCATCCTCTCACCAGTGGCTCCGTCCACAGAGGGATGGGGATGTCTCTTGGGGGCATCCCAGGCAACCTGATTCCTGTCTCTCTCTCCGTCTCCCTCTCTCTCTCTCTCTCTCTCTCTCTCTCTCACACACACGCACGCACGCACGCACGCACGCGCGCGCGCGCAGAAGGCCAGGCCAGCTCTCTCTGGGTTACTGCGGAACACTGAAGTGTTAACAGATTCATTTTCTTTTTTCGTCTGTGTTGGGTCTTCGTTGCTGTGTGCGGGCTTTCTCTAGTTCCGGCAAGCGGGGGTTACTCTTTGCTGTGGTGCACGGGCTTCTCATTGTGGTGGCTTGTCTTGTTGTGGAGTATGGGCTCTAGGCATGCGGGCTTCAGCAGCTGCACCACGTGGGAGTAGTTGCGGCTCGCAGGCCCTAGAGTACAGGCTCGGTAGTTGTGGTGCACAGGCTTAGCTTCTCCGCAGCATGTGGGATCTTCCCGGACCAGAGCTCGAACCCGTGTCCCTGCATTGCCAGGCGGATTCTTAACCACTGCACCACCAAGGAAGTCCCAAGGTTCATTTTCTTCTGTTCCACTGCATATACACTTGTATACACTTGACATTCAGTATCTACCCATTGATTGAGAACATTCTACAAATTGAAGAATACATTCATACTACTTTTCCAAAGTTTCATGTACTCGTATCACCATTTGCATGGTTAGTAAATTCAGGGGTTTTCACATAAATATGTTTAACGTCCGTTCTTCATGGAAAAAACAGACAGCAGGTCTCTGTGGTCTTACCCCCTGTTATGGAACATCTTAGTAACCACCAATCTGCTTGAAACAAATTCAGCTCCTAAATGTGAATCATTGCAACCAGGTAGAAGGAGCTCAGCGAGTCTCCATCAGACCATCTGGCCCCCAGAGGACACTTGGCAATGTCGGAAGACACTTTTGGTTGTCATGACTTGGAGGGGTGTGCTACTGGCAGGCACTAGGTAGAGACCAGGGACACTGCGAAATATGCTACACTACACAGGACAGTGTGACAACAAAGAATTACCCACCCCCAAATATTAATAGTACCAGGGCAGAGAAACCCTGCTCTAAAGTAACACCTGCCCAGTTTGGATACCTCTTAGGACACTGCCTGTCAGCAATACAGTAAGTTGAATGACTCCACATGTTTCTCTATGTAACCAACTCACTGAACATACACCATCAACAACAACGGTGGCAAAAACAGTGAAGGCTTATGAGTGGGGTTAACAGGAGGCCTCAGATGGCCCCTGGTGAGTCCCAGCTACTCCTAAGGTGTCGGAAAGATTCCTTTGACACCCTCCCCCCACCCCGCTCCTGATTTCACCTGCCTTAATTCAAGCATCAGCTAAGTCCTGTGCACTATTTGTACCCTTCACAGTTTCTCTGATATAATCCCTGACTTTTCTAGTCCTAGTGCCCCAGATATCTCTAACTTAGGCCCGTCAGTATCTGTTGAAACCTCCGACAATTTCCAAGTGGCCTCTTCTCTCAGAATTCCACCCTGTCCATCACTCATATTTGGCTAGTTCAACAAGTAAGAGGTGGTGCCTAACGTGAGTGAAACTCTAAGCTCAGTCCACAAGGTGCAGGCCTCCCAGGAGTGCGTAAGGAGGCAACAAGAGAACGGATATAAAACGCCCGGCGCAGTCCCCCTGAGCGCCCGACAAATACCAGCTAGCGTGGCTGTTATCAACGGACACCAAGCTTACCACATGCTTCCACTGTCTTTGGGAGAACAACACATGGGGCGAATCGGTTTCCTACTGCTGCTGTAACAAACTGCCACAAACCAGGTGGCCTAAAACAACACACATTTGTTACCTCACAGTTCCGGAGGTCAGAAGTCAAAAATCAGTTTCATTCTGCCAAAATCAAGGTGTCAGCAGGGCCGTGTTCCATCTGTAAGCTCTGGAAAAATACACCTCCTTGGCTCTCGCAGCTTCCAGAAACTGCCTGCATTCCTCCGCTCGTGGCCACATGACTCCAACATCTGATTCTGCTGGCACATCTTCTTCTCTGACTCTGACCCTCCTGCTGCCCTCTTGTAAGGATTCTTCTGATGACAGTGAGCCCACCCAGATAATCTAGGATGATCACCTCATTTCAAGACTCTTAACTTAATCCCACCTACAAATGCCATTTGTGTTGGAAGGTAACTTACTAACAGGTTTAGGAGACTAGGACATGGCCATCTTTGGAGGACCATTATTCTATCGGGGTGGCGGGGGGCAGGTGTCTGTTAAATATCAAACAACAGTGAATATAAGATAAAAGTAACCAGTGGGTATAACACAGTACAAGGGGCACACAGTTACCTAGCCAAGGGAAGGAAGGTCAGGTTAGGTAGTGGATTTGGGCTCAACTCCGGAGTCAGACAGACGCCTCCTCATTGGCTCTGGGAAGCGAGGTTACTAAGTCAACCCCTTGGCCTCAGCTCCACCACCTGTCCACCTACAACTCATGCAGCCCCCGTGGGCTTTCAGGGAGAGCATCCACCAAGTGCCTAGAGTGCCTGGCACACGATAAGCACTCCACGTGGTCCTAAGACCCAAGGGATCGCAGCGGGGAGAACAGGAGGCAGGAACAGCACGGTGAGGCCTCAGGGAAGAGGACACGGGCACGTGTGAGCGCCATGGAGGCAGGGACCTATCTGCTGGTGGTCACCACTGGAGTCCTGAACCCGGAAGCGTGCCTGAGATGGAGAGGCTGTGCAACAGTTAATGAACGAATGAATGGGTGATCGAATGAACAAACGAACAGAGGCGGTATGCTTGAACTGAGTAGGGACTGGGCAGTGGGGTGGTGTACGTGACAGAGCACTGCATCAGGGTCAGAAGACTCAGCTCAAGTCCCTGTCCTTCCCACAGCCGGTGGGGCGCACGCCTTGGCTACAGCCCTCAGATACAAGATGAGGGGTTTGAAGGAAGCGGCCCTGGCTCTTCCAAGAACAAAGCTGGAGGATTCAAGCCACGCGTGGTCTTGCCCGAGCCTGACCTGCCGCACACGAAGACTCGGGGTCAGTCAAACTGAACGGTTCGCTCTCTTATTCCAAACGCACCCAGCACTTCCTCTTCCGCAGCACTTTCCTCACATTCCCCCTTCTCAGCCCCAGCACTGAGAAAGCACGAGAAACGCTCGACCTAGGAGATGATGGACAAGGATACAGAACCCCCAGGCTCGAGTAAGCCCTCCTCCTTTCTCTGAAGCCATCACCACATGAAAATGGTGCCTGGCGACCATCACTGTCTCCATTTTATGTGTCTCCCATCTCCCAGACAAACTTGGTCTCCATCCACCATCCCAGCACACAGGAGGCCAAGAATCTATAACTATCACTTCATTTTACTGGATTTGAATGGGAATAACTGAAATCAGGAAAACTTAGCTCTGCTTTTATGCCATCAGATTAATTTTACTGAATTTACTGGAAAGGCAGCCAATTAGCAAAAGGACCCAGGCTAGAAGCAGTTCACCGGGCTCACCCGGTGACCTTTAACATGTCACTTGACCCAACGGTTTATGCACTAGAACCTACCAGAGGTGAAACACAGTTTCCACTTCCAAAATCAGAGCGAAAGGGAAGAAAAGGAAACTTAGAGATTTCCAAACATCCGGGAGCTATTTTTGGAAATGAATGACTTTTCCATTCACTCCTCTTTAAAAAAAAAAAAAAAAAGAGAGAGAGAAATGAAAGATATTAGATGGAGAACAAACCAAGAAGTGGTTGTTGATCATCTAAATGGAAGAAGAGTCTTACAGAAGCCCATTCCTTATAGCCTGAAAAGCAGGACACTCCCCCATGTATACAGAAACTACCTATAATCTTAAAGAATGAAAAATGGAAAAATCATTATTTGCTTATCAGAAAGTTTATATAATCCCAAAATAGACTCTGCGGGGTAAATATAGTAAGCCTCCTATTAATTAACACCGAATAAAGGCTCCAAGAAGGTAGCAATGATGCCATCTGGCCCTGTTATGTGGGGCTCCAACCTGGCAAATTCCGGAACCATGCATTGTTTTCTCCTTAAAGCAACAGCCTGTTCAAAAGACTTTTAATATATCACAGAATTTCTCCATGTGGCACAGGTCAAGCCCCATCTCGTGAACAAATGGATCCCTAAAAGCTTTTGTCATGATATAATCTGGGCCTTCCACCATCATCCTGATCATTTAATACTCTGCTTTGATCTCAAATGTGACATGGTCCACCACTCAGACTGCTCGAGGTTGGCATTTCCAGTAACGTACAACCCCAACCGAGCTATCGGAAACAGAACACTAAGTTTCAACAGCTCAGTCCACCTATAGGTTAATGTCAATACAGCCCTGCAAGAAGCAGACATATACATGTCAAAGGCACTGAATTTTTCCAAAAGAGGCAAAAAAGTTCTTGCCATATTATCCACCTGAATGGTAAATACCTTTTTATAAAGTGGCCATTGAACTCTGAGTTGATGTATGTGGAACACATACGTGTCACTAATGTAAACCACATACAACTCACCCACAGAAACTACCAGTCACAAAAATGGTGAATTAACTTTATTTTTAATCTTATTTATTTATTTATTTGGCCACGCCATGCAGCACGTGGGATTCTTAGTTCCCTGACCAGGGATCAAACCCGGCCCCCTACATTGGGAGCGAGGAGTCTTAATCACTGGACCACCAGGGAAGTCCCAACGTTATATTTTTTAACAAAGTTTTTGGGTATGATTCCCAGAAAACTAACCACGAAAATTATATGCACAGTACTGATCTGCAGACATAGTGAATTTAAACCTAAGTGGGTTCATACTCCAACTAAAGAAATTCCATTTTGAAAATATTGAGATTTTTTTTTACACATCTGTAGCCACATCTGTAAAGATGTCTCCTCACGTTTGCAACCTCTTTGTTGTAACTTGAAAAAGAAAGTACAGCTACAATAATTCACCAACACACCCTGAGCTGGTAAGACCCAATGTTGTTAAATACAACATTGAATGGAATTACTATAAAACCCTAGAAGAGTTTGTTTACAAACCTTGGCCCTCGGTGACCTTGCTTACGGCAGCATATTTTATGCTATTAGGTTTAATAAATTATACAGGAAATGATGTTTTCAGTCGGCAACAATTTTCGCCTAACCGACTACATTCATCTATTCCTCCATAATTTAATTTTCTTTAAAAACCTATTTCTTTGCCTCTCCTGATAGTTCTCCATTTGGAAGCTGCTTGGGGAAAGTCCTCATGTTTTTTTTTTTTCTTTTACGGTACACAGGCCTCTCAATATTGTGGCCTCTCCCGTTGCAGAGCACAGGCTCAGCAGCCATGGCTCACTGGCCCAGCCGCTCCATGGCATGTGGGATCCTCCCGTACCTGGGCATGAACCCATGTCCCCTGCATCGGCAGGCAGACTCTCAACCACTGCGCCACCAGGGAAGCCCGAAAGTCCTCATTTTTTGAATACCGTTTTCCAGTCATGTGAATCGAATGCAACTCAAAAAGGGTGTTAACTGTCAGATGCACGTGGAGAAAATGCTGTGCTCTGACACACGGTTTTTTCCATATCATAAAAATCAATTACAACTTTAAAGGATAACCGGTCACCTATAAAAATGGGCAGGGTTCTGTTGCGAAAGAAGAAGAATGACTATTACAGCATTTACACCCTTCCGTAGACTCCACTTAAATGTCTGTGGCTCGCTGAGCATTGCATACATATTTCGGGCAAGGTACTATGGCAGCTGAAGTGCAAGCTGTCCCCTGCTGAAATTTCACTCCCTATAAAAACAGTGTCTCATAAAAGTGTACACATTTTTACTTTACAAAAAAATGTAAAATGTCCACTTTTGTTCACTCCACCGACAATTTTAGCATTAGAAACAGGGCTTTTTAAAAACCTGTAACATAAGTGATGTATAAAATGTCATTCAATAACACAGATTTCTGGAAAGAGGAACATAGGAAATGTGTATGAAATACATGGAAAGGAAGATTCTGCAAGCTGTCTTCTGTGGGGTCTGCTCACCTATGGCCTGGGTTGTACCATTAAAATGGAAACTCTTACATTTATACTTTTCATCATGAATCCACACTGCAATGTAACCACAACTGTTTCATATTACCCTCATAAAATGAGTCTTTGCCTTTTCTAAGCAAAACAGTATTTTTTAATTGGTTCATTTTCCAGTTGTTTGGATTTTTAACAGACACACAGCATAAAAGGGCACCACATTCCAAGCAGTTCTACCAACTCCAGAACCATCCAAGGCTTGATCAGACAGCTGTGGCTCTAGCCTTTGGTTGAAATTATAATATGATCTCACCTGATTTTCAAAATAACTATGCATCTTTTTAAGCCAATAAACTGTGCTATAATCTCTCTAAGTTTCTGAGTCCAGAAGCTTGCCATGTTCAAAGAGAATGTTAGGGAACCATGATCCTTTTGCCTTTCTTTGTTTTTCCCTATCTGAACCCATGCAGTGCTGCCTTTCCAGTGCAGGTAGGAGGAAGCAGGAGCCTCTCACCACGCTGGGCCTTTTCAACTCTCAAAATCACTGGGAGGCTTGCAGTATTTCCTTTCTGGCACTCAGGCCCAGTGTGAAAAGAAGTTGCTCCAGACAGGACAAGATATCAGATCACCACTGTAATCCCTTGGTTTCAACAGAATTCCAGCTCCACAAAAAAATGCCTCTCCCCAAAAGCAGCTGAACCACTGAAACCAACAGACAATCGAACAAAAAGTTAACGAAGAAGTCATTACATGAACTTAATTAATCGTAATCTGGTGGTGCTTTTAGAAGCATCCGTTTTTCACTCCGTAGGATTTATTTACTTGAATAATAAGACAATTTAATGCTCTATTCGGATCTTGCACAAAAAGGAAACCTAAAATTCAACTCTTGTGTTCCCGTTATTCCAAAAGCATATGGGTCTAATCATAGCCCATTCTGACCGCAGTACACAGGCTTTTTCAATCAGATTTTTAACTCAATTTTTAAGGCGCTAAAGAGTAACCGTCACAAGTTTGATGGTTACTCCAAAGAATCGGGAATCTCTTAAGTGTCCCATCTGGCACAGTCTTCCAATGGAAACTAGGTTCAGCCCGCCAGACAAGGAGCCCACACCACGAGGCTGGGGCGCACGTTTGTGCTCCAAGATGACAGCTCATCTGGCCACCGCGAGGTCGGGGGCGCCTGTAGGGCCACAGCCTGGGGGCTGTGGGCCGCGGAGGCCCGACAGGGATGGGCGAGACCGCGGAGGAAAAAGGAAGAGAGGGCCATCCGTCAGCGCCTGGAGAGGAAATTCCAGATGCCCAGCTCCCAGGCTTCGGTCAGCGCTTGACGTGAGGGAACCAAATCAGAGTGTCCGCTCCGCGGTGGAGACCAGAGATCCCTAACTCCTGGGGCTCGAGGCCGGGAGAGGGAGAGCCTCGACCCTCGGCCAGGGGTCCGGGGATGGGGGCGCCCGGATCCTCGCCGGGCGCGGAGGACTCACGATCTTCGCCCACACCCGTTGGCCTCCCGGGTCCTCGATCCTCTCCCTGGGCCCAAGGTATGGGGAGCCCTAATCCTGGTCGGGGCCCGCGCCCCCCTTACCGGTCGCTGAGGCCGATCCACGACTTCTGGCGCGTGTAGTGGTCGATGTAGAAGACGCGGCCGTCGTAGTCGCGCGCCTCCTCCCTGCCGGCGGGCAGCGGCAGCTCGGCGCTCTCCCGGGCCCATGGGGGTGGCGGTGCGGAGGGCGCGGGGTCCGCGGCTGGGGGCGCGAGCTGCGGGGGCTCCCGGTGGAGCTGCGCGGGCTGAGGCGGCTCCCGCGGGGCCTCGCGCGGCTGTCCCCGCCGCCGCCGCCGCCGCCGGCCGCCGCTCAGCCACCGCATGACGGCGCGGGCCCCGCCGCCGCCCGGCCGCCCCACGCGCGCCGCCTCCTCCGCCAGCACTAAGGCCCGGCGTCCGGGGCGCGGGGGCGGCCGCGGGGAGCCGCCCGCCGCGCCCGGTGCATCCTCCGCCCGGTGCCCGCTCACCTGCGCCCGCCTGTCGCCCGGCCCAGCGCGACGCCTGGGTCACTCGAGTCGCCGCCGTTCGTGGAGTCACAGCCACAGAGCTGCCGCAGCCGCTACCTGCGGCCCCTCAGTTTCCGCGGCGCGCCCGGCCGTCTTCGTTCCTCTGCGTGGGCCGGTAGGGGCGGGGCTTCTCAGGCCCCGCCCCGCGTGTGGCCACGCCCCTCCCCATCCCCTTCTCCTTCGGCGGCTCCTCCCCCGCTTGCTGCAAGCCCTTCAATCTCCCTTGGCTGCTCCGCCTCCAGTCTCTCCTGGGGGTTCCTCGGCTCTTGGCTCCTGTGCCCCCCAGCCCCCACCCCCGCCCGCTGCTCTACTCCTGCTCCCCAGCCGGCTGCTCCCACCCCCTCAACCCCGCTCAGTGTTCTTTCGTCTTCCCCTCCTGCTCCGCGCGCTCCTCCCTCTTCTCTCCCGCTCCACCACCTCCTTGGGCCTCGCAGGGAAAGCGCACGGGAGCCAGGATGGGCGCCGCCGCGTCCGTCCGCCCCCGGGCCACAGCAGAGAGGAAGGAGGGCCGGGAGGACGGCGCCCCACCCGGGCTCAGGCGCGGCCTGCCGGGGGCTGACTCTTGGGGCCCAAACAATTCCCGGGGGAGAGGGCGGTCACCTCACTGCACCCATTCTCAGGCCTTGGATGTCTGGGGTCCTCCTCTCTGCCCACTTGGTGGGGAAGGGGAGCTGCGCCCTGAGTCTCCCGAATACCCAGGATGGTCCCGCGAGGGTGGGTAAGTCCCCGGAAGGGAGGCCGAGGGGGCTCCGTAGCTGGAGGAGGAGCCCGAGGCAGGTCCTCTTGGGTGGGACCTGGAGGACACACCTGGAAGTGGGGAGCTGGGCAGGTGGGCACTTCTCATCCCTGCCAGGAGAGCCCCAGCAGGGCTGATCCGAAGTCCCCACTCTGGCCCACGCCCCCTGCCCTGCTCTGAGCTCTTGCATCTTCCAGTCTGGAGGATCCAATAGTGTGAGTGGAGACCCAAATAGGCCACTGCTCTGGCGGAAGCCAGGTCAGCTCCTAAAACATGAAACCTCTATAGTAATTGGTAATTATGTTCCACTCACATCTCATAGCTGGAGAAACTGAAGTCCAAAGATGGGGCTCTCTCTTCCTCCAAATCTCCCAGCTACTACTTCGTGCTCCAGATCCCTGGCCACAAGACTTAATGCCGGGAAATGCAGGAAAGTATCAGGGAGGTTTTAAAACACTGTTACAGTGATACAAAAAGATCTGATAAAAACCCTAACAGCAATCCATATCTAGCTACATAGGGGAAGAGACTAGAGGAAAACCTCCCCAAATGCTCACAGCCGTTTGCATTCCTTCAGTGGGATGATTTTTTTTTAATTATCGTATTTACTGTCTAAATTGTTTGTAAAAGGGTTATATTACTTTTATAAGGGGAAAAGTTGTTTTAAAAAAGAATGTGAAGGCATGGAGACTGTAATTGGGACATATCCGAGGGAGGCCTTTCCTCCTCTTCTCCCACCACAACGCAGAAACTTCCTTGCTCCCCAAGAATCTAGCCCCACCCGAACATCATATGCCGGAAATTCCACCACGGGAGTCCTTTTAGTTACACGTGCACAGTTATTAAATGTCCAGGGAAAAGGGATGGAGCGTATCAAAAAAGCAAATACTTTGTGATCTTGCATGTTCCAGAGAATGCCCATGTGCTGAGTGTCCCTACCCTGACATCTTCCCTTCTGATCGGCATGCTTTACTACCAAGGAGGCTGCCACTGCCTTGTCCCCCCCTCCCGGCCCACGCTGCAGTCACCTTACCACCCAACATGGCTGGGCTGAAGCTGCAATCCCGCCCTCCCTGCCAGGCATCGTGTCCTTTCAGAATTTCACAAATCTGGGCGCTATCACTAAAAATTATCCTGAATGGGGCTGGAGTGCATTGGAGTGACGCCAACCTCAACAGAGAGAGAGAACAGCCACACACATCAAAGGACTCACAGAAGGAAAGGCAAGATGAAAAAGTATCAGATAAAGAATAAGGGGTGGGGGAAGCTACACCCCATGAGGAGCTAAGAGGCAAGTGCTGATGGGCCTTTCCCTGAGGATGAGATCTTCTGGACTCCTCAGACTGGCTGCAGACCCACCATATGCAGGCACTGTGCTGGGCGTTGCGATGCTGCAGAGAACAGGAAAGAGTCTGTGCACCCCCAGCCCGCAAGTCGGGGACTAAACTAAGAATAGGCATTTAGGACTGTGGCCTGTCTACAGACCAAGCCAGGGTGCCAGTTCAGACTGGGAACTCAGGGGAGGCCTTGTGAGACCGAAAGGAAGATGGCTTGGATGAGGAAGCTGAGGCTCCGGTCCTTAGATTCTCGAGTCCTGAGCCCTTGCCCCTTGGCACCTGTAGCCGCAGTCCTCAAATACTTGCTGATTTACTAGCAGATACGGCGCCTCAGCCAGATCTCCCTGGCTGGGGCGCACACCCTTCTCAGAGGATTACCCTTGGCTGACAGATGTCTGAGAGGTGATACTCCCCACCCCCCCACCCCCCCACGCCCGGTCCCAGGACTGCTCCTGCAGTATGACAGACCAGGCCCCGTGCCTTGGAGGGACAAAGTGTAGTGCACCTCACCCTCCAGAGCCCCCACCTGGGCTACCATGGCTTTGCTAGCTCCTTTCCTCTCTAGCCTGCCTCCCCTACCCCCATCCATCACTTGCATGAGAACTACCCCTCCTTGAGCACTGCTTCTAGGGAGCCTGAACCCAGAGAGTCTGCTGTGCTTATTCTTCCAAGCACTTAGCAAATATAAACCGTTTGACCATCGTGACGACATCTACACATAGTCCTAACTTCATTTGCACATTAACAGAGGAGAATTGGGAAGAAATGTCACACGGCGTGCCAGTGGAGACAGATGGAAGCCCCTCACTGAAAAGGCTTTATCCACAGGCCCACCCATGGCCCCTGGACCTCTCTGAGTCAGAGAAGTGAAGCAGGCCAGCCGCATTTGTCTTCCTAAAATGAGCCAACAAAAGGAAGAGACCAGAACTTGGGATGACCGAGGCCTCCATCTTCCCTTGTAATGTTTGCCCTAGGCAGAAACTGATGGTCCCTAAAGACCTGTGCGGGGCATTGGGATGGTAGAGAAGTTGGTGGGGGGGGGTGAGGGGAATCTTGCCTCCCCAGCTTTGCCATATATTGGGAAGTCTTGTGTGTGTATGTTAATTGTTAGGGAGAATAAAGCCTGTCTTTCTCACAGTCAAGTGGGGCTTTCCATGTTGGACTGAAAAACACAAGCATACACAAAGCACTGCAGGGAAAGGAGGCTTTCGTCTGAGCCGAAGGCACAATTATGCATTCTTTATTGCCTCCATGTTCATACCACAGCCTTGCCAACAAGGAAAAGTACAAACATTGTAGCGACCTCTCCTGGCGCCAAGATTTCTGATGGAAAAACAGCTCAGGAAAAATCCACTTAGGCCCTGGGTACTGGAGATGCAAATATTGATACTTGTTCTCCTTGCAGACCCTTTGGGGAACCCCCTTGCGCAAACTGTTAAAATGCCCTCACGTGGAGCTTGCAGAATATTTTCTTTAAAATGCTTCTTAAGGAGTAAATCCAACACACTCCTTGCAGGCCAGGCAAGCATGCCCAGAGTTTGAAGATATTTACTCGGATTCCGCCTTCTCTTCCCAAAGGATAACCTTGAGTTATCAAGGAAGGTACAAAATTGCCTCTATCCACATTCAATACTTGGGAAGCTTCTGGAAAAGGGAGCACCGGGAGGGCTGCAATCGTCATGTCGAAAATGAGAGAAATAAATACGGCTGAAGAAGTCTTGCCTGCCTAACCTGAGACCTCTCCTGTGGCTCAGGAACTAAAAGCGGGCGGGTGGGGCTATTCCCTGAGGTTTTTTTTCCTGACTTTAAGTCTTCAACTTTAGACACTTATTTGACTTGTGATTGGAAACGCCCTTGTTTGGATTTTGAGTGTGGACGGGGAGACTGGGAACATTTTTCTCAAATGGGACTTCCTTGATTTGGGTAGATTTGTGCAGTTTTGAGATGAGGTTTTTCTCATGTCCTGATTTTCCATTCCAAAGAGATGCAGAGTATTCTGAAAGAGTCAGCGGTGTGAATAAACCAGGCCGTCTGTTTGGCCATTTTAGTGCTTTATTCTGCTGTGTGTTGGCTTCTTCGCGTACAGCAATGCCCTTGGCGTTGGTTCATGGCTGTCATGTCGTAGGCAGACTCGGCATTTGTACCTGGGTTATTAAACTTCAGTTTTAAGAAAAAAAAAAGTAAGACCAATTTCTCTCCCAAACTTAGAATATTTGCTGTCACCCACTTGCTTCCTCTCCAGGTGTCCCCTCCCAAAGCTATATTTTTACTTCTCCTTCCCAACCCTTGGGTTGTGTTGCACAAAATGGTAATGAGCCAAATGGAAATGTATTCCAGGCAAACCATAATTTTCAGAAGACACAGCTGCCATGAGCCGGCATACGACACGATGCTTCCTCCTGGCTGGGTTCTCTCCTGTTTAGGATTATGACTCTGGTCCCCTGTGGATTTGGAAAAACAGATTCTTCAACTGCAGACCTCTGCTTTAAGAGCCAAGCAGACCAGCTTGGAAGCCTCAGGCTTACAGAAACAGGAAGGCGGATTTATCCGACACAGAAATGAGCAGTCTCTGGGTTATTAACATTTGATGACACCAGCATTATAAATTAGTCCCTTTTGTAGCATGAATGGAACAGTTTTGGAACACAGGCAACGTCGGTAGATCCTGAAACAACCACCCCGAGATGTTTGTTATATATCAGTGCTTTTCAACCAGGGGCGACTGTGGTCCCCAGGGGACATTTGGCAACACCTGGAGATGTTTGCTAGGGCATCCAGTGAGTAGAAGCCAGGGCTGCCGCTCAACATCCTACAGGGCCCAGGACAACCCCACAACAGAGAATTATCCAGCCCAAATGTCAGTGCTGATGTAAAGAAGCCCTGTAATACACGTGTAATTGATGGTAACATTTGTTCTACCTAGGCTTTTAGTGGGGAAATCAAGGCCCAGACAATGTAAGTAACTAGGCCAATGTGATCTGGCCACTGCTAAAAAGCATCAGCCCTGAGATCAAAGCTCAGCTATCCCATCTGACCTCTGTATTAGTCAGGGTTCTCCAGAGAAACAGAACCAATAGGATACATATACCGAGATTCATTATAAGGAATTTGCTCACGTGATTATGGGGGTTGAGTAAGGAAAAGTTGAGTTAGCAAACTGGAAACCCAGGAGAGCCAATGATATGGTTTCAGTCCAAGGCCAGCAGGCTGGAAACCCCAGAAGAGCTGATGTTTCACTTCAGGTCCAAAGGCAGGAAAAAGCGGATGACCCAGCACAATCAGTCAGGCAGGAGGAGTTCCTCCTTACTTACTGACTCACAGGAGAGTCAATCTTCTTGTTTTACTCCGGCATTTGACGGATTGGTTGAGACCCACCCACATCTGCTTTCCTCAGTCTCCTGATTCAAGTTTTCCTCTCTTCCAGAAGCACCCACACCAACACACCCAGAATGTTTGACCCAATATCTAGGCACCCTGTGGTCCAGTCAGGTGGACACGTAAACTCCCCATTACACCTCCTGACTTGATATCCAGTTGCTCTGTGTTTCTACAACCCTTCATGTCCACAGAGTGATTCATGGACGGCAGCATCAGCAATGCGGGGGATCTCATCCAAAGGGCCAGCCCGGACCCATTTGTTTGTGAAGCGCTATGTTACACACATGGAAGGGGGTGGTGCGGGGGTGCGGGGCATCTAAAAAAACGATTTTACTGTGTTGATTCAGAGAGCCATCTGGTTAGTGTTTCCGTTACTCAACTTCATAATCGTTAGGGCTTTATTTATCATTTAAGAGGTGCCAAGAGCTACTCAGCTTTCCATGAGAAGCATATTTAACAGTCTGGATTTGTGTGTCATTCAACCGTAGGCCAAGCCTCCGCGAACTTCAGCCTGGCTAACCTGGCACAGAAGTAGAAATGGGCAAAAAGCCAGCCAGAGCCAACCATGCTGTCAGCAATGTTTGATTTTTGCCTGTTTCCCTGCCTCTCCCGTGCCTGGTATCCCCACCCAGGACTGGCTACACAGTTTGCTGTCTACATTTTGCAGTGCCAAATGAAAAGGCGGGACCCTTTTCAGACTGCTTCCACAAAACACCCTAAACAGAGCGGCTTATAAACAACAGACATTCCTTTCTCACAGGTCTGGAGGCCGGGAAGTCCATGAACAGGGTGCCAGCGTGATCCGGTGCGTCTTCATATGGTGGACGGGTTTAGGGAGCTCTGTGAGGTCTCTCTGAAAAGAACATTGATCACATTCGTGAAGCTCCACCATCATGACCTAAGCACCTCCCAAAGGCCCCACCTCCAATACCATCACATGGGGACTAGGACTTCAATACATGAACTTGGGGGGCACACCAACATTCAGACCACGGCAGACCCCTTGTTTAAAAAAATACTAATAATTTCAAGAGGGTAGACAATTAAAACAAGCCCACCCCTTCAGACCACAGGGCCCTGTCCATACCTTTGACTTCTAGTCATTGTGTCCTTTGAACATTCCAAAGGGACAGCAATTTTCAGCGATAGCACAGAAGATCATTTTGGGGAAAGAGGCCCTGTCCCAGCAAATCAAACCACTTGTTCCCCAGGACTTCTCTGCCAGACTAGCTACCTCCCCAAGGTCAGCATGATACTGCTGGCAGGAAGAATGTCCTCTGCTCCTACGCCCTGGGCTCCCTGGTGTTGAGGGTTGAATTATGTCCCCCCAAAAATATGTTCAAGTACCTATCCCTAGTATCTGTGAATGTGACCTTATTTGGAAATAGGGTCATTGCAGATATAATTAGCTAAATTACGATGAAGTCATACTGACGCAGGGTGGACCCTTAACCCAATATGACTGGTGTCCTTAGAGGAAGAGAGAAGACAGACACACAGGAAGAAGGCCGTGTTATGGAGGCAGACACTGGAGTGATATATCTACAAGCCAACGAATGGCAGAGATTGGCAGCAACACCTGGTGTTTATGTGCATATTGTATATATATATATATATATTTATATAATGTTTTAATAAATTTATTTATGTTTGGCTGTGTTGAGTCTTCGTTGCTGCGCGCGGACTTGCTCTAGTTGTAGCGAGTGGGGGCTACTCTTTTTTGCGGTGCGCAGGCTCTAGGCGCACGTTCTTCAGTAGTTGTGGCACATGGGCTCAGTAGTTGTGGCTCACGGGCTCTAGAGTGCAGGCTCAGTAGTTGTGGCGCATGGGCTTAGTTGCTCCACGGCATGTGGGATCTTCTGGACCAGGGCTCGAACCCGTGTCCCCTGCATTGGTAGGCGGATTCTTAACCACTGTACCACCAGGGAAGTCCCATTCTCTAAAGCCTTTAAAACGAGCATGGCCCTGCTGACACCTTGATTTCAGAATTCTAGCCTCCAGAACCATGAGACAATAACTTTCTATTGTTTCAAGCCACCCAGTCTGTGGTACTTTGCGTACCACGGTCCTAGGAAACTAATACTCCTGGAAACTTGTCCCTAGGCTCTTGCTTTTGCTTCAGGCAAGACTGAAATCTATAGAAGTGTCCTGATCAGTGCCAAGAAATCCCAGAAAACAGAAGCCTTCCATGACCGCCTCCAGAAATCCCACCAAACCCAGGAGCCCCAGGCATGACATGCTTGACTCGGTAAACAGTAATAGCTGACTTCCAACGTAGACCAGAAGTATCCAGTTTTACCATGTGCTGCACAAAGTTCCGATTTACCTTGGACCACTGGGTATCCAACCTGTAGATGAGGGTAATGTCTCTTTATGGAAACACTTCAGTTAATCCCAAAGAAGCAGTGATGGAATCAGAATTAGAGTGAAGACCCGTCCCCCAGGGATTGCCTGGATCCTGGTGCTGAGCTTCAACGGTTGCTAAGGTCACAAAAAGATAGACGATCAGACTTGATGTGCTTCCTCAGAAAAACACACCACCTGTGACGTAGCCTTGTCAAAAAGTCAAATCTGTATCGAGGGATCAAACCTGTAGATCTGGTTACCTGCTTCCAGGAAATACAGACGTCAGAGGAATAGTTAACATCTCGGGAATGCTATCAGCAAAATCCCAGCTGATATCCAACAATTTGACCTTGTTTCTTTCAGAAATAAACTCTAAGTGGGGGGGGGGAGTTGGGGGGGAAGGAGAAATGGAAAGGGAGCCTTTAGATGAAAAAAAAGACTAAAGAGACACAGGAACTAGCAGCACGGTGTGGGCCGTATTTGAATCCTGCTTCATACAACTGGAAAAAAACACCTGTGATATTTATGAGGCAACTGGAAAGGTAAACACTCCCTGGTAGTAGATGATATTAAGGAATTATTTCTTAAAATTTAGGTTGGATAATGGTATTCCAGTTTTTATAAAAAATAGGACATATAGTTTAGAAACACATTTGGAAATAATTATGGAAAATGTGATCTATATATAAGATTTGTTTAAAAAATGTTTTATTTTGTTGAAGTATAGTTGATTTACAATGTTGTGTTAATTTCTGTTGTACAGCAAAGTGATTAGAATATATATATAAACATTCTTTTTCAGGGAATACCTGGAGACATTTTTGATTGTCAAGACCGGAGGTAAGGTCGGGGAGGGTAGGTGGGGGAGGAGGCGGTGCTACTGGAATCTATCTAGTTTGTAGAGACCATGTATTGTAGGCTGCTAAACCTCATACAAAGCAGAGGACGAGGGATCTACCAAGCCCCACATGTTACTAGTACTGAGGCTGAGCAACCCTGGGCAAGGAGCAACAGAAGGAAAAGAGCATGTTATATTCTCCACAATGTATCTGCAAAGAGCAAGAAATTAAGAAGTATTTCTTGAATGAATAAACAATTAGCTTGCTAATAAATACATTATACCTTCTCATCAATAAGACGACCTCAAATTCGGTGACTACAGCTGAGTCACCGAATTATATCCAAAAGTGAATATAATCCGGAATATCAAAAAAAGTATGTGTTCCTGCTGAAATCACAACAAGACAGACACCAAAGACCTGATGTGCCTCTAGGGAAGAAAACACCGCCAACCTATGAGACAGTTTTGCCCTAAAATCCAAACCTGATCTGATCAAAGCCTCTGGAAAGATTCCATGGATTCCAAAGATCTTATTTGCAGATAAAAGGGTATTGACATATCTTAGGATTCCTCTAGTGCAAAGGTCTTTAGAGCCAGAGAGAAAAGTACATATTTTGAGAACCATAGACCTGCAAAATCCAATCAAGGATAAAGCTGCCAGTCCTACAAATGTCCATGGGGTACATGGAAGACTCAGTAATGTGTACAGCTTAATTAAAATTAAGGGTCAGGGTCTTGAGAGCACCCCCCATGAAGTATAGCATCCTGGACATAACAATCATTTATAGACTTCAAGTGTCCCATTAGTGTCACTGACAAGAATCTAGCTAGGGGCCAGCCCAAATCGTGGGAATGTATGCAGGCTTGGTCATGGGATGGTAATTACTATCTGTAATGGAATGAATCTCTCAGCTTCAGGAGGATTTGGGAAAAGTACAGAAACTTTTAAGAGAATCAAAATATAGGATTCATATTTGGGGTAAAGAAGGAATCTCTGCGTATTTGGTATTTTATGCATTTGTAAAGTTTCAGAGAATTTCTGAGTTTTGGAAACCACTGTAAAATATATAATTGGGTAATTCATCTAAACGTGATTTTAGTTGAAAACTAATTTCATATAGTATTGGAATATTTTAAAAGAGCTTAAATTTTACCATATTTATAAGTTTAATTTATTAGATTTTAAGGATATATGCATACCTGGGAATGTATCTGTTAATTGAGACAATTGAAGTGATTAAAAAGGGAACTGGGTGTAATGTGTTAAGGGTTTTAAATACACTTTAAAATTCATGAAAGTGTTTAATTACCTGAGTTTGCAAGTGGGATCAAATATTTTCCAAAGTCCTCTTAAAATTGGTTGCTATTATTTGCTAGACTTAAAAATGAATTTTAAAAAAGAATAATCAATTTTCTAGGCTGAACTTAAAAGGTTAAGGAAAAGCTACAATGAGATATCACCTCACACCTGTCAGAATGGTTATCACCAAAAAGAACACAAATAACAAATGCTGGGGAGGGTGTGCAGAAAAGGGAATCCTCTCACACTGTTGGTAGGAATGTAAATCAGTGCAGCCACTGTGGAAAACAGTTTGGAGGTTTCTCAAAAAACTAAAAATAAAACTATCATATGACCCCGCAATTCTACTGCTAGGCATATATCCCCAAAAAACCATGAACACTAATTGTAAAAGATACATGTCCCCCAGTGCTAGAGCAGCATTATTTACAATTGTCAAGATATGGAAGGGACTTCCCTGGTGGTCCAGTGGTAAAGAATTCACCTTCCAGGCTTCCCTGTGGCGCAGTGGTTAAGATTCCGCCTGCCAATGCAGGGGACACGGGTTCGAGCCCTGGTCCGGGAAGATCCCACATGCCGCGGAGCAACTAAGCCCGGGTGCCACAAGTACAGAGCCTGCGCTCTAGAGCCCACGAGCCATAACTACTGAACCCGCGTGCCACAACTACTGAAGCCCGCGCGCCTAGAGCCCGTGCTCTGCAATAAGAGAAGCCACTGACTACGCACCTCAACGAAGAGTAGCCCCCGCTCGCTGCACCTAGAGAAAGCCCGCGCGCAACAATGAAGACCCAGCACAGCCCAAAATAAATAAATTAAAAAAATAAATTTAAAAAAAAGAAAAAAAAGGATTCACCTTCCGATGCAGGGGAAGTGTGTTCGATCCCTGGTCACGGAACTAGGATACCACATGCCACAGGGCAACTAAGCCCACGTGCCACAACTACAGCACCTCAACTAGAGAAGAGAAAACCCCCACGCCACAACTAGAGAGAAGCCCGCACGGTGCAACAGAAGATCCCACATGCCGCAACTAAGATCCAGCGCAGCCAAAAAAAAAAACCAAAGATATGGAAGCAACCTAAGTGTCCATCAACAGATGAATGAATAAAGAAAATGAGGGGGCTTCCCTGGTGGCGCAGTGGTTGAGAGTCCGCCTGCCAATGCAGGGGACACGGGTTCATGCCCCAGTCTGGGAAGATCCCACATGCCGTAGAGCGGCTGGGTCCGTGAGCCATGGCCACTGAGCCTGAGCGTCCGGAGCCTGTGCTCCACAATGGGAGAGGCTGCAGTAGTGAGAGGCCCGCATACTGCAAAAAAAAAAAAGAAAAAAGAAAGAAGATGAGGTATATATATACAATGGAATACTACTCAGTCATGAAAAGGAACAAAATAATGCCATTTGCAGCAGCATGGATGGACTGGGAAGTTATTATGCTAAGTGAAAAAAGTCAGAGAAAGACAAATACTGTATGATATCACTTATATGTGGAATCTAAAAAATACAACAAACTAGCGACTATAACAAAAAAAAAGCAGACTCACAGATACAGAGAACAAACTACTAGTTGCCAAGTGGGGTGGGAAGGTGGGAAGGGCAATATAGGGGTAGCAGATTAAGAGCTACAAAATATTATGTTCCCTGGTGGCCTAGTGGTTAGGATGCTGGGCTTTCACTGCCGTGGCCCAAGTTCAATCCCTGGTTGGGGAACTGAGATCCCACAAGCTGTGGGACGCCGCCAAGAAAAATAAATAAGCTACAAGGATATATTGCACAGTGTGGGGAATATAGCCAAGATTTTATAATAACTATAAACGGAGTATAACCTTTAAAAACTGTGACTCACTGCATTGCACACCTGTAACTTATATAATATTGTACAGCAACTACACTTTAATAAAAAATGTTAGAAAAAGAGTTAAGAGAAAAGTAGGCATTTGAACTTATAATTTAAATAAGTTGACTATCAGATTTGTTAACTGAGTAGATCTTTTTTTGTGCACACACGAAAACACACACACACACACCATTTTTGAGGGCTATAATCACTTCTGAAGGGCTGTGCAATGTCCACATTACTGTGCTTACATTAAAAAAAAATCAGAAGTCTTTGCAACCCTGTGGCAATAATATGATCAAATACCAATATTGTTTACCAAATAAATTCCACCCAAACTCAGAAACCTTACTCAGCCCTCCAGAGCCTGCATAGAGCTGAGAAGGTCTGATATGATTCAAAATGCATTCCTCCTAAGATGCTTGTTTCCGTTTTGGGTTTTTTTTTTACATATTCTGAATCTAATTTTCTGCCTTTGTCATGTTCTCATCCATTTATGGATTTGCATGAGTGTGTGTGACTGGTTGTCATCTGAATAAATTATTTCATTCCTAACCAACTAATTTATGTTCCTTATAAAGGGCCAGCTTAACTCTATGCCAGTTTAACTAGGGAGTGTTGATGGGGGTTACAAATAAGCCTGTTTGCAGCCGGTATGTGCTTTGGAAGGTACTGAGCTCTGATTGGTTGAATTCTACCGTGGTCTAATCGTGGCCCACCACAGTGAGAGTCACACTCTGCGGTCCACAGAGTAGCACCATCTGGCCTCACTCGGACCTCCACACGTTCACATTTACAAAGCATTGGTCTACACAAGAATTCAGGTAACAGTAATCACTGTTGCAGTGATCTTGTGCTGTTTGAGTTTCCTGCTCAGCAGACGACATAGTTCCATTTATTTCTTTTAAATGAAAAGATGACAAGTTGCAATTCAGTTAACTCTGTAAATTGTCTCTACAAATTATTAAATTACATGTGTATATTGAGTTCTCACAAATGGCACTTGGATGACTGGAACATGAACATGTCACATTAATAGCTGGACAGAAGTCTCCCATGATATGGAAAGGGGTGGGGGGTATCATAATCCGTTGAGGCCCTAGCACCCCGGAAGCTCCAGGAAGTGTGGTGAGCTCTAGCCAACTCAGCTACTATCACCCTAGGTAAAGTTCTGGGTAGATTAATGAAGGGCACAAATGCATTTCTGTTCCTCACATCAAGAAGGGAGTCCATTTCCCCTCTTCCTTTTAAAAAAAATTTTAGCTTATTTATCTTGCTTTTTATTACGACATCATCACATACATGCAATATTTCCCGTCTTCTAGAATGAGCACACCCATGGCTTTCTTTGACTGATATAATATGGTAGAAGTGAAGTTCTGGGACTTCCAAACCCAGGCTTAAGAGAACGGCTGCTTCAACTTTCTTGCTCTTAGGAGTCAGCCACCATGTAAGAAGTCTGATGACTTTGAGCCCGCCATGCTATCAGGCAGCCCAGGAGAACCATGTGGAAAGAGCATTGAGGGGCCAGACTCTGGGAGGTAAGGCTTCTTGCACCATCCATCCCAGACAGCTGCGCAGCCCCGTGCATGACTGTGGCCCATGCCACGTGCAGCCAAAGAATCCCCTCGCTGAGTCCTGCCTGACCCACAGAATCATGAGCAAACAATAAAATATTGTTGTTTAAGCCATTAATCTTGAAGGTGATTTGTCACATAGCAATAAATATTTGTGACAAATGCATGGACCTGTCTCACAGCCGCTTACCTCCTATTCATCACAGGATAGGTCTTCCAACCTAAGAGGAGTTCCTCCCCCTAAAGCAGGGGAAAAAAGGTGATGAGGAAAGCAACGAAAACTGAGTTATAGAAGAAGAGCTAAGAAACAGAAAATGAGAAAATGCCAAAGACATGTTGGCCTGCTCTGATGTAACTCTATGTTCCCAGATGTGGCCAAGCAGTGCCCATCCCCATCACTATGGTTTTCTTTCTAAAATTTGTGTTAAAGCATAACTTATTGACTTGTAAGTGCACAGATCGTTAAGTGTAAACCTGCAAGAATTTTTACAAACCAAACTCATGCATCTGACTGACAGCCAGATCAGCACATCAGATGCCCCCTCCTGGCCTCTTCCAGTTACTACACTGACCCTCTTCAGGTTACCACTCTCCTGACTCCTGTGGTAATTCTTGCAATATTTCTGTTAATATTTCTCGGAATATTTTCTATTGTTATAATATTTTCACGGTGATCTGTGATCAGTGATCTTTGATGTTACTACTATAACTTGCTGAAGACTCAGATGATAGCATTTTTTTTAGCAACAAAGTATCTTTTACCTCAGGTATGTAACACTGCTTTTCAGACATAATGCTGGTGCACACTTAATAGACTACAGTATCGTGCAAACATAACCTTAAAAGAAATTTTTTGTATTTTTGGCTGTGCCGCATGGCTTGTGGGACCCTAGTTCCCCAACCAGGAAGCAAACCGGGTCCCCTGCAGTGGAAGCGCGGGGTCGTAACCACTGGACCTCCAGGGAAGTCCCCAAACATAACTTTCATATGCACTGGGAAACCAAAAAATTCATGTGACTGGCTTTATTGCGATATTCACTTTTTTGTGGAGTTTTGGAACCAAATCTGCAGTATCTCCAATGTATGCCCATATAAGGTCATATCATCTGCAAATAGAGATCATCTTTTTTTCTAATTTGGAAGGATGTTTTCTTGCCTAATTTCTCTGGCTAGAACTTCCAGTACTTTGTTGAATAGAAGTGGTGAAAGTAGGCAGCCATGCCTTGCTCCTGATGTGAGAGGAAAAGCGTTCGGTTTTTCACCACTGAGTATGACATTTGCTGTGGAATTTTCATATATGGCTTTTATTATGTTGAGGTAGATTTTTTCTATTCCTAGTTTGAGTGTTCTTATCATTGAAGGGTAATGAAGTTGATGAGTGCTTTTTCTGCATCAACTGAGATCACTATGTGCTTTTCCCCTTTATTTTCTTACTGTGGTGTATCACATTGATTGATTTTTATATGTTGAACCATTCTTTCATCCCAGTTATAAATCCCACTGGTCATGGTGTATAATCCTTTTAATATGCTGCTGAATTCAATTTGCTAATATTCTGATGAGAATTTTTGCATCAATGTTCATAAAGGATATTGGTCTGCAGTTTTCCTGTCGTGTCTTTGTTCTGGCTTTGCTATAAGGATAATTGTGGCCTCAGAGAATGAGTAGGAAGTGTTTCTCTCCTTCAGTTTTTTTGGAAAAGTTTAAGAAGGACAGTATCAGTTCTTTAAATATTTGGTAGAATTCCCTTGTGAAGCCATCAGGTCCAGGGCTGTTTTGTTGGTGGTGGTGGGAGATTTTTGATTATTCACCCAATCTCATTACTGTTTATAGGTTTTTCAGATTTTTTGTTTCTTCATGATTTAGTCTTAGTAGCTTTTGTGTTTCTCAGAATATGTCCATTTCATCTAAGTTATCCATTTTGTTGGTGAACAATCGTTTGTAGTACTCTCTTATAATCATTTTTATTTCTGTAGAGTCAGTAGTAATGTTCCCACTTTCACTTCATTTCTGATTTTCATAATTTGAATCTTCTCTCTTTTTTTCTTAGGTCATCTAACCAAAGGTTTGTCAATTTTGTTGATCTTTTCAAAGAACCAACATTTGGTTTTATTGATTTTCTCTGTTGTTTTTCTATTCTCTATTTGTTTATCTCTGCTCTAATCTTTAGTCCCTACCTTCTGCTAGCTTTGGATTTAGTTTGTTCGTTCTTGCTAGTTCCTTAAGTTGTAAAGTTCGGTTGTTGATTTGAGATTTTTCTTGTTGATTAGTGTAAGCATTTATAGCTATAAATTTCTCCCTTTTTCTGTGTCCCATAAGTTTTGATTGTTGTGTTTTCATTTTCACTGGTCTCCAAGTATTTTCTAATTTCCCTTGTGCTTTCTTCTTTGATCCGTGGCTTGTTTAAAAGTGTTGTTTAATTTTCACAAGTTTGTGAAATTTCCAGTTTTCCTTCTCTTATTGATTTCTAACTTCATCTCATTGTGGTCAGAGAAGATACTTTGTGTGACATCTGTCTTTTTAAGTCTACTGAGACTTAATTTGTGGACTAACATATGGCATATCCTGTAAAATATTCCATGTGCATTTGAGAATGTGTACGCCATTGTTGTTGGGTGGAGTGTTCTGTTAGATCTGGTTGGTTTATTGTGTTCTTTAAGTCCTCTATTTCCTTGCTGTCTTCTGTCTGGTTGTTTTATTATTGTGAGTGGGGTATTGAAGTCTATGACTATTACTGTAGAAAAGTCTATTTCTCTGTTCAGTTCTGTCCATTTTTGCTTCATCTATTTTGATGCCTGTCATTAGGTGCATAAATGTTTATAATTGGTGTATCTTCTTGCTCTGTTGGAACTTCTATTAATATATAATGTCCTTCTTTATCTCTTGTAAACTTTTTTGATTTAAAGTCTATTTGTCTGATATTAGTAGAACCACGCCTGGTCTCTTTTGTTTGTTATTTGCAGGGAATATCTTTTTACATCCTTTCACTTTCAATCTATTTGTGTCTTTGGATCTAAAGTGAGAATCTTATAGACAGCATATTATAGTTGGATAAAGTGTTTTTATCCATTCTGCTCCCACAAGCTCTGTGCAAGCTGCTCCAGGAACACTGCTCAGCTGCCTGCCTTAGGGCTCCGGGTTGAGAACCCTTAGCTGCTACTGCACTAAGAGCTGAAAGTGACTGAAATTAACCACAATTTACCCTCCAAGCCTTCCACTGCAAGTTGCAAGCCTTCCATATACTAGAGTTCCAAATAGCTACATCAGACAGATTCTGCCAATGCAACTGTTGTTTAGGTAGGAAGACAGATCCCTGGTGCTTCCTACTCTGCCACAGTCCCAGAAGCCCCCAATGGTTATATCTTATGTAATTACAAACCCAGGAAATTAACATTGGTACAAAGTGTGTATAGTTCTATGCCATCACATGCACAGATTTGTGTGATCACAGTCAAGATACAGAGCTATTCCATTACTACAGAGATCTCTCTACTGCTACCCCTTTATAATCACAGTCCCCTGCCCCACACCATCCTTAACCCCTGGCAGCCACTCATCTTTTCTCCATCGCAATAATTTTGTCATTTCAAGAATATTATGTAAATGGGGTTACATTATATGGAACTGTTTGGGGTTTTTTTTCATGCAGCATATAGTGCCCTTGGGATCCATCCAAGGTATTTCATGGATCGATAGTTCATTTTTGCTGTTGTTTTTACTTTTAAGTTATATTCCATGGTATAAATGTACTACAGTTTAACTATTCACGTGTCATAGAACATTTTTGGCTGTTTCTAGTTTTTAGCTATCACCCATAAAGCTGCTTTGAATAACTGTGTACAGGTTTTCATTTCTCTGGGATTAGTGCCCATGAAACAGTGGGTAACCGTTAGTTAACTCCATTTCACCTGTAACCTGCCTTCAGTAACCAAGGTCGTTTTAATTGTTTAATTGAGGACTTGCCTGTCCTCCAAGCAGCGGGTAGCCTAAACAATAAGATGTTTGCACGACTTGTCGTCCAGGAACTTGGAATCAGCTGTGTCTAGTTAGAGCGGAGCTCGTTAAGACTGGATAGGACCACCGACCCTCCAACTGGGCATGCGAGATTGACCTTTTGACCCCGCAGAGCCCCCGTTACGCCTGCACGGAGCACTTACCGCACCTTTTTCTAATCACCTTTCCCCGTGCTCCCGGCGCTCTCCACGCCTCATACCCCCCTGCTTTTTTGTTGTTGTTGTTGCGGTACGCGGGTCTCTCACTGTTGTGGCCTCTCCCGTTGCGGAGCACAGGCTCCGGATGCGCAGGCTCAGCAGCCATCATGGCTCACGGGCCCAGCCGCTCCGCGGCATGTGGGATCTTCCCGGACCGGGCACGACCCCGTGTCCCCTGCATCGGCAGGCGGACTCTCAACCACTGCGCCACCAGGGAAGCCGCCCTCTGCTTTATTATTAGTTATCCCCTTGCCTTCAGGGAGGTGGATGTGACGCTAATTTTCCCGTTTCCTCGCTTGGCTGCCTTGCGAGTAAACCCTGTCTTTGCTGCAAACCTCGGCGGCTCAGCGTTTTGGCTTTGCTGCGCTTCAGACAAACAAGCGTGGTTCGGGAACACCCTGGAGTGGGGCTGTTGGGGCAAATGGTAAGTGTATATTTAGATTTTTAAGAAACTGCCACAACATGTGCTACAGCGGTTGTACCGTTCTGTGTCGCTACTACAGATGTCTAGTCGGGTTTCTCCGCATCCTCAGCAGCATTTGGTGTTGTCACTTTTGTTTTAAATTTTAGTAGGTGTGTAATGACATCTCATTGTGGTTTCAATTTGTAGTTCCCAAATGGCTAATGATGTTGAAGATCTTTTCACGTGTTTGGCATCTGTATATCCTCTTCAGTGAAATGTCTCTTCACATCTTTTCCGATTTTCCAGTTGGATTGTTTGTTTTTTTCTGTTGAGGTGTGAGAGTTTGCTTTCGTTTGGCCCCGCCTGTAGTAGTGAAGGCTTTGGGTTGCCTCCCCAGCTTCCCCTCACTCTCCAGTCTACCTAAGGGAATCCAAATGTTGGTCAGGTATCCACCCCTGCACTGCACGGCGTGTTTCTTGAAGGGAAAGCCAACTCCTTCTCTTGCCCTAAGAATCAACTCAGTATGATTGACGTTATTAACCTCTGCCTTGTTGGTAATGTTTTCAGGAAAACCAGTGTGACCCAATGCCAGCTGCTGCTATGTGACGGGGGTGTGTGGTGGGGAGTCTGATAGGAAGACTTCTGGGAGAAATTTCCCCTCTTTTTAACCGAGAGTCATAGGACAATATTATTTGTCTCTTCCTCTTGACATTGACAAGTTTGGATGAGATACTGCTGCAAATGTCTTGCTGCAAAAGTGTTGATTAGGGCTTCCCTGGTGGCACAGTGGTTGAGAATCTTCCTGCCAGTGCAGGGGTCACGGGTTCGAGCCCTGGTTTGGGAAGATCCCACATGCCGCGGAGCAACTAGGCCCGTGAGCCACAACTACTGAGCCTGCGCACCTGGAGCCTGTGCTCCGCAACAAGAGAGGCTGCGACAATGAAAGGCCCGCGCACCGCGAGGAAGAGTGGCCCCTGCTCACCACAACTAGAGAAAGCTCTCGCGCAGAAACGAAGACCCAACACAGCCAAAACAAATAAATAAATTTATATATAAAAAAAGTGTTGATTAAACTAGTACAAAGGATGGTAGAAAAGAGAAATGTGAAAGTCCAGGCATAGTGACATCATGAAGATGATGATTCAGCCAACCTTGAGGACAGCTACATCTGGACTTTCTATTAAAAGAGATAGAAGTTTCCACTTTCCTTATTGTTTGACCCACATGAGTTTCTGCCACTTGCAGGCCTAAATATTCTCACAGAAACGCCCACCCTCTGGCCTGTTGTTGTCGAGGATAGTGGTTGCGTTTCTGTTTTCTTTTTAAACCAACCCTACCCCCAACATTGCTCCAATGACTCACTATTATTGTTGCTGTTTCTCTTGAGCTAATGGACGTTCGTAGAAGCCAGCACACAACAACCAGTCAATACACACGTGGAGCACTTATTAATACAAATACGGCCCGGGTAAAAGGACCCAAAGCAAGTCTGAACACATAGCAAAAAATCAATATCAGACAGACCATGCTTATGGAGGGAAAGGCAAACCCCATTCCAAGAGAAGTTTGCAGAGCACAAAACCATTCTCAATGCCAGACGCTTAACATCCCTGCTGCTTTCCCGGTGGGGGCTTCAGGGGGAGGGGAGAAGGCAGGCGGTGTGGACTGACCCCCTGGCTCCCGCCCTGCGGAGGGAGCTGGCCCCGTCCCTCCACCAGGGCTCAGCTCCTAGGCTTACAGCTCAGTTCCTGGGCTCTGCTCGTCCCCGACAAGTCAGAAAGTGCGAAGGCGCTGTGATTTTACCCTCCTGCAAGCTCACGAGTCAGCCTGCCTGGCTTTCAGCCCTGGTCAGAGACACGGACTTCATTACAGCAAAAGGCAGCAGCCCCAGCAGTGTCTTGACGTGACACCCAGCTCCCCGGTTCCCACGGGGCGACGGAACAAGAGCGCCGTCACCTGCCCGTGGTGGGGACGCGGCAGAGCACAGGAGCCCTGAGTTAGGAGCCGAGCTGTCAGCAGGGCTGCTGCTGGCCCGCCCTCCTCTCCTCCGGAGAGATGACTCTCCCTGGGATGCAAGCCAAACTCCCAGGGCCTGAGCCGGAGGCTCTGCAGCTTTGTTGCCCTGGAAGGCGAGCAGAGTTCTCCCCGCTGAGAAGGAGAAGGCCGAGGGACCCGGATGGCTCCGGGAGTGCCACGTCCTTAGTCTGTCATATCTACTCTCTCCAGCTCTCTGGGCTGGCTGCTGTCCTCCCATCCACACGGAAACGCCCAGAAAGCTAGGGAGAGTGGTCGCCCACACTGGCCCTGGCACTTGAGGTGGGAAGTGGTGAGCACCACCCACTGTTGCCCGGCTCGGGTGCTGCACTGTCCCTCGGTGCCTGTCCCCAACCCGTCCGTGCGTTCGGTCTTCGTTGCGGCGAGCGGCGGCTACTCTTCGTTGTGATGCGCAGGCTTCTCATTGTGGTGGCTTCTCTTCTTGTGGAGCACGGGCTCTAGGCGCGTGGGTTTCAGTAGTTGTGGCACGCGGGCTCAGTAGTTGTGGCTCACGGGCTCTAGAGCGCAGCCTCAGTAGTTGTGGCGCACGGGCTTAGTTGCTCCATGGCGTGTGGGATCTTCCAGAACCAGGGCTCGAACCCGTGTCCCCTGCATTGGTAGGCGGATTCTTAACCACTGCACCACCAGGGAAGCCCAAGCTCTCCTTAAATTACCGGGTTTGTGCATGCCACGTGCTTTCTCTAGACACCCAGTCTGAATCAGACATAGATACACAATTTGTACAAATGGATAAGAAAAAGGTAAAGAACCCAAGCAGGTAATAAGCAAAGGCAATGGATTCACAAAAGACAAAACCTTGTTGCCAGTGACCACGAAGAGGTGCTTAACCTCCGAGATGCTTAACCTCCGAGATGCTTAAAGCCATGCCTCCTACCACAAAGAGGAAGTGAGGAAATGGGACTAATTCACGACCCGCTGAATTGAAAATTGGTAATTCAGGAGTGTGATTCAGCAGTAGCCAGTAGAGCTGAAGGGGATGACACTTTCGAACCCGCCATTCCTCTGCTGGAATCCCAAACTTAATTCTTCTCTAGGTATAACAGCTAGAGAAGCTGTGCGCACCTGCCCCATCAAAAGGGCAGTGATACTCAATGATTAGAAACCACCTAAATGCTTATCAATAGGGAATGTGTTAATAAATTCTATTTATAAATTATAATACCTTAAAGCAGTTAAAATTAACTAGGTCTAAATCAACAGGGGTTAAATCATAATGTTAAGCAAATATAGGACATGCCTTGGTGATTACATTTATGTGTAGAATTTAAAAGCTCTGGACAATACTATATTGTTTACAGAACATACTTTTGTAATTGAAGCCTGAGATGAAGGATAGGAAAAATAAGCACCAGCTTCAGATCAGAGGTGACTTTGGGGATGAAAGGAGAGAAATGAATTGGACATGGGGACCTCCAACCTTACCTGTAAACCTTTCTTTCTTCAAAATGTCTGAAGTAAAAATGGCAACAATTCACATCTATCAAATTCGAGTAGTGATTAATTGGGTGGTATAGTTTTCTATGTATATTTTATACATGGGAAATCTTTTATACTTTAAAGGCAGTTAAGACACCTAAATGACCAGTTTAAATCAGGGAAGCAAAGTACAACGAGTCCACAGACCGGAACACCAGGCGGCCTTTAGAAACCACCATGTCAGAGAACTTAGGGAAGCAGGGAAATGCTCAAGAGACATTTGATGTGAAGCGTAGATTAGAAAATTATTGTATGGGGGACTTTTTGTCAGCAGACTTAAAAAAAAATATGACCCTTCCTCTTTTCATCACACATAGAAATGTGATGATAAATGCCAGATGTTCCTTTTTATAGGTGACTTGTCTTTTCTCCCATATATCAGTTTTTACAGTGAATATATAGTCAGTTATCAGAAAAGTAAACAATCTAATGATTAATTTGTACCAGCAGCCTGTCAAAATAAACAACTGAAGAGCAGCATTCAATTTCAGACCAAACACCTTGAAATTATTTTTGCTATTTACTGTGCTTATGCTGCCCTCCGATGGAGAAATAGAAGAATGCTTATGAACGTAGAGCAATTTATAAAATGCAGACGTGTTCTTCACATGTTGATAAAGATACTATATAACTTTATTAAAAATTAATACATGTGCAATATAAAAAACTTTCTATAGTTGCGGCGAGCGGGGGTGGGGGTCTACTCTTCGTTGAGGTGCGCAGGCTTCTCATTGCAGTGGCTTCTCTTGTTGCGGAGCACGGCCTATAGGCACGCAGGCTTCTACTGGCTCTCGGGCTCAGTAGTTGTGGCTCGCGGGCTCTAGAGCGCAGGCTCAGTAGGTGTGGCGCACAGGCTTAGTTGCTCGGTGGCATGTAGGATCTTCCTGGACCAGGGCTCTAACCCGTGTCCCCTGCATTGGCAGGCAGATTCTTAACTACTTTGCCACCAGCGAAGTCCCTGGAATTTGGTTTTGATACTCGATTTTTGCTTTGTTTACCTATCTTCAAGCCTCTACTTTTACAAATACCTAGCAATTTGACCCTTGTTCAGAGACTGCTTCAAGTTCATTCTTTCTTTTTCTGTCTGTCCTTTCTTTCTTTCTTTCTCTCTTTCTTCCTCTTTCTTTCTTTCTTTCTTTCTTTCTTTCTTTCTTTCCTTCATACTTTTATTAAAAAAAGGTTGCAATGAACATCATATATCTAATCTTGGTGAAATTATAAATATTTCTACAATATAAATTCCAAACAGGGTCTTGCTCAGTGGCTCCATGCATTTATAAATTTACTAGATATGGTCAAATTGTCCTTCAGAAAGTTGCATCACTTTATGCTTTCACAACAATGCATGAGCACTCATTTTCCGATCGCCCATCCTCAAACTGTAGGATATCCAACTTTTTCATTGACCTTTCAGCAATTTGCAAGGTTAAGAAATTATATTCCATTATTGTTTGGGCTTTCATTTCTTTCATTACCAGTGAGGTTCAACACTTCCCCCTGTTTTTTGGTGATTGGTGTTTCTTTGTACCCTTTGCTGACTTCATCTTTGTCTTCTGTTGGGTTTTTCATCTTCTTTTTTTAACTTTTGATTTTGAGCTCTGCATAAATTAGGTGAATCAGCCCTTTGTCCTGTATCTTCCAAGTATTTCTCAATTGTCATTTTATAATTCCTTATTTGTTTATTATCTATTTTTGCCATGCAGGGATTTTTCATCATTACATAGAAAATTTTATAAAGTTTCCCTTTTTAGCTTCTGGACAAAGATGACTTAAAATAAGAAATTCAGATAACCGACAAGACGCTAGGAAGCTAGAGGGTGTGGCTGGAAGAAGTTGGGAGGCGGTTAGCACCCGTGATGGGCAAAGATGAAGACAGGGTGGGTGGGGCTGCACCTGGGAACCAAAGCAGATAAGTCAGGCGTAGGCTTGGTCATCCGTGTGAAGCCAACGAGGACACGTCTCTACAGCTGTGATTAGAGCACTCTGGGGGTCCCATCAGGTGCTCAAAGCCACGGTCACAGGAGGGGAGCACAAGTGGGGAGCTGTTGCTGCCCAGTGGGCCTTTCTCCCTCGGGCAAGAGGGCAGGCGATACTGCTTTTATTATGGAGAACATAGCATGTGGATATTGGAAAAAGAGAACTTGGTTAATTAGTGCATGGAATATGAAACAGTGAATAAAAACCATGTTTAATTCCACCACAGTTAATATTTTAGCCCACTTCCTCTCCATCTTTTTTCAGCTCATTTTTTAAAACATCTTTATTGGAGTATAATTGCTTTACAATGGTGTGTTAGTTTCTGCTTTATAACAAAGTGAATCAGTCGTACGTATACATATATCCCCATATCACCTCCCTCTTGCGTCTCCCTCCCACCCACCCTCCCTATCCCACGCCTCTAGGTGGTCACAAAGCTGACCTCCCTGTGCCATGTGGCTGCTTCCCACTAGCTGTCTATATTTTATATCTGGTAGTGTATATATGTCCATGCCACTCTCTCACTTCGTCTCAGCTTACCCTTCCCCCTCCCCGTGTCCTCAAGTCCATTCTCTCCGTCTGTGTCTTTATTCCTGTCCTGCCCCTAGGTTCATCAGAACCATTTTTTTTTTAGATTCCATATATATGTGTTAGCCTATGGTATTTGTTTTTCACTTTCTGACTTACTTCACTCTGTATGACAGTCTCTAGGTCCATCCACCTCACTACAAATAGCTCAATTTCGTTTCTTTTTATGGCTGAGTAATATTCCATTGTATATACATGCCACATCTTCTTTATCCATTCATCTGTTGATGGACACTTAGGTTGCTCCAATGTCCTGGCTATTGTAAATACTTCAGCTCATATTTTTAAAGTTGGAATTATGCTTCATATGCATTTTGGTTTTCATTATTCTTCTTTAAAAATTTATTTATTTTATTTTTGGCTGTGTTGGGCCTTTGTTGCTGAGCGCGGGCCTTCTCTAGTTGCGGTGAGCGGGGGCTACTCTTTGCTGTGGTGTGTGGGCTTCTTATTGCAGTGGCTTCTCTTGTTGCGGAGCACAGGCTCTAGGCACGCGGGCTTCAGTAGTTGTGGTGCGCTGGCTCAGTAGTTGTGCTGCATTGGCTTTGTTGCTCCGCAGCATGTGGGATCTTCCCAGACCAGGCCTCGAACCCGTGTCCTCTGCATTGGCAGGTGGATTCTTAACGACTGCACCACCAGGAAAGCCCCAATCCATCTTATCCCTTGATGCATTTTGTGGTAAACTGCAGACATGAGTACATGTCTCCTTAAGTATTTCAGCAAGCATGACATTAACTAGTGAGCCGTATTTGTTTACAGTGCTTGTCTTTGAATGTAAACTTTACACAGAGTAAAATACACCAATCATTTTTTTTTCTCTCGGTCATTTTATTATTTTTTATTGAAGTGTAGTTGATTTACAATGTTGTGTTAATTTCTGCTGTACAGCAAAGTGATTCAGTTATATATATATATATATATATATATATTCTCTTTTTATATTCTTTTTCCTTATGGTTTATCATAGGATACTGAATATAGTTCCCTGTGCTATACAGTAGGGCCTTGTTTATCTATTCCATGTATAATAGTTTACATCTGTTAACCCCAACTTCCCATTCCATCCCTCCCCCAACCTCCTCCCCCTTGGCAACCACAAGTCTATTCTGTATGTCCATGAGTCTGTTGCTGTTTCATAGATATGTTCATTTGTGTCATATTTTAGATTCCACGTATAAGTGATATCATATGGTATTTGTCTTTCTCTTTCTGACTTATTTCACTTAGTATGATAATCTCTAGTTGCATTCATGTTGCTGCAAATGGCATTATTTTGTTCTTTTTTATGGCTGAGTACTAGTCCATTGTATACGTGTACCACATCTTCTTTATCCATTCATCTGTCAGTGGACACTTAGGTTGTTTCCATGTCTTGGCTATTGTGAATAGTGCTGCTATGAACATAGGGGTGCATGTATCTCTTTGGATTAGAGTTTGTCTGGGTATATGCCCAGGAGTGGGGTTCCTGGATCATATGGTAATTCAATTTTTAGTCTTTTTGTTTCTTTGTTTGCTTTTTCTGTACGCGGGTTTCTCACTGTTGTGGCCTCTCCTGTTGCGGAGCACAGGCTCCGGACGCGCAGGCCCAGCGTCCATGGCTCACGGGCCCAGCCGCTCCGCGGCATGTGGGATCTTCCCGGACCGGGGCACGAACCCGTGTCCCCTGCATGGCAGGCGGACTCTCAACCACTGCACCACCAGGGAAGCCCAATTTTTAGTTTTTTAAGGAACCTCCACATCTGTTCTCCAAAGTGGCTGTACCAATTTATATTCCCACCAACAGTGTAAGAGGGTTCCCTTTTCTCCACATCCTCTCCAGCATTTGTTATTTGTAGAGTTTTTCATGATGGCCATTCTGACCAGTGTGAGATGGTACCTTATTAAAGTTTTGATTTTCATTTCTCTGATAATTAGTAGTTTTGAGCATCTTTTCATGTGCCTATTAGCTATTTGTATTTCTTCTTTGAATAAATGTCTTTTTAGATCTTCTGCCCCTGTTTTGATTGGTTCATTTATTTTTTTGTTGTTGAGTTGTATGAGCTGTTTATATATTTTGGAAATTAAGCCCTTCTCAGTTGCATTGTTTGCAAATATTTTCTCTCGTTTTGTAGGTCGTCTTTTCGTTGTGTTAATGGTTTCCTTTGCTGCGCAAAAGCTTGTATGTTTGATTAGGTCCCATTTGTTTATTTTTGCTTTTATTCCTATTGCCTTGGGAGACTGACCTAAGAAAACATTGGTACAATTTATGTCAGAGAATGTTTTGCCTGTGTTCCTTTCTAGGAGTTTTATGGTGTCATGTCTTATGTTTAAGTCTTTAGGGCATTTTGAGTTTATTTTTGTGTATGGTGAGAGGGTGTGTTTTAAATTCATTGATCTACAGGCAGCTGTCCAACTTTCCCAGCACCACTTGCTGAAGAGACTTTTTCCCATTGTATATTCTTGCCTTTTTTGTCAAAAATTAATTGACTATAGGTGTGTGGGTTAATTTCTGTGTGCTGTGTTCTGTTCCATTGATCCATATGTCTGTTTTTGTGCCAATACCATGCTGTTTTGATTACTATAGCTTTGTAGTATTGTCTTAGGTCTGGGAGGGTTATGCCTGTTGCTTTGTTCTTTTTCTTCAGGATTGCTTTGGCAATTCTGGGTGTTTTACAGATCCATATAAATTTTAGGATTTTTGTTCTAGTTCTGTGAAAAATGTTATGGGTTATTTGATAGGGATTGCATGAAATCTGTAGATTGCTTTGGGTAGTATAGTCATTTTAACAATAGACATTCTTCCAATCCAAGAGCATGGGATATCTTTCCATTTCTTTGAATCATCTTCAATTTCCTTTAATGTTTTATAGTTCTCAGCATACAAGTCTTTCAGCTCCTTGGTCAGATTTATTCCTAAGTATTTTATTTTTGGGGGTGCATTTCTTTTCAACATTTATTTATTTGACTGTGCCAGGTCTTAGTTGCCACGTGCAGGATCTTCATTGCTGCGTGCAGGATCTTTAGTTGCGGCATGTGGGATCTTTAGCTGCGGCACTTGAACTCTTAGTTGTGGCATGTGGCATCTAGTCCCCTGACCAGGGATGGAACCTGGGCCCCCTGCATTGGGATTGTGGAGTCTTAGCCAGTGGACCACCAGGGAAGTCCTGAGGTTGTGATTTTGAAAGGTATTGTTTTTTTACATTCCCTTTCTGATATTTCATTGTTGGTATAAAGAAATGCAACAGATTTCTGTATGTAAATCTTGTATGCTGCTACATTTCTGAATTCACTGATCAGTTCTAGTATTTGTGTGGAGTCTTTAGGGTTTTCTATATAGAGAGTCATGTCATCTGCATATAATGACGATTTTACCTCTTCCAATTTGGATAACTTTTACTTCTTTTTCTTGTCTGATTGCTGTGGCTAGGACTTCCAATACTATGTTGAATAGAAGAGGTGGAAGTGGGTATCCTTGTCGTATTCCAGATGTTAGCGGGAAGGCTTTCAACTTTTCACCATTGAGTAGTATATTGGTTCTGGGTTTGTCATAAATAGCTTTTATTATGTTGAGATATATTTCCTCTATACCACTTTGGTAAGAGTGTTTATCATGAATTGATGTTGAATTTTGTCAAATGTTTTTTCTGCATCTATTGAGATGATCAAGTGTTTTTTGACTTTTGTTTATGTGGTGTATCACTGATTAATTTGCGTATGTTGAACCATCCTTATGAACTTGGGATGAATCCCACTTGGTTGTGGTGTATGATCTTTTTTATGTGTTGTTGGATCCAGTTTGCTATATTTTGTTGAGAATTTTTGCATCTATATTCATCAAAGATATTGGCCTGTAATTTTCTTTTTTGGTGGTTTCTTTGTCTGGTTTTGGTATCAGGGTGACGGTGGCTTCCTAGAATGTCTTTGGGAGTGTTCCCTTCTCTTCAGGTTTTTGGAAGAGTTTGAGAAGGATCAGTATAAGCTCTTCTTTGTATGTTGGGTAGAATTTGCCTATGAAGCCATCTGGTTCTGGACTTTTGCTTGTGGAGGAGTTTTTCTTTAATAAATTTATTTATTTTATTTATTTTATTTTTGTCTGCACTAGGTCTTTGTTGCCATGCACAGGCTTTCTCTAGTTGTGGTGAGCAGGGGCTACTCTTCATTGCGGAGCTCGGGTTCTAGACACACAGGCTTCAGTAGTTGTGGCACATGGCCTCAGTAGTTGTGGCTCACAGGCTCTAGAGCGCAGGCTCAGTAGTTGTGGTCTTAGTTGCTCTGCAGCATGTGGGATCTTCCCGGATCAGGGATCGAACCCACGTCCCCTGCATTGGCAGGTGGATCCTTAACCACTGCACCACCAGGGAAGCCCTGTGGGGGAGATTTTAAACTACAGATTCTATTTCATCTCTAGTGATTGGTCTGTTCAAATTATCTATTTCTTTTTGAGTCAGTTTTGGTGGCCTGTATATTTCTAGAAAGTTGTCCATTTCTTCTAGGTTGTCGAATTTATTGGCATATAATTGTTCATAGTATTCTCTTGTGGTTTTTGTATTTGTACGGTGTCAGTTGTTATGTCTCCTTTTTCATTTCTTATTTTGTTTATTTGGGTCTTCTCTCTCTTCTTCTTGGTGAGCCTGGCCAGAGGTTTGTCGATTTTGTTTACCCTTTCAAAGAACCAGCTCTTGGTTTTATTGATTTTTTCTATTGTTTTTAAATCTCTATTTATTTCCTCTCTGATGTTTATTATTTCCTTCCTTCCGCTGACTTTAGGTTTTGTTTGTTCTTTTTCTAATTCTTTTTTTTTTTTTTTTGGCGGTATGTGGGCCTCTCACTGTTGTGGCCTCTTCCGTTGTGGAGTGCAGGCTCCGGACACGCAGGCTCAGCAGCCATGGCTCATGGGCCCAGCCGCTCCAGAGCATGTGGGATCTTCTCAGACCGGGGCACGAACCCGTGTCCCCTGCATCAGCAGGAGGACTCTCAACCACTGTGCCACCAGGGAAGCCCCCTCTAATTCTTTTAAGTTGTAGGTTAGGTTGTTTATTTGAGATGTCTCATTTTTTGAGGAAGACCTGTATCGCTATGAACTCCCATCTAAAAACTGCTTTTGCTGCATCCTGTAGATTTTGTATGGTTGTGTTTTCATTGTCATTTGTCTCAAGTTATTTTTAAATTTCGTCTTTTATTTAATTGTTGACCCATTGGTTTCTTTTCAGCAGCATATTGTTTAGTCTCTGTGTAATCATTTTTTTCTCGTTTCTGTTTCAGTGGTTGATTTCTCATTTCATGCCATTGTGGTCAGAAAAGATGCTTGAGGTCATTTCTATCCTCTTAAATTTGTTGAGGCTTGTTTTATGCCCTAGTATGTGGTCAGTCCTAGAGAATGTTCCATGTGCACTTGAAGAGAATGTGTATGCTGGGTTTTTTTGCATATAATGTCCTGAACATATCAATTAAGCCTAACTGTCCTATTGTATTATTTAGGACCTCTGTTGCCTTATTAATATTTTGTTTAGAAGATCTGTCCATTGATGTGAGTGGGGTGTTAAAGTCTCCTACTATTATTTTATTCCTGTCAATTTCTCCCTTTATGTCTGTATTTACTTAATGTATTTGGGTGCTCCTATATTAGGTGCATATATGTTGACAAGTGTAAAATCCACTTCTCAATGGATCCTTTTATCATTATATAGTGTTGTTCTTTATCTTTCTTTATGGCCTTTGTTTTAAAGTCTATTTTGTCTGATATGAGTATTGCTACCCCTGGTTTCTTTTCATTTCCATGAAATATCTTTTCCCATCCCCTCACTTTCAATCTATGTGTGTCCTGTGCCATTAAGTGGGTGTCTTCTAGGCAGCGTATTGGATTAGAAAACAAGAGCCTACAATCTGCTACTCTGTGTCTTTTGATTGGAGCATTTAGTCCATTGATGTTTAAGGTAATTATTGAGAGATATGTATTTATTGCCATTTTAACCTTGTTTTCCCATTGATTTTATATTTCTTTTTTGTCCCTTTATTTTTCTTTTTCCTTTTTTGGTTTGATGATTTTCTTTTGTATTATATTCTCTTTTTGTTTTTTGTGATTCTATTGTATGTTTTTGATTTGTGGTACCCTGTTTTTCAAGTATGTTAATCTCATCCTATATCTGCTTGCCTTAGACTGGTAATCATATAGGCTCAAACACATTGGAGGAAATGAAAAAAAATCTATTTTTCTTACTCTCCTACCCCACATTTTATGATTTTGATGTCCTCTTTTACATCTCCACGTTCATCCTTTTGCTGTTCCTGGTGGTTATCATCACTTTCACAGAAATTTTTAAATTTTTAAAAAATCTGGGTCCTGGCTTATTTAGGTGATTTGCTTTCCAACTGTGATTTTCTCTTTGTAATATACTTTGACTTCTTTTGTATTTAGAGAAGACCTTTCAGTACTTCCCTTAGCATTTAGCATTGCTGTATTTTTTTAGTTTTTGCTCGTCTGAGAAATTCTTTATCTCTCCTGCTATTCTAAATGATAATCTTGCTGGATAGAGCATCCTAGGTTGCAGATTTTTTCCTTTCAGGACTTCGAATATATCTTGCCACTCCCTTCTGGCCTGCAGTGTTTCTGTAGAATCAGCTGATAGCCTTATGGGAGTTCCTTTGTGATTAACTCTTTGTTTTTCTCCTATTGCCTTTAGAATCCTCTCTTTAACTTCTGCCATTTTTATTATAATAGGTCTTGGTGTAGCTCTGTGTGGGTTTACCCTGTTTGCGACCCATTGTGCTTCCTGTACCTGGATATCTGTTTCCTTCTTTAAGTTTGGGAAGTTTTCAGCCATCATTTCTTCAAACACATTTTTGATCCCATTTTCTCTTTCTTCCCCTTCTGGAATCCCTATTAGGTGTAGATTGGCATGCTTTATGTTATCCCACAGGTCTCTTATATTGCTTTCATTTTTTTTCATTTGGCTTTCTGTCTGCTCTCCTGATTGGGTGATTTCCATTATTCTATCTTCCAGGTCACTTATTCATTCTTCTGCACTATTTACTCTGCTACTCATTGCCTTTAGTTCAGTTTTTGTCTTGGCAAATGAGTTTTCTAATTTTGCTTGGTTGCTCTTTATAGTTTCTAGTCCCTTTTTACAATAGTCTGCATTTCTGTCAATAGTCTTTCTTAATTCCTTCAGTATTTTCATTATCTCCTTTGAGCTATTGGTGTCTATTAGACCAAAGAGGTGTGCTTCATTGTTTGTTTCTTTCAGGGGAATTCTCTTGGGCTTTTAATTGGGAGTGGTTCCTCTGCTTCTTCATTTTACTTATATTTCTCTTATTCTGTGAGTTTAGGAGAAACACTTTCATCTCCTGTGGTGTGGAGGGATATTTGTATGTGGCAGTGTCCCTATGTAGCTTGTGTGGGTTTAGTATTTTTGGTGCAAGGGCCGTTTTTAGTATGGATACCTGTTGCCTCTTTCCTCAGTGTGTGCTGGCTTGATAGGGCGTATGAATATGCGGTGGCTGGTGCGCGGTCGTGGGGTTCTTGCTGGCGGTGGTGGCTCATGCATGCCCCCAGAGCACACGATGGGAGCAGAGGTGGCTCATGACGGCTCCTGGAGCTTGTCTAGGTGATGTCCTGCCTCCTGAGAGCTTATGCAGGGAAAAAAGCTGTAATGGCAGGTCCCACCCGTCCCATTGTGCATCGCCTACACAGTGGCACCTGGCCTCTAAGGTGGCCCAGGCTTCCTCCGTGTACACCCTCAGATGCCATTGCATCAGGCTTCAGCACAGCCCACCCCAGTCTTCTCCATGAGTCTATTTCTGCACAGCCCACCCCAGTCTTCTCCATGGGTCCGATCTCCACAGCCCAAGCTTCCACACCTAGATCGTACTGGCACTGGCAGACGCATATCTCAGGCTGGGGAGTGCAGAGCAGTGACACTGACCGTCTGTGCAGGTTTCTCTCCATTCTGGCTGCTGCAAACCAGTTGCTGCGTTCTCCTCCAAGGCTCCTTAGCTCTCCCCTGTCCTGGCTGATCTCTCCGCTGGTGAGGGGACTTCCCATGGTGCAGGAACCTTTCCTCTTTCACAGCTCGCTCCCAGGGGTGCAGGGGTGCAGGTCCTGTCCTGATTCCATTCTCACTTTCTTTTTGTTTTTCTTTTGTCCTACCCAGTTATGTGGAGATTTTCTTGCCCTTTTAGAGGTCTGAGATCTTCTGCCAGCGTTCAGTAGATATTCTGTGAGAATTGATCCACGTGTAGATCAATTTTTGATGTATTCGTGGGAGGAGGTGAGCTTCATGTCCTACTACTCTGTCATCTTGATCACTCCCTCTGCACCAATCTTGATATGTGTGGGTTTCTTATCCATTCTTTTCTTTACCATTTTACCATAAGCATTTTGCTTAGAATCATATTGAGCTGACACACACACATCAATGTGACTCAATGCACAGCCTATAATAGCACACACAGCCACACACACACAAACACCTCTCTGTGACTCAATGCACAGTTTATACCAGCATACAAACACACACACACACCTCACTGTGACTCAATGCAAAGCCCATAACAGCAAAGACACACACACAAACACCTTAGTGTGACTCAATGCACAGTCTATACCATCACATACACACTCAAACACACACACACACACGGCTTACTGTGACTCAATGCACAGCCTATACCAGCACACACACACACACACACACACACACACACATGCGCGCACACACACACAGCTCACTGTAACTCAATGAACTGCCTATACCAGTGTGTGCTCCCCCACCCACAAACACACACACACACGGCTAACTGTCACTCAATGCACAGCCTACACCAGCACACACACACAAACACATACACACACACAGGCACACACAGCTCATTGTGACTCAATGGTCAGCCTATACCAGTGCACACAAGTCACACTTGCATGGCTCTCTTTGGCTTTACCAGCACACACACACACACACACCACACAACTCACTGTGACTCAATGCTCAGAGTGTACCAGCAGACACACACACACACACACACACACACACACACACACACGGCTCAATGTGACTTAATGCACAGATCATACCAGCACACACACACACAAACACACACGGCTCACTGTGACTCAGTGCACACTCTATACCAGCACACACGGCCACAAACACACAAGGCTCACTGTGACTCAGTGCACAGTCTGTAGCACCACACACACACACGCACCTCAGTGACTCAATGCAAAGCACATAGCAGCACACACACACACACATACACACACCTAACTGATTTAATGCTCCGCATATACCAGCGCACATACACACAGGCATGCACAGCTCATTGTGACTCAATGTGCAGTCCATAGCAGCACATACACAGACAGACAACACACCTCACCTTAAATCAATGCTCAGACTATAGCAGCCCCTAAACACACACACATACACATGGTGCACTGTGTCTCAATGCTCAGCCTATACCAGCACACACACAAACACACACACACACCCCAATGACTCAATGCAGAGCCCATACCAGCACGCACACAAATACACGCAGCTAAGTGTGACTCTATGCTCAGCCTATACCAACACACACACAGACACACACACACAGACACACACACACACACACACACACACGGCTGTGACTCATTGCACAGCCTGTACCAGCACAAACACATGGCTCACTATGATTCAATGCTTAGTCTGTAGCAGCACACACATACACACACACACACACACACACACACACACAAACACCTCACTGTGACTCAATGCAAAACCCATACAAGCAAACACTCACAGAACCTAACTGTGAGTCAATGCACAGTCTATACCAGCACACACACACACACACACACACACACACACGGCTCACTGTGCCTCAGTGCACAGCATATAGATAGCAACCCCCCACTCCCACACACACATGGCTCAGTGTGACTCAAAGCACTGCCTATACCAGTACACACACACACACATACACACACACACGGCTCACTGTTAGTCAATGCACAGCCTATATCACCACACTCAGACACACACAGAAGGCTCACGGTGAGGCAATGCCAAGTCTGTAGTACCACACACACACCCCTCAGTTACTCAACGCAAAGCCCATACCAGCACACAGAAACACACACACGGCTCACTGTGACTCAATGTATAGCCTATACAGCGCACACACACACACACACACACACACACATGCCTGGCTCAACTCTATGCTCAGCCTATACCAACACACACACACACACAAGTCATTGTGACTCAATGCACAGCCTATAGCAGCGCACACACACACACACACACACACACACCATACTGTGACTCAATGCACACTCTACACCACCACATAGACACACACACACACACACACACGCAGCTCATTGTGACTCAGTGTACACTCCATACCAGCACAGACACAGATACACAACACACTTCACTCTAACTCAATGCTCAGACTATACCAGCCCACATGCCCATACACACAGAGGCAGACACATGGCTCAGTGTGACTCAGTGCACAGCCTACACCACACACACACAAACAGCACACACCCACACAGCTCACTGTGACTCAATGCTCAGTCTATACCAGCAGACACAAGCATACACATGCATGGCTCACTCTGACACAATGCACAGCCTATACCAGCAGACACAATCATACACATGCATGGCTCACTCTGACACAATGCACAGCCTATACCAGCACACACACACACATGCACGGCTCAATGTGACTTAATGCACAGACCATACCAGCATGCGCACACACACACACACACACACACACACATGCTCACTGTGATTCAAGGCACAGTCTATACCATCACACACACAGACACACAACTCATTGTGACTTAATGCACAGCCTATAGCAGCACACACACACACGGCTCACTGTGACTCAATGCACAGTCTATACCAGTACACGCACACACACACACCTCATAGTGATTCATTTCACAGTCTGTAGCACCACACACACAGACATACACACATACACCTCAGTGACTCAATTCAAAGAGGAAATAAAAAAATACCTAGAAACAAATGACAATGGGGACACAACGACCCAAAATCTATGGGATGCAGCAAAAGCAGTCCAAAGAGGGAAGTTTATAGCAATACAATCCTACCTTAAGAAACAGGAAACATCTCGAATAAACAACCTAACCTTGCACCTAAAGCAATTAGAGAAAGAAGAACAAAAAGTTAGCAGAAGGAAAGAAATCATAAAAATCAGATCAGAAATAAATGAAAAAGAAATGAATGAAACGATAGCAAAGATCAATAAAACTAAAAGCTTGTTCTTTGAGAAGATACACAAAATTGATAAACCATTAGCCAGACTCATCAAGAAAAAAAGGGAGAAGACTCAAATCAATAGAATTAGAAATGAAAAAGGAGAAGTAACAATTGACACTGCAGAAATACAAAGGATCATGAGAAATTACTATAAGCAACTATATGGCAATAAAATGGACAAACTGGAAGAAATGGACAAATTCTTAGAAAAGCACAACTTTCTGAGACTCAACCAGGAAGAAACAGAAAATATAAACAGACTACTCACAAGCACTGAAATTGAGAGTGTGATTAAAAATCTTCCAACAAACAAAAGCCCAGACCAGATGGCTTCACAGGAGAATTCTACCAAACGTTTAGAGAAGAACTAACAGCTATCCTTCTCAAACTCTTCCAAAATACAGCAGAGGGAGGAACACTCCCAAACTCATTGTACGAGGCTACCATCATCCTGATACCAAAACCAAACAAAGATGTCACAAAGAAAGAAAACTACAGGCCAATATCACTGATGAACATAGATGAAAAAATCCTACACAAAATACTAGCAAACAGCATCCAACAGCACATTAAAGGGGGCATACACCATGATCAAGTGGGGTTTATCCCAATATACACAAATCAATCAATGTTATACACCATGTTAAAAAACTGAAGGAGAAAAGCCATATGATCATCTCAATAGATGCAGAAAAAGCTTTTCACAAAATTCAACACTGATTTATGATAAAAACACTCCAGAAGTAGGCATAGAGGGAACTTACCTCAACATGATAAAGGCCATATATGACAAACCCACAGCCAACATTGTTCTCAATGGTGAAAAAGTGAAACCATTTCCTCTAAGATCAGGAAGAAGACAAGGTTGTCCGATCTCACGACTATTAGTCATCATACTTTTGGAAGTTTTAGCCACAGCAATCAGAGAAGAAAAATAAATAAACGAAATCCAAATCGGAAAAGAAGACATTAAGCTGTCACTGTTTGTAGATGACATGATAGTATACATAGAGAATCCTACAGATGCTACAGGAAAACTACTGGAGCTAATCAATGAATTTGCTAAAGTAGTACGATACAAAATGAATGCACAGAAATCTCTTGCAGTCCTATACACTAATGATGAAAAATCTGAAACAGAATTTAAGGAAACACTACCATGGACCACTGCAACAGAAAAAATAAAATACCCTGGAATAAACCTACCTAAGGAGATGAAAGACCTGTATGCAGAAAACTGTAAGACACTGATGGAAGAAATTAAAGATGATACAAATAGATGGAGAGATATACCATGTTCTTGGATTGGAAGAATCAACACTGCGAAAATGACTATACTACCCAAAGCAAGTTACAGATTCAATGCAATCCCTATCACACTAGCAAGGGCATTTTTCACAGAACAAGCATAAAAAATTGCACGGTTTATATGGAAACACCAAAGACACCAAATAGCCAAAGCAATCTTGAGAAAGAAAAATTGAGCTGGAGGAATCATCAGGCTCCCTGACTTCAGACTGTACTACAAAGCTACAGTAATCAAGACAGTATGGTTCTGGCACAAAAACACAAATACAGATAATGGAACAAGATAGCCCAGAGATAAACCCATGCACATATGGTCACCTTATTTTTGATAAAGGAGACAAGAATATACCCTGATCCATAAGGGTCAAGCCCTGTGTCTGGGATGTAATAGTTGCTCAACACAGTTCTATTCTAATTCTAATAACTGCTCAAAGGAATTGAGGGCATGTTATACATGAGGCGCTGAGCTGGGTACACTGCATGTTTTTCATGCAAATCTTCACCCCACCTCTGCAACGTGAGGATGATCTGTGGCCCCATTCTACATTTGGAGAATCTGAAGCTCAAGAGCGGTTAAATAACTTTCACAAAAACACACTGCAGAGATCTGTCCAGCTCTGGGGGCCACTAAAGGAGGCATTGGCTAAAAGCCTCTCTTTTCCCAGATATAAATACAAAGTTCTCTTCTTTCTTTCTCACAGTCCTGTAGCTGTGTGGTACAGGACATAGTTCCACTTATGTCTTGGTAGCCTTAACATTCTAAATGTCATATTTCAGCAGACCTTCCAAATGTCTCTAAATCATGTATCTATATCTCCTTCTGTTGTGTGCAATTCCATCATTTGAATTGCTTTCTGTCTGTGCTTGTCAACGTCCTGCACTCCATCAGCAAAGCCCCTTGTAATGTCAGAAGGCTCTGAACTGAATTTTACAAATCTTCAAGGGATCAATATAGATGTTATACTGAAATGTTTTTCTTCACTTTTTGGCCTAAAGTTAAGAAAATGCTATTTGTCATGAATGTGTTTTTCATGAATGGGGTTATTAATATCAATATAGGCTCAAGGATAACTTGAGTGGATAAAATAAATATGTTTCAGTTCTTTCTATTTGGCTTGACAATCTTTGCCCCAGGGTTAAGCAAATACATAAAAAATCTCTGGAAAGTATAAATGGAAGCCTGCATTTTGCCTTTTTGGAGGTTGTGATCAATGTGGATTTTGCTCCTTTTTAAGAATTTTTCCCTTCCTGAGTGTCCACGTATGGCCAATGAGTAAATGCACACAGTAGTGTTAGGAAGAAGATGCTCCTGGGAGATTGTGGCAGGTACGCCGGTAAAGGGTAAAGATGCAATGGGCTCTGAAAACTACACCCTACATCCTCTTCGGAATGGATAACAAACAGTGGAAGAGGGAAAAGCAGAAACTGTGACGTCCGGCAGGACGGAGAAGAGGCCTGTTTAACTGTATTTGTTCAATATCTCTCATTATATTTTTAATGACCTATGTGTCAACATCAGCCAAACAGAGATCTCTTTGGCAACTGTTGGACTAATTATTATAGCCAGCTATTAGAATATTTTATTTACATACTTTGGTTAAAGTGCAACTTAAATATATAAACATTATACTGTCACGTGTATCATACATGATATATTATCATATATATCATATATCATACATCATATATTATCAGACGTATCATATAGCATCTGTAATATATGTATTATATATTATCATACATCATATGTATCATATGCCATGTATAATATATTAATTATCATATATATCATGAATATATGATATCATATATATAAATTGTGGAAACCCCTCCAGGTCCTCTATTTTTGCTCTGGTTAGAGACTCACAGCAATAGTTGTGTACTGTGTTGGGACGAACAGTCTCTAATCACTTTATTGAAAACCAATTTGGATATTTCAAGGAGTAGGTGACATTCTGATAATTCTTTACTGCTGCCTTAGATGCCATAGAGAACACAGATTGTTTATTTTAAGCAAATAAGGGATGAATAAATAAAACTGTGGGCACGAGAACAATCCTTCCATTGGATGTCATTTACTCTGTCATCGAACAGAATGTACTGAGTGTCTAATAAATACAAGCACTGGTCTAGGGCGTATATTTTTCTCCTATAAAATGATGGAGACAGGGCTTCCGTGGTGGCACAGAGGTTAAGAATCCGCCTGCCAATGCAGGGGACACGGGTTCAAACCCTGGTCCGAGAAGATTCCACATGCTGTGGAGCATCTAAGCCCATGCACCACAACTACTGAGCCTGCGCTCTAGAGCCCATGAACAACAACTACTGAAGCCCGTGTGCCACAACTACTGAACCTGCGCTCTAGAGCCTGCGAGCCACAACTACTGAGCCCACGAGCACAACTACTGAAGCCTGCGCGCCTAGAGCCCATGCTCCGCAACAAGAGAAGCTACCATAGTGAGAAGCCCGCACACCGCAACGAAGAGTAGCCCCTGCTCGCCACAACTAGAGAAAGCCCACATGCAGCAATGAAGACCCAATGCAGCCAAACATAAAAAATAAAATAACTAAAATTGTATTTTAAAAAATGATGGAGAAAAAACTACATGCCTGTTGCCTGGACAGCCTTTTTGATCACTTTTTGTTACAGTGTCTGTTGGTTTAGTGTACTGTTTGGTTAAATACCACTCCCACGATTTTCTGCTCTGTGTTGCAAATTGAGACCTCTGGTGGCCAGTTTTTATTCATTTCTCCAAATGCACTGCATCAAAGCTTTTAGTTGCATTTACTCAGTTGTCAGTTCAGGATGTTTGGTGATAACTCATGGCACGCTTTTTGCTTACAAGTTGTCACGTTTACCAATGAGATGACTTCATTATGCGGTGTGCTCCGCCCTGGTTCCTGTCGGCTCTGCTTACGGACGCCTACCAGAATGCCTGCGCCGAAGCCGCCGGGGCCCTGGGGTCACTCGGCAGGACTGCCCCGTGGTTCCTTCTGGTCAAGCCCAAGAGCCAGGTCCACTCCCTGCTTCCCTCACCGTATGGGGCCTTGTACTTGCTGGATGCTGTATCATTGCTGTGTCCTTCCTTGTTTTCTGATGATTTTTTTTTCACAGGCTCCACTGGAGAACTTTTAAAGCATGATAGCTCTAGCACCCATTTAGAAGGCTCTGCTGGTCCCCAAAGAACCAGACCAAAGAGGCAGCCCTGTCCCCCTATCATGAGGGACAGAAGTTCTTCTTCATTTACTCACTCATCCGCAGACTCTCTTACCCTAGGATGCCCTGGGGAATACAAGATGATGACAGATGTACAGTCTTTTTTTTTTCATAGAAGTATAATTGATTTACAATGTTATATTAGTGTTACTTGTACAGCATAGTGATTCAGTATTTTTGAAGATTATACTCCATTATAACTTATTACAAGATAATGGCTGTAATTCCCTGTGCTATAGAAAATATCCTTGTTGTTATCTATTTTATACATAGTAGTTTGTATCTGTTAATCCCATACCCCTAATTTGTCCCTCCCACTTCCTTCTCCCCTTTGGTAACTATAAGTCTGTTTTCTGTAAGTTTGTCTGTGAGTCTGTTTTTGTTTTGCATGTACATTCATTTGCATTATTTTTAGAGTCCACATACAAGTGATATTACACAATATCTGTCTTTCACTGTCTGACTTATTTCACTAAGCATAATTTTTCTGGGTCTGTTCATGTATCTGCAAATAGCAGAATTTAATTCTTTTTTATGGTTGAGTAGTAGTCCATTGCTGGCTCATATGGCAACTCTAGTTTTAGCTTTTTGAGGACCCTCCATACTGTTCTCCATAGTGGCTGCACCAATTTACATTCCCATCAACAGTGTAGGAGGGTTCCCTTTTCTCTACACCCTCGCTAACATTTGTTATTTGTAGACATTTTCATGATGGCCGTGCTGACTCGAATGACGTCATACCTCATTGTTGTTTGGATTTGCATTTCTCTAACAACTGACAATGCTGAAAATCTTCTCAGGTGCCTGTTAGACATCTGTATGTCTTTCTTTTTGGAAAAATGTCTCTTTAGGTCTTCTGTCCATTTTTTTATTGCATTGTTTGCTTTCTTGGTATTGAGCTGTATGAGCTGTTTATATATTTTAGATATTAACCCCATGTTAGTCTCATCATTTGCAAATAATCTCTCCCATTCCTTACAGTCTTATATTTAGATGAAACGTGTGAATTTTTACTCATTATAGAATGGGCGTTGTCATGGTGACATGTACTTCAATGAGTTCTTATTAATACAGAAATTATCTAATGATATGGCAAATACTTAAAAGTACTGCTGTTAATTATTCGTGAACATTAATGGATCCCATCCGAAAAGCACAGCAACTCCTTCAACTGCTGAATTGTTTAAATTTTTTAAAATTGTATATTGTAAATTTGTAGATTTCGGTGTTTTTGAGGAAGTAGATTAATTTCCTACTTAAAAACCATATCAAGGGCTTCCCTGGTGGCGCAGTGGTTGAGAGTCCGCCTGCCGATGCAGGGGACACGTGTTCGTGCCCGGTCCTGGAAGATCCCACATGCTGCGGAGCGGCTGGGCCCGTGAGCCATGGCCGCTGAGCCTGCAGGTCCGGAGCCTGTACTCTGCAATGGGAGAGGCCACAACAGTGAGAGACCCACATACCGTGAAAAAAAATAAACATATCAAGAAATACAAGTCCATTAAAGGGTTAACATAGATGAAACGTACCCTATATTTTATTTTATAATTCTAGTAACTAATAACTAACTCAAAAGTTTAAATAAATGTATATATTTTCATTATTTTTTATAAAGCACTCACTACTGCCAATTAATATTTTGATAAATCCTTTGCTCTGATTCTTTGTAATATACCCCGTGTTTTCCTTGTTCACATGAGAAACAGATTTGAAAAATATATATGTTTATTTTCATGAACCCAACAGCAAAATGCTTAGGTTGGGGTGATCTTTGTTTGTGAGTCTGTTTGTTTTCTCTGAATGCTAGTGACAGGAGGTGGTGGATTCCAAAGAAGTGGGAGTCACTCATGAGGTGACCAAAGAAGAAAGTGCCGACCAGGATCAGTGCTTTCTCCCCATCAAACCAACCACCATGGGTGGTCAGGACAGGGAAATGGCAATAGATATTTTACATCTTGAAAAATATCGAGATAAAACTAAGCTATTTATTGGGAATTCCTTGCATTCCAGTGATTAGGACTCCACGCTTTCACTGTTGAGGGCTCGGATTCATTCCTTGGTTGGGGAACTAAGATCCTGCAAGTCAAAAAAAACAACAACAAAAAACCCAAAAAACAAAAACCAGACTAAGCTATTTATGTACTTAAACTGAGTCATCCTGCATAAACAAATTAAGATAGCAAAACACATATACCCAAATTATTTATTGTACAAATCATAATTTATCTTTAAATGGCCATGAATTTGGAAAAAGAAATCTCCCTCCCCCACTTTCTTTTCTTTCAGCTAAGGTAGAAATGCGTGTTGGAAATTTCTTCTCCACTGGCGACATCGACCCTGTTCCCCAGATGATTGAGAGAGATGTCAGAATTTTATGCATTAAGCAGATACGCAAGACTTTATAAATAAATGCTTATGATTAAAGCAATCTCGATACAAATTACTTTCCTCACAACTTAAGCTGGTCACAGTGCCTTTAAATTCAATGGCAAACCCACAGAAGCATCGCTGCGAAATGCCAGAAAGACACTATTTCCACTACTCTCAATTCTTTCTGGGGCTTGAGAGCCCTCGAAACTTCCAATGAGAGGGCTGTTGGAATCCTCTCCTTCATAGATATGTAGGAAATCATAGCTGGGCTCCATGTTGAAACTAAAAGGAAAGAATATTAATTAGATTATGCACCTAATATATGTGTCTCTTATCTTCCAGACTAGAAAGTCTCTGAGAGCACACAGTGATTTTATTTGCCTTTGTAAAGTAATTTTGAAAAATTAGGACAATCCAAAAGTTAAATATAATAATAATCAAAATGGCAATAAATAACAATTATAATGAATACTATTAGTATTTTATAGCATCACCAACATCTTCAATACAGTATGATTTTGAAGATAATCTGAAAGAAAATGAACCCTTATAACAGAGATATAGTATGTCTTCCCTATAACCATGGTATTTCTAATGAAATGCCGTTTGAAAGAATAGGGTTCAGAAGGGATGCATTCCCACTGGTATTTGATTTTTATGTGAATATTTTTAGTTTTAATAACATATATCCTTGATGTTACTGACAATTCTTAAAGTTAAAAAATACTTTTGTTTGATTTTACTTTGAAAATTGTAATTGCTTCTGTTTGCTTAGATAATTTGGCCAATAATAGCAGTCCCGACAATGGTACAAAGTATGGAAGTCAACTGCTTCACATCATTTCACCTTGATTGGATATTCCAATTTTCTCTTCCCCTCTCCCTCCCGCTCCCTCCCACTCTATTTCTCTCTGTCTCTCCTTACATTAATACCCTAATAATTTCCAAAGTCTAACAATTAACGCCCAAAGCTCTCAAGTGGGATGCAGCTTTAAATGTCTCTGCCATTTATAAGAAGGATGATGATAGTCTGGGAACTTTAAAAATATACCTCCTCTCAAGTGACAGATTGAACTTGGTTTACATGTCCAAGATCTCAGCGGGATCAGAATAAACAAACACACTAGACAGAGGTATTGATGTAATCCATTCTGACTTGCCCTCCTCTGTCCCTTCATCTCTAAATCAGGGCCTTTGGGGTCTTCAACATGGACCGACCCATGCAGCTTCCACTCTCTTTCCTTTCCCTTGACAGCATATTTGTATACAGGGATGGAGAGAGTCAGGAGGTTCTATAATCATGAACATGTGCTGTTGTTTAAGTGGCTTTAGTTTATCTGGATATTCAAGGGATACAACATGAACCCAAGGTCTTTCCAGAAGCTGCCCACTGCATTCTGAAGGATGTAGCACGGGGGACCACCAAGGACCTGACGTTAGTATGATATCTGGACCTGCATTGCGCTGTCCCATTTCCTGTCAAGGTGCCCTCGCTCCCATGTGAGGTCCTGAACACATTTATTCAAGGAATTTGTCAGAGCTTTCAGAGTCTGTTTATCTGACAAGTTCCCTGAAGTTGGAAATGAAGAAAAAGTGAAAGACTGGAGTGACTAAAGAGTGAGAAAAGAGGCCAAGAGGAACTGCATCAACCAAACAGAATTTGGTTGGAATAACAATTTTATTTGGAATAGTTTGCAAGGACGTTATTAGACTCTGGTCATGCTGTACCCCCGATAACTGGCATAACTAATTATTATGATAGATTATTTTTGAACATGGAAGTACTATCAGGCACAAACAAACATATTCTAACTACCCTCTCCTTTTGGATGTGCCGTCACACACACATAGAAGTCTGAAGTGATATTTACAATTAATGATGGTTCCTTTGGTTAAATCCTGTCTTATTTCTACCTATCCCAGATGCACAGATCTACAAGCCCCAATAATAGGCCAAAGTCTGGCCATGCTTTTAAACCAAATTTAATTTTCGTTCCAATGTGTAAGTCGCATCAGCCCCACAGTCTATAGAAGCCTGTGATAAAACACTCCTCCCCGAAAACCCCCCGAGTACCAGGGTGAGCCTTGAAGCTCATATGTGCTTGACAGGTCATGTCATTCTTTGCCTTCCTTGTTAGTAATGCCGGGCTCCCTCCCCTCTCCACACCTGACTGCAGTCACACTCTTTAAGCAGTGCATCCTGGGAAGCCTGTATCAACACCAGCTTCTTTGACTGGGTCCTTGAGCATCTTTGTTCCCATCTGGTACTTCTGGCTTCCTCCTCCTTTCTACTAAGTAGATCTAGGAGCTGAGGTCCCAGGAAAACTCCCACCTAAGCACACACAAGTTGTCCATTCCTTAGAACATGTCACAGGTACGTGATTTTCTGTGACACCGGGTCAGCTAATGATTCCAAACTCTTAGCGTCGGAAGAAAACTTGAAGATTTTCTAGGTCAACCTTCTTCCAGGGAAGTGCACAAAATTAAGTGAGAAAACTTCTTGTGTGAAACTGCCTTATATAATAACAAGGAATTACATTTTGGGAACCTTGATAATGAGTCACCGTGACCCAAGGGAAGGTAGGAAACTCCTACGAAAAGGCTCTGTGTTCTCTAAAAGGCTTTTAATTGTTAATTTACTTTTAATTTCCTGGTAGCAGAGGTGTCTCCTGGTTTTAAGGAAGGCGCTGCTAGAATTTAGCATTAACAAAACCCATAAAGATATTCAAAAACATAGCCAGCAAATGTTCACAGCTTTTGTATAATAGCTGAGTGGCATAATAAAGTATTCATCATTTGGTAAATTTATAGCAGCTTGAGTAAATTCAGGAAATGATGGCTTATTAAACCACTTAAAATTCAGAATCACAGAGGTTTAAAATTATACTGACTCGTATCTCATCAGGAGGAGAAAGTGAAGGAAGATAAGCAAAACCAGGCCTGAAATATTGATGCAAACATCTCAAGAAAAGAAACTTGTTCAATTGACAGAAAAATAAATCTAATCAGACCACTTTGCCTTGGAGAGCTAAGAGACCAATAGGACAGTATATAGAACCACTTCTCTTTTAAAATACCACTTCATTTAGTTCAAAAATCAAAATGTGAATTTGGAAAAGATCATGGGATTTAGAAAAATTCAGTTATTTATACCATATATTAATAATGTGAGAGTTCTATGGAATTTATATTTATAATATAATCATATTAACTTATGATTTGAACTTTTACCATTTAGTGTAGCAGAAAGAAGTTAGCATTTTTTTTAAACGACTAATTTTTATTAAATCAGGCTTAACAGTAAAGAAATTTGGGGAACTTTTGTTTTCAGAGTTCTGCCAAGTCTTGACTGTCTTAATGATAATAACAATACTACCTTTGGGAATGTCTGACAGGATGTACTATGGAAATGAATCAGCACACACACATTAACAGAAATATTAGACATCAATGAGAAATTATACTAAGTATATCTATATCACTTTATTTTCACTTTTCTTTGAAAATTCTGTAAATTGAGCCCTCTCGTGTGGAACACACTGTGTGCAAGATAGTATTTAAAAGCAATTCTTGCCACATCATGTGTATCCTAATGCAAGTAGAATGCTGAAAAGCAAAATACTCTATTTCCATTTTGTAATGCAGCCTGATGTAGAACCTGTTAGACGCAAGACCACAAGCTTTGCTAGATGTAAAACTGAAGACCCCTAAAGGGATAAATGAAGTAATCTTTAGGTATGACATTTAAAGTCTTATTAGGTGAGCCATGGCTGCTGGGCCTGTGCGTCCAGAGACTGTGCTCCGCGGAGGGAGAGGCCACGACAGTGAGAGGCCCAGGTACCGCAAAAAAAAAGCCCAAGACCAGATGGCTTCACAGGCGAATTCTATCAAATAGAGAAGAACTAACACCTATTCTTCTCAAACTCTTCCTCATTATACGAGGCCACCATCACCCTGATACCAAAACCAGACAAAGATGTCACAAAGAAAGAAAACTACAGGCCAATATCACTGATAAACATAGATGCAAAAATCCTCAACAAAATACTAGCAAACAGAATCCAACAGCACATTAAAAGGATCATACACCATGATCAAGTGGGGTTTATCCCAGGAATGCAAGGATTCTTCAATATACACAAATCAATCAGTGTGATACACCATATTAACAAATTGAAGCAGAAAAACCACATGATCATCTCAACAGATGCAGAGAAAGCTTTCAACAAAATTCAACACCCATTTATGATAAAAACCCTCCAGAAAGTAGGCATAGAGGGAACTTATATCAACATAATAAAGTCCATATATGACAAACCCACAGCCAACATCCTCTTCAATGGTGAAAAACTGAAACCATTCCCACTAGAATCAGGAACAAGACAAGATTGCCCACTCTCATCACTATTATTTGACATAGTTATGGAAATTTTAGCCACAGTAATCAGAGAAGAAAAAGAAATAAAAGGAATCCAAATCAGAAAAGAAGAAGTAAAGCCGTCACTGTTTGCAGATGACATGATACTATACACAGGGAATCCTAAAGATGCTACCAGAAAACTACTAGAGCTAATCAATGAACTTGGTAAAGTAGCAGGATACAAAATTAAAGCACAGAAATCTCTTGCATTCTTATACACTAATGATAAAAAATCTGAAAGTGAAATTAAGAAAACACTCCCATTTACCATTGCAACAAAAAGAATAAAATATCTCAGAGTAAACCTACTCAAGGAGACAAAAGACCTGTATGCAGAAAATTATAAGACATTGATGAAAGAAATTAAAGATGATACAAACAGAAGGAGAGATATACCATGTTCTCAGATTGGAAGAATCAACATTGTGAAAATGACTCCACTACCCAAAGCAATCTACAGATTCAGTGCAATCCCTATCAAACTACCACTGGCATTTTTCACAGAACTAGAACAAAAAATTTCACAATTTGTATGGAAACACAGAAGACCCCGAATAGCCAAAGCAATCTTGAGAAAGAAAAACGGAGCTGGAGGAATCCCTGACATCAGACTATATTACAAAGCTACAGTCATCAAGACAGTATGGTACTGGCACAGAAACAGAAATATGGTTCAATGGAACAGGGTAGAAAGCACAGAGATAAACCCAGTTACATATGGTCACCTTATCTCTGATAAAGGAGGCAAGGATATACATTGGAGAAAAGACAGCCTCTTCAATAAGTGGTGCTGGGAAAACTGGACAGCTACATGTAAAAGAATGGAATTAGAGCACTCCCTAAGACCATACACAAAAATAAACACAAAATGGATTAAAGACCTAAATGTAATGCCAGACACTATCAAACTCTTAGAGGAAAACATAAGCAGAACTCTCTATGACATAAATCACAGCAAGATCCTTTTTGACTCACCTCCTACAGAAATGGAAATAAAACCAAAAATAAACAAATGGGACCTAATGAAACTTCAAAGCTGTTGCACAGCAAAGGAAACCATAAACAAGATGAAAAGACAACCCTCAGAATGGGAGAAAATATTTGCAAATGAAGCAACTGACAAAGGATTAATCTCCAGAGTATACAAGGAGCTCATGCAGCTCAATATCAAAAAAGGAAACAACCCAATCCAAAAATGGGCAGAAGACCTAAATAGACATTTCCCCAAAGAAGATATACAGATCGCCACCAAACACATGAAAGAGGGCTCAACGTTCACTGCAGCTCTTTTTACAATAGTCAGGAAATGGAAAAAACCTAAGTGTCCATCAACAGATGAATGGATGAAGAAGATGTGGCACATATATACAATGGAATATTACTCAGCCATAAAAAGAAATGAAATTGAGTTATTTGTAGTGAGGTGGATGGACCCAGAGTTTGTCATACAGAGTGAAGTATGTCAGAAAGAGAAAAACAAATACCTTATACTAACACATATATATCTAATCTAAAAAACAAACGAAAAGTCACAAAGAACCTACGGGCAGGACGGGAATAAAGACGCAGACCTACTAGAGAATGGACTTGAGGACACGGGGAGGGTGAAGGGTAAGCTGGGACAAAGGGAGAGAGTGGTATGGACTATATACACTACCAAATGTAAAACCGATAGCTAGTGGGAAGCAGCTACGTAGCACGTGGAGATCAGCTCGGTGCTTTGTAACCGCCTAGAGGGGTGGGATAGGAAGGGTGGGAGGGAGGGAGACGCAAGAGGGAGGGGATATGGGGATATATGTATATGCATAGCTGATTCACTTTGTTATAAAGCAGAAACTAACACACAATTGTAAAGCAATTATACTCCAATAAAGATGTTAAAAAAAGAGAGAAATAGGAGTCAGCATTTGTCTCTCAAGTTATAATGTTTGAGGACAATGGTTACATACAATTTCACATCTTTACTAAAGGAAGGATTGCGTACAAACTCTCTGTGCTCATGATGAAGCAATGACAAAAACACAAAACAACACAGAAGATTCGGGGGCTGGCTACCGTGGGGCCCCTGCAAAGCCAACCTGCATACTCGGACCCAGTACCTCTATCCTCCTCTGGTCGGTTGCTGTTTCCACCTTGTCGTCCTGGGATAACGTTGGGGGAATGCATGCCTGACATCCCTCATCCTGGGACCCATCTGAGATGAGCTGGTGAGCAAATTAAATGTGGAGGGAGCCTGCAGGAGGCGTCGGAAGGACATGGAACGGGAGGAAGACCAAAGACGGAAGGGGAGGGGCGCCCACGTTCTCTCTCTTCCGACAGCTCTCCATCCTTTCTCTGAGCTTAAACGTGTCTGTGTTACGACCTAATGACAAAAGAAAACACCACGAAGGGAAGCACCCGCTGACTTAGTTCACAGGTGTACTTACGGACACAGACTGGGGTGTGTCCGGACCACTTGGGGTCTTGCAAGCATATCCGGACGGAAGTCCCCACGAGCCGGAAACCGGGGTTTGCACTGATAAACCACGGTGTCCCTGTAACTGAAGCCGTCGCCGCTGATGTGGCCGTTCACGATGGGATCCGGGCAGCCTCAGAGGCCCGCTGAAAAACAAGCAAAACCAACAAAAACGCTGGAGAGCTTGTCTTCTATAAAAGTACCACATTCGTGGGTAAACAAGAGAGTCCCACGGTACAGCATGGGGAACTCTATTCAACGTCCTGGGATAAACCAGACTGGAAAAGAATATACAAAAGAATACATATGTATATGTATAACCGGGTCATAATGCTGTGCAGAAAAAATTAACACACCATTGTAAATCAAGTATAGTCCAGTAAAAAAAATCTAAAATAATAAAAGTACTCCATTCAAACTTAGTTTATTGTCAAGTGATTGAGAGCACTGAATGCAAACATTATTGGAATTTTTTCCACTTATATATTTTCTATTTGATAAGAGTTTTCTTCAACTCATTAATTTTTCTTAACAATTGTGGGTAACATAAGTAACAGTTCAAATATAAAATTGTTAAAAGGTATTTCCCCAGGTATGGTTTCTCCATTTCTTTCTTTTACTTATTTTTCTTATTGATATTTTATGTTATTTATCTATTTATTCTATTTCCAAATAAAAAGCCAAAAGAAAGGAAGAGACACTTGGAATTAATATAAGTTCTGTAACCGTATAGAAAATGGGTAGCAAAGAAAAGGATGGAAGGATCTCCAGTGAGAGCCCAGATTCCTGAACTATCTGTGCAATTCCAAAGGAAGGACTGCTATCAGAAAATCAGTTCAATTTCAGAAAACGTCCATTTGAATTATGTCTGAACTGATGTCTAGGGGAAACTGTTGCATACTCAGTTAAACACAGAAGTCCAGAGCTCAGGGGAGGAACATCCTGCAGATGGAGCAGATTTAGGAAAAACTAGATTACAGATGGAGGCTGAAACCCAACAGGTGGCTGAGCTTGCCCGTGAAGAGTACGTACAGCAAGGAAAGAAAGGGCCCAAAAACAAAACTGGGGTGAACATCAACACTTAAGGGGAGGAAAATAGTACTGATGTGAGGACTCTCAGGGTGTCAGATAAACTTCAGAACCAGAGGGCTTCCAAGTGGGGAAGGAAGTTAGAGGAATTTTCAGTCCTTCGTGAGTTGAAGGCTGAGGAGTGACAAAGGTTCTTTGCCTGACCAAACTTTAATGCGGGTCCTGACACTTCTCTCAGGCCCACCTGTGCACCTCCTGGTAAAAGCCAACTTTAGCAAGCACCCTGCTAAGTCACCCTACAAGGACCTTCCAGCCTCAACATCTGATCCAGTTTCTCATCCCCACCCGCCACTGGTAGGTGGGTTGAGCCAGAGCCCCTCCAAGCCCTGAGGTTCCCTCTCAGGAATGTCCCACCTGTGCCCCCTCCTTGCCCCTTGGCTGTGACCCCCACTGGCCCACATGGCATCCGGAGTTGAGTCGTATCCTTTGTAAAATCCCATCACCCTGGTCCCTGCACGAATCGCTAGGGACCTAAATGAAGTCTGCCTCATTATCTTTAAGGAGCGTCATGAATATTCTTTCTCTGTAACAGTAGGAAGGTGCTGTGTGGCCCGGGGAAAACTAGGAAAGGCGGGATTCCCTTCTTCTCTTTCATTCTCCTTCCACTTTCTCTCCTTCCCCTCCATCCGTCCTCCTCTCTGCCCCTCCCGCCCACCTGTCCCCTCCTCACGTACATGGAAGGAGTATCTTGTTAACAAACTATGGAGCATTAGGAGTAACTGACACGAAAAGGATGTGAGTCACACAGGGGTTTCGGATAGACAAGGAGAGTTCCTGCATTGTCCGCCAAAACTCGCTGCTTAGTCTGGAGCGGCTGCAGAGCGTTTTGGGGTGGATTTCCCCTGGCCGCTACTGCCCCGAATAGAGCACCCAGCTGCCAGTGCTTTACTCAGAGCACAGGAACCCCAAAGCTGAGAGCATGGCCAAATGACACTCAGGGTTAATGCCACCATTCTGGAAGAAATCACAACAATACCCTCTATTTCTGTTTAAGGCAATGCAGCTGCATTGTGTTATCCTAGGTTTGAACTAGATCTGTTATCAGCAGGATGACTTTGCAGAGGACAGAGGGAGAAAACCGCATCGGTGATAGGTATCCCTCTTTGAGCAGAATCTCTGCCCCAACGTTTGTAAGAGGTCGGGTCAAGCTGTGCTCGATTCGCTTGATCTTTTGTCCCCTCTGCAGCTTTTACACTCAGCCAGATCCAGATCAGTAAAGCTGATTCTGACCAGAAGCCAGATCGCCTCCCCCCACACCAGGCATGAAACAAGCAGGGAACTGGGAGGAGGCTGAATGTTCTCCGCGGGTTGAAGGGAGAGCTTCTGAGGCTGTTATCCTGAAACACGGATGCGGGCTCCTTCCCAGAGGCTGGGCTTTGCACGGCGATCTCCGTCAGGTAGAGACATGGAGCCCCACTCACATCCCCGAGACAAGAAAGGAGCCAGAGCCACCACACATGGGCTTACTACTGCAGGGATCCAGCCACTTCCGAGGTGAGAAGGAAAAGATGTAATTTCTAGAAGCACACACCAAAATAACACACTCCAATCCTCAAAGAGAGTGTGGGCCACCTGCTTCCTGGCTGTTACTCTAGAGAATGTCAAGCATTTGGGGGGTATCCTGCACCTGATCAGCACTCCAAGAGGAGGGACCCGGGCTCAGGGTAACCGAGATGCTGAAAAGGGTACATTGCGACAGAAAGTCGCCATCCCTCTCCGTGATCTGCACAGCCTCACTGTTGACTTAGACAAACACAACTGGCTAGGCTCACTTTTAAACCTCAATCGTAGTTTTTTCATCTAAGTTTTCAGTAAGAGCACATGATTCAAGGCTGCATCCTCTGTTGAAAGCCTGGCAAATAAGCACTCCTAACGGCAAGGAGATAGCTGTACACTCTAGAAACCAGATGGCAAGGTTGACAGGCTTGTGTGGAAACAAAGGCTTCCAACAGCACCTCTTCTCTGACACGTGGTCACTTCAGTTCTGGGAGGAACTGGCCTTAAAGACCTAAAGAAAATCGGGGATGTCCTTCAAAAACACTCCCTTTCAGCTCAGTGCCTGAAGGAGAGAAGAATTGACAGCATCACCTCAAACTTCACTTCCTATTTTAAGTAAATGTGGACGATGTGACTTCTGGATGAAGCTGGTAGAGAACAATCTGTTTGTCACTTGTGTAACTTTCCAGGCCTCAGGTGAGTTCCTCTGTAAAATACTCAAAGCCTTAGACCAATTACGGGGCTATTCAGAAATATAGAATATTTCACATAGAGTATTTAACCAAAATTTCAAGAGTAATATGTCAAAACGTTGTAGAAGGGAGAAACTGTATGAGGCGGAATTTGAATTCAGTATACTCTGAGCTCTGTTTCAAATTTAAGATTCTGTTATCCTATGATAATACTGGGATATGTCCTTTATGAGTTTTTTAATGCAGCCCCAGTTTTGTTATAGACACACTATGTAGAAAGCATTTCTGTATCTTTGTAACTATGTTCAGACATCTGCTGACCGTCTAACATGTATTAGTCACTCATTAAACATTTGACGAAGTGAATAGAGATAAAGTAACTTCACATTTTCAAAGCATTTCCAAAGCCACTGTCTCCTAGGTGGCTTTCCTTTATTGGAAAAAATTGAATACTGATTAGCTGTGGGCCAGCCACGTCCTTGGGGCTGGGGATTCAATGAAGAATAAGATACAATTGAAAAGAGATGGGAGGTCTGACATGGAAAGTACCCCAGGGCGTTTGCTCCTCAAGGAGATGCAAGAGGGAAGAGATATGGGAATATACGTATATGTATAACTGATTCACTTTGTTATAGAGCAGAAACTAACACACCATTGTAAAGCAATTATGCCCCAATAAAGATGTTAAAAAAAAAAAAAGGTGAGGAGCAGGGGAACTTCCCTGGTGGTCCAGGGGTTAAGAATCTGCTTTGCAATTCAGGAGACACCAGTTCAATCCCGGGTCAGGACTAAGCCCTCGAGCCACAACTATAGAGAAGCCCACGCACTGCAATGAAGGGCCCTAAGACCCAACGCAGCCAAAATAAATAAAGATTTTTAAAAAATAAAACATACACTAGGAAACAAAAAGAGGTGAGGAGTGGGGAGGGACTACGTGTAGCCCAGCTGGGCTAAGCACAGTGATGAATATGCATTGTTTTGTAATGAGCACAGGATGGTCCCACAGAGGAACACTCACTGTTGTACTCCAAGTGGTGGTGTGCTTTTCAGAGAGCACTGAATACACTCCAAAGTTTGGGTTTTACTTTTCTCCTAAAATAGCTTTGGAAATACCTTTTGCTGGAAGCATCTCACATTCTCTATCTGGGAGCCTGAAAGCTGAGCCCTATGGCAGCTGCCACATTTTTACGGGCATTTTGGACAGTTCTTTGCATAATATTCAAATAGTGACAGGAGATTTGCACCTGGGCTCTACTGTCTCCCGTGGCTCCTGGGGACAGGATTTTTGCAATAACTCAATCTCAGACCAGAAGACAAGGAGGAACATCCATTTATGGCCTGCAACGATGGAAAAGCAGAGGAGAGAAATACAGAAACAGAGACACACAGAGCCTACCTATGAGAGGCGGTGGTTCCTGCGAAACAGCTATCAGGGTGGAAAAGGAAGGCTGTGCTTTGTTTTTCAGGCTGGCATCCCCCAGGCGAAGAGAATTGTGTTTGGGATTAGGGTTGTCCTCAGACCTCTTATGCCCTGCAGCAGAATTAATAATTTAGCAGGCAAGTCTCCTGCAGTTTTTGGTTCCAGTGCTGTTTTTTTGGTGGGCTTTCCATGGGTTTAGGGGCCTTCCGCCCTGGTGAAGGGGAAGATCTCTGAGGGGGGGTGGGAGTGTATTTCAGGGTGGAACTGAAACTCACCCAACCACCTCCTTCAGCACTCTGGGTTCCCTACAGCCCCTGCCTGCAAGCCACGCTTGTCCAAATGAACTTCCGACAGCCTCACGTCAGTCTGGTCGCCATGAAGCCCTGGATAGTGTGTAGCACTGCATACTCCATGTCACTTGCATGCAGCACAAATGAAGACAGCTTTGAGGTTCATAAAGTCTGTTCAGCTGATGCACTTCAAAGGACTCTCTTTTAAAATAAAAGCTTGCTTGGAGTTAAATACATTTTGCATAGTAGAGAAAAATGAAGAATAATTGTTCTCTCCCTAAATTTTGTTGCTGTTGACTTTAAAACCCACTTTTTTCTCAAAGTTTTCCCATTTGAATATGACAATATTTTGGTCTTCAAAGTTTTCCCTTTTTTGCTACCTGAGAAGTATGTAAACTGTCGCCATAAAGTTTTTAAGTACCTTTAAAATATTAAATGTAGTTAAAACATAAGGATCTTAAGACTGTGGGGCTTATAGAATAAAAAATAAAAGGTAAACTCAATATTTGTTTCACAGTTAACATACAATTTGTTAGCCACAAGGAGAGTTTATTTCTTCCTTTGCAGCAGAAATTCATTTTTTGTCAGTTGTAGGTTATACCATTATGAGTACTGAACACAAATATGTAAGATAACTGTTCTCTAAATTTAGTGTGAGCATCTAAGTGCTATTTATAGGTTCCTTCTGCCATGCCAGACCTGTAAAAGATTCCTTTTACCTCGAATCTTTACTCTCACTTTAGTGACTGACTTGATAAACAATCCAAAGTTTCCATTTGGTGTTGATCAAATATTCAATACCACTATGACTATGCAGAAGCTTTACCTGTCATTTAGCCCAATACTAAAATGCACTGCATATAAATATTAATTATAAATGTATGAATCGATTTGACATCCACTCTCATTACAGCATGTGTGGAAAGGTGAAGGAAGGGGGCACCTCACTGTGATCTCCAGCAGCTGAGTTTACTTAGGGTATCAACGAACAATACTGACGGTACAATGCCCTTATGTCTGAATCCCTGAAAGAAATTTAGAAAAGACACTTAAAAAACATTTTAAATTTTTACGTTTTTCCCTTATCAGCATCTCTTCTTTTGAATGTATCTTAAATTTTGCAAATGATGATTTCTGACAAGAAAAGAAAAAGCAACTGGAAAATTTGCTTATTTCCCCATCCACTGCTGAAAATGACACATTGTGTGACAGGAAGTCTCAATAGGACACTTGGCAACTGATTCCTAAATTCATCTGTATACGTAGCAGGACCCCATAAAATGGCAACACTTATATGAGAAAATAAAGAAAATTATCTGTTTCCAGTCACGGTGGGCTAACTTAGACAAAATCCTCCAGTGAGTAAGTAGAAAAAATGGACAAACTATGTTTAAGAAAATCTGCTTGAAGATAACAGGGAAGGTACTGAAGTTCTGTGTGGCCAACATCAAGGACAAGATCGAGCCCCAGCAAAGGAAACCTGCAGTGGAGGTCTCCCTAGTTCTGAGGACGCTGAAATTGGAAACGGTGGCCGGTGCACTGAGGTGCCAAGGGCATCTTCCCTCAGACTCGTGGGTCGCGGCCTGAAACGTTGAGGTCAGGGGCCACCAAGGGTTGGACAGAGGGGATGCTGACAAAATTCAAAATGTGCTGCCAATTCAAAACCAACCCAGGGTTGCCCTTGGATTCATGAGGTGAAACGTTTCAGAAGAACATCACTCCTGTACAAACCAACAGAAAATGCTGAATGATCTACAGAAGGCTTAGCTGTACTGGAGCCCACCGGAGAGCTGAGATTTCAAGAAGTTCAAATGCACGGACTCCACGCAGGAACAAGCTCTCCAAAGAGCTGGTATATGGATCCCTCCACCTTCCTAGAGCACGGCGGCAGGGGGCTGCCGTGAAGGAGGGGAAGACTTGGACAATTTTTTAGCAGTCCTAGGTGGCTTACTCGGCTGGTTTAGAATCACTGAGCGCTGAAGACACAAGGGAAGTCGGTGCACCCCTCAAGCCCTTTCCCTTGGGCCTCCTCCAGGTGTTCATGAGAAAGACTCTTGACACGCCTCGCGTTGTCACACGCTTAACTTCTCTCCAGGGTTCCCAGCCCCACTTGGGAACCGCAGAATAAAACCACAAGTATACGATTATGTTTTCTTAACAAAGTAAAAAGAGCATCTTACACCTTTACTAATATGTACACCAGGTGGTATTGGTAACGTTTGTTTCCCCTTTCGGAATTAAACTCTACATGAAACCTAAACGGAAGAGGATTTTCCAGTGTGTGGGGAAAGGGGGCATCCGGGGTGTTAGGAAGGCTTATTGTGCACGCTCTGTCTCTGTCTCTCTGTATCTCTGGTCTATCTCTCCCATCTCTCTCTGTCTCCTGGTCCCTCTTTCTGCCTCTGTCTCTGACTCATTCTCTTCTGTGCTTGTATATAAAAGACTAATCTTGGACACTGCTGGACATGCATCCAGTCGAGGTACAGCCCGTCCCTGAGTTGCCCCCAGCAGCAGCTCAGGTCTCCTTGCTGAAGGAGGGGGAGAATTCAGAGTAGCATGCACGTTAACTCTGATGGAATTATATGAGAAGCTTACTTTACAGGAGAACAGAACAGAACGTGCGGTCAAAGCACAGAGGAAGGGTTATCACCCTGAGAAATGTTACCCCCTTTGATGAACTCAGTGCTCCCGACAAGCACTGTTCCAAGAGAATCACCCGCGAGTTTTGGGGCCGCCCGGGAAGGGCCCTCCAGACCCCTTACGAAAGGAGGGCACACAGATGCTACTAGGACAAATGCAGCCATGTGTACGCTGAGCTCTCACTTACAAGGACACAGAGGAACAAGAGAAAAAGCCTCAAATACACGTGGGAAGGATGCACAGGGAAATCTGAACTAGCAAGTCATTTCAAGAACAAACTGGAATCCCAGCTTTCCAGGGTCCAGGCTGACGCGACTTCTCTTGTGCTGACTGTCTTGGTCACACAGGAAGTGCCACGTGCTGGTCTGAGTGTCTCTGTGTCCCGCTCCATCTGACTTCCCACTCTCCTGCTCTCTCCCATCATTTAATTCACTTTTTACATCTTAATGTTGATTCAACTAGTCTGTGTCTCTAATAGTTTATTATTCACTGAACTACATGGTCAGCAGACAGTATTCCCTCATCCTCCCTCTTCTCACCATGGGGCAGACATAAAAATGCAAACACATTTTTTTTGGAGGGGCGGCTCTTTGAGGGGGACGCTAAGCAAACCATTTTTCAGATACATTTAATGTACTGAGAACAAGGGCACTTGGAAACTAACATAATCAATTATCAGTTTCTCCACGGATTCTTCAAAAGAATGTCAAAGGAAATGTGTTAGAAATGAACAAAAATGAGACCTTGGCACTACATATCTGGACACTTGGTGAAGACAGTGTATTTGTTTTTGTTCTCTCCTTTAAATTTAGAAGTGCCTCAAATTTGGTGCCTAAAAGGTTAAAGGAAACACAGTGAAAACATAACTTTAACACTTAAAACAAAATAAGGCAATACCAGACCACTATACTTTCTGGATCCCAGCATATATAATTTTATAAGCCACATATAATGCAAAATATAACCTCATCTTTCTATAACTATACATATTTTTTCCTACAGCATTTATTTCTGCCTTATAGCAGGTGCCACGTAGTCAACAAGGTAAAACACTTTCCACAATTTTCAGCATATCAGTTTTATACCCCCTATGACATCATTCCTACGGTTGCTGTTAAGCCTTGACTTTTAGGCGGTGAAAATTCACCGGGCATATTCACAAGTCTGGGAGCGTCCTCAGGGCACGTCACCCCTCTCCTCACCCTCCCACCTTCCTCTTGGGAATCTGTGGGCAGCGCTGTTAATGCTACCTGACACATCTTCTGGACCTCAGCAGGCTTGGGTGCCTTTGTGCGTTCTTTCCCAAGACTTTCCATGGAGCTACAGGATCCTGCTCTACCCTTGCCTCACCTCTTCTAAGTGTGGAGTTTCCCAGAACATCCCCTGGAGGAGTCTCTCCTGCTTTGGGGCTCCTTCTGACATCTCCCAGACCAACCACGAGGCCTCGGTGCCTTTAACCTTCTGGGGATCCCCCTCCTCCAGTCTATTTAATTTGAGGACAGCGTAGGCCTTCATTTCAGCTTTTCCCCTTTCCTTGTTCATGTCAAATTTCCAGGGCTGGGCCTTCTGACACTCAAAAGACAGGACACTTGAGGATTAAAAACATGATTCAAGACCACACTGTCTCACCTGAAAGTTTCAAGATCCTGTTTTTAAACTCAAAAGACAAGAAAGTGTTTGCCGTTTTCTGCAGTTCATTTGTAGAGTTAGAAACCAGACTCAGAGGCCTGTGCTGAGCTGTCAGCTTTGGCCGCACCCATTAGGCTAAAACTTAACCCAGGTTTTACTCACATGAGGGAAGAGGGTCGGTGGCAGCTTCAAGCCCAGCCTGTGAGCCCAGCGACTCTGCATCTCCGACAGCTTCAGCGGGGTGAGTCCCAGAAGAAGCCACCGTCTTATCCCCCGGAGATAGAGGTCCTGAACTGATCAGTGACGACGAGGCCTCGGGTTACCTTCCCCGTCACTGTGGCTTCATAGGGGCGGGGCTCTCCCTCACAAAGCTTATGGTGCTGTTGAAGGGCCAAGCACTTTGATTTAAAAACAGGGTGGCAAAAAATGGCAAATTTCAGAACTATAACGCAAGGTCATGGGTCATTTCAGTGACCCTCTACAACTGCACAGAACTTTTCCAAGGATCTGAATATATATTACCATGTCTGCTTCTCAGGACAGTTTTGTAAAAGAGAAAAATGATTATAATCCCTGCTTCATAATGCAGGTGAGTCTCACGTTAAGAAGCTAACACGGGGATACACATCTATATCAGGGCTTTTAATGTCTGTTTCCGTTTTATATGTGCAACAACGTGCTGAACTTCAAACTTTAGCATTTTCCCAAAGCCTGCTACAACTTTTAAAAATTTAATCAAGTTAGCTGAGTAAAATTTGTATATATATTGATAAATTTAACTCAGCTAAGTTGATTACATACTCTCTCTCTGCCCCTCTCTCTCGCGCGCTCTCTCTCTCTATATATACATATGTGTGTATATATATATATGTGTGTATATATATTATACATATATATAGACATGCATATTATACACACACACACACATATATATATATAATTTTAAGGAACTATGCAAATCAGGCTCAATTTGATAATCATACAAATTTTTCTTGACATTCAGCCTCAAATTAAAATCTAATTTAACATGCTATTGCTTACATTGTTCTCTACTGTCATTTCTCGGAGGATTTATACAATATGTTCCTTTGGGTTCTACTTACATATCTGACATGTAGTAATGTGTTCATGTATTCAGCATCCTATTGACAATTTCACTTTATTCCTACTTGGCTGATCTTAGGGATTGAGAGTCTCCTCTGGCACAGAGTTTAATGTGAAGCACACGCTGAAGCCCGGAACCCTTGCAGCGCTGAGTGCCTTCTGCTAAATCCCCACAGCAGCCTTCATCTGTTTTCACTATACAGCTGGCAGGTGGCTGGTATCTTATTCACGCTGCCCTCTGTTACTGCTCAGACCTCCTGCCCATGGTCAGCACAGCCCAGCACTCGCTGTGGGGTGTTAGGCTGCTTTCAAATAATTGCAGATGCCTTTCAGATACTCTGTTTCCAGAAAGTTTTACTTTTAATCCCACACATTTCTATCTTCAATTATTAATAATTTGCTCAAGACCAAGTCTGGATGATGCCAGAAGCTTGATCTTACATTCGGCAGGCTATTTTTAAAGAGGTCCTGGAAACTTGATTAGAATATCCAAAGTTTCCCCAGAAATCACATAACATACTGTGACATTTCTCATGTATATATGCATATATATGAATTCCATCATATATTTAAAGAGGAATTAACTCCACAACTATTCCAAAAAATTGAAGAAGGGAACACTTCCAAACTCATCTTATGAGGCCAGCCTTACCCTGATACCAAAGTCAGACGCCATGAGAAAAGAAAACTACAGGCAATATCCTTGATGAACACAGATGCGCAAGTTCTCAACACAACACTAGCAAACTGAAGTCAACAGCACAGTAAAAGGATCCTACACCATGATATAGTGCATTTTACCCCTGAGATGCAAGGATATTTCAACATATGAAAATTGACTAATATGAAAAACCACATGGACAGAATGGAAGGTGAAAGTCATATGCTTATCTCAAGAGATGCAGAAAAAGCATTTGTGAGAATTCAATTCCATTTCATGATAAAAGCTCTCAAGAAACTAGGAATAGACAGTAATCACCTCAACATCACAAAGGTCATTACGAAAAGCCTACAGCGGATATCATATTCCACAATGAAACACTGAAAGGTTTTCCAGTAACATCTGGAAAAAGGCAACCCGGAAAACATTTTCATTGCCTATCCAAAATGGAGCAGAGCAAGGAAAAGAGTTTTTAAAGTGCCACTCTTCAGAAATATCCCCGCTTTGTTTTGCCTATCACTACAAATTCATGGCAAGACCTCAAAAGCCCCACCAAGACTCTAGGATATTTTTTAATCCCCCAGAGCAATAAAGTCTTATGGCTCCTGTGGTAAGACGGCTGGTTTGAACAGTGGCATTTTAGAGGTGGCTGGACTTGACACCTGGCATCAGTGTCACTGTACAAATTTTATAAGAGAAATGACAGATTGAAAGTCTAAGCCATAAACACACAGCCAGTTTTCAAAATAGGATAAAAGCAAAACGAAAGAAAAATTGTTTAAATTCACTTCCCTGGCTACCAAAAAAGAAGTCCCAAAGCTGTGAAAAGTAAGTATAGAATGGAAGCAATGCTGTGAACAATAACCGTGTATTCTTATTTGAAAGGTTAATGCCAAGGTCCCAAGGAGATAATTCCATTTTAGAACTGACACAAAACTTCACTCACCTACTGGCATTATTTTACTATTTTCTGAGAGAGAACCTTATTCAGAGACCTTGATCTCTTGTGTTTATTAGCATCTGATTCCGAGTCTCCTATTCTTCTCAAACTTCAACTCCAAGGGCGTGCTTTTCAAACCGCCCGCCCACCTCACCCCCACCCCCACCCACGCCCCGCACACACACATTTTGTAGTAGAATCTTCTTAGCACGTCCCCCTCAAGATTCTGGTATCTAGATCCTCTTTACCTCATGCTTGCCAGCATTGCTCATCTTCCTTATTCTTGAGGAAACATCACTCATAAACACTCCATCCACCTGACGCTTCCATAAACTTCCTTAGTCCCAAATCACTCCTGCTCTCAGCAACTGCCGAGGTCTCTGAGGGGTCCCTAGGAGTTGGACTGTTCTTCATGAACCCGTTACAGAACAAGCTGTAAAATAAAACATGCAGATACAGAAGTGCACAAATCAACATCATCATTAAATGTGGCTTAGTTATTTCTGTTAGAAAGACGTCCGTGCTCATACTGAATTCAAAGTTTGCAGGCTTATCACTACTTCCAGTGTGCTGGACCAGGGCGAGCTTCCTCCAAAAGCTGTGGACTTCTCTACAATGTGCAGCTTGGGGTTGCAGACGAGAGCACGCGCTTTCTGTGGACAGGATGGTTCCCGAGGGAGGAAGGATGAAGCCAAGCTGTACCTGCTCAGTGATTGCTACCAAACGCATCCATCAGCTAACCCACTCCACCTTCCAGAGGATGGAGTTACTGAAGGGCAGAGAGAGGCCAGCGTATGCTTTAAGGACACGTACACACATACACACACATTTCTTTTATGCTGATGTGCAAATGGCTAACCCCAGATTACATCCAACACACTATCTGTTTCTACACTCATGCTGTGGTTGCTGTTAAGCGTTAGTGGAAAGAGGGGAGAAACTTCTAAACTAATTCAGAACTAGGGACCTATGGAAAGCTAATATTCAACCACTATTGCCCCTTGATCCATATTTCAAATCCACATCTATGTTTATAAAGATAATTTCGTTTCTTGAAATGTCTCTTTTCACATTTCAATACAGATTAGGCAAAGGTCTTAAACTGAGTGTAGAAGTGTCCCCCCCGTCCTTTCTAAGTTTTGGAAGAATTTGTTAGGATTGGTGGCATTATTATTTTTCCATTCCTAAATGTTAGGTAGAATACAATAGTGTAGCTCTCTGTGCCTGGTATCATTTTTGTGGAAAATTTTTTAAACTTCGAAATCTATGTCTCCAATAGGCAGAGTCAGTCAGGTCATCTCCTTTTCCCTTGACTGACTGGGTAATTTTTCAGGATTATTTTTACCTTACCTATGTTATCTAATTCACTGGCATAACACTTTTATTGTGTCCTCCTAGCATCTGTAGAATCGTTAGTGGTATAGTATCTTTCTTGCTTGCTATTGGTAATTCATGTCTTCTCTCTTTTATTCCTGACCATTCTGGTTAGAAGTTTATCATTTTTATTGATCTTTCCAGGAAACCAGATTTTGGCATACTGATTTCCTCTGGTGGTTTTCTGTTTTCATTTTCATTGATTTCTTATAATATCTTTTTCACTTACTTTCTTCTGCCAGGTTTTGATTTCATCTGCTATTCCTTCCCTAGTTTCTCCTGGAGGAAGCTTAGCTCACTAATGTGAGACCTTCTTTTCTCATTAAAAAAAGCAAAATGAAAGCTGTACACTTCCTTCTGTTCTGCTTTTATTGCATCCCACAAATTTTCATACATTGTTGCTCATTTCTGTTAAATTCAAAACATATTCTAATTTGTCTTGTGATTTCTTTTGACCCAGGTACTGCTGAGGAGTTTATTGTCTAACTTCAAATTCTGGCATACTTTACAAATTACTGGATACCTGATTTAATTCTGCTGTAACCAGAAAACATAATTTGAATGACTTAAATCCTTTAAAGTTACTGAAATTTATTGTGTGGCCCCAAATATGACCTACCTCAGTGAATTTTCCAGATGCTCTTGAAAATTAAGTGTCTCTGTTGCTTGGAGTGTTTCATTTCCCACATTTCTCTTCACAAAACAAAATCTACATGGCAAAGCGACATGTCAGAGACTTGGCAATAATAATAATGATAACAATAACAATAATAATCTATAGAGAAAGAGAGTGTATTTGGGATAGCACATCAGGAATACAAGCTTTCAGGAACAAAAAGAAGGGCCAGATGTAAGGTGGATATGATCTTTGCAAGCAGTGTTGTTTGTGGCAGCCGTAGGGTAGCCCAGGGACGCTGTAGGGTTACTTGCCAAGAGCAGAAGTAGACAGTGGTTATTCCCGAAGCTTTGTAAAGAGTCAAAGTAAAAACTGAAGTTCTGTTCTCATATTTTATTAAATTACGAAATGAGAAATAGTAGCTTCTTTCTGTATCTCTCCTCCCTCCACTGACTTTGCGATTTGGAACCTCTAAGATAAATCCATTACATGGAATACCAAGTGTGAACCAAGCATGGTGGTATGAAAAATAAGAAAAAAAGAAACTCTTTAGTTTCCCAGTTTGTGGAAGCATAGAAACTCAACAGTATTTTGATCTGTCAGCAAAGCAGATATGGATCCGAGCACACACTGGCCTGTGAAATCCGTCTGCTTGTTGTAATTGCTGTTGTTTAGTCTGTAAGAGTCCTAGGAATTTACGTCAGTGATGTGACAGTGCTAATGTATTCCAGTGGACGAATGTCGATGAGTGTTATGTCACCCTTGGTCCTTCAGTCAATACCATGTGTTAAGGAGAGCCTGGCACCTACAGAAATAAGGATGGGAGCTTGTGCAAATCCGATTTTTTAAACACAGAGTAGGTCAGAGCAGCCTGACTAAATACCAAGATTCATGGACGGAAAAGTGAGAGATAAGATCAGAAGGAGGAGAATCACCAGACCAGCCAGATGGCTGTGGACACCGTCCCAGAGGTGACTTGGATAGAAATAAAAATATACTAATTTATTCTTCCATTAATTCCTATTGTTTTCTAACATTGTTACATTTCTCCTGATTAGAGTGTATAAAAACCATCCAAATTCAAGCATTACAAAATCCACTCACGTATTAAAAGAGTGGAAGTCTCCCAAATTGGTGCGGTACCTAATAAATTACCACTGCCTAACATTCTGAATATTTCTTTGATTTTTCCTTCTGAATATACAAGTGTGTATAAAATTTTTATAAAAAGTAAATTATGCCTTGTACAAAAATTGACGTTTTATTTTAGCTATTCTAAAATTTTTGTCTCACATATGGCAAAATGTCGCTTTCTTTTGGCTATTCTGCTTGCACAATATTCCATGTTAAGAAATACAACTATCCCATCATTCTTTTTAAGCACGGTATAGTAGTTTCTTATAAAAGTATGCAGCAATTTATTATATTTGATGAGTTATTCCTAACATGTCGCTAATATACACAGTGCTAACTTCTTGTATATGTTTTTTTAGACTTGAGGAAATATTTCTAGAGTATAAATTGCTAAAATCAGAAATGCCAGGGCTTCCCTGGTGGCGCAGTGGTTGAGAGTCCACCTGCCGATGCAGGGGACACGGGTTCGTGCCCTGGTCCGGGAAGATCCCACATTCCGCGGAGCAGCTAGGCCCGTGAGCCATGGCCGCTGAGCCTGTGCTCCGCAACGGGAGTGGCCACAACAGTGAGAGGCCCGCGTACCGCAAAAAAACAAAACAAAACAAAACAAAAGAGATGCCAGGTTATGAAGCACATAATATTTACAATTTTACTAGACATTACCAAAATGCTTTCTAAAATGTAGTATCAATTTACACTTCCACTAAGATTGTAGAAGAGAGACCATCTCACTGCAACTTCCCAGTAAGGATATTACCTTTCCATATTTAAAAAATGAATACTCCAGAGGTGACATTTTATTGCTGTTTAAGTTATCGATTCTGTAAATTTTAGTAAGGTTGAAGATACCTCAATATGTTAATTAGGCCACATTCTTTTTCACTGAATTGCCCACTTGAACAATTTAGTACAACATTCCTGCCAAAGTTCTACATGCAATTTGTTAAGAGGACTCCATAGGCAGCAGAATGAACCTTCTATGTGTTTCCAAAATACATACATACAACATTTGACTGCAAAAATTATACTCAATAATGATTGGCAGCTTGGATATAAATATATATTTTTCTAATGTTCCCTCTCGTTTCCCTTGCATATACTATATTCTTTAAAAGCATAAACTATGGGACTTTTCCCACTGTTTATTCCCAGAAGAAACTGTTTTGTGCTGTCAAAGCTCTTACAGATCTATAATCCTCCCAATGCAGACCACTAGCGTTCTCAGCCACACGTGCACTTATAAACGTTAGTCACTGGCTTCACCTACACGCTTGTCTGAAGTTTACGCCACATGGACATCTTCTTAGTAATCTTCCAATTACTACAAAGATGAGTCAGAGTTAAGTATTATCTAGCACAGCTTTCACTCCCATGCCAAGAAAAATACGTTCTACAGCATAACATCTAGAGCAGTTCCAGTCCCTGGTCATACATCCTCCTGGGCCATACTCGTACTACAGATACAGAACAAGCCTGTTCCTTATGTTTCTTTGCCTGCCTAACATATTTTTATTATACTCAAGATGTCGTTTGACACAGAAATACATATATTTTTAACAAACCGATTCTCTTAGGTTATGTACAAAAGTATAGCTACTGAACTGACTACTTGTCAACAGAGCCTCCATGTGCCACCACACATGCTGTCACTGTACACAGTTCTCACTTCCAAAGGCTCAGGGTCTCCCAATTCAATGATTGGGCTACACTCTGGGGACAATGCAGGATGCAAACATGACTGGCAGTGGAACCCAGCCTGGTCGGGAACTGATTTCATTTACATCATATAAGACTCCTCAAAGCATACAAATTTTCAGGATTTCTTTTTAATTCCCACAACATATTATTTGCAGAGTTTAAAAAACTTTATTTTGGCCTTCTAAACCCTGAAAGCAATGTTAAATCTTTCTAGAAATCAGTATGTCTATTGCTTACAAGTATCTTTAGGAGCTGTATTTCCTCTGTTTCTAGGGCTTCACTTTTGTGTAGAAATTATGGTGGGGGCCATGGACCACTATATGTGTACCAGTTGGTCCCTTCCTGTTGTCTGAATTCTGTGGTGAACATCACACATTCTGAGGAGATCAGCAACAGCAAAGCCCATACACTTAGAGAACAGTAGAGCTGAACTGAGCCTTGCAAGAATTTGTATTGTTAAAACATAATACACAAAAGTGAAGAAAAGTTAACTCCAAAAAGTAAGATAGCAGTTTTCAAATATTTAAAGGATAGATATATCGAGTAGGGATTTCATGTATTCCTAACCATTCAGTCAGAACCAGAACAAGTGTGAGTTACTGAGGGACGATCCATTAGGAAGAATTTGACAGCAGGGATCTCAAAGGTGGACCCGCTTGCTTTAAGAGGTTCTGTATCTCCTGTCTGCAGATTTCAAGCTCAATGGCCAGTAGGAAGCTTTGTGGTTGGGGAAGTCTGAGTGTCAGATAAGGTGGGTTCAAGAATGGCTTTAGGTACAAATTAGACTTTGTAAGGGAAAGGCAGGCAGTGAAAATGGATGGAGGAACACATCTGTGATCTGATTAGTTTGCATGTCAACTTGACTGGTCAAGGGTGACCTTATCAAACATGACTTGTAGGTACGTCCAAGAGTCTTTCTGGATGAGCTTGGTCCCATTTTGGTGGAAGGCTGAAGTGCTGCAGCACAATTACCAGGCCCCTGTCCAACAACGCCCTAACCACCACCACGTCTTCTTCCCGAGAGGACACATCTTTGGTTCTCCGTCAAATCAAAACATACTGAATGGGCTATCTTCGGTCTCTGTTTTCCTAACTCCATATTCTCCCACACAATTCTGGCTTTACTTCTCACCATCCCAGCTACACTAAACCTCTCAAGCTCCCGGGCAGCACCCCTGCTAGTCCTCAAATCCAACGATTACTGCTTTGCTCTTGCAGACGTGACATGTCAGGACCGATGGCTGAGCAGCATTCCACGGGGGTAAACACTCTCTGCTTTTTGAATCTTTTTTTTTGGTTGGCTTTCCTTTCTCCTTCTCCGTCTCCTTTAAGAGCCCCTGCCTGGTGGCTCAATAATTAAATGTTATAGAACTCCTAGGGATCTCTTTGGGGTCCTTTTCCCTTCTACCTTACAAATGTCTGCCGTGGAACTGCACAGTTTCATACTGTTAAATACCACGTATATGGGAACAAATCCCTTAAGTTCAGACGCGACATCTCCTCCTACTTGTGTAATGGGAATGTCAACATCAGGATCTCAAAACAAACTCTGAATTCCAACCCATCCTCAATCCTATACCATTTCCTTTCTTCTCCAGATCTATAAAGGTCACCATTTAGCAATTCAATTGCTGAAGCGCCAAATTCTTTCTACCATTAGCTCTGATTTTTGTTTCCTCATTTTCAATCCACCATTTTCAATCCACCATTTTCAATTCCCGTCATTCGATGTACAAAATGCATCCAGATGTGTCTTACTTTCTTGAACTCCACACTGCTCCAAATCCTTATAATCCTTGAGTGTAACAGTCCCCTAAATCCTCTTTTTACATCCTCTTTAAAATGCTTTCTCCACACAAGGAGCCACAGTGATCTTCTAAAAAGCATTTAAAGGTGAAGGTGACAGTGTCACTACTCTGTTTAAAATACACCAAACGCTTAAGATAAAAAGCAAATTTCCTGGCCTGGATTAAAAGTGAAAACAATAAAAGTTAAGTAAATAAAATCTACCTTACCTTTAAATCCTCTCCTCTTTTACTGACTACACTCCCAGACAAGTAAGCTAGTTTTTACTCTGAACAGAAGTCTGTTTTCACATCACACATTTACTTGTGCTCCTCCCTCTGCCTGGAACGCTTGTCTCCCTGGGGTCTAGCTCATTCTTCCCATCACCCAGGCACTTCTGGACAATGTCCTCTGACTATTCAACATGCAGAAACTCTCAGTCATTCTTTATTATGTCACCTCTCCCATCTAGTTTAATCCTGCTATCACCCCAGTTAGGTGATAATTGAAACACTCTCTTCAGATGGGTCTCTCCTCTAAACTACACACCGCAGTGGATAACTCAAGAAGGTAGCAGCTTTGTATTCACAGAAATAATTTAGCCTACCTGAGAAAGAAAGGATTAAACATTTTCTCTCCTCTGCATGCCTCAGGGATATCTCTATCAAAGATCAAATATTCCATTCAGTTTTCAGGTGAAAGACTTCATTCATTCAAATGTTTTAAAAATAAACTTTGATTGAATTTACTGTGTACCATGCACTGTTTAAGTAAACAAAACAGACATGGGTTGTGGCCTCACGGATATTAATTCTATTCAGAGAACAGACAATAAGCAGCTTTAAAAAAAAAAGTTCCATTTTTATATGATAAAAAATACGCGGAAAGGGACTTTTCTGGTTGTGCAGTGGTTAAGAACCCGCCTGCCATTGCAGGGGACACAGGTTCGAGCCCTGGTCCGGGAAGATCCCACATGCCACAGAGCAACTAAGCCCGTGCACCACAACTACTGAGCCTGTGCTCTAGAGCCCACGATCCACAACTACTGAAGCCCACCCGCACTCCCCAACAAAAGAAGCCACCTTAATAAGCCCGCGAACCACAACAAAAAGTTGCCCCCGCTCGCCCCAACTAGAGTAAAGCCCACGCGGCAATGAAGATCCAACGCAGCCATAAATAAATACATCAATTAATTAAGTTTAAAAAATACCCAGAAAGATCTCTCATTCTCTGATACACACTATCTTTGTAATTGACACGCTGGCTGCACGATGTTTAATGTAGTTGGATAAGATAAAACCATTATTCTCAGTATGAAACTAAGACGATTCACTTTTTTTATTATCACGGTATGAATCAGTGGCCTAATTAAATATCTAACTCCCGGAAGCCGACCTCTCACCACCAGTGAATTCAACAACTAGGACAAGGATCTGTTTTGTGTCCAATTCCTTCCACCTCTGGAACACTATTTTTGGAATGCTTTAACCAGGCCGTCTGTTACTGCATTGTCTCAGGCACTGAGAGACAACTGCATTCTCTCAGGCACTGGATTGATAAACTGCTTTTAGTCTAACAATCCAAAGTTGAATTTGGTCATGGTTTTCTTGAAGAAATTAAAAGGCTTAGGTACTTCAAGGAATTTCACTTAAAGCAAAACATGGGTTGGACCTGGCACGGCAGGATGTGAGGAAACTTGTGTATCTTTTCTCTCGATCACTTCAAACATGCCAGCACCGTGATTTTATAAGCAGGACTGCATGCAACTTTTTCAACAACACTGTACGGCAGGTGGTAATGTCTCAATTTATCAGATGAATTTTAAAAACCAGAGATTCCATGACTTTCTCAAGATTGCATAGCTAGGAAGTGGCGAGGCTTGGGTTCACCCGAGACTAAAATGCGTGATCCTAAACATCCATTCCTCTACTCATCAAGTGTTTGTCAGGTACGAACCTAATACTAGACTCTCCTTGGCACCACTAACACGGAGATGGGTGCACCACAACAGTTTTACACACACACACACAGAGTCACAGACATCTAAAGCAAGAAAACTCGGATTTTAAATATCTGCCACAACAATAAATGTAAGTTTATAGAAGAAAAAAGGCTTTTCGTTTGTGTCATCAACAAAATTCCACTCAATGTTCCCTGCACTCAAGCAAAGTGATTTAAAAAAGGATATAGGTGAAAAGATAGACAAAGGCAAACAAAAACCAATGCGAGGAATATGCTTTTGATTCAAGCCAAGGCAGATCCAGACCAGAGAGAGACATTTAAAAATCTAAAGTATGCAAAGCACATACAAAAGGTTAATGCTCCCTGTGCCACAAATGAAAGACACAACTTCCTCGAAGCAAAAACTAGAGAAAACACAAAGTTTTGAGGTGGTCAAAACAACAGAAGGAGACACAATATCTAGTCCCAGACGAATCAAGTGAATTAAGAAAGTCGCACATAAAAGAGCTACACAACATAATCAAAGAGGCTGAATGATTGTTAGATCACTTTCTTATGCTGAAGGGGCTCTGAAAAGTGACAAACAAGATCATCAGATAGTGGGGAAACTAAAGGTCCCATTAGGTCAAAGGAAGAAAAGAAGAAAAAAGTAAACTTTGATTCTCATAATTTTCCAGGCATTATGGAGTATGCACTATTTTCTTAATAAAATAGATGATAAACAATGTGTTTATTATGTAATGACACTATACTTGGGCTAAAATAATACAATATACACCAACATTACCAGATTATACATTCAACCCACTCTTTCCACCTCACAGAAAAGCAGCATTCAGAAAAATTATTAAATGTATAAAGCAGTCTAACATCAGGACAGAATTCCTTCACAAATACAAGATAATAATAAATTAAGGCTGCAATAAAGTAATTTTCTGAGTGATTCTCTTTCCAGTCAAGCAGGGAAAGCAGGGTCCCCATGATGAATTATCAATAATTACGTCTGACTGCAGCAGTTGAAGCAATGTGTGTAAAGTGGCCTTTTTAAAGACTATTAGTCTTTTGGTGAGAACAGTTGTTTGATGAGTTAATGACACTGGAAGTATTATCATTAGTCAATAAATACCAAGACAAATAATTTCAAGTGAACTTTCTTGGCCCTTTATGAGTCAATGGATGTTACCAATAATACCTTGTTGTTTATTCCAGGAGTCAATGCCAAGGTTGAAATGACTGAAAAAGTAGCGTCTATGAAGAGTCTATTATATAACTACAGTTGACATTATTTTCAAAGAAGTTGAGGAAACACTGATTCAGTACAATGCAAAGTTGAATCTGTGTATTGCAAAGGATGGTGGTGAAAATTTATGTAGAACATAAAAAGTCTTACAAAAATGTATAAAATGTCTTTGAAAACGTAAGGTGTCGGAACACCTGTGACTACTGATTCATCACGAGTTATTCTGCAAAAAAAAAAAAAAAGGAATATATTATGTGTTACTGAATCAGTGGTGTCAAGGATACCTGTGAATTTCTGTCAGAAGTTGAACGCCGACTTCTCCTACACACAGCAAGAAATGGGATGATTACGTGCAAACCGGACCAGTTAAGGAACTAGTCAAGGACTAAACATATTTAAATTGAAAATATAACTAAAGAAAAGTGCAATGAGGATAGGAAAAAAGTATAATAATCTTAAGTGTCCTTACAATTTAGAAATAACACAACTGTAAATGAAAAGAATCGTCAAGAGAAAGACAGGAAACAGAGTGTCTTTGGGGTGGGGGGGAATATAATAGGTGGGAGTCAGAAAATTAAAGGTAATAAATAAATGAGTAGAAAACTAAGAAAGGAAAAATGAGAATAAGGACATTATAAACATATAAAGGTCCACATGAAAACAAAATACAAATATTCCTGAAATTTGGGGTTATATATTGCTGCGTAAGAATCCACCCCCAGTCCCTGTGGTTTAAAACTCAGCCACGTTGCTAGGGGAAGGAACAAAAGCTCTACTGGTGGAAGGAGTGATCTTTGTACAAGGAGGGGGCAGAACTGTGTGGAGGCTGTGTTTGGAGACCTCCTAACACTCAAGACAGTGAAATAAATTCAAATAAGGGAGCAAAGAAATGGACCACATAGACATACAAACAAACAAACAAAACCCCATATGAAACATAATAGACACAGTAAATAAACACAAGACATGGTTGGCCTGTATCTAATGATGTAGAAACAATCAATTAGACAAACCACCTCTGACACAGTCCAAAAGGTAACTGGCATGCTTATTGCTTCCTAAGTATTATTACCTACAAATGAAAGGAAAAGCTACCAAAAGAACCAGGGAATCTTAGTTCAAATTCTAGCTATGAGTCTCTGCTATCAGCCCTAGTGGAGTACCTGGAATGAAACTTACCCTCCTGCTGTAAACAGCTGGAAAACCCATAAAAATACACGAAAATCAGTTTCATACAGTGGAAAACATCTCTATCAGGACTCTGATTCTTGAGAGAGGTGACACAGATAAGATGGTTTCTACAATTACCCTGTTTTTCTTGGAGGAACTTTTCATACCCACTACAATGACTAAACAGGTTTGAAAACACCAGGGGTGGTGAGAATGTGGGAAACCTCATATGTTGCTGGTGAGAATGTACAATGATGCAGCCAATCTGAGAAATACTTTGTCAGTTAAAAATAAAAAAATTTAAAGTGTACTTCTCATGTGATCCAGCTATTACACTGTTAGGTAACATATGGAATTTCTTAAAATTATGTACACTGCCTAAATTTCACTCAGTCTTTTACAAAATGACAGTTGAACATCTTTAACTTGGTATTTTATAAGCTCAATTCTTAAATGAGCCCACTGCTGGTTGGGGTGTTACAATAAATTTAGTTGGTTCCCCTTTGTAGAAAACAGGTAGATTCCTAGACAAAATGTGAAAAACAACTATTTCAGTTTCCTTAACATTCGACCAATGCAGACGACAACAAATTGGGAAGCGTTAATTCTTAAAAAAAAAACAAAAAACTGTTACAATTTTGGGCGAGTTTTGTCCGTGAGTCTCTAGCTTTCCTGCTCAACCGTCATAGCATTCTCTGCTTAGTCTGGATGGCCTAGAATTCCTAGCTAGTCCATCAGAATATTAAAGGACGATATACTAACTAACAATGATTCAACAAAGAAGGATGGACTAGCTACTGGACTAGCTTTACGGCCAGAAGTGGCTCACTGAGTCAGGGCAAAGGTCACTCATAAACCATGGCTTTGTTGGCTAAAAGTGGCAGATTTAGTTCAGAGCAGATGGGGAGAATCACATAGATTTCGTAGCTCAAGGTGGCTGTTATGTATTCAGGGTGAGTGGCCATCCAGTCAGAGATTTAATAGGAAGACCCTAGAAGGAGGAAAACCATAGAAGCACTGAGATATGCTGTCCACACCTCTTCCTGACTACTGTCCTATGCAAGCCTGAGGGAGACCCAAGACACTGTGATAAGTGAAAGCCAAGAGAGACTTGAGCATCGGCCACACATCTGAATATATTTCGCAACCCACAGACAAGTCAGTTGGCGGAAGTTAGAAGCCTTATGAAATAAAGCTGCCTGATCACAACTCCTGTCCCAGCCACTGGAACTGACCACTGAACTACGCAGAGATAGAAACCACCTCTAAGGACGTCGGCAAAACTCAATAAGTAAACAGATGGGCAAATAAATAAAATCAACGGACACGGCAAGAGCTGCACATCAGGAGAGACGCTAATTTTGTAGCTGAAGTTCAGGGAAGTTACAAAAAAGTAATTCAGCAGCCCTTATGGGAGAAAATCTAGAGTCCTTGCTGTACTTCATCTTGAATGTCAGTTTTCAACCAAAATTTACAAGCTACAGCATCAGGAAAGTGTGAGCTATATTGGAAAAAACGAAGCAGTCAATAGGAACTGTGTGGGACTAGGTGTTGGATTTAGTATAAAGAGATGTCAAAACAGCAATTATAAATATGTTCCGAATATTAACGGACTATAAACTAACAATGATTCTACAAATAAGAAATACCAAGGGAGAAATGGAAAGCAGAAGAAACAGCCAAAGGGAAATTCTAGTGTTGAAAGTACAACAACCGAAATGCAAAAATACTGGATGGGCTTAACGTCAGATGTTTAGATGGTGTAAGAAATAAACAGTGAACTTGAAAGTAGATAACAGAAGTTATCCAGTCAAAATTTAAAAAGAGGAAAACAAATATTGAAGGAAAAAGAAACACAACCAGAGCCTCAGTGCCAAGCCCTCCAATACAAGTGAAATAGGAGTTTCAGAAGAAGAGGGCAGGAAGGAGCAGAAAAATATTTTGTAGTAATGCCCCAAGTCTTCTCAAATGAATTTAAAAATTAACGTAAAGATCAAAGAAGCTCAACAAACTACAAGCAGGATGAAAACCCAGCAGCACACGTCAAGTACTGTGACGTTTCAAAGATTTTATCCTAGCTGCAAGCTACAGTTAGCTGGTGCAGTAGCATGCATGGCGTGTTCCTGGGGGCGGAGGCGGCTCAGGCGGAGGCGGCTCAGGCAGTTGCGGCACGCACGGTGGGCATGTATTACAGTTAGGAAACCCCAACCTGCAAGCAGACCTGCTCAGCATCTCAAGGGACACTTTCTCTTTACTGCACTCCACAGCAGGAAAACCTGCCTTCTACTCTGGAAGGAGACACCGCATCTATTTTCCAAGGATGTTCTCTACAGAAATTTCCTTAAAAATAGAGCAGAAAAAAGGCGCTTGGTGTTTCTGCTCACAAGAAGTGCAGAGATGCAAGACACCCATGGAACACTGTTTTCTGACAGATGTTATCACAGGCAAATCTTATATAATTGTGCCTTCATCTATATTTTCACCGGATCAGCCCTCTGCTCCATAACATGTAAAATTATGTGACCAGGATTATACCACTTTTAGCTCCTTTTCACTAACATATATCCTTCAAAGAGTATGAAGCCATTTCTGGGTCTTACCCCAGATCAACTTCATTAGACTCTTTAAAGAGAAACCCTGGAGGCACCATTTAATTAACAAGCTGATTCTTAAACACAGCACAATTTCTGAATCGCTGTCCACAGACTCTAATAGAAACTCTTGAAACCTATGAAACCCTCTGTGATTTACTCCTGCTTACCTTCTTCTCAGCCTTTCTCTTGCCCACTGCCTGCAATCCCACCTTATAAGAATGCATGCAGCTACCAATACTCCCCAAGTTTTTACACACCAATGCCCTTGACAGTATATGGAAATTAGTCCCATATACTAATTAGTCCCACATATGGAAAAAAAAAAGTCCCAGCTCTGAAATGATGTTTGATTCTAAGTGTTCACGAGCTGAAGTATGATCCCACCTATGTGGTTTCCTACTGATCGGTGAGAAACTAAGTCCCAATTCTGGAGCCTGACTTAATTCTTTTTCCTATAGAAACGCAGGACTTTACATTTTAAGCATAGTGGTTGAACAAATAACTTCTCCCTACCTATCTGAGATGTCACTTATTCTAGGCCAATGGAACTAACTTGTGTTTGATGATGAAAGTAAAATTTAACAGCCTTGCCTTTTTTTCTAAGAAAGAAAAGAGAGGTGAATTACACAGTAGAAAGGACACAGTGGGAAATGTAATGGGTTTGTCTGCTCTGGTAGCGTGATCTCGTTCACTTCAAATACCCCTGTGCTCAAAATTTCCCAGAGCCCCATGTGGATAGCATTACTCACACCAGAACCATGTTCAATCTGTACTGAATATCCTGTGTATACACTAATATGCCTCATCTCAAATTTAAAATATATATCTCTACTTTAGGTCTTTAGATTCTACAGCTGTAGATGGGTGTGGGTGGGTATGGGGTCCTTCCTCCTGTAATTCCATCAACTCCTTAGAAGTTATGTGCAATGAACACTTCAGTTACGTGAAATACAATGGATCTGCTGAGAAGTGGCTTGATTCACATCCCTTGGCCCCTATGCTCCAGCTAGAATACCAACCCTAAACCCTTCTACACAGAAAATCTTGCTGCCACCACTGGACAATGGTGGTGTCTCAGTCAGTCTGTTAAAAGTCTTCTGCATCTTGTCTGCTGGCAGCTGAAGTGGTCCTCAGAGGTCTCTCTCTGCTATGTGGAGAAAGTATTGGGTGGTGAGACCACTCACTGGGCCTCTTTGACTCTTCAGAGGGTAAAGGACCTTGATCAGGACTTGAGAATCGTCACTTCAGGTGCTGCTAAGTACATTTTACAGGAAATCACCACATACTTACAGCAGGTATAAGACAGAGAGTCAAGTGGAACTCAGGTCCCCTTCCTCCAGGGCAGCTCTCCCTCCTCTCAGTACCCTGGACCCCTGGCTGACTCTGGGGATGACTGTCGTTACAAAAGGAACTAAACGCGAGCCTGGTACAAACTACTGACGACGGGACTCCTCTGTTTCTAGTGTCACGTGGTGCTTCCACTTGGCTGTGTTACAGACGTTTACAACATTTACATTTTATGATAAGCGTGGGTTACTTTTACACACATGCAAAACTTTATAAAGACAAAAAATATGAGACGCTGCTGTGGTAAGAGAAGTTGTCATGATAGAAACCAAATAATAATTCTCTACTGTTTTATCAAACTGGTTTTCATTAATGTTTTATTACAGTTTATTCCTGGGTTTAAAACTGAAGGATCCCACATAACCGACATCTACCGAGGGGAGGGGGCTCGATGGTGACGGAAAAGCTTGTGCATGTGTTTCCTATTCACAGATTCTCCTGGCTGGCTGCTGAGCACACTCTTCTGCAGGGAAACTTGATTTTACTGCCTTAGTTCTCTGTCATTTAACCTAACCTCTTGTTTTTTCGTTTACTTAATATATTATTTGTGTCTCCATGCCTGAAAACCACCTAAAAGGTCTGAGAATCCCCAAAGTTAATTCACTGTCACTACAACACATAACTTTCTTACACTGACAACTTTAAATTCAACAGAATATATGGGATCTAACTACTAAAGACTCCAGATATTGACTTGTTAGCACTACTATCAAGGTAGTTTATAAAAATTGTATGACACCAAATATTTTTTAAAAGTTAGTACACAGAATAATCCATTCCATTTATAAGCTTAGGTTTTTTTTTAAGCCCTTTATAGCCTCAGTCAGTAGTAGGAGTTTAAAAAACGAAAAAAGAAAAAACTCTGTTCCAAATGTTTCTACCTTCTGACTTTCAACTTTCTATCAATAAATAAAATATTGAAATTCAACTAACTTTACCAATTACAATGGTGATAAACAATTAACATGCATGAATTAAAATTCTTTCTTCTCTAATTGATACTGAGGCTAACTTTTATTTGTTCTTTCTGGACTTTTCTAAGGAAATGATACTACATTTGCACATCACAAGCTACATTTCCTTTCTTTTTATAGTTTCCATTTTCACCCTAGGTGATTAGATTAAGAAAATAAATATTAATGAGCAAACAAGCCTGATTTAAGAAGATATTTTTAAAATACATTAAAATAAATGTATTGCCCACTAATTGGTTTGGGGTGTAGAAGTCAACAGAAGTACAGCATGTTCACTACAGGTACTCTGAAGGGTAGAAAGGATAACTTCACGGGGTGCACTTTTTGCCTTTTCTGCAACTGAGAGAGAGAGAGAGAGAGAGAAAGAGAGCGCTACATTCCTCTCTGCGCTGAGCTGCTTGACCAACCGAAGGGACATTCTGGGTCTCCAAGTCTACATAACAGAAATCTGACAGCATCTGGAATCCTGGAATCCTTGGGGCCTCTTGGAATCTTCTCGGGTGGGCATTACCAGCTGAATCCAGACTTCCATCCACTTACCAGGGCAACCGACTTGTGAGTGGAAGCCCCCTGGACCCTCCAGACCCCATCTGCCATCTGCACACTGCTGCGAGACCTCCCTCAGTGCCAAGTGGAGCACAAAGGCCCAGCTGAGTTCTCTCCAAACACCTAACCCGCGAAGTCATGAGCTACAACCAAAACATGGTTGTTGTTTAATGTCCAAAGTTTGCTTATCTGAGATGCACTAGCTACCCAGGTCGCTCATCGTCTCTTTAACCCAGGTTACTCGTGACACTGTCACATCACACTCGTAGTGTCTGATAAATGACCGGTAGATATTATTTTGCAGCAAGTGCAATTTTTCATTTTATTTCTCGCCATTCTGCTGAGAGCCCACTCACTCTTTCTAATAGTTGGGTCTGAATGACTTCTTGTGTCATGTGGATGCCTTCCAAGTTCCACATCCATGTTTTTCAGCACTGTTATCATTCCCTAATAGTCAATGATAAACCCTCATATAAATGAGCGTATAAGCACACACAAGAGCAAAGAGAAAACGTGGTCATAGAGATTCACCAATCACAGCTGATGCTCACTACCTGCCGAATCCCTGTATAGGAATTTGCCTAATCCAAAACTGATTTGTAACCCTACAATCAATCCTATGGTGCTTAACGAGCATCAACTGTACATCACAATTTACCAGAATTACGTATTTTGGTGCAAATGAGAACAAATGTTGTCATTTTGAGAACAAATGACAAAGTCCAAGAATACATGAGATGTACGGAGATTACTCAACATTTAAAGCATCCTCAAAATTTCTGCCATGCATCCCACCCTGCTGACTTCAGAGTAGGATCGAGAAAGAAACGTGGATATCTCTACATTCCTGCTTCTGTCGATGGGCTGCACGTGTTTAAGAGATGAGGGGCCCAGAACTGACTTTGCGATTCTATATGCACTTCCTGCTGACACCACCCCAAGTGCTTTTTGTTTCGTTTCAAATAGACGTTTAGATAAATCATTATTATAAACTTCTGTTAATGGAATTGTATTTATCTTCAAGCTTCATTCATCTAACTGAGCTCACTCTCAACGTTCGACCATGGGAGCTGAATTATTTACTGTACTTCATCAGAATGAGATTCAGGATGTTAAAAGAAAATTATGTATGTATCAGATAGCCATGACTATCTGTTGGAGTTAATCATTTATGACACCTAGTTATGAATGGCGCTTTCTGGAAATGAGATATTAATGGAGCTATAAACATGAAGGACCAGATAACTGGTCACCAAGAGCACGTGTCCAAGGACCACAGACTTGGGACCAAAAGCAAAACAAAACCATCTGTAGGATGTCTGGGGGTGAGCTAGACAGAGGAGGCTCGGTTTAAACATTTGGGGTTTAGAACTAACCCAGAGTTTTCCTAAAAATCAAGAGAGGGGCTAAGTGCTGAATATCAGGAAGGCACCGAGAAGACTCTGGAGCAGGGGTGAGGGGTGTTGGGGGCATGGGGAGGAGGCAAGTGATTCGGCTCCTAAATCCAATATATTTTGAAAACCTACTGAGAACGACCCTGATGCCTCACCGACAAGTACAGATTTCCCTCTGCGGGCAGGCAGTGCAGATTTCAAGGAAAACAAACAAACAAACAAACGAATCTCAGCTATGAGATTCTCTGACATGACTCACTCTCTATGGTTATAGGTACCTAGTAGTTTTCTTGTGAAGGCCTTAAGGCAGGCTTACGATGAACTCTTTCCTTTCCTCCAGTTGGACAATGGCCAATCTTCATGTAGTATCTTTCATCCACTTACATAATAACCTAGCCAATGAAATTCCCCGAAGGGTACTCCCCAAATTAAGTAAGAATCCTTCCTTTCGTTACTCTTAAGGAGGAGGATGAAGGCTGATGAAGTTGCTGGACTTACCTGGCAATTTTCAAGTACACTGAAGAAGATAAAACTGACACAGAATTCAAAGGAAAGTGTTTTGTTAGAAATAGGTGCAGAATACTTAGAATAAATAAGCAACACTTTCAACATTAACCCTAAGAGATGCTTCCCAAGTATATCCCATATCAGAGGAGAAATGCTGCAGAAAGTAACTGACCATCTATCTGTATCCTCGGGAAACCATGAGAAGAATTTTAGAAGGGATCTTAACAAATTGTTTACTCAGACTCAGGATCTTTAAGCACATGTTAGTTCACCACATACTTTTAAATTATTGAGAAAGTAAATGATTCTGGTGATAGCCCATTTCAACAACTGGCAAGTCCTGATTTGATTTCCAAGGAAAATAGGCTAATTATATGAGAAACTGGAATATCTCCTTGTAAGTGTGTCTTCCAAGGTGTGCCTACCATTTGCCACTTTAGTAAGCTGAAACATATGTGACTCTAACTTTAGAATATTAAGTTAGTAATTTATTAGCATAGCATAATGATATTAGAAAGCAGTTTGCTTCAATGTAGTACTCACCACGCGGCAGGCGAAGTAATGGCCCCCCAAAGACATGGACATCCAATGGCCCCCCAAAGACACGGACATCCAAATCCCTGGAACCGGTGAGTACATTATGTTACGTGGTAAAAGTGAAGATGTGACTAAGTTAAGGATATTGAGATGGCAGAGCCCTGGATTAGCCAGGCAGACCCAGCAGAATGGCAACTGTCCTTTAGGGCAAAGGGAGATCCGACTACAGAAGAGGACTGTCAGAGAGACGCAGTGTGGAGAAGACACTGCGTGGGGCAAGGGGCCACGGGATAAGGAATGCAGGGCGGCTCCAGAAGCCGGAAAAGGCAAGGAAGCGCACGCTCTCTGAAGCTTCCTGAGGGAACAAAGTCCTGCCAACACCTTGACTCCAGACCTCTGATCCCTAAAGCTGCAGGATAATACATTTACGTTGTTTTAAGCCACCGAATTTGTGGTAGTTTGTTACAGAAGCAATGAGAAATTAATATGCAATATGGAAAGGAAGACAGTGCAGCCCCTCAGAAACATAAGGCACAGAATTGCAAAGGGTTCCAAATATCTAGTACTCATTTATTTTTGTGCTTGCTAATATGCCCGGGACGGAACTGTGTCCCCCGAAAACTCTTATGTTGCAGCCCTAACACCCAAGGCAACAGTGTCTGAAGACAGGACTCGTAGGAGGTGATTATGATTAAAGGAACTCGTAAGGGTGGGGCCCTAAGACGGTAAGAGGCGGAGGAGAGACACCCCTCTCTCCGTTCCTCTGCGCTTGGAAAAGGCCGCGTGAGCAGTAGGCAGGCAGCCACCCACCTACAAGCCAGGAAGGGGCCCCTCATCACGAGCCACAATAGCCAACACCTCCATCGTAGCTTTCCAGCTCCCAGAACTAGGAGGAAACACGCCTCTGGCCTGGAAACCACCCACCCAGTCTGTGGTTTTTGCGCGAGCCCCTGTGCAGACCGGTGCATGAGCAGGAATGCAGTCGCACTGCATCGAAGCAGTGAGTGTCTGCGCAGCTTCCTGGGAGGCAGGATGGCATGGGGTCCTGGGCTGCCTGACTCTTGAGTCCACGAGTCCCTGTTCACCGTGAGTGACTACGAGTGAAAATCGGAATTTCTCTGGGCTTCGGTTTCCTGATCTGTAATGTCGGGTAAATGAGAACCACAGGGTTCACGTTCAGGATGGGGACCGAGGAGAATGCTGAACTCGCTCCCCTGCACCCCGCAAATACGGGATCTACAGCTACACTTGGAACCACTTCCTCTGAAAACCCCCGAAACCCGGCTGAGCGATGCCTACTCTGGGACGCGGGCTCGCCATAACCCTGGGCTGCTCCCTGAAGAGCAGGGTTTGAACCCCACACGCGGCACCCCGACTTCTAAGACCTCCTCCCGCGTGCAGCCCCGGAATCCCTGGCTCTGAGAACCGCCAGGGCCGGGCCCACAAGGCCCCCGGAAGCCGCTCTCAGAGGCCCGGGAACTCACCGCCTGGCTGCTGCGCGGCGTTGGGGACCCGGAGACGCCGGAGGGGCAGGGCTGTGGCCTGAGGCGCACAGGGCGGCCTGGTGTCCTCCGGGTCAGAGCCGGGCCTCCTGCGGCCCCCGCGCCGCCCAGCACACCAGGGACTCCGCCTGGGCTTGACAGGCGTCTGCAGCCCTGGCTTCACGTCTGAGGCCCTGGTTTTACGTCTGAGGCCCCGTTTTACGTCAGTGACCCCAGTTTTACGTCCGTGGCGCCGGCTTTACAGCTGAGGTCCCGGCTTTACTTCTGGGGGCCCGGTTTTAGGTCAGTGACCTCAGTTTTATGTCAGTGACCCCCGGATTTACGTCACTGACCCCGGTTTTATGTCTGAGGCCCCGGATTTATGTGGCTGACCGCGGGTTTACATCGCTGAACCTGGATTTTCGTCGCTGACCCCCGGATTTACGTCGGTGACCCCGGATTTACGTCAGTGGCTGTGGCCCCAGTTTTAACTGCCACCGGGGGACTCGGCCGGGCCCTGGTGGCCAAAGGGGCTGAGGCTTGAGGTCCCACAGGACTGCCTACATTTGCCTCCGTGCAGAGCTTCCGCCTGAGGGTCAGCCGGCGTCTGGTGCTCACGAGACCGTGCCCCTGGGGCCACTGACGGGGCTGGGCAAACCCTCAGGGTCAGCACCGACTCAGCCAGGTGTCTGCAGCGGCGCATTCACCCCAGCGCTCTTCGCAGTAGGGGCGGCGGGGGCCCCTGCGAGTCTGTGAGCGGAGAGCGGATACAGAAGAGGGGCGCTCACGCGCGCACGATGGCTGCCACTCAGCCGTGAAAAAGGAGGGCGTGCCGCCATGTGTGACGGCGGATGGACCTGGAGGGCCGTAGGGTGAGTGAAAGTAGCCAGACGAAGACAAACAGCACACGGCCTCTCTTCTCCGTGGGATCCAGGCCACAGACAGACAGAAAACCAGCTCCTAGGTGCAGACAACGGAGTGGTGGTCGCCAGAGGTGGGGGCGGGGCGTGGAGGAGATAGGAGAAAAGGGGTCGGAAGGTGCAAACTTCTAGTTGTGACAGAAATAAGCCCTGGGATGTGATGTCCCGCACAGTGACCACGGCTAGCAATACTGTGCTGCGTAGTATTGGAACTCTACGGGGCGGTTCTCACCATTAAATCAAACCATGTGCTGCGCACACCGTAGACTTAACGCAGTGGCGGACGTCAGTTACTTCTCAGTAACACTGAATGAAACACGGTCTCACTGCAGGAAGAAAACTGCACCTGTGTGTCGTGATAGACTTTAACTAGGCTTATTCTGGTGGTGATTTCACAGTGTATACCGATGTCGAGTCATTACCGTGTACCCCTGACGCTAATGTAAGCTGCGTGTAAGTTACACCTCCAGAACGAAGCCCGCAGTGTACGGAATTTGTAATGGTCAGACCAAACCATAACGTAGGTTAAGTGTTTAGAGCACTGTCTAACCTGGCCTACAAAGGTTCCTAGTCTTGTAACATTTCATTTTACTGAAGCAGTTACTTAAATGAACGTAATTTTAAGTAAAACAGCGAGGCGTGGTTGCAATAGAAGAGGACTAAGATACAGGAACCTTAAATTCAGATTTCTTTTTGGTGATCTCGAGTAAGTCACAGTCTCTCTGTAAGTTTTTTGACATTATCCTCACTCGCATGAGGACGTTGAGATGGAAATCTGACAAGTTCCTTGTGAGGACAAATATGAAACGATACATGTGAATGAGCTTAGAACTAAGAGAGACTACAGGAGTGTCATTTGTCGGTGTCGTTCACTGGCTGTGATGATTATTACCATTTTTACATGTCAGGAAACGGAAAGCACCAACCTATGAGGTTTTTCACACTTACGTTATCATTTAGGAAACTTAATGGCCTTTTAGAAAGTTCCCCTCTGGGAGTTTTAGACTCGGTTTTGTGCTTTGTGCTAAGTTTTCCTGGGTTTCTGTCACTGGCAATTGTCTCCGTGAAGCAGAAAAAGAAAAGGAGGAATCCCATGTCTCTCTGGCAGTAAAGCACTGAGCCATGGAGACAAGAAACAAAAAGCAAGCAGGTGGTCTCATGCGGGGATCCTTGGGTGACCAGGCTGAGTGGGCTTGGAGTAATTCAGAGAGTAGAGTCCACATGCCACACTCCTGACGGGGGCACAGCCGCCGCCTCCAGGTTTTACATCTGGTGTGAAAACTGAAAAACTAATGACTAATACCTATAGAACTTTGTACATCACAGATTGTAACGTACTCATATTCTCTTCTTAAATATAACCTAGTCCACACTTCCTACCTCATTACGCTTGCTTCTATTTTATCGTGGATGAAAACCTTCTTCACAAAATTGATATGTATTGGCCCCACAAGGGGATGGCATGGCTGAGGTTTAAAGGCGTTGGGATCATGTGGATAGTGTGCGATAAAGCTGGAATATGCCCTTAATGCATCGACTCACTTCATTTGTACTTTATCGCAACTTGCTACTTTTTATCAGTATTTTTAACGTGGTTAAACTTAAATGTACACCAAAAAACTGAGATGGACCAGAATATACCCATCCAGGGTTTGGATATTTTGCACATAAAAGCAAGGACACATTTTATGTCTCTATCGATATTTCTCTGTTAGTGGCGATTTATCGTGTGCATACCCTTAACGCTACTTACTATGTAAAAAAACAAAGCAAAAGAAAAGCAAGAGTGAAGTTCTCAATCACTTCAGAACTTAAACTAACGTCAGGTTGTCCTGCCGGACTGGGGCAGGGTGGCAAGTGAGGCTGTTACATTGGATACAAAATTCAGGGGTGCACCAAAAAAATTCAGTAATCAAGGTGAGTAATATTTAATGCACTATATTTTAAAAACTCAGAAGTGATGCAGAATACATGATGAACAAGATATTAAGACTTTAAATAAAGACAGGATCAGTTTTCTACCAGATAAATGGACTTGGACACACAAATCCACACCCACCAATTGATACAATTTTGCCCTTCATTTCCAGGAATGCAAGCAAGTACTTAGTACAATGAATTCAGCAGACTCTTCAGGGACATAAAAGAGTTTTCATGTTTAATAACTCTGAGAGTGGAGCACCTGCGACTTCAATTTATTGGCTTTGAACATTCCTGTAACATAAAATGAAGGACAACTTACAGGGTTTGAATTAGCAATTGTGTTGATGATTAAATTTCTCAAGAAAAAACACAGGAGTCAGGTTTTAGTAGCTCCTGGGACATCTCATCACCGCTAAGCAGCAAGTATACTGCTTTCCCAGAAGGGTATCAGGTTCTCAAAGGAGAGATCGCACACTGTCTTTTAAAGATTGACATCTCTACGGACTTAGGGATTGTAAAGAATAGCAATCTCATCAGCATCTTCCCCAGATATACATGAGGAGTGTGTGTGTGTGTGTGTGTGTGTGTGTGTGTGTGTTTGTGTGTGTGTGTGAGATAGAGAGAGACAAAGACAGAAAGAGAAAGAGACAAGAAGGAGGAAGAGGAGAAGAAGGAGGAAAAGGAAAAAAATAGGTAGGTATTTAGAAAGGCAGATAGATACAGAGATGGAAATTTTAGGACATGTTATAGAGCACTGAATAGGACTAGAATGTCTCCTTTTCCTAAATCAGGAGCGAGTTTCCTACGTTCCAGCTAACACTCAGTATAGGAGGAAGAAAATGTTTAAATATATAAAATTAATAGGGTGTAGTACTTATCAGAAGTAGAGGAGGGCAATTCCAGTTGTCCAAAGAAACAGGTGCACTTTAGTAGAAATCTTGGAGGACTGTCTCTCCGAAATATCCAGTATACAATCTTACATCTACCCATAAGCTCTAACTCTGAGTCTCCGAGTTGAGCGGCATGGAAAAGACCTCAGACACTTAATTTAGAAAATGCCTCTTATAATGCCAGTGCAGAGTGGTAAACTACGTCATAAAATTGGAATTTTAAAACCATTGTCGTTTAAGAGTAGGGCTGGCTGAGAGAAAGGAGATGTCCAATTCTGACTAAATAATATTCCTACAGAGAGAGACCAAGTAATTCGTTAAGTGCTGCACCATGGTTAGTCCCACTAGTATTTAAGTGATTTGCTTAGAAATGATTAAATTCTTAACTGGACTTTCAGAATAATAATTAAGTAAAACTGCTTTGCGTTATTAGAATGAACCAGATTAAGAAGTTAATGAGCACAAAGTCTCTGAACAATGTGGGATTCTGGGGTGAAGGCCAGGCTTTCCCAAGGAAGATGGAAGAGCCGGGTGGTCCCGCATCTGGGGGCATCCCCCGGGCACGGTGAGCACGCCCCCTCCCCAGAGAGCCTTGAAGACAGGAGTTGAAGCGCAAGTCAATATGGAACCCTCAGAATAAGACTGTCCTTCAGAGCAGTACTAGAAATAACCTAGTTTACATTTCTGTTGTTATAGAATAGAATATATAGAATGTTATAAATAGAATAAATAGAATGTTAATAGAGAGGGTCGTCCCTCTCTTTTGTTCAAGTAAAACCACTTCATACTGTTAGGGTCACTTCAAAATTATTCCATCTGAAATTGCACAGGCTTCCCTCACGGAACCAGGCTGGTTTCTTCCTCTACTTCCCATAGATCACATCAATTTTAGTTGACACTTTAGAGGTTGCCTTTGCCCCCAAGGAACTGTGCTCACGCTGAGGACAGGAGACATTTCCTCTTGTTATTCCTAATGCCTAGTAACCTTTGTACATATTTTAAAATAAGGGAACAAATGGATGAATTAACTCCATCATTTTGAAGGTATTTCTCCTTTGCTCGTAGCATTTTTGTTTGTTTGTTTGTTTGCGGTACGCGGGCCTCTCACTGTTGTGGCCTCTCCCGTTGCGGGGCACAGGCTCCGGACGTGCAGGCTCAGCGGCCATGGCTCGCGGGCCCAGCCGCTCCACGGCATGCGGGATCTTCCCGGACCGGGGCAAGAACCCGCGTCCCCTGCATCGGCATGCGGACTCTCAACCACTGCGCCATCAGGGAAGCCCCGCTGGTAGCATTTTACACAAAGAAAATAAGAAGCCATGTTTCGAAGATTGTTTTTTTTTGCGGTACGCGGGCCTCTCACTGTTGTGGCCTCTCCCGTTGCGGAGCACAGGCCCCGGACGCGCGGGCTCAGCGGCCACGGCTCACGGGCCCAGCCGTTCCGCGGCATGTGGGATCCTCCCGGACTGGGGCACGAACCTGCGTCCCCTGCATCGGCAGGCGGACTCCCAACCACTGCGCCACCAGGGAAGCCCCTGAAGATTTATAATAGAGCTATTTTTTTCTAAATCTATATTAAAGGCACAGATGGAAGCACAATTTGTGAACGTAATTAACCAGGATAAGCTCCTGGAAACCCTAGAAATCAGATGGTGGAGTTCCTGGGATGCGTTTGTGTGATGAACAGGGAATAATAGTTCCATTAGTGTCAAATACGTAATACATTTGCTCCACACTTTTATTTGTCAATAAATTACCGTAGAATTTTTTTGTAGCCTAGAGAATAGATGACATAGCCAGTGGAAATTTAATGACTAGCATATGCTATAAAAATTTAACATAGTTTTCATTGCAGTAGATGAAAAGGAAATTAGCAATAAATATGATTTTGACTCTTACAAAGAATATCTGCGTGTACGTAGGTATAGTCAGTGCTTATGTATATAGTAGCTTATGTTTCTGTATTTCACCTATTCCACAAAGGATTTGAGGTTCATTTGGGAAATATACTTAAAATGCAAATCTCCTCCCAACCCCCAGCAAACCTCTCCACAAAGCAGAAGAGAAAGACAGCAGTTTTATCATCAGATAAGCGTTAAATCAGAATGTGGTGCACACCACAGGGAATTCGCCAAGAGAGGCAAAGACAGAAGGAAAATCTCACCCTTTTATGTGGCCAGGCAGCTAGAGCTCCTTCTGTGAATGTTCTCAAGATGAGCACTGACTAGGCCTCAGCAAGACCTGGCAGCAGCGTGTACTATACACATACACAGCCATCCTGAGTTGACCTGCGAATTGCAGGGACCGTCTGTGGTAGCAAATCAGCTTCGTCCAGAGGAAAGACGAACCGCTCCTGTCTTTGTGACGAGAGGTAGGTTTGCAGGTTGGGGCCAGGAGCCTACAGAAGCTCAGCCCCTCACCTCCCACAGAGCCTGGGAGATGGGCTCCCTCTCCCTTCCTGGTTTTGTTTCAAAGAGATAGTCCCCAGGTCCTTGAGAAGGACACTTCTGGGTCACAAAGCTGAGAAAAGTCCCATTGGAAAGATTTATACACATTTCAAAACGAGGAGAGAGTACTTAACGACAAGTTTTCTAAAATAATTGCTCTGAGCAAACGGCAGAGGTGGAAACCTCTCTCCTTATTATTTAATGGAGGAGAATTAAGCCCGTTATTCATAGTTTGTATTTGTCTTCACAGGTCTCCTGGGCTGTACAGTTTTACGAAAATACAAAGTTTCAATCAGAAAGATAGTGGAAGTCTTATTTTATTGCTTGGTGAGCATTTCAGGTACTCTTTGCCTGTTTCCGTGTAAGAAAATACTATAGCATATAATAGGCCAACTGGCTGAACTGTATTTCCAATGAGTGTTTTCTGCCTAAAAAAATTCCTTTTTCAGAGGTGCATGCTGGTAAAGATCCCTAATAGAGACAAAAGGAGCCTCCTAGATGTTCTAAATCAGATGGTCTTGTGCCCCAGTGATCTTAGTTACCTGCCATTAGAACAGACTAGGGGGATTGGGAGGAACACAGATGCCTGTCCTCTGTTACTGTCAATTTCCCCTTTCATGGCTGTTAATGTTTGCCTTAGGTTTTGAGGTGCTCCTATGTTGGGTGCGTAAATATTTACAACTGTTACATCTTCCTCTTGGATTGATCACTAGGTAGTGTTCTTCTTTGTCTCTGGTAATCGTCTTTATTTTACATTTGGTAGTGTATATATTAATATAATAAAGGTACATGTAACTTTACTGAAAGAAAAATAGTCTTTATTTTAAAGTCTATTTTGTGTGACATGAGAATTCCTACTCCAGCTTTCTTTTGCTTTCCATTTGCATGGAATATCTTTTTCCATCCTCTCACTTTCAGTCTGTCTGTGTCCCTAGGTCTGAAGCGGGTCTCTTCTAAGGACAGCATATATACGGGTCTTGTTTTCGTATCCATTCAGCCAGTCTGTGTCTTTTGATTAGAGCATTTAATCCATTTACATTTAAGGTACTTATCGATATGTGTGTTCCTGTTACCATTTTCTTAATTGTTTTGGGTTTGTTATTGTAGGTCTTTTCCTTCTCTTGTGTTTCCTGCCTAGAAAAGTTCCTTTATCATTCGTTGTAAAGCTGGTTTGGTGGTGCTGAATTCTCTTAGCTTTTGCTTGTCTATAAAGGTTTTAATTTCTCCGTGGAATCTGAATGAGATCCTTGCTGGGTAGAGTAATCTCGATTGTAGTTTTTCCCTTTCATCACTTTAAATATGTCCTGCCACTCCCTTCTGCCTTGCAGAGTTTCTGCTGAAAGGTCAGCTGTTAACCTGACAGGCATTCCCTTGTATGTTATTTGCTGCTTTTCCCTTGCTGTTTTAATATTTTTTTCTTTGTATTTCTTTTTTGATAGTTTGATTAATATGTGTCTTGGCGTTTTTTCTCCTTGGATTTATCCTATCTGGGACTCTCTGCTCCCTGGACTTGACTATTTCCTTTCCCATATTAGGGACGTTTTCAACTATAATCTCTTCAAATATTTTCTCAGTCCCTTTCTTTTTCTCTTCTTGTTCTGGGACCCGTATAATTCGAATGTTGGTGCGTTTAATGTTGTCCCAGGTCTCTGAGACTGTCCTCAATTCTTTTCATTTTTTCTTTATTCTGCTCTGTGGCAGTTATTTCCACTATTTTATCTTCCAGGTCACTTCTCCGTTCTTCTGCCTCAGTTATTCTGCTATTGATTCCTTCTAGAGAATTTTCAGTTTCCTTTATTGTGTTGTTCATCATTGTTTGCTTGCACTTTAGTTCTCCTAGGTCCTTGTTAAAGGTTTCTTGTATTTTCTCCATTCTATTTCCAAGATCTCGGATCGTCCTTACTGTCATTCCTCTGAGTTCTTTGTCAGGTTGACTGCCTATTCCCTCTTCATTTGTTTGGTCTGGTGGGGTTTTACTTTGCTCCTTCATCTGCTGTGTATGTCTCTGTCTTCTCATTTTGCTTATCTTACTGTGTTTGGGGTCTCCTTTTCTCAGGCTGCAGGTTCATAGTTCCCATTGCTTCTGGTGTCTGCCCCCAGTGGGTAAGGGTGGTTCAGTGGGTTGTGTAGGCTTCGCAGTGGAGGGACTGGTGCCTGTGTTCTGGTGGATGAGGCTGGATCTTGTCTTTCTGGTGGGCGGGGCCGCATCTGGTGGTGTGTTTTGAGGTGTCTGTGAACTTATTATGATTTTAGGCAGCCTCTCTGCGAATGGGTGGGGTTGTGGTCCTATCTTGCTAGTTGTTTGGCATGGGGCGTCCAGCCCTGGAGCTTGCTGCTCGTTGAGTGGAGCTGGGTCTTAGCAGGGAGTCAGAGATCTCTGGGAGAGCTCTCACTGATTGATATTACGTGGGGCCGGGTGGTCGCTGGAGGTCCAATGTTTTGAACACGGCCCTCCCACCTCAGAGGCTCAGGCCTGACACCCGGCTGGGGCACCAAGACCCTGCCAGCCACACGGCTCAAAAGAAGAAAAGGGACAAAAAGAAGAAAGAAAATGTAAATAAAATATATTAGAGTTATTAAAATAAAAAATTAAAAATATTATTGAAATTAAAAAATTAAAAATAATAAAAAAGTAATACACGGAAAAAAAGAAGAGAGCAACCAAACCAACAAACAAATCCACCAATGATACCAAGGGCTAAAACTGTACTAGGATACACATAAAAATCATAAACTAGTAGTCGCATACAGCACACCCCAAGTCTACAGTTGCTCCCAAAGTCCACCGCCTCAATTTGGGATGATTCATTGTCTATTCAGGTATTCCACAGATGCAGGTACATCAAGTTGACTGTGGAGCTTTAATCCTCTGCTCCTGAGGCTTCGGGGAGAGACTTCCCTTTCTCTTCTTTGTTTGCACAGCTCCTGGGGTTCAGCTTTGGCCCTGCATCTGCATGTAGGTCGCCCTCTGGCGCCTGTTCTTCGCTCAGGCAGGACGGGGTTAAAGGAGCAGCTGATTCGGGGGCTCTGGCTCGCTCAGGCCAGTGGGGAGAGGGAAGGGTACGGATGCGGGGCGAGCCTGCGGAGGCAGAGGCCGGCGTGACGTTGCACCAGCCTGAGGCGCGCCCCCCGTGCGTTCTCCCGGGGAAGTTGTCCCTGGATCCCGGCACCCTGGCAGTGACGGGCTGCACGGGCTCCCGGGAGGGGAGGTGTGGATCGTGACCTGTGCTCGCACACAGGCTTCTTGGTGGCAGCAGCAGCAGCCTTAGCGTCTCACGCCCGTCTCTGTCCTCACCGACAGCTGCGTCTCGCTCCCGTCTCTGAAGCTCGTTTCGGCGGTGCTCTGAATCCCGTCTCCTCGCGCACCCCGAAACAATGGTCTCTTGCCTCTTCGGCAGCTCCAGACTATTCCCTGGACTCCCTCCCGGCTAGCTGTGGCGCACTAGCCCCCTTCAGGCTGTGTTCACGCAGCCAACCCCAGTCCTTTCCCTAGGACCTGCCCTCCGAAGCCCGAGCCTCAGTTCCCAGCCCCCGCCCGCCCCGGTGGCTGAGCAGGCAAGCGTCTCCGGCTGGTGAGTGCTGGTCTGCACCGAGCCTCTGTGCGGGAATCTCTCCGCTTTGCCCTCTGCACCCCTATTACTGCCCTCTCCTTCATGGATCCGAAGCTTCTCCCCGCCAACCCCACCCCCACACCGCCCCTCTATATCCCCACCCACCCGCACGCCCCATCCCCCGTCTCCGCCAGTGAAGGGGCTTCCTAGCGTGTGGAAACTTTTCCTCCTTCACAGCTCCCTCCCCGTGACGCAGGTCCCGTCCCTATTCCTTTGTCTCTGTGTTTTCTTTTTTCTTTTGCCCTACTAGGTACGTGGGGGGTTTCTTGCCTTTTGGGAGGTCTGAGGTCTTCTGCCAGCGTTCAGTAGGTGTTCTGTAGGAGTTGTTCCACGTGTAGATGTATTTCTGGTGTATCTGTGGGGAGGAAGGCGATCTCCACGTCTCACTGCTCCAGCATCTTGAAGGTCCTCCTACATTTGTTAGTCTCTTGCTAAAAGGCTGACTGGAGAGTTAGCTGGTCTCTATCTATCCTACTGCCCCTCTCCAAATACTCACTGTGCGCCCCTTTACAACCTATTGTAAAGGCTCTTATTAACCTTTACTTTTTCAATGCAAAGAGTACCAACCAAACACTTGCTTATGCCAGTTTACCAGCCCCTGGCCTAACTGATCTGACTGCTGGTCATGCCGGCCTCTAGATACTGCTAAAGGACCTGAACTGTTCTCTGTTTCTGCCGATGTGAACATCTGGTGGACCAAGTATGGAAGGCAGATAAATGACAAGGTATGGCACCCATGTCTAAGAAAACATTGCTCTGTCCCTCCTTCTGGTGAGTTATTTGGGTCTTGCATAACCTACATGGAAGGGCAAGAACTTTCCCTTGCCCACATAAAGACCAACAGGTGAAAAATTGTCCCTTTGCTTTGGAACAAACATGATACTCGGCCTTTCCCGAGTGACACTCGGGGACCAACAGTACATTCAGACTCTGTGGTTTGACCCCACAGGTGGCATCTTCAAATCCCTGGAAAAGATTGTAAGTGGCTCTAGCGCTACCATTCTTGGTACAAACGTCTGCCAAATCAACAAATGTTTTGGATGACTCGTAAGCCACCTCCGTACAACTTGGGGTACTATGGCTGCTCCCATGACTAAGCTGCCTACTACCATAAGCTATGTACGGGTGGACCACTATAAAAATCTGGACTCGCTTGGCCACAGAACCAAGCCTTAGTGCTGCCCAAACCAGACCACAGGCCTCCTGTACCAACTCTTTTGCAACCTGTCCTGCTCTCACAGATTGACAGGAGCACACGGGAAATGGAGGGTATGGATGCTAGCATTACCAATGGCAAAGGTCGTGGAATACTCCAGTTCCTGGAGATGCAGGTTCCGTTGTAACCTTGTCTGCAAACCACACTGGTCTTTTTATGTTGGGTGGCAGCAAAGTATATAAAGGGTGTCCACCTAACCGGTCAGGACAATGGGGACTTGGATACCTGGCTCCTTCTGTCACCAAATACTCCACCCTAAATGCAGCCAAATTACAAACCTGGGCTCCTTTGTTCATAAAACTGTGTCCCATAAAGGTGCCAGCAGGGAAGTCATAGACAATCCATTGGGTATCACAACTCCAACTTCTTTTCATTGTTTAGGATCTTATTCCCAAGCTATGGAGGTTATGAATTAGAACAGCCATCTTAACTCTCCATGGTAGTGGAACAAGAGTTCAGTTCCCCTATGCAAAGTGTGAAAATACTTCAGTCAGAAGTTAACAGCCTAGCATCAGTGGTGCTCCAAAATGGACTTGCTCTGGACATCCTGACTGCTCAGCGAGGATGAACTTATGCAATCATCAGTGGAAAATACTGCTTCTACGTAAATCAAATGGGAAAAATAGTCTCCAACTTATTAAAAGTGAAGGAAATGCTTTCGTCACATAAATGAAGCAAAGCCGTTATATTGGACTGATGTCTTCCCAGGACTGGGGAACTGTTTCGGTAGGGTTTGGGGAAATGTACTTTGATTTGATTTGTTCTTTTCTGTTTTTCTTCATCCTCATTCTAACCTATGTTCTTTTCTCCCTTTGCAGGTCTCTTAGCACTGAGCTACTCACCCAGTTTTGCTCTCCACGGCCATCACCTTAGCCTTTTCTTTGTGAAACATCAAGGGAAGTTGCAGAGGAGGGAATCCTTGGGGCTCAGAGCGGGCCGCCCAAGATATGCCTCACCGGCACGTTGATTATTTTGAACAGAGGCTACCAGGGAAACGGTCAGTGAGGGGAAATGATTGAAAACCACAACAAAAATACTCTGGCCCCCTGCCTTCCCCCGAAGTGCGAACTAAATCCATGTGACGGTATCCTCGCTATGGCAGGAGGCTAGAAAGCATCCTTGTCACCACAGTTAGGAAATTCAAGGCTAAGAAAGCTGGATAAACGAACGCTGACACTTCTTCATTAGGCTGCTTGCCCAAGCACAAGCCTCTTTGTTTTGTCGAATGTACAAAAATGTTTCTTTGTCCAAAACTAGATACATTCAGCGGGCTTTGGTCACTTCAGGCGGTCCCATTTCTGAGACCTCTGTGTACATGAATTAAATTGGTTTGTTTTTCCTGTTAATCTGTCTTGTGTCCACATAATTATTAGGAGAGCCAAAAGGACCTCAACAGGGGTAAAGGAGAAATTTGCCCGTTCCCGTGTTGCTAGACAAGGTCACACACATTCACTGGCTCAGAAAATATTTGAGGAGACCCTAAGTTTTCACCTCTGGCTGATCTTTAGTCTCCAGGTGTACTGGGTGGGAAAACTTGGGAAAATGAAAATGGTGTATACGGTGATGAAGTTGTGCACCCAGCCCCAAGGTAATCTGCAGAGACCAGGAGAGTGGTTTTTGAAATTTGTGTTTCCTTGCTACCTCCCCAAACCCCCTGACCCAGCACCCCGGCGGTTTAAAAAAATAATAATCGGTTGTGTCCACCCACGTCGTGGAACAGAAACACCAGTGGCTACACAGCACACGGCAAAGAAAGCCATCTAACCAAAAATAGTTCGGCATAGTAACGGAAAGGATCAACTACAACCAGCAGCCACACATGAATACGAGGGAGAAGAACCTTCTCCCCATTTACTGCATTCCAAACTTCAAAATCTCCAGTTTTCAACACCACTTACAAGGCATGCAATGAAACAAGTGTGTATTTGCCCCATCACAGGTCAGATAGCAAATTAATAGAAACTGTGCATGACGAAACCAAGTACTTTAACTCTGTAGGCAGACATTCAATCAAGAGTCATACCTACGCTCACCTGACAAAGGAAACGATGGAGCAAGAACTAAAAGAAACCAGGAGACCAAGGTCTAGCGAAATAGAGACTCTCAACAAAGAGACATTTAAAGCAGAAACAAATAGGAATTATGGGGCTGAAAAACCACAGCATGTGAATCAAAACCTTCAGTAGAGACTTCAAAGGAAGGTTTGAGCAGGCAGAAGAATCACAAAACCTAAAGTCAGGTTAATTGAAATCATCCTGGCTGAGGAGCAGAAAGAGAACAAAAATAATGCAGAAAATGTAACAGCCTAGATTATTTGCCAGACTCCACTGAGCAATCCGAGGCTTACGTATTTGCAGTCCCAGGTGGAGACAGGAGAGAAAGGGGCAGGACAAGTATTTCAAGAAATCATGCCCCTCACACTCTTCAGGTATGGCAAAACTCATGAATCTACACGTCAAACTTTCCTTTACTCATACCTCTCTCTTCCTGAAGCCCTCACCTTCCTTCAGCACCACCTGATCCCCTGGGTGAGGTGCGTGGTCCACGAGTTTCTATTCGGTATGCCCGTATTTTGTTCATGCACCCCCTCTCACTGGGTCATAGGAGGTCACCGAGGGCAAGGATTCTCTAACAACTTTTCTCTTCACAGGAAGACTAGCCCCAATTCCTATCGTTCGGGTGATGCTTTATTAAAACTCATGAAGAAATTGTGCCCACATAATGTCGGTTTAATGACCAACGCAAGAATAAAATGGGGAGGAATAAGAGTCATCTTCCTTCACTCCTGCACTAGTGTTTACAAAACACTAACAAGTCAACCCCAAACGTTCTCCTCCTGGAAGCTTCCCTGGCAAATGCATTCCCTCAATGTCCTCATCACCCTCTGGGGGCCGTAATTGATATTCTCACCTCCACCAAGATATTCTTGTCTGTCGGTGATTTGCCACAAGGGCATGCCTATTCCTCTGTTTCCAAATGTGTGTCACTGCTAACTCCACCTGCAATAAAGCATTTCTTGTTGCTCACAAAGACAATGGAACTCACAAAAAAGTCCCAGTTCAAGGTGGTGGAAGCATTTGATGCAGGAATGGAGGAAAGGGTGGAACGCAGGCACAGACCAACTCAGAGACACAAACCTTAACAAATAAGTAAGTGAGTAACAGCAACCCAGAGCACGTGTATCGAAACAGGGACATGAACAGACTGCGACAGCTATGGCACTAGAGGCGTGCATATGGGCACAGGCATGGGTGGAAGATCAGAGAGACGAAGGCATGGGCAAAGCCAGAGGAAGGAACACCAACTCACGCTCAGAGTGAGAGATCATGGGCAAACACAACACGGACACACCATCTTCATTTCAGACAGAGGAAAACATGAACATGTCCAGAGACCAGGAAACGCAAACGTGGCTCAGAGTGATTGAGCCAGAATGCTCATAGATTGATCAGTAATCTGCTGGGCCTCACATGCCCTGAAGTTCAACGGAAGAAAACCTCAGGCAACGTGTGCAACTGTGCATTCAATCTACTCGCACCTAGATATTAGGCCCCACGTGAAAAAGCCCTTAAGAGACCGGGTCACACCTACGTCTAAGCTCTGTAGCCCAGGAGGAGACTCAGTAAGCTATAGCCTCTGGGGCACACATCATGCCAAGTCTCCAGAGAATGACAATCAAGTCAACCGTCCACAGTTTACAGTTCCGCTACCTGATCCATGAACGTCTGCCCAGCTTCACTCCAGGACAGGTCAGGCCTAAGCATAGCCTTGGTACCTAAGCACTGGCAGGAGATGTTAGGAGTTGGGGGAGCCTGTCCCAACCTTTGCTTTGGTGATTAAGTCCTTTGCAAGACCTTACTAAATGTTCTGGATGTGGATAAATATCCTGGAGTCCTTAGAACAAGCCCCGTCTGAGGTTCCCTAAGACCACGCACCAGTATGCTGTCCCACTCCCACTGCAGGGTTATCAGAGCATAGTTTATTTTTACCAGCACCAGGAAAGACAGGGACCAGCATGTGGAGGCCCCAAGGGTTCCTTGAGGTGTACAGTGCGAGAAGCTGAGAAGACCTGTTTCCACAGTGTCTGTGGGGTGGTTGTGGGGACAGCAGCGGGCAAAGGCCAAGCCTTGCCTTCTAGACCTTCGGATGTCTCCACTGTAGAAGGGGCATAGCTGGGATGTAGATGTTCATTACAAAACCTGACACCGAGCAGGCGATCTAACTCAGTGCACTTTGAAGGGGACATCTGTGACTCCATGAACTTTGACTGTCAAACCCTCATCCTGGAACGAGCTGGGGCTTTTGGGAGAAGGCTCTTCTACCAAAAGTCGTTGAGCGAGAGCTCAACATGTGGGACGGAAATGGTACTGTCAATATGCCACCCTCAGGGACGCCTGTGCTGGAGCCGCTGTATCTGGGAAGAGAGAAGAACACTGGGGGGACAAACATTGAACATTCCCTGCTCCGTTTGTGGCAGAGTCTGTCCTTTGCCTGGTCCAGAGACAGACGTGCTTCTGGGAAGCAGCCAGCCACTTGGCAAGGAGCACCTGAAGTGCTCACCACTTCCTGGGTGAGCTCGGTATGCTCTAGGTCTTCCCATTGGCCTCAGGGGCACAGACTGCTGGCAAGGCCCCAGAAGGAGGACAGTGCCTCTGTGGTTGAAACACGGTGTGCCCAGCCATTCAGCGAGGATGGGACACCTCTACCAGACTGTTCATGAGAAAAATGTTTACTTTCTGGGGACCTGGCCTGAAGCGGGCCTTGGGCAGAGGGCTTAAGCCTGTCTGAAAATAGGGATATTAACCACTGTGCCGCCACGGGACAGAGAGCACACAGCTGGGTGGCCTGGCACTTGCCTGTTTAACATCCCCAACTCCCCACTCCCCCCACCTCTCCCCTCTCCCCGTGTGCCCTTTTGTACCCAAACTGAGTCCCCCGGAAAAAAGAACAGAGTTCACGTGAGCTCACTCAGATGTGAGGGACTCCGTTTTTGTTTGCTTAGCCGTTTCCCAGCAAACTTACCTTTTCCCCTGGTCACCTTTGCCAGAGCACACTAACATCCTCACTGCCTTCCCACCCGTGTCTCCCTCACCTCCTCAGATGTCCTCCATACACCTTACACCCCCATGTCCTGAGATGTTGTCTGGAACCCTAGCCCTGAGAGGCTAATTGTCTCAGCAAAAGACCCTGTGTTCATATGCACTAGAAGGGCATCCGGTCCAACAGTGAATTAAATGCTAAGGCTTCCCCCCGTTGTATCCCATTAAAGTGTCTGATGATATGCAACAGTGAGGATACATGGAGGACCACTATCCAACAAAATTAACTTCCAGCATTTCAATCTCAGGCCCTTGCTCACCAGGCCCTTTCCTTGAACTTCCGCATTTCCCTTGGAAAAATGACAGGCCCCAGTTAACCAGTCCTTCTCTTATTTCTCCTTCCTCCCCAACCCCCATCCCACAGGCAGAACTGCATCCTCTGATGCAATCCCAAAGTATGATTTCCCCCCACCTCTACAACTCTCCATGGCCTGGTAATTCCCAGGCAGCAAACTGAGAAGCCTGCCTGGGGCTGATGTGTCTACCCTGAGCCCCTGCACAAACACCACACAAACACATACAATTGACGCTGCTTATTTATCTTCCGGTTTTATTCCAGGTTTACTGGTGTCTCCCTCTCTGTACGTCTCACCACCAGACCTCTCTTCGTTTCTTCGTGTGCACGACAACCACGTTGACCGTTCGCCTTCACCCAAAGCAGCTTCTTAGGTCAAGGGTGATGCTCCATCACACGCATCTCAAGATCGGGAGTGCCTTTGAAAACACACACAGGCACATACATAATAACCCAACATCTCTGAACGATGCTAAAGACCACTTTAACTTTTTAAGGCCCTGCCCAGGAGACAGAGTCACATCCCCTGTGATCTCTTACATTTCCTCCAACCGCATATTAGAAACTTTTCTTCATAATCGACGCAAAATGGCCACTGTTCTCACAATAGCCATGGCAGGTGAAGGAGATGCATAAGAACGGTAAAAGATGACGGTGATGATCAAAACAGAAAAAAATGATGGGACAGCGAGGTAAGGCTTTGCACAAAGGGGACTCACACACCTTTGTGGAAACGGGGTGGTGGGGGGAACCTGAGGCAAGCCCAAATTTAAGGGGGCGGTACAGAAGGCCTGAGGGTGGGGTTGATGGCCATGGAATGACAGTTCAGAGACGTGCACCTTTGAATCTCAGTGACTCTGACTCTCATGCTGCTTCACTCGCCTAAAGCTTCCCTAGTCAGAACCAGTCCTGCACTGCAGTTTTCCAGACGTGCTGTCGCACCCTGACGCCCTCACGGCCTGGTGTCACTGTATGCCTCTGAGCCTCAACTCCTCCATGAGTGAAATAAACCACCCAGCTTACTCGTTTCAGCGCCCAGCCCCTGGGCTCCTTACCCACCTGTCCTCTCGGTGACCTGTCCCGGTGGGGCCTTTCTCCCTCAGGTAGTAGCGCAGGGGATCGGGCCACAGGTCCTCGCCGATGATCTGGTAGGGGAAAGGGGCCCGGTCGGGACAGGCCAGGCCAGGCCAGGCCCACACCCCTCCCCCCGACCAACATCGCCATTGCTGAGGAGGCCCAGAGGCACCCCACCTCAGCAATCCTGCTAGATCCTACACAGGTGTGGTCAGAGAACCAGTTGAAGAAATTAAGGCCGCTGTTGTTGTGCCTGCGGCTATACACCTCCTTTTCAAAACGACGGTGCCACTGAATTGGAGCGAGATGAGATGCCCTATATCCTGTGGGAAAAGGAGCGTGGGACAAGGGCCTAAATCACGTTTCAAGTTCACCTCACCCCATCTGCCCTCCCCCACGATCCAGGGAGCTGTCTCTTACCAGTGACGTGAATGAGATACTCCTTAACAACCACCTCATTCTGGAAATAGGGGTTCTTCCGGAAAAACAACATGATCTTGCGGTAATCACTGGGATATGTGAGTTCCTCCACCTGCCGGGACAAAGTGGAGGCGGAGGGTGAAATCTCTCTCCAGCACACCTGTTCTTTCCTGCTTTCCGGGATAAATCATTTCCCCTCTCCTCCCCAGCCTGACCTTCAAGTTGGTCATGTAGCTAAGCATGTCTTTATCTTGGGTGCTAATCATGGCCGACATCCGGGGGTGGTTCACAAACTGCTTTACGTCAAGGAGCCTCTAGATGCCGGAGGTGAAAGGGCTGGGAGAACAGAGCGAGCCTGGACAGCGGCCTGGGAGTGTCTGATCTCAAGGCCCCACTAGCATCTAGTCCTATTCCTTCAATACAGACTGCACGAAGGAACAATGAGCCCCTCGGGGTGTGCATATCTGTGCACTAAAACAGGGAGCCTCCGATTCTGAGAGGGAGGCCCTGATCTCCATCTGGACAGAACAAGCTTACTTCCGCACAGCAAACACTCCTGGCTCTAACTAGGATGCGCTTTCATAACTCCCCACTCTCACCTCCGTTTTCCCTGATGGTTATTCCAAGAAGAACCTGTGCACAAGACAACTCTTGTGTCTCAAGAGGCCCTGGTACTAATGACAATACCTTTTTGGACCTCTGCAACTAAAGCCCTAGTCTTGTTTCCTGCTATGCAGAAAATCAGCATGCCCCCACCATTTCAGGATCACATTTCCCTGAGTGTGCCCACAATGCACAATCCAACGGATACATTTTGGTACCCAAACGGCCCGCTATGTTAGGTACCCCTTGCACTAGCCCGGCCACAACGTGGTCTCTCAAATACAAAATTAAGGATACAACTTTGACCCAGAAGCCAGGGATGCTCTGGATGATGGTGCTTCTGTGTTCCAGATAAGGCTTCCGCCTCATAAGTGTTGTGACCTTGAGACGAAAGAGTTGTTGGCTGCACTCTGCATTCACAGGCTCCAGCTGTAACTGCAAGACCTCCAGCGCCTCCAGCGAGGCACTCTTCGGCGACGGCCCCGGCTCTTCCTGCCCCTGCTCCTGGAGCTTCTCCTCCTGCTCTTCCGCCACCACCTGCTGCTGCTGCTTCTCCGCCACCACCTCCACCTCTTCCATCATGTCCTCCACAGGCTGCCAAAACACCTCCATGATCCGCGCCACCTCACCCTCCAACAGGGCCGCGCATTGGCGCACCACCTCCCCGATAAAGATGGCGGCCTCCTCGCCCCACCCATCAGCTAGGGCCAGCACCCTACCCACCTCCCGCACCACACCTGGGGACCCGCGGGCCCCTGCTTCCTGAGGACCCCCTCCCACACCTAGGACGACCCCGGGTCCCGCCTCACTGCCCATGCGGACCTGGCTCTGAGCTGGGGCAGCAGCGAAGTTGCGGCAGTTGGAAGCTCAGCACGTGGGCTGAGCACCACACAGGCCCAGCGACTAGAATCACGCTTCGCTGCGGGCTGAACCGTTCCTAGGAGCCTCTGCGGTGAAGCGCGCTGAAACGCATGCGCAGGAGCATTGGCCACCAGGCATGCGTGTCCAGGTGGCAGGAAGCAGCTCCAAGCCACGCCCAGGCCGCTCGGCCCCCATCACGACCAATCAGGGCGAGGACAGTGGGCGTCACCCTCGGCTGCCTCGCCCCTCGCCCTGTGGAAACAGGCCAGGTTCCGGGATTGCCGGGTCACCGGAAACACCCCTTCTGCCCCCCCGACTTAGCAGCCGAGGTTCCCCAAGGTGTTCGCCTCCAGGGAGGCCTCTGCCCTTGCGTCTGGGGTGCCCGGGTGCCCTGTGATACCTATGTGGCCTGTGCCAGTTGGAGCCAGGAGTTCCCGCTCCAAACTCAGAAAATCAGAATCTGGTTTCCCTCAGGACCCTTAACCACTGGGAGCTCTCAGAAAATGTACAAGGAAATGCATGGTGGCCGAAGTTGCTGGATACTTTTCTTCCAGGGGACAGAGAGCCCGAAGCTCTGTGGCATGAGCGGGGAGTGTCCGGCAAACCCAGCTCTTTGCTAGACTTGAATTCCTTTGCTCAAGAGCAGAAAAGCCACACAGTGAAGAACTCCGTCTGAGTGTCTGTCTCCCCTTTGTCTTTCTGTGTGTGTGTGGGGTGTGTGTGTGTGTGTGTGTGTGTGTGTGTGGTGTGTGCATGCGCGTTCTTGTTTCTGTATGTATCTGCTCCCTCCCTCTGTGGCCCACTCTCCTGGGATCTCCTCTGGATGCTTAAACTCTCCGACAAATTCTACCTTGCCTGGCACCAAAAGACCTCTCCTTGTGTGTGATTGGCACCCACGGGTTCTCGGACTTTGTGTGACCACACGTTTGCATAGTGCCTTTCAAACGGTTGAGTGGCAGGCAGAAATTGCCTTTCTGCTAGCCAACATAAGGTGACAAGCGTCCCTCCGGGAACGGACATTGACACATGGCACAAGACGAAGTTGACTTGGCCACCCTGTCTTTTGAGAGACCGAGAGAGGGAGACACTCTTTGGTGGCACTGGGGAACGCCAGAAACTTTATTTGGACGCGTGCGCACACACTGAGGTGCTGAGGACTGCACCCAGTCGAGGGCCACCACGCACGCATGCATGCCTTCACCACTGCCAACCCGAGGATGTGAATTTTGCCGACCCTAAGGATGCCCTGTGAAAGTGGTTCTGCTCTCGTCCACCTTCCAAAAGAGATCACATCCCAGCCCAGCCCTTCGCCCCAGTCTTGTGGGACAGGGGAGCAGGGGTAGAATCCAGCTAAGCCATCACGGCCATACTCCAGTTGCTCAAGTCATTCTTCAAGTATTTCAAAGAATTTTACTGTTTTCTTCTTCAAAAAAGTCTTGCACATACCTGAGAAAAAAAGTTTTTAATCTATATAATGACGATAAGAATAGCAGTCAATAGGATTGTGGCAATAATCAAATGAGATAGTTAAATTCATAAGTAAATGAAGCACTTTCTACAGTGGCCAACCCAAAATATTTATTAGATATTTTTATTTGACCAGTTAGTCTGCAGTAGTTGTTCCCAGAAAGGAAGTGGCCCTGTTTCTAATTCATTACCATTTGTATTGTCATACATTTTGTGCATGCTATCTTTAGAGGTTATGTCTGTAAACAGTATTGACACACAACCTTTGTCATCTGAGTAATAGTATTTATTTATATTTGTCATCAGTATACTAGCTTTTTTAGCAAAAGTTCACCTATCACCTAGAATTGACTATAAATTACGTCTGGGGTTTCTACTTCTTCTTGAATAATTATTGGTAAACTGTCTTCTGTTAAATCATTTGTTATCCACCAAAGACTTCTAATAATTATTTTAATTATTTAATTATTAATTATTTTTCATACCTTTTTGTTAATAATTATTCTTCACTACAATCGTGTGTGTGTTCTGTCATGTCTTCCTATGCTCTTTTAGGCTTATTATTAGTGCAAGTATACAATGATTATTTACTTTATACAAAATATGCAAAGGAACTTAATTGAAAACAAACAGTTTCGGGGCTTCCCTGGTGGCGCAGTGGTTGAGAGTCCGTCTGTCGATGCAGGGGACACGGGGTCGTGCCCCGGTCCGGGAGGATCCACATGCCGCGGAGCTGCTGGGTCCGTGAGCTATGGCCGCTGAGCCTGTGCGTCCGGAGCCTGTGCTCCGCAATGGGAGGGGCCACAACGGTGAGAGGCCAGCATACAGCAAAAAAATAAAAATATAAAAACTGTATCATAATTTTGATCCTCTCTAAAAAAGGCAGGATTACAAATTAACCTCAGGCCCCCACTTAATATAAAAGTAATTACAATATTTCCACACTTTTGTTTTGAACCCTGAGTTATGTTTTTAGGCGTTGTGCTCAGTACATCATTTAACCTCACAATAACCCTATCTGATCATTCTTTATCATCTTGTTTGTGTAGACTGGGTAAATTTAAGAGTTTAGGTAGTTTACCCAGTTTCATATAACTACTAAATTTTGAAGCTTAGATTATTTTTTGTCTGCCTGACTTTGTATCATATTAAATTACCATATGCATTTTATCTTGTAGACATTCATGTTTCTGTTTGAAATTATTTTAACAATTCCACTAAAAAATAAAGTAAGTAGCATATTTGCATAGCAAGCAAAACGCTTCATGATCTGCTGCTACCCATTTTTATTCTATCAGAAAGTCCCTGAACTCTCCCTACTGATTATATGGAAATTCACATTATTCCCCCAAATTGCCTTTTACTTCTTTTTTTTTTTCTGCGGTACCCGGGGTCTGTTGAGTATGTCTCTCCTGAGCAGGGCTTGGAGGGTCTGGTCTGTGGTCTCCCGAATTGGTTCTGGTATCCCATGTGCTAAATGTGGGCCTGGTAAGGTGTGGCTTATTCAGGTATGAGTCAAGTCCTAGTCCATCAGGTGGTTCTGCTGTGAGGGGAATTGGCCCCTTCTTTAGGGCTGTGACTCACTAAATTTGGCCTGGGATTACCTGTATTGTTGACTGTGATCCCTTGAACTGAATACAAATCTTCTGAGGAGTGCCTGAGTTCTCCTGTGTTGAATATGGGCCCACTGGTATATTGTTTGGGGTTGCCTGACCTGAGTCTGGGTTCTGTGCTGAGTCTTTGTGTCTCCTTAGGTGGGACTGGGATCGATTGTGGGCCTTGAGCTTCTACATCTGGGTTTGGGGCTGCATAGAATTCGTCTGGGTCCATTCGGCATGATGTCTTGAATTCTGTGAGTTGAAACAGTGTCCTCTCTGAGGATCGCTGGACCCTCTGAGCTGGGTCCTGGTGGGGATGGCTGAACAAATTTGAGATGCTCAAGTGGTTGTAGGGTCGGCTCTCCAAGGTCTCAGTCTGGTTAGCTTAGACTGGAGGTCTTTAGGAGTGTCTACGTTCCCTGAAGTATGTTTCAAGTGTAGGAAATGCCTGAGTGGCATTCTTGTGAGGTTCTGAGACCAGTAGGGTATTGGTTAGGAATACTTGAGCTGAGTATGGACCCTCTAAGGTAGCATTCAGGCCCAGAAACTGAGTCTGGGTCATCTGAGTTGGGTCTGGGGCACCCAGAGATTTGTTTATATTCTGAGGTGAGTCTGGGTCTCATGGAGATAAGTCACAGTTCCTGGTAGTCTATTAGGTGTCGCTAGAGTTGGGTGTTTCTCACCTGCATGAAGTCTGGGTGGATCTCGTCATGGGTCTGAGCCCTCTGTGGTTTGTTCTGTGTCCTATATATCTTGTATATTGATACCTGAACTGACTCTGGGTGTCCTTAGGTATGTCAGAGATTCCTGAGTTGGAACCGGAGTTCCCAGGGGTACCTGGCTCTCCCTGAGTTGTGTCTTAGATTCACTGAGGTGGATCTGGGGTCCTCTGAGGGGAATATTTGCACCTCTGTGTTATTTGTGTATGGCTTACCTGTTATTTCCTCACTTGAACGGTGTCTGGTTTCCCCTATGGGGGGGGTCTGTGCCTCCAGAAGTGAATCTGGATCCTCTAATGTGTTTCTGTGTTTTTTTGAGTTTGTTGTGGATGCCCCTGTGTTGGATCTGGAATATCCTTAGCTGAGTATTGGACCCCTGTGCTGATTCTAGACTCTCTGAGGTAGGTCTAAGACCCCTTACTCCTAGTGTGGATTTTTCAGGGTATTGGTGGTGGTTGCCTGAAGTGAGTCTTAGTCCCCTCAATTTGTGATTTTCTGTGGGAGGACTTGGCCCTTCCTTTGTGTCCTGAACTCAGTGAGTTTCTCTGGAGTCACCTGCTGTTTCTCAGGGCCTCCAGAAATGAGTATGGGACATGTGAGACATGCCTAGGGTTCCCTCACCTGCATCTGGGGACCCTTTGGGTGGTCTGAGTTCCTTTGTGTGGAAGGCTGACTTGGTGAGGTGTCATTTGGGAATGCGTGAGTTAGGTTGAGTCCCCTGTACTTAGTATGTATCACTTTGGGTGCATCTGGGATCCCATGTGGTGGGGTCCTTAGCTCCTTCATTTAGGTCTGAGACTCCCTGACTTGGTTTTGAGGCTACCTGGCATATTGTCTGTTGCACCCTGAACAAAGTCTGCATCTCTTGAGGAGTACTGAGTCCCTGCAGTGGGTGGGCTTTATCTGGAGATGCCTGAACAGAGTTGAGTGCCCTAAGTGGTGTGAGGTTTACTGTAGTAGGTCTTGCATCTCCTGAGCTTAGTCTTCTATGGTATTGTCCCTTGTTCCTTGAACTGAGTCTGCTTACCCTCAGGAATGTGTAGATCTCCTGAGCTGAGTCTGGACCTCTGAGGAGGGTCTTTGTCACCGAGGGTGGACCTAGGTTTCCTTGTGTTGAGTGTGAACATGTTCAGGTATTGTTTGGAGATAACTGAGCTGAGCTGATTGGGTCCCTGTGCTGAGTCTAAATATCTTATGTGGATTTGTCATCTTCTGTGTTAGTTTTTCGTGCATCTTTATGTGGATGGAAGATCCATAATTTGAGCTGGGAGCCACCTACCATGAAATTTGAGGTGCTCGATCTAAGTGTGGGTATCCTGAGAATATCTGGTTTACCTGCGGTTTTTAATGGGCCCAATAGGTTTTGGTTCCCTGTTATGGGTATGGGTATACTGTGGTGGGACTGGGTCTTCATATAAGGGTCTAAGACCCCTGTGATGTGGCCTGGGCATGCCTTAACTGAATTGGGGTCTCATAAGTTGGGTGTGGGATCTGTTAACATAGATCACTGGCCCCCAAACTGACTCTGGGTCACCTGACTTGCATCTGCAGTAACTACAGGTGCATTTGTGTTCTCTGATTGTGGCTTGGGATCTCTTGAGCTTACCTGGGGTATCTGAAGCTGTCTGTAGTCCCCTGAGGAGGGTATGTGATCCCTGAACTGAGTATGCACCCGCCTGATGTGGGTCTGGGGATTTTGTGAGTATCTGAGTCTCTCTGGTGTTTTTTTGAGGATTTCTGTGCCTTACTGATATAGCTGTGAGACACTTAGATGTGAAAGTGGACTCTATGGTGATATGACTCTGCATACCCTGAATTTGGCCTGTATTTTCTGAAGTGTACCTGGGTCTTTGGAAATGATTGTGTTCTATGATATGGGACTGCGCTCTTTTGAGGTGACTCTGCACCCCTCTGGTTTGGGTTGGAGATCTCCGAAGGTGGAATCTGAGTCCCCTCAACTGAATCTAGGACTCTAGAGTGAGACTGGATCCCACACGTGGGTCTGAGGATCCTATGTTGAGTGTGGAGCCATTGGTGTATTCTTTGCAGATGCCTGAGTTGAGTCAATATATCCATAGGTTGATCTGGCATCCACTGTTTGTGGTTTTGGCTCCTTCATTTGAGTCTGGACCCAGTATAGTCTGGGACTACCTGATACGTTGTCTGGGGTCTCCTGGTGATTCTTCCCCCTCTCAGCTGAGTCTAATCTAAGATAAATTTAGGTCCCTTGTGAGTCTAAAGTCCCTTAAGGTGGGTCTGACATATGTTTTGAGTGTGGGTATTGGGGTGTTGTTTGGGGATGCCTCTGAAGAGTTGACCTCCCCTGTACTGGGTCTGTGTCCCATTAATTGTGCATGGGATCCCTTTAGTGGTATTGGTCCTTTCAGTTTGGTCTGAAACTCTGAGTTTGATCCGTATCCACCTGGCATGTTGTCTGAAATCCCTTAGCTGAATCTGAGTTCCTGAGAAGGTCTGAGTTTCCTATAGTGTCCATGGCTCCTTGGGTTTTAGCTGGGGATGACTGAACAGAGTTGGGTGTCCTGATATGGGAGTGGTTCCACTGTGGCTGGCCTGGTTCTTTCTACGAGAGTGTAAAACCCTGGTAATGTTGTCTTGGGTACCTTAGCCGAGTCTGGGTGTAATGACAATTATCAGCACTCTCCTCTTGGTTGTATGGTCCATGATGTATGTCTGGGTCCCTGGAGGCATGTTTCAGCCTTACTGAAGTATATTTGGGCCCTTTTCTGGTATATTTATACACCCCAAGTGATGTCAGTGAATGCTGTATCTGAGTTTGTGTACCTGAATTTGGTCTGAGTTTTCCTGTGTGGAACTTGGGAAATGAATCTGGACTTTCTGGTGGGAATCTGCCTTTCTTCCTGGTTGGTGTGCCCTCCTCTGAGATGGATTTGGATACCGTTATGGTTTGGGGTAGCATCCGGATTACCTTAGGTGGATCTGTGGTCCCTTGAGGCAAACCTGAGCACCCCTGTACTGAGTGTGGCATTACTGGAGTGTTGTTTTCACGTACCTGAATTGAGACTTTATCCCCTTGGGTTGGTCTGAAATCCTTGTATTGCTTTTTAGGACCCTTTATTTGGATCTGACACATCCTCATTTCTGCCTTGAACCTCATATTTTTCAGATTTCTCTGAACTTAATGTCCCGTCATCTGAATTTAGGTCTCCTGAACTGAGTCTGTATATCCTTAGGTGGGTGTGGGTTCCCTTGTGGAGGGTGGTATGTCCTTCCTCTTAGACTGCAGTTGCAGTTTGAGTCTGACATTGCCTTTGGTCCTCTGAGCTGAATCTGGGTTCCCTGAGTTCCCAAACGTCCCTGAAGATGTTTGAGTCTCCTGACGTTTGGGTTATTGCCCCTCTGGATACCCAGGGATGCCCGGGGAAAGCTAAGTCCACTGTGATGGTTGCAGGTGTAGGGGGGTCAGGTGTCTCCTGAGATTAGTCTGAGTTGTCTCTAGAGATCTGAATTACCTAGAGTCACGGGCTGTCTCAACTGTTGTGTGGGCACACCTGACAGATCTTGAACTGTTTTGTGTCTTTTAGTAGATCTGGGTCTGCTTGTATCTGAATCCCCTGGAGATTTATGAAGTACCTGAGCTGAGTATTGGTCCTATACAATACTGGTTCTATACGGTGCTAGGCCTGGGGCCTAAAACTGAATCCTTGTCCCCTGACAAATGTGTACCTGTGTACCTGCCGGGTGCATTTTATTTCTCTAATGTGGGCCTAGTGTCTCTACAACTGAGCCGGGGTACTATGAAGTTGATCTGGTTTCACTGAGGTGGATCTGGCATCTCCACGGTGGGTCTGCAGTATTCAAATGAGTCTGCTCAGTTTGAACTGAGTATTGGGTCTAGGTGTGCAGAGGTGCATCTGCATGTCTTGAGCCTATTTTATGCCACTTGTGGGGTTTTGAGGACAATTATGTTGTCTGCAGAAGCCCACCATAAGTGTGAAGTTGGTTAGAGTTTTCTGATAGTGTCAGGGGTACCTATGGTATGTTTGGGGTCTCTTGGAATGTTACTTGGGGATGTGTCTATATATACTGTGTCTGGTGTCCATGAGGTGACCTCCTGATTTGAGCCTGGGTCCTACGGGACCTGAGTCTAGGTACTTCGGGGTAATGTTGGTGGATATTTGGGGTCATGCTAGAGGATCTGGATTCCAGTATGTAGGTCTTGGATCACTGGGGTGGGTCTGGGTCTCTTGAGTGGATGTCTGGGCATGTGTGAGTTGAATATGGGAACCCCAGAGGAGAGTTTGGGTGCTTGACGTGATTCTGTGGTCCCTGAGTCGAGTCTGTTTCCCCTGACCTGAGTGAGGTTCCTTGAGGATGGTTCAGTCCCATTAGGTAGGTTGTGGGCCCCCTGTACTTTACCCTGAGTTGTGGCTTAGACCCCTATGGTGTATTTTGAGTTCCCAAGTATGTTGCCTGGGGTGCTTGAGGTGAGTCTGAATTCACGAAGTGGATATTATTGCGCTTAAAGAGGTTTGCGTATCTGAGGTGATTCTAGGCTACCTGTTGTGGGTTCCCAGGACTGTGTGTAGGCCTGCCTGAGTGGTATGTTTGTATGAAACAAACACACTCTGAAACACGTCTTGGACCTGTAAGTGGATCTGAGTGTTCTTTTGAGTATCTGAGGACATGGCTGTTGTCTGGAGATGCCTGAGCTTAACCCAACTCATTCCTATGAATTAGGTTTAGGATCCCTGAGGTGTATGTATGGCAATGAATATGGGTCACCTGAGATTATTCTGTGATACCCCCTGATGCATTTGGTTTGTCTGAAGTGTGTCTGGGTCTCCAGAGCTGAGCCAAGTTCCTTTGAAATTGATCTGCAGTCTGCTGAGGTGGTTCTGGCAATTCTGAGGTGGATTTGGGGACTATTCAAACTGAATCTGCCTCTCGAGCTTGGGCCTGGGATTTCCAAAGGTGAGCCTGAATGTTCTGAGTTGACTTTGGATCAACTGAGGTGTTTCTAGGCTTTCAATATGTTGTCTGTGGAAGTCTGTGTCATTGAGATGGATTAGGACTGGCCAATATCAGTTTGGGGTCCCTGAGGTGTGTCTGGGGTCCTCTGGAGTATTTTCTGGGGATGCATGTACTAAGTTTGGTGCCCATGAACTGATGTCAGCTTTTGTAATCAGAGTCTGGGTCCTGTGGACAGAGCCTGGGTTGAATTTGGGTCTGTTTGAGGTGAGTCTGTGTTTAGCCATATATGTCTTAGTGCTCCTAGGGTGGGTCTGGGGACCTCATAGATTGATATCTGGGAGTGTGTGAATTGAATCTTGGTCCCTTGATGTAATCTGGGGTCTCTAGAGGTGTGTTAGGATACTTGAGAAACCTCTGGTTTCCTTGAGTTGAATCTATGTCCTCCAAACCGAGTTTTGGTATCCTGAGGATGGCTTGATTCCTTTAAGTAGGTTGCGAGCCCCATATCTTTTACCCTGTGAACTTGCAGTATGTTTCTGATTTCCAGGTCTGTTGCTGAGGAATGCCTAAACTGAGTCTGGATTCCTGAAGTTAGTCTTCTTTGCTCTGAAGTGGATCTGGATCTGAGGTACTTCTTGTGGATTTAGAGCCACTTGATTATGGGTCACTTGAAATAGATTTGGTTTCTCCTAGCTGGGTCCGATGTCTGCAGAACTGGGCCAGTGTACCTTGAAGTGGGTTTGAAGTTCCCCTACGTGTCATAACATAAATATATATAGTATAAATAATAAAATATATATGTGTATAATTATATATAAAATTATGTAATTATCTGTAAAACATATATTTTTATATAAACCTTATGATAACCATAAAGCAAACATCTACAGTAGATACACAAAAGATAAAGAATGGAATCAGAGCACACTAATCCAGAAAATCATCAATTTACAAAGGAAAGCAGCAAGAGAGGAAGAAAGGAACAGTGAAAGTACAAAACAGCCAGAAAATAATAGGACAGCATTGGTAAGTCTTTACCTATCAGTAATTAATCTACGTGTAAATGGATTGGATCATCCAGCGAAAAGACATAGAGTGGCTGGTTGGATAATAAAACAACCAACTACATGCTGCCTACAGGAGACTCACTTTACCTGTAAGGACACACATAGGCTCAAAGTAAAAGTATACAAAAAGACATTCAATGGAAACCAAATGAAAACAGGGTAGCTATAGTTATATCAAACAACATCAACTGTAGCCAAAACATTAATGAAACAAAGATGATCATAATTTAGCCCGGCGGTCCCCAACCTTTTTGGCAGCAGGGACTGGTTTCATGGAAGACAATTCTTCCACGGACTGGGAAAAATTGCGGGGGGTGGGGGTGGGGGCGGGTGGGAGGGGATGGTTCGGCCTGTAATGCGAGCGATGGGGAACAACGGGGAGCGGCAGACGAAGCTTAATTCCCTCCCCTGCCGCTCGCCTCCTGCTGCGCAGCCCAGTTCCTAACAGTACTGGTCCGTGGCCCAGGGGTTGGGGACCCCTGCCTTAGACCACCTGAATATATCAGTAAGTACTAACAGATCTGAAGGGAGAAAAACACATATTACAGTGATAGTAGGGGACTCCAGTACCTCATTTTCAACAGTAATAGATCATCCAGGCAGAAATTCAACAGCAAAACATTGGATTTGAGCTATACCTCAAACAAATGGACCTAACAGACATTTTTCAGAACATTCCATCCAACAACAGCAGAATACACATTCTTCTCCAGCACACACAGAACATCCTCCAGGACAGACCATGTGATGGGCCACAAAACAAGTTTTAACAAATGTAAGAAGATTAATATCATACCCAGAATCTCTTCTGACCATAATGGTATGAAACTAGAAATGAATAACAGAAGAAAAGTTCGAAAATTCACAAACATGTGGAAATGAAGCGACACGTTTCTGAACAAACAGTGAGTCATAGAAGAAATTTAAATATCTTGAAACAAATGAAAATGGAAACATATATCAAAACCAATGGCGTACTGAAAAAGCGGTTCTAAGAGGCAAGTTTATTGCAATAAATGCCAACATTATGAAAAAAGAAAGAGCTCAAATGAACAAACACCTCAAGGAAATAAGTACAAATTAAGACCAAAATTTCTTAAAAAGGAAGGATATAACAAAGAGTAGAAATAAATGAAATAGAGACCAGAAAAAAAAAGAAAAGATCAAAGAACCTAACAGCTAGATTTTAAAAACGATAAACAAAATTGAGAGGCCTTTAGCTGGGCTAACTAAGAATAAAATAGAAAAGACTCAAATAAATAAAATCGGAAAAGAGAAAACATTACAATTGATACCACAGAAATACAAAGATCCTAAGAGACTATTGTGAACAATTTTATGACAACAAATTGATAAACTCTGAGAACATACAACCTACCAAGGCTGAATAATGAAGAAATAGAATATCTGAACAGATGAATAACAGGCAAGGAGATTGAATCAGTAATCAAAAGCCTCCTAACGCAAAAAAGCCCAGGGCCACATGGTTTCACTGATAAATTCTACTAGATATTTAAAGAATTAATGCCAGTCCTTTTCAAACTCATTCCAGAAATTGAAGAACAAGAAGTACTCCTAAACTCATCTCATGAGGCTACTACTCTGATACCAAAGCCAGATAAGGACACTACAAACAAAAGAATACTATAGACCCATATACCTATGAAGATAGACGCAAAATTTCTCAAAATATTAACAAATGGAATTCAATAGCTCATTAAAAGGATCATTCACCACGATCAGGTGGAAATTATCCCTGGGATGCAAGGATGCTTCAAAACATACAAATCAGGAAGTATGACACACCGCATTATTAATGAAAGATAAAAGTAATGTAATCATCTCAATAGATGGAGAAAAGGCACTTGACAAAATATAATGTCTTTTCATGATAAACATACCTAATAAACCGGGTACAGAAGGTATATACTTCAACACAATAAAGACCATATACAAACGCAGAGATAACATCATACTCTAAGCAGAAAGGGTAAAATCTCACCACTCCTATTCCACATTGTACATCAAGTCCTAGCTAGGACAGGTGGGCAAGAAAAAGAAATTAAAGGCATCCAATTTAAAAGGAAGAAGCAAAATTATCTTTGTTTGCAGGTGATTTGATATTATATGTAGAAAACCCTGTGGAGTCCACCACCAATTGCTAAAACTAATCAACAAGGTCATTAAAGTTGCAAGATACAAAATTTACATATAATTGCATATTTGTACACTAACAACAAAACATCTGAAAAAAATAACATAGTCCAATTACAAAAAGCATCAAAATAATAAAACACTTAGAAATAAATTGCATGCAGGAGGTGAAAGATCTGTACATTAAAACAAAAAGGCTTTGATGAAGTTAGGAAAAACATGGAAAAATATCCCATATTCTTAGATCAGAATAATTAATTGAATTTCCCATACTATCCAAAGCCATTTATAGACTGAATGAAATCCCTATCAAATTTCCAATGGCTTTAAAATTTTTTTTTGCCACGCCATGCGGTGTGCGGGAGCTTATTTCCCCGACCAGGGATTCAACCTGTGCCCCCCTGCAGTGGAAGTACGGAGTCTTAACCACTGGACCGCAAGGGAGGTTCCTCTGATGTCTTTTATTATAGAAATAGAAAAAGCAATTCTAAAATTTTTACAGAAGAACAGAAACCCTGAGTAGCCAAAGCAATCCTGAGAAAGAAGAACAAAGCTGGAGGCATCACACTTCCTGATTCCAAAGTATCACAGAGCTAGAGTAATCAAAAGAGTATAATACTGGCATAAAAGCAGACACCTAGATCAGTGGAACAGAATCAAGAACTCAGAAATAAATCTCCCAACTAATATTTGACAGGGGAACCAAAATGCTGAATGGGGAAAGAATGGTCTTTTCAATAAATGGTGTTGGGAAAACTGATAACCACAAGGAGAAAAATGAAATTTTACTCCTATCTGACACTATTCACAGAAATTAACTTGAAATGAATTACAGATTTAAGTAAGTCTATAAGAACTGGGACGATAAAACTCTTAGATGGAAATATAGGGGAAACACCTCCTTGATATTGGTATTGGCAATAATCGTTTTGTATATGACACCAAAAGCACAGTCAACAAAAGCAGAACTTAACAAATTGGATCACATTAAACTAAAAAGCTTCTGCACAGCAAAAGAAACAACAAATGAAACAGCCATGTATGGAATGAGAGAAGATATCTGTAAGTCATACATCTAATAAGGGGTTAACATACAAGGTATGTGAAGAACTCATATAACTCAATGCCAAAAACAAGTAAATAAACAATGTGATTAAAAACTGGGCAGAGGAACTAAATAGGAATTTTTCCCAAGAAGACATAAGATGGCCAACAAGAGCGTGTAAAGATGTTCAACACTGGTAATCATCATCAAAATGCAAAACAGAACTACAATGGGCGATTATTGCATACTTGTTAGGATGGCTATAATATCATCAAAAAGACAAGAGATAGCAAGTAATGGAGAGGGTGTGGAGGAAGGGAGACCTCCTACACTGTTGGTGGGAATGTAAGTTGGTGTAACCACTATGGACAACAGTATGAAGGTTCCTCAAAAAATTAGGAATAGAGCTACCATATGATCCAGCAACTGAGCTTCTATGGATATATAGAAAGAAAATACAAAGCAATATCTCCAACAGTCAAGATATAGAAACAATAGTCGAGATACAGAAACAGGGAATTCCCTGGAGGTCCAGTGATTAGGACTCCGCGCTTCAAGAGCATTCAGTCCCTGATTGGGGAACTAGTATCTTGCATGCTGCACGATGCAACCAAAAAACGAAAGAGAGAGAGAGAGAGAGGTGGAAACAATCTATGCCCATTCATGGGATGAATGGATGAAGAAAACGCTGCATCTTTTTCCATTCATCATGTTATCTATCTATCTATACAGTGTAGTATTATTCAGTCATGAGGGAGAAAGAAATTCTGCCATTTGGCAAGGCAACATGGATGAACCACAAGGGTATTATCCTAATTAAGTCAGGCAGAGAAAGCAAAATACCGTAACTGCTTATACAGGGAAACTAGAAAAACGGAACTCATAGAAACAGATAGGGTTGTAGTTACCAGGGGCTTAGGGAGTGGGGAAAATGGGCAAATGTTGGTCAAAGGGTACAGACTTCCAGTTATAACATGAATTAGCTGTGGCAGGATCAAGATACAGCATGGTTACTGTAATTAATACTGTATTGTGCATTTGAAACTTGCTAAGAGAGTAGGTCATAACTGTTCTTACCACAGAAAGAAACGGTTAACTATGTGACATGATGGAGGAGTTAGCTAACTCTTTGTTGGGAATCATCTCTAGCATATGTGTATTAAATGAACACATTGTACACTTAACTTTATTTATTGTTATATGCCAAACAACCTCAACAGTGCAGAAAATATAAACTGTTTGTCAAATAAGTCCAAAGATTTAATATCTGAATGGTTGGTTTTTGGGGGATTTATTTTGTTCCTTTGAATAGGCCATGCTTTCCTGTTGTATTGTTTTTGTTTGTTTGTTTTTTATCTCTTTTTTGAAAATCTGGCATTTGTAATAAACATTGCAGTCTGGGTTGGTGCAGGAGAAGACATTTACTAACTATTATGGAGAGAAGATTTGGGTCTTCTCAGGCCTTTTCTGGGTATGTGCCTCTGTAGGCTTCCACGTGTAGTTTTTTGTCAATTGTTTCCTATATACATCTACTTTTACATGTCTTATTTTCTAAGAGGCCCAGTCTTGTTTCTCCTAGGGCCTGAGGTGTTCCATTATATTCCTGTTCCCGTAATCTCTCGTACTCAGCCATTTGCAGGTCTTTACTATTCCGGCAGTTTTCACATGCTGTGGCACCTGCCATTGTTCAGTGGCCTCCAACCTATGTCCAAACCATGCTTCCAAACCTTTCTGAGCTTTCAGTCAGTAAGGACAGAAACCAACCCTTTGGCTACCATCAGCCCATAAAACGGCGAACATTTGATTCTTTTTTTTTTTTTTCTTCTATCCTGTAGGAGGAACCGGGGATCGGTTGTTTCCTTCCAATTGCAGAGTTTTGAGACTGGGAGGAGTTGGGACAAGAGCGCTATGGAATTTCTTAAGATCCTGAGTGTGGATTTTTCTGATTGTGCACTTGCTTGGTTGCTGCAGGTCCTGACTGGTTTCTAGAGCTCCCACAAAGGTATTTGAATTAATATATTACTGTTGAGTTGGTGTTGGAATGCGGGACGGGATCCTGGAGCTTCCTAGTTTGCCATCTTGATATCACCTCAGTCCTTGAATATTTTTCTGTTACCTTTAAAAATAATTAAAAACCCAGTATAAAACTTCATGACCACTGCTGGAAGAAGAGGGGGCGCTGAGAATTTCTCACAGGGTTATATTGAGTAAGTATCTCCTTCTCTGCCCTTATGATGCTTCCCCCTCTCTTGTTTTTTTTTACTTTCTTTTAACTGGCTCTCTTTAAATACCTTGGATACCACATGCTTTCTTTCCTCTAAACAAGTTATTTAAAGAGTAGTAACTCCCTTCTCAAATTTTGTTTGCTTGATTTTTACTCATCCTTCAGATTTTGATTCAAGTGTAAGTTTAATACCCATAGTTTTTCCATAGTTCATTATTATAGCTTTGTGCTCCTCTTGGTTGTGAGTGGTCATTTTTACAAATTCATTACTTTAAAATGTTTCTGAGTGTTATTGTAAAGCTGAATTGATAAGAGTAGTTCCTTGCACAGGGTACGAAATAAAGGGAGAAATACAATGGGGAGCACTGGAAGTGTCAGAAAAGGCTACTTATTGAGACTTAAATGTCTGACTCAGCTGGAAGGTATGAGATTTTGCCCTATTTCATTTCTTCTTTGGAATAGAGAAAGCATCTTTCAGTCACCTCGAGGATGAATGTCAAGTACAAAATTTTCCAAGTAGATAGAATGAACTCAGATTTCTGATCAAATCATAAAGCTGACTTAGCTGCTACCTCATGACTCATATGATATGAAATATAAATTTATTCTCATATAATTGATTTTGTACTGGATTGGCCAGCAGAAATTCACCTTAAATAACATACTCTTCCCCTAAATTGAAAACTCAATTAGGGTAAAAGCTTCTTTCCTCATGTTTATGTGTTCCGTATATAGCACATTCTATGTGAGGACTTTGGCAAACAATGATTGAATAGTTTCTCTTTGCCCCAGATTGCCATCATAGCAAAGTGAATTTAGGTCTTGAGATAATTTTCTACAAATTTATACGATAAGTGTTCCTGAGTTGAGAGTGATGAGTAAGTAGGTATGGGCATGTGAATAAGTGTATAAGTAAAATATGGTATCATTTGTGTATTCATATCTGTAAATTATTTTGAACTATAATCAATCAGTATTTCATTAACTTCTATGTCAGGTCATATAGGCCTACCTAATTCCTTTACTTAATAAGTAGTGTGTAGTAGGTAAAGAAAGCCACGTGGTAATGCCCAAATAGATCATAATTTTTTCATGGTGTGGAACTGGGATATTGCTTGGCCCATTCCAAAAATGAAAGTTAATATTGAGATACATAAAAATTTTAATTTAAAAATATTTAACTTCATTAAATTTCTTACGTATAACATCTCTAGTTGACTACTTGTGATAGAAGGAAGGTAGCTATCTCACTAGTAGTTATTGTGATGTCAGACATTCTGTACTCTGTAATCTCAGTCTCAACCTTGAGAGCTATTCTACTAGAATCCTCTCTTGCATTCACATACACGTGAGCCAACATGAAAGCTCCGCTTTGCTTCTACCAGTTTTGGGGACTGTTTTTTCACTGATGTGGTAGTGAGTGATAGATACCTGGGATTTTTCTCCTCTTTTTTGTCTTAGTACTGGGGAAGATACTTTTGTTTTTCTTTAACCTCTTAAAATATCTTCTGTTTTTCTCATTATTTTTTTAATCTCATTTCCTATTTCTTATTCATTCTTCTCTTTCACTTAATCTTCCATTTTTGCAACCTTTATCCCTTCTCACTCTTCTCTGTATTCTCCTCTTTTCCCTCTTCATCAAATAAAAAATGTAGGATGACAAATTTCATTAGTCATTCAACAAGATGTTGTTTTTCATGTTATGTTTACCTCTTCCCCTCCCTATCTGACCCTTTTAGTACCTAATTCTCAAAAGCAGTGGTTAAGCTCATCGACCCCAATGACTGCCCCACCGTCAGCATCCAGTGACACCCCCTGGCTAGTATCCATGGCTGAAACCCGCCAGGGCATTATTATTCATGAGTCGGTGGTGGATCCTCTCCATAGCCAGCTGTCTGACTAAACTTTAAGTATACCTAGAGCCATAAGAGAATCACAGTTGTGTTTATTTTTTATATTTCCTTCATTACAATTAACTATATTGGCTTTGGATTTTGATGCATTAAAAGGACTTTTATCTTCTTTGGAAAATATATTAAAAAGGAAGCTTGAAGTTCTAAAACTCAAATTGTATTCAGTGTGTAATGTAGAACTTCAGTTTACAGGGATATAAAGTAGAAATTTGTTGGATTATATTGCTAAGTAAGTAGACATTTTGGCTTAAATGGAAGTTTAATGAAATGTTTTTCTCACTCTAATTTTATTATGTTCTTTATTTTTCTTTTCCCTTAGGAAACATTTAAACTCTGACATTTCAGGAGTCACGGACCAAGAAGGTATCTTACATGGCTATAGACTGGAAAAGATCAAGTCAAAGGAGACACAGGGGTGGTCATCCTGTGATACCCTATCAGGAGGGAAGAAATACTGCTTTCTCACACTTTTCTTCTCGAAAAGCTGTGATAACTGCTCATACAGACACTGCAGGGTATACCAATATCAGAGTGAGCCACAAAAGTTATGGTCTGTAGTATCATAAATGTAGTTTAGAAATTAATATAAAAAAGCAAATGAAGCAGAAAATAAAATGGAAAGTTTAAAAACTATTAATAATTAAATCCATATTACTCCACTTTACAGGGAGAAACAACTGAGTCCTTAAGGAAGTAAAGTAACTATCAATGGTTACAATTATTCTGTGTTCTATTATTCTGTTTAGCAAGGATTTGGGAACAGCTACAAATTCCAAGTGTGTATAACATAAGTGTATATGAGATGAGACGGAAGCAAAGAAGTGAGGGTATTTCAGGAATTTTATGTAATTAAAAAAATTGAAAGATATACTGTAAAAATCTTAGGAAGCTATGGTATAAAATACGTAAGAGACATAATAACCCATATCTCACAATCCTTCCTATATCTGTTCCTTCAGACCACGGTAACTCTGGGAACAGTATCAAGAAGTTGTCAGTTAAGCTGGTGGACCTCTCATTCTGCCACCATCAACATATCCACCCGACTGAAAGTAACAATTTTTGCATCTGGAGTCATCCAGGAGACTGCTGGGTACTTACTGTATAAGGGCAGTTACCTTTGGGGGGACATATAAAAATGTGTGTAAAATTCTATGAAATATATGTAGACTTTCATTTATGCAAGATGAATAAATTCTGTATATATGCTGTACAACATGCTGTATACAGATTGACAAATCTTATACAATACAGTTAAAAATTTAAGAGGGTAGATGTCATGTTAAACGATACATAAAAGTTTAATGTAAAATAGATAACTAATAAGAACCTGCTGTATAAAAAATAAATTAAATTTAATTTAAAAAGAAGTTTTTTCCACTGCAATTCACAGATGTAATCTTTATGAGGGTTACATAATCATATAGATATATGTAAACATATATCATCACTATGTAAAAGAAGATGCATAGAGATATTTATTCTTCAGATCAAAAAGAAAGCTGGATGGTACTTAGTGACCACCTAGAGAGGTCGGATAGGGAGGGTGGGAGGGATACATAAGAGGGAGGGGATATGGAGATATATGTATATGTATAGCTGATTCACTTTGTTAAACAGCAGAAACTAACACACCACTATAAAGCAATTATACTCCAATAAAGATGTTTTTAAAAAAAGAAAAAGAAAATAAAATAAAGCTGGAATATTTTCATTGAGAAGTAGAGAACTTACTAAAAATAATCTTTGAAACTATGGAAAGAACAGGAGGTTACGATGCTTGCATTGTAGCAAAATGAACAAAGGAAAAATGTTAAGCGTTGAGATCAGGGGGTAACAACATAAAGCCCTTGGCCTTTACTCTGAGTGTCATTCTGCCTGCTTGGATGAGAACAAATGCTGGGATAACGATGGGTGAGAAGGAAGCAGGAATGATGGCTTGAACCAGACTAAAAGCAGTAGAGGTAGTCTGCCTAGAAATATCCAGCTAAGGGGATAATAAGTGACATCCAAATAAAGTTGCTGAATATGTAGTTTACGTTTTATAATGTTCTCTAAATTCCCCCTACTATTTTCCTCTTTTAATCAGCGTTATGGTTATTTGTACCTAAGTGGTTTAATGGACCTCCTTGAAGTAGGCACTTGTTTGTCATGTCATTTGGAATTTATATGTGGTAGAAAAAAAGATAAACTTTATATATTTTAATGTACTTATAAACAATGTTAAGCATATACATAATGTATAAATATGTATCTTATTATTCACTTATATTATATACCTATATGTAATGTGGATATGTTACTTATATATTTAATATATGCCTATCTATCTCATATATATATGGGTTATCTTTGTTGCCTTATTCAGATACAGCAGGGTAGTCCTGTTCTCTGTCACTTTGGCAACCACTGGGAACTGGTAGGCCTCGTCAGTGAGTCCTCAGTGGCCTGTTATGACCCAGTTCTTGTGACCAAGACAGCCCCCTGCCTATCTTGGATGAGATGGCTAATCAAGGCACCCCAGAAGCCACTGGATCCTATTTTTTCTCTACCCTGCAGTTTTTCTCCTGGGGTAGGACGTGGTATACAAGACAGGCTTAGCCTGAACAGGGCCTCTACCATTTTGACCTCCCATGGATTCTCTGAACAGTCATGGAGGAGAAGATTAGGTACTTTCCCACCGAACAGACAGCGCTGAAATCCTCCTCCAGTATTTTTTGGGTCAAATAATGGAGACTCATTTCCTGGCAGCACACAGTTACGCCTTCAAAGCAGTCAGCTCTCCTCCGCTAGCACATTCCCAATGGTACAATCTTGGACCTCTCCTCTTGCCACATCATGGGATCCTTCTCATACAGCTATGCCCTGGAGTACCCCAGTGGCTGATATTTCTGATCCTTCTGTTCTGTCTGGACCTCAGAACACTCCAACACCTGATATACCTACACCCTGGAACCTTCCTCACAGAGACGCAATGAAATATAAGTATCAAACTATGACAGATTCACTAAGATCCTGGGTTAAACCTTTAGGTGGTATAACTGGGCTTCATACTCCACCGTTAGGTAATGCTGGTGGATCACATGTTCTGTTTTCAAGTGACATAGATGGATCAAAAGTTCATTCTGAGATTAATACTGTTCAGTCTCAAGTTCAGTCTAGTAAGGCTCCTTTCCATGGTCAACTTCTAGCTAGACCCTGGCTAGAAATTACACCTGGTGTTGGACCTTGGACCCATTTTGTGCCTGATAAAACAGGAATAGTTATGCAAATTCAATCTAGTGAGGAGAGTGTTAGAACCCAAATACATCATGTAGCTGATAGAGTTGATGCTGTTGTTAAACCAGTAACTTATAACTTGCAACCATGGGTCCCTTTAATTGTTCATAAAATTCGATTCTGGGCTCATTCCATACTACATGAAGAGAGATCCCAATATCCTATGGTAACCGATACCTTGGAACCCTGGTTTCAGCCTGTCTTAAATATAGTTAGATCCCAAGGACCTATACAAAAGACAGAAGAATACAGGCTTCTCCCTGAATCTAAGTCAACTCAATTTTGGACTGCATCAACTCTTAATAGGAACTTTACTTGAGCTCCATCTGCAGTCAATACAATTACATCTTTGGCCCAGTATAAGACAAGGACGATCAGATCCTTAAGTCAAGTGGGTAGAAGGAGTCCATTGAATAAACATGACACTGTATAGTCAAACCCCAGATGCACCCTAAAGATACAACATGGCTTTTGGTTCATACAGTTACTAAGGTAAATGATCCTTTAATCCACTCTAAAGTTGGTACAATCAGACCGTGGCCTCAGCCTGAAGCCGACATTGTCCAAACTTGGACCCAGTCAGGAACGCAATCAGCAAGACCTTTGACTCAATTAAAAGCCGATACAACCAAACCATGGTTACAGACTAAAGGAAGCAGACCCTGGATTCAGACTAAATTCCAAATTGCCAGACCCAGAACTCAGACTGAAGAAGGTAAAGATAGACATTGGATTCAGCCAGAAGCAGATGCAATCAAATATTGGACCCACACTGAAACTGAAACAATCAGACCCTGGAACCATCCTGAAGCTGGTACAGCCAGATCTTGGTTCTGGACAAAACCTGATCAAATGGGAGAGAGGACCCAGGCAGACTTTAAAACACTCCACTCTTGGAACAGCCTGAAGTTGACGTGGTTAGACCATGGATTCAGTCTGAAGCTGGTAGTATCCATCAATGGACAAAGCCTGAATCATCTACGTTCAGACTCATGACACAGTCTAAAGTTAATACAGTCACAGCATGGACTAGGCGTGAAGCTGATGCTGTCAGACTTTGGTTGCAAACACAAACTGATAAAATCAGAACCTGGAGCCAACCTGAATCTCCGACAATCATTTCTTGGTCTGAGCCTGAATCTGATAGAGTCAGACCTTGGTTGAATACTCAAATGGATGGATACGTGCAAACCTTGGATCGAGACAGAATTTGAAACAGCCCACTCCTGGGCCCAATCTGAAGGTGATCTAGCCAGATCCTGGACTCAGTTTGAAGCTGAAAATGTCAAACACTGGTTCCAGACTCAAATGGAGACAGTCACACTGTGGACAGAGCCAGTAATCAAAACATCCCACCACTGGATACAGTCCACAAAGGAAAATAGTCAAGCCCTGGAACCAACCTGATAAGGTGGAAACTTGGATACAACATGATGCTTTTACGGTCAGAGGGGAGACAGACACTCAGACGGAGCTCTTCACTGCATGGCTTTTCTGCCCTTGAGCAAAGGAATTCAAGTCTAGCAAAGAGCTGGGTTTGCCGGACACTCCCCTCTCATGCCACAGAGCTTCGGGCTCTCTGTCCCCTGGAAGAAAAGTATCCAGCAACTTCGGCCACCATGCATTTCCTTGTACATTTTCTGAGAGCTCCCAGTGGTTAAAGGTCCCGAGGCAAACCGGATTCTGATTTCCTGATTTTGGAGCGGGAACACCTGGCTCCAACTGGCACAGGCCACATAGGTATCACAGGGCACCCAGGCACCCCAGACGCAAGGCCGGAGGCCTCCCTGGAGGCGAGCTCCTTGTGGAACCTGGGCTGCTAAGTCCGGGGGACGGAAGGGGTGTTTTGGCGGACCCGGCAATCCCGGAGACCGGCCTCTTTCCACAGGGCGAGGGGCGAGGCAGCCGAGGGTGACGCCCACTGTCCTCGCCCTGATTGGTCGTGATGGGGGCCGAGCGGCCTGGGCGTGGCTTGGAGCTGCTTCCTGCCACCTGGACACGCATGCCTGGTGGCCAATGCTCCTGCGCATGCGTTTCAGCTCTCTTCACCGCAGAGGCTCCTGGGAACGGTTCAGCCCGCAGCGAAGCGTGATTGTAGTTGCTGGGAGTGCGTGGTGCTCGCCCCACGTGCTGAGCTTCCAACTGCCGCACCTTCGCCGCTGCCCCAGCTCCGAGCCAGGTCCGCATGGGCAGTGAGGCGGGACCCGGGGTCGTCCTAGGTGTGGGAGGGGGTCCTCAGGAAGCAGGGGCCCGCGGGTCGCCAGCTGTGGTGCGGGAGGTGGGTAGAGTGCTGGCCCTAGCTGATGGGTGGGGCGAGGAGGCCGCCATCTTTATCGGGGAGGTGGTGCGGCAATGCGCGGCCCTGTTGGAGGGAGAGGTGGCGCAGATCATGGAGGTGTTTTGGCAGCCTGTGGAGGACATGATGGAAGAGGTGGAGGTGGTGGCGGAGAAGCAGCAGCAGCAGCGGGTGGTGGCGGAAGAGCAGGAGGAGAAGCCTCAGGAGCAGGGGCAGGAAGAGCCAGGGCCGTCCCCGAAGAGCGCCTCGCTGGAGGCGCTGGAGGCGTTGAAGGTCTTGCAGTTACAGCTGGAGCCTGTGAATGCGGAGTGCAGCCGACAACTCTTTCGTCTCAAGGTCACAACACTTCGGAGGCGGAAGCCTTATCTGGAACACAGAAGCACCATCATCCAGAGCATCCCTGGCTTCTGGGTCAAAGTTGTATCCTTAATTTTGTATTTGAGAGACCACGTTGTGGCCGGGCTAGTGCAAGGGGTACCTAACACAGCGGGCCGTTTGGGTACCAAAATGTATCTGTTGGATTGTGCATTGTGGGCACACTCAGGGAAATGTGATCTTGAAATTGTGGGGGCATGCTGATTTTCTGCATAGCAGGAAATAAGACTAGGGTTTTAGTTGCAGAGGTCCAAAAAGGTATTGTCATTAGTACCAGGGCCTCTTGAGACACAAGAGTTGTCTTGTGCACAGGTTCTTCTCGGAATAACCATCAGGGAAAACGGAGGTGAGAGTGGGGAGTTATGAAAGCGCATCCTAGTTAGAGCCAGAAGTGTTTGCTGTGCGGAAGTAAGCTTGTTCTGTCCAGATGGAGATCAGGGCCTCCCTCTCAGAATCGGAGGCTCCCTGTTTTAGTGCACAGATATGCACACCCCGAGGGGCTCATTGTTCCTTCGTGCAGTCTGTATTGAAGGAATAGGACTAGATGCTAGTGGGGCCTTGAGATCAGACACTCCCAGGCCGCTGTCCAGGCTCGCTCTGTTCTCCCAGCCCTTTCACCTCCGGCATCTAGAGGCTCCTTGACGTAAAGCAGTTTGTGAACCACCCCCGGATGTCGGCCATGATTAGCACCCAAGATAAAGACATGCTTAGCTACATGACCAACTTGAAGGTCAGGCAGGGGAGGAGAGGGGAAATGATTTATCCTGGAAAACAGGAAAGAGCAGGTCTGCTGGAGAGAGATTTCACCCTCCGCCTCCACTTTGTCCCGGCAGGTGGAGGAGTTCGCAGATCCCAGTGATTACCGCAAGATCATGTTGTTTTTCCGGAAGAACCCCTATTTCCAGAATGAGGTGGTTGTTAAGGAGTATCTCATTGAGGCCACTAGTAAGAGACAGCTCCCTGGATCGTGGGGGAGGGCAGATGGGGTGAGGTGAACTTGAAACGTGATTTAGGCCCTTGTCCCACGCTCCTTTTCCCACAGGATATAGGGCATTTCGTCTCGCTCCAATTCAGTGGCACCGTCGTTTTGAAGAGGAGGTGTATAGCCGCAGGCACAACAACAGCAGCCTTAACTTCTTCAACTGGTTCTCTGACCACAGCTGTGTAGGATCTAGCAGGATTGCTAGGGTGGGGTGCCTCTGGGCCTCCTCAGCAATGGCAATGTTGTTCGGCTGGTCGGGGGGAGGGGTGTGGGCCTGGCCTGGCCTGTCCCGACCGGGCCCCTTTCCCCTACCAGATCATCGGCGAGGACCTGTGGCCCAATCCCCTGCGCTACTACCCGAGGGAGAAAGGCCCCACCGGGACAGGTCACCGAGAGGAGGACAGGTGGGTAAGGAGCCCAGGGGCTGGGCGCTGAAACGAGTAAGCTGGGTGGTTTATTTCACTCATGGAGGAGTTGAGGCTCAGAGGCATACAGTGACACCAGGCCGTGAGGGCGTCAGGGTGCGACAGCACGTCTGGAAAACTGCAGTGCAGGACTGGTTCTGACTAGGGAAGCTTTAGGCGAGTGAAGCAGCATGAGAGTCAGAGTCACTGAGATTCAAAGGTGCACGTCTCTGAACTGTCATTCCATGGCCATCAACCCCACCCTCAGGCCTTCTGTACCGCCCCCTTAAATTTGGGCTTGCCTCAGGTTCCCCCCACCACCCCGTTTCCACAAAGGTGTGTGAGTCCCCTTTGTGCAAAGCCTTACCTCGCTGTCCCATCATTTTTTTCTGTTTTGATCATCACCGTCATCTTTTACCGTTCTTATGCATCTCCTTCACCTGCCATGGCTATTGTGAGAACAGTGGCCATTTTGCGTCGATTATGAAGAAAAGTTTCTAATATGCGGTTGGAGGAAATGTAAGAGATCACAGGGGATGTGACTCTGTCTCCTGGGCAGGGCCTTAAAAAGTTAAAGCGGTCTTTAGCATCGTTCAGAGATGTTGGGTTATTATGTATGTGCCTGTGTGTGTTTTCAAAGGCACTCCCGATCTTGAGATGCGTGTGATGGAGCATCACCCTTGACCTAAGAAGCTGCTTTGGGTGAAGGCGAACGGTCAACGTGGTTGTCGTGCACACGAAGAAACGAAGAGAGGTCTGGTGGTGAGACGTACAGAGAGGGAGACACCAGTAAACCTGGAATAAAACCGGAAGATAAATAAGCAGCGTCAATTGTATGTGTTTGTGTGGTGTTTGTGCAGGGGCTCAGGGTAGACACATCAGCCCCAGGCAGGCTTCTCAGTTTGCTGCCTGGGAATTACCAGGCCATGGAGAGTTGTAGAGGTGGGGGGAAATCATACTTTGGGATTGCATCAGAGGATGCAGTTCTGCCTGTGGGATGGGGGTTGGGGAGGAAGGAGAAATAAGAGAAGGACTGGTTAACTGGGGCCTGTCATTTTTCCAAGGGAAATGCGGAAGTTCAAGGAAAGGGCCTGGTGAGCAAGGGCCTGAGATTGAAATGCTGGAAGTTAATTTTGTTGGATAGTGGTCCTCCATGTATCCTCACTGTTGCATATCATCAGACACTTTAATGGGATACAACGGGGGGAAGCCTTAGCATTTAATTCACTGTTGGACCGGATGCCCTTCTAGTGCATATGAACACAGGGTCTTTTGCTGAGACAATTAGCCCCTCAGAGCTAGGGTTCCAGACAACATCTCAGGACATGGGGGTATAAGGTGTATGGAGGACATCTGGGGAGGTGAGGGAGACACGGGTGGGAAGGCAGTGAGGATGTTAGTGTGCTCTGGCAAAGGTGACCAGGGGAAAAGGTAAGTTTGCTGGGAAACGGCTAAGCAAACAAAAACGGAGTCCCTCACATCTGAGTGAGCTCACGTGAACTCTGTTCTTTTTTCCGGGGGACTCAGTTTGGGTACAAAAGGGCACACGGGGAGAGGGGAGAGGTGGGGGGAGTGGGGAGTTGGGGATGTTAAACAGGCAAGTGCCAGGCCACCCAGCTGTGTGCTCTCTGTCCCGTGGCGGCACAGTGGTTAATATCCCTATTTTCAGACAGGCTTAAGCCCTCTGCCCAAGGCCCGCTTCAGGCCAGGTCCCCAGAAAGTAAACATTTTTCTCATGAACAGTCTGGTAGAGGTGTCCCATCCTCGCTGAATGGCTGGGCACACCGTGTTTCAACCACAGAGGCACTGTCCTCCTTCTGGGGCCTTGCCAGCACTCTGTGCCCCTGAGGCCAATGGGAAGACCTAGAGCATACCGAGCTCACCCAGGAAGTGGTGAGCACTTCAGGTGCTCCTTGCCAAGTGGCTGGCTGCTTCCCAGAAGCACGTCTGTCTCTGGACCAGGCAAAGGACAGACTCTGCCACAAACGGAGCAGGGAATGTTCAATGTTTGTCCCCCCAGTGTTCTTCTCTCTTCCCAGATACAGCGGCTCCAGCACAGGCGTCCCTGAGGGTGGCATATTGACAGTACCATTTCCGTCCCACATGTTGAGCTCTCACTCAACGACTTTTGGTAGAAGAGCCTTCTCCCAAAAGCCCCAGCTCGTTCCAGGACGAGGGTTTGACAGTCAAAGTTCATGGAGTCACAGATGTCCCCTTCAAAGTGCACTGAGTTAGATCGCCTGCTCGGTGTCAGGTTTTGTATTTGAACATCTACATCCCAGCTATGCCCCTTCTACAGTGGAGACATCCGAAGGTCTAGAAGGCGAGGCTTGGCCTTTGCCCGCTGCTGTCCCCACAACCACCCGACAGACACTGTGGAAACAGGTCTTCTCAGCTTTTCGCACTGTACACCTCAAGGAACCCTTGGGGCTTCCACATGCTGGTCCCTGTCTTTCCTGGTGCTGGTAAAAATAAACTATGCTCTGATAACCCTGCAGTGGGAGTGGGACAGCATACTGGTGCGTGGTCTTAGGGAACCTCAGACGGGGCTTGTTCTAAGGACTCCAGGATATTTATCCACATCCAGAACATTTAGTAAGGTCTTGCAAAGGACTTAATCACCAAAGCAAAGGTTGGGACAGGCTCCCCCAACTCCTAACATCTCCTGCCAGTGCTTAGGTACCAAGGCTATGCTTAGGCCTGACCTGTCCTGGAGTGAAGCTGGGCAGACGTTCATGGATCAGGTAGCGGAACTGTAAACTGTGGACGGTTGACTTGATTGTCATTCTCTGGAGACTTGGCATGATGTGTGCCCCAGAGGCTATAGCTTACTGAGTCTCCTCCTGGGCTACAGAGCTTAGACGTAGGTGTGACCCGGTCTCTTAAGGGCTTTTTCACGTGGGGCCTAATATCTAGGTGCGAGTAGATTGAATGCACAGTTGCACACGTTGCCTGAGGTTTTCTTCCGTTGAACTTCAGGGCATGTGAGGCCCAGCAGATTACTGATCCATCTATGAGCATTCTGGCTCAATCACTCTGAGCCACGTTTGCGTTTCCTGGTCTCTGGACATGTTCATGTTTTCCTCTGTCTGAAATGAAGATGGTGTGTCCGTGTTGTGTTTGCCCATGATCTCTCACTCTGAGCGTGAGTTGGTGTTCCTTCCTCTGGCTTTGCCCATGCCTTCGTCTCTCTGATCTTCCACCCATGCCTGTGCCCATATGCACGCCTCTAGTGCCATAGCTGTCGCAGTCTGTTCATGTCCCTGTTTCGATACACGTGCTCTGGGTTGCTGTTACTCACTTACTTATTTGTTAAGGTTTGTGTCTCTGAGTTGGTCTGTGCCTGCGTTCCACCCTTTCCTCCATTCCTGCATCAAATGCTTCCACCACCTTGAACTGGGACTTTTTTGTGAGTTCCGTTGTCTTTGTGAGCAACAAGAAATGCTTTATTGCAGGTGGAGTTAGCAGTGACACACATTTGGAAACAGAGGAATAGGCATGCCCTTGTGGCAAATCACCGACAGACAAGAATATCTTGGTGGAGGTGAGAATATCAATTACGGCCCCCAGAGGGTGATGAGGACATTGAGGGAATGCACTTGCCAGGGAAGCTTCCAGGAGGAGAACGTTTGGGGTTGACTTGTTAGTGTTTTGTAAACACTAGTGCAGGAGTGAAGGAAGATGACTCTTATTCCTCCCCATTTTATTCTTGCGTTGGTCATTAAACCGACATTATGTGGGCACAATTTCTTCATGAGTTTTAATAAAGCATCACCCGAACGATAGGAATTGGGGCTAGTCTTCCTGTGAAGAGAAAAGTTGTTAGAGAATCCTTGCCCTCGGTGACCTCCTATGACCCAGTGAGAGGGGGTGCATGAACAAAATACGGGCATACCGAATAGAAACTCGTGGACCACGCACCTCACCCAGGGGATCAGGTGGTGCTGAAGGAAGGTGAGGGCTTCAGGAAGAGAGAGGTATGAGTAAAGGAAAGTTTGACGTGTAGATTCATGAGTTTTGCCATACCTGAAGAGTGTGAGGGGCATGATTTCTTGAAGTACTTGTCCTGCCCCTTTCTCTCCTGTCTCCACCTGGGACTGCAAATACGTAAGCCTCGGATTGCTCAGAGGAGTCTGGCAAATAATCTAGGCTGTTACATTTTCTGCATTATTTTTGTTCTCTTTCTGCTCCTCAGCCAGGATGATTTCAATTAACCTGACTTTAGGTTTTGTGATTCTTCTGCCTGCTCAAACCTTCCTTTGAAGTCTCTACTGAAGGTTTTGATTCACGTGCTGTGGTTTTTCAGCCCCATTATTCCTATTTGTTTCTGCTTTAAATGTCTCTTTGTTGAGAGTCTCTATTTCGTTAGACCTTGGTCTCCTGGTTTCTTTTAGTTCTTGCTCCATCGTTTCCTTTGTCAGGTGAGCGTAGGTATGACTCTTGATTGAATGTCTGCCTACAGAGTTAAAGTACTTGGTTTCCTCATGCACAGTTTCTATTAATTTGCTTATCTGACCTGTGATGGGGCAAATACACACTTGTTTCATTGCATGCCTTGTAAGTGGTGTTGAAAACTGGAGATTTTGAAGTTTGGAATGCAGTAAATGGGGAGAAGGTTCTTCTCCCTCGTATTCATGTGTGGCTGCTGGTTGTAGTTGATCCTTTCCGTTACTATGCCGAACTATTTTTGGTTAGATGGCTTTCTTTGCCGTGTGCTGTGTAGCCACTGGTGTTTCTGTTCCACGACGTGGGTGGACACAACCGATTATTATTTTTTTAAACCGCCGGGGTGCTGGGTCAGGGGGTTTGGGGAGGTAGCAAGGAAACACAAATTTCAAAAACCACTCTCCTGGTCTCTGCAGATTACCTTGGGGCTGGGTGCACAGCTTCATCACCGTATACACCATTTTCATTTTCCCAAGTTTTCCCACCCAGTACACCTGGAGACTAAAGATCAGCCAGAGGTGAAAACTTAGGGTCTCCTCAAATCTTTTCTGAGCCAGTGAATGTGTGTGACCTTGTCTAGCAACACGGGGACGGGCAAATTTCTCCTTTACCCCTGTTGAGGTCCTTTTGGCTCTCCTAATAATTATGTGGACACAAGACAGATTAACAGGAAAAACAAACCAATTTAATTCATGTACACAGAGGTCTCAGAAATGGGACCGCCTGAAGTGACCAAAGCCCGCTGAATGTATCTAGTTTTGGACAAAGAAACATTTTTGTACATTCGACAAAACAAAGAGGCTTGTGCTTGCTTGGGCAAGCAGCCTAATGAAGAAGTGTCAGCGTTCGTTTATCCAGCTTTCTTAGCCTTGAATTTCCTAACTGTGGTGACAAGGATGCTTTCTAGCCTCCTGCCATAGCGAGGATACCGTCACATGGATTTAGTTCGCACTTCGGGGGAAGGCAGGGGGCCAGAGTATTTTTGTTGTGGTTTTCAATCATTTCCCCTCACTGACCGTTTCCCTGGTAGCCTCTGTTCAAAATAATCAACGTGCCGGTGAGGCATATCTTGGGCGGCCCGCTCTGAGCCCCAAGGATTCCCTCCTCTGCAACTTCCCTTGATGTTTCACAAAGAAAAGGCTAAGGTGATGGCCGTGGAGAGCAAAACTGGGTGAGTAGCTCAGTGCTAAGAGACCTGCAAAGGGAGAAAAGAACATAGGTTAGAATGAGGATGAAGAAAAACAGAAAAGAACAAATCAAATCAAAGTACATTTCCCCAAACCCTACCGAAACAGTTCCCCAGTCCTGGGAAGACATCAGTCCAATATAACGGCTTTGCTTCATTTATGTGACGAAAGCATTTCCTTCACTTTTAATAAGTTGGAGACTATTTTTCCCATTTGATTTACGTAGAAGCAGTATTTTCCACTGATGATTGCATAAGTTCATCCTCTCTGAGCAGCCAGGATGTCCAGAGCAAGTCCATTTTGGAGCACCACTGATGCTAGGCTGTTAACTTCTGACTGAAGTATTTTCACACTTTGCATAGGGGAACTGAACTCTTGTTCCACTACCATGGAGAGTTAAGATGGCTGTTCTAATTCATAACCTCCATAGCTTGGGAATAAGATCCTGAACAATGAAAAGAAGTTGGAGTTGTGATACCCAATGGATTGTCTATGACTTCCCTGCTGGCACCTTTATGGGACACAGTTTTATGAACAAAGGAGCCCAGGTTTGTAATTTGGCTGCATTTAGGGTGGAGTATTTGGTGACAGAAGGAGCCAGGTATCCAAGTCCCCATTGTCCTGACCGGTTAGGTGGACACCCTTTATATACTTTGCTGCCACCCAACATAAAAAGACCAGTGTGGTTTGCAGACAAGGTTACAACGGAACCTGCATCTCCAGGAACTGGAGTATTCCACGACCTTTGCCATTGGTAATGCTAGCATCCATACCCTCCATTTCCCGTGTGCTCCTGTCAATCTGTGAGAGCAGGACAGGTTGCAAAAGAGTTGGTACAGGAGGCCTGTGGTCTGGTTTGGGCAGCACTAAGGCTTGGTTCTGTGGCCAAGCGAGTCCAGATTTTTATAGTGGTCCACCCGTACATAGCTTATGGTAGTAGGCAGCTTAGTCATGGGAGCAGCCATAGTACCCCAAGTTGTACGGAGGTGGCTTACGAGTCATCCAAAACATTTGTTGATTTGGCAGACGTTTGTACCAAGAATGGTAGCGCTAGAGCCACTTACAATCTTTTCCAGGGATTTGAAGATGCCACCTGTGGGGTCAAACCACAGAGTCTGAATGTACTATTGGTCCCAGAGTGTCACTCGGGAAAGGCCGAGTATCATGTTTGTTCCAAAGCAAAGGGACAATTTTTCACCTGTTGGTCTTTATGTGGGCAAGGGAAAGTTCTTGCCCTTCCATGTAGGTTATGCAAGACCCAAATAACTCACCAGAAGGAGGGACAGAGCAATGTTTTCTTAGACATGGGTGCCATACCTTGTCATTTATCTGCCTTCCATACTTGGTCCACCAGATGTTCACATCGGCAGAAACAGAGAACAGTTCAGGTCCTTTAGCAGTATCTAGAGGCCGGCATGACCAGCAGTCAGATCAGTTAGGCCAGGGGCTGGTAAACTGGCATAAGCAAGTGTTTGGTTGGTACTCTTTGCATTGAAAAAGTAAAGGTTAATAAGAGCCTTTACAATAGGTTGTAAAGGGGCGCACAGTGAGTATTTGGAGAGGGGCAGTAGGATAGATAGAGACCAGCTAACTCTCCAGTCAGCCTTTTAGCAAGAGACTAACAAATGTAGGAGGACCTTCAAGATGCTGGAGCAGTGAGACGTGGAGATCGCCTTCCTCCCCACAGATACACCAGAAATACATCTACACGTGGAACAACTCCTACAGAACACCTACTGAACGCTGGCAGAAGACCTCAGACCTCCCAAAAGGCAAGAAACCCCCCACGTACCTGGGTAGGGCAAAAGAAAAAAGAAAAAACAGAGACAAAGGAATAGGGACAGGACCTGTGTCACGGGGAGGGAACTGTGAAGGAGGAAAAGTTTCCACACGCTAGGAAGCCCCTTCACTGGTGGAGACGGGGTATGGGGCGTGGGGGTGGGTGGGGATATGGGGGGGAGGTGTGGGGGTGGGGGTGGCGGAGGAGAAGCTTAGGATCCATGAAGGAGAGGGCAGTAATAGGGGTGCAGAGGGCAAAGCGGAGAGATTCCCGCACAGAGGCTCGGTGCAGACCAGCACTCACCAGCTGGAGAAGCTTGCCTGCTCAGCCACCGGGGCGGGCGGAGGCTGGGAACTGAGGCTCGGGCTTCGGAGGGCAGGTCCCAGGGAGAGGACTGGGGTTGGCTGCGTGAACACAGCCTGAAGGGGGCTAGTGCGCCACAGCTAGCCGTGAGGGAGTCCAGGGAAAAGTCTGGAGCTGCCAAAGAGGCAAGAGACCATTGTTTCGGGGTGCGCGAGGAGAGGGGATTCAGAGCACCGCCGAAACGAGCTTCAGAGACGGGCGCGAGACGCAGCTGTCGGTGAGGACAGAGACGGGCGTGAGACGCTAAGGCTGCTGCTGCCGCCACAAAGAAGCCTGTGTGCGAGCACAGGTCACGATCCACACCTCCCCTCCCGGGAGCCCGTGCAGCCCGTCACTGCCAGGGTGCCGGGATCCAGGGACAACTTCCCCGGGAGAACGCACGGCGCGCCTCAGGCTGGTGCAACGTCACGCCAGCCTCTGCCTCCGCAGGCTCGCCCCGCATCCATACCCCTCCCTCTCCCCACTGGCCTGAGCGAGCCAGAGCCCCCGAATCAGCTGCTCCTTTAACCCCGTACTGCCTGAGCGAAGAACAGGCGCCAGAGGGCGACCTACATGCAGATGCAGGGCCAAAGCTGAACCCCAGGAGCTGTGCAAACAAAGAAGAGAAAGGGAAGTCTCTCCCCGAAGCCTCAGGAGCAGAGGATTAAAGCTCCACAGTCAACTTGATGTACCTGCATCTGTGGAATACCTGAATAGACAATGAATCATCCCAAAATTGAGGCGGTGGACTTTGGGAGCAACTGTAGACTTGGGGTGTGCTGTATGCGACTACTAGTTTATGATTTTTATGTGTATCCTAGTACAGTTTTAGCCCTTGGTATCATTGGTGGATTTGTTTATTGGTTTGGTTGCTCTCTTCTTTTTTTCCGTGTATTACTTTTTTATTATTTTTAATTTTTTTATTTTAATAATATTTTTAATTTTTTATTTTAATAACTCTAATATATTTTATTTATATTTTCTTTCTTCTTTTTGTCCCTTTTTTCTTTTGAGCCGTGTGGCTGGCAGGGTCTTGGTGCCCCAGCCGGGTGTCAGGCCTGAGCCTCTGAGGTGGGAGGGCCGAGTTCAAAACATTGGACCTCCAGCGACCACCCGGCCCCACGTAATAGCAATCAGTGAGAGCTCTCCCAGAGATCTCTGACTCCCTGCTAAGACCCAGCTCCACTCAACGAGCAGCAAGCTCCAGGGCTGGACGCCCCATGCCAAACAACTAGCAAGATAGGACCACAACCCCACCCATTAGCGGAGAGGCTGCCTAAAATCATAATAAGTTCACAGACACCTCAAAACTCACCACCAGATGCGGCCCCGCCCACCAGAAAGACAAGATCCAGCCTCGTCCACCAGAACACAGGCACCAGTCCCCTCCACCACAAAGCCTACACAACCCACTGAACCAACCTTACCCACTGGGGGCAGACACCAGAAGCAATGGGAACTATGAACCTGCAGCCTGAGAAAAGGAGACCCCAAACACAGTAAGATAAGCAAAATGAGAAGACAGAGACATACACAGCAGATGAAGGAGCAAAGTAAAACCCCACCAGACCAAACAAATGAAGAGGGAATAGGCAGTCAACCTGACAAAGAACTCAGAGGAATGACAGTAAAGATGATCCAAGATCTTGGAAATAGAATGGAGAAAATACAAGAAACCTTTAACAAGGACCTAGGAGAACTAAAGTGCAAGCAAACAATGATGAACAACACAATAAATGAAACTGAAAATTCTCTAGAAGGAATCAATAGCAGAATAACTGAGGCAGTAGAACGGAGAAGTGACCTGGAAGATAAAATAGTGGAAATAACTGCCACAGAGCAGAATAAAGAAAAAAGAATGAAAAGAATTGAGGACAGTCTCAGAGACCTCTGGGACAACATTAAACGCACAAACATTCGAATTATACGGGTCCCAGAACAAGAAGAGAAAAAGAAAGGGACTGAGAAAATATTTGAAGAGATTATAGTTGAAAACGTCCCTAATATGGAAAAGGAAATAGTCAAGTCCAGGGAGCGCAGAGAGTCCCAGATAGGATAAATCCAAGGAGAAACATGCCAAGACACATATTAATCAAACTATCAAAAAAGAAATACAAAGAAAAAAATATTAAAACAGCAAGGGAAAAGCAGCAAATAACATACAAGGGAATCCCTGTCAGGTTAACAGCTGACCTTTCAGCAGAAACTCTGCAAGGCAGAAGGGAGTGGCAGGACATATTTAAAGTGATGAAAGGGAAAAACTACAATCGAGATTACTCTACCCAGCAAGGATCTCATTCAGATTCCACGGAGAAATTAAAACCTTTACAGACAAGCAAAAGCTAAGAGAATTCAGCACCACCAAACCAGCTTTACAAAGAGTGATAAAGGAACTTCTCTAGGCAGGAAACACAAGAGAAGGAAAAGACCTACAATAACAAACCCAAAACAATTAAGAAAATGGTAACAGGAACACACACATCCATAAGTACCTTAAATGTAAATGGATTAAATGCTCTAATCAAAAGACACAGACTGGCTGAATGGATACGTTAACAAGACCCGTATATATGCTGTCTTTACAAGAGACCCGCTTCAGACCTAGGGACACAGACAGACTGAAAGTGAGGGGATGGAAAAAGATATTCCATGCAAATGGAAAGCAAAAGAAAGCTGGAGTAGGAATTCTCATGTCACACAAAATAGACTTTAAAATAAAGACTATTTTTCTTTCAGTAAAGTTACATGTACCTTTATTATATTAATATATACACTACCAAATGTAAAATAAAGACGATTACCAGAGACAAAGAAGAACACTACCTAGTGATCAATCCAAGAGGAAGATGTAACAGTTGTCAATATTTACACATCCAACATAGGAGCCCCTCAAAACCTAAGGCAAACGTTAACAGCCATGAAAGGGGAAATTGACAGTAACAGAGGACAGGCATCTGTGTTCCTCCCAATCCCCCTAGTCTGTTCTAATGGCAGGTAACTAAGATCACTGGGGCACAAGACCATCTGATTTAGAACATTTAGGAGGCTCCTTTTGTCTCTATTAGGGATCTTTACCAGCATGCACCTCTGAAAAAGGAATTTTTTTAGGCAGAAAACACTCATTGGAAATACAGTTCAGCCAGTTGGCCTATTATATGCTATAGTATTTTCTTACACGGAAACAGGCAAAGAGTACCTGAAATGCTCACCAAGCAATAAAATAAGACTTCCACTATCTTTCTGATTGAAACTTTGTATTTTCGTAAAACTGTACAGCCCAGGAGACCTGTGAGGACAAATACAAACTATGAATAACGGGCTTAATTCTCCTCCATTAAATAATAAGGAGAGAGGTTTCCACCTCTGCCTTTTGCTCAGAGCAATTATTTTAGAAAACTTGTCGTTAAGTACTCTCTCCTCGTTTTGAAATGTGTATAAATCTTTCCAATGGGACTTTTCTCAGCTTTGTGACCCAGAAGTGTCCTTCTCAAGGACCTGGGGACTATCTCTTTGAAACAAAACCAGGAAGGGAGAGGGAGCCCATCTCCCAGGCTCTGTGGGAGGTGAGGGGCTGAGCTTCTGTAGGCTCCTGGCCCCAACCTGCAAACCTACCTCTCGTCACAAAGACAGGAGCGGTTCGTCTTTCCTCTGGACGAAGCTGATTAGCTACCACAGACGGTCCCTGCAATTCGCAGGTCAACTCAGGATGGCTGTGTATGTGTATAGTACACGCTGCTGCCAGGTCTTGCTGAGGCCTAGTCAGTGCTCATCTTGAGAACATTCACAGAAGGAGCTCTAGCTGCCTGACCACATAAAAGGGTGAGATTTTCCTTCTGTCCTTGCCTCTCTTGGCGAATTCCCTGTGGTGTGCACCACATTCTGATTTAACGCTTATCTGATGATAAAACTGCTGTCTTTCTCTTCTGCTTTGTGGAGAGGTTTGCTGGGGGTTGGGAGGAGATTTGCGTTTTAAGTATATTTCCCAAATGAACCTCAAATCCTTTGTGGAGTAGGGGAAATACAGAAACATAAGCTACTATATACATAAGCACTGACTATACCTACGTACACTCAGATATTCTTTGTAAGAGTCAAAATCATATTTATTGCTAATTTCATTTTTATCTACTGCAGTGAAAACTACGTTAAATTTTTATAACATATGCTATTCATTAAATTCCCACTGGCTATGGCATCTATTCTCTAGGCTACAAAAAAATTCTATGGTAATTTATTGACAAATAAAAGTGTGGAGCAAATGTATTACGTATTTGACACTAATGGAACTATTATTCCCTGTTCATCACACAAACGCATCCCAGGAACTCCACCATCTGATTTCTAGGGTTTCCAGGAGCTTGTCCTGGTTAATTACGTTCACAAATTGTGCTTCCATCTGTGCCTTTAATATAGATTTAGAAAAAAATAGCTCTATTATAAATCTTCAGGGGCTTCCCTGGTGGCGCAGTGGTTGGGAGTCCGCCTGCCGATGCAGGGGACGCAGGTTCGTGCCCCAGTCCGGGAGGATCCCACATGCCGCGGAGCGGTTGGGCCCGTGAGCCATGGCCGCTGAGCCTGCACGTCCGGAGGCTGTGCCCCGCAACGGGAGAGGCCACAACAGTGAGAGGCCCGCGTACCGCAAACAAACAAACAAAAATGCTACGAGCAAAGGAGAAATACCTTCAAAATGATGGAGTTAATTCATCCATTTGTTCCCTTATTTTAAAATATGTATAAAGGTTACTAGGCATTAGGAACAACAAGAGGAAATGTCTCCTGTCCTCAGAGTGAGCACAGTTCCTTGGGGGCAAAGGCAACCTCTAAAGTGTCAACTAAAATTGATGTGATCTATGGGAAGTAGAGGAAGAAACCAGCCTGGTTCCGTGAGGGAAGCCTGTGCAATTTCAGATGGAATAATTTTGAAGTGACCCTAACAGTATGAAGTGGTTTTACTTGAATAAAAGAGAGGGACGACCCTCTCTATTAACATTCTATTTATTCTATTTATAACATTCTACATATTCTATTCTATAACAACAGAAATGTAAACTAGGTTATTTCTAGTACTGCTCTGAAGGACAGTCTTATTCTGAGGGTTCCATATTGACTTGTGCTTCAACTCCTGTCTTCAAGGCTCTCTGGGGAGGGGGCGTGCTCACCGTGCCCGGGGGATGCCCCCAGATGCGGGACCACCCGGCTCTTCCATCTTCCTTGGGAAAGCCTGGCCTTCACCCCAGAATCCCACATTGTTCAGAGACTTTGTGCTCATTAACTTCGTAATCTGGTCCATTCTAATAACGCAAAGCAGTTTTACTTAATTATTATTCTGAAAGTCCAGTTAAGAATTTAATCATTTCTAAGCAAATCACTTAAATACTAGTGGGACTAACCATGGTGCAGCACTTAACGAATTACTTGGTCTCTCTCTGTAGGAATATTATTTAGTCAGAATTGGACATCTCCTTTCTCTCAGCCAGCCCTCCTCTTAAACGACAATGGTTTTAAAATTCCAATTTTATGACGTAGTTTACCACTCTGCACTGGCATTATAAGAGGCATTTTCTAAATTAAGTGTCTGAGGTCTTTTCCATGCCTCTCAACTCGGAGACTCAGAGTTTGAGCTTGTGGGTAGATGTACGATTGTATACTGGATATTTCGGAGAGACAGTCCTCCAAGATTTCTACTAAAGTGTACCTATTTCTTTGGACAACTGGAATTGCCCTCCTCTACTTCTGATAAGTACTACACCCTATTAATTTTATATATTTAAACATTTTCTTCCTCCTATACTGAGTGTTAGCTGGAAGGTAGGAAACTCGCTCCTGATTTAGGAAAAGGAGACATTCTAGTCCTATTCAGTGCTCTATAACATGTCCTAAAATTTCCATCTCTGTATCTATCTGCCTTTCTAAATACCTACCTATTTTTTTCCTTTTCCTCCTTCTTCTCCTCTTCCTCCTTCTTGTCTCTTTCTCTGTCTCTGTCTTTGTCTCTATCTCTCTCTCTCTCTCATGCACACACACACACACACACACACACACACACTCCTCATGTATATCTGGGGAAGATGCTGATGAGATTGCTGTTCTTTACAATCCCTAAGTCTGTAGAGATGTCAATCTTTAAAAGACAGTGTGGGATCTCTCCTTTGAGAACTTGATACCCTTCTGGGAAAGCAGTATACTTGCTGCTTAGCGGTGATGAGATGTCCCAGGAGCTACTAAAACCTGACTCCTGTGTTTTTTCTTGAGAAATTTAATCATCAACACAATTGCTAATTCAAACCCTGTAAGTTGTCCTTCATTTTATGTTACAGGAATGTTCAAAGCCAATAAATTGAAGTCGCAGGTGCTCCACTCTCAGAGATATTAAACATGAAAACTCTTTTATGTCCCTGAAGAGTCTGCTGAATTCATTGTACTAAGTACTTGCTTGCATTCCTGGAAATGAAGGGCAAAATTGTATCAATTGGTGGGTGTGGATTTGTGTGTCCAAGTCCATTTATCTGGTAGAAAACTGATCCTGTCTTTATTTAAAGTCTTAATATCTTGTTCATCATGTATTCTGCATCACTTCTGAGTTTTTAAAATATAGTGCATTAAATATTACTCACCTTGATTACTGAATTTTTTTGGTGCACCCCTGAATTTTGTATCCAATGTAACAGCCTCACTTGCCACCCTGCCCCAGTCCGGCAGGACAACCTGACGTTAGTTTAAGTTCTGAAGTGATTGAGAACTTCACTCTTGCTTTTCTTTTGCTTTGTTTTTTTACATAGTAAGTAGCGTTAAGGGTATGCACACGATAAATCGCCACTAACAGAGAAATATCGATAGAGACATAAAATGTGTCCTTGCTTTTATGTGCAAAATATCCAAACCCTGGATGGGTATATTCTGGTCCATCTCAGTTTTTTGGTGTACATTTAAGTTTAACCACGTTAAAAATACTGATAAAAAGTAGCAAGTTGCGATAAAGTACAAATGAAGTGAGTCGATGCATTAAGGGCATATTCCAGCTTTATCGCACACTATCCACATGATCCCAACGCCTTTAAACCTCAGCCATGCCATCCCCTTGTGGGGCCAATACATATCAATTTTGTGAAGAAGGTTTTCATCCACGATAAAATAGAAGCAAGCGTAATGAGGTAGGAAGTGTGGACTAGGTTATATTTAAGAAGAGAATATGAGTACGTTACAATCTGTGATGTACAAAGTTCTATAGGTATTAGTCATTAGTTTTTCAGTTTTCACACCAGATGTAAAACCTGGAGGCGGCGGCTGTGCCCCCGTCAGGAGTGTGGCATGTGGACTCTACTCTCTGAATTACTCCAAGCCCACTCAGCCTGGTCACCCAAGGATCCCCGCATGAGACCACCTGCTTGCTTTTTGTTTCTTGTCTCCATGGCTCAGTGCTTTACTGCCAGAGAGACATGGGATTCCTCCTTTTCTTTTTCTGCTTCACGGAGACAATTGCCAGTGACAGAAACCCAGGAAAACTTAGCACAAAGCACAAAACCGAGTCTAAAACTCCCAGAGGGGAACTTTCTAAAAGGCCATTAAGTTTCCTAAATGATAACGTAAGTGTGAAAAACCTCATAGGTTGGTGCTTTCCGTTTCCTGACATGTAAAAATGGTAATAATCATCACAGCCAGTGAACGACACCGACAAATGACACTCCTGTAGTCTCTCTTAGTTCTAAGCTCATTCACATGTATCGTTTCATATTTGTCCTCACAAGGAACTTGTCAGATTTCCATCTCAACGTCCTCATGCGAGTGAGGATAATGTCAAAAAACTTACAGAGAGACTGTGACTTACTCGAGATCACCAAAAAGAAATCTGAATTTAAGGTTCCTGTATCTTAGTCCTCTTCTATTGCAACCACGCCTCGCTGTTTTACTTAAAATTACGTTCATTTAAGTAACTGCTTCAGTAAAATGAAATGTTACAAGACTAGGAACCTTTGTAGGCCAGGTTAGACAGTGCTCTAAACACTTAACCTACGTTATGGTTTGGTCTGACCATTACAAATTCCGTACACTGCGGGCTTCGTTCTGGAGGTGTAACTTACACACAGCTTACATTAGCGTCAGGGGTACACGGTAATGACTCGACGTTGGTATACACTGTGAAATCACCACCAGAATAAGCCTAGTTAAAGTCTATCACGACACACAGGTGCAGTTTTCTTCCTGCAGTGAGACCGTGTTTCATTCAGTGTTACTGAGAAGTAACTGACGTCCGCCACTGCGTTAAGTCTACGGTGTGCGCAGCACATGGTTTGATTTAATGGTGAGAACCGCCCCGTAGAGTTCCAATACTACGCAGCACAGTATTGCTAGCCGTGGTCACTGTGCGGGACATCACATCCCAGGGCTTATTTCTGTCACAACTAGAAGTTTGCACCTTCGGACCCCTTTTCCCCTATCTCCTCCACGCCCCGCCCCCACCTCTGGCGACCACCACTCCGTTCTCTGCATCTAGGAGCTGGTTTTCTGTCTGTCTGTGGCCTGGATCCCACGGAGAAGAGAGGCCGTGTGCTGTTTGTCTTCGTCTGGCTACTTTCACTCACCCTACGGCCCTCCAGGTCCATCCGCCGTCACACATGGCGGCACGCCCTCCTTTTTCACGGCTGAGTGGCAGCCATCGTGCGCGCGTGAGCGCCCCTCCTCTGTATCCGCTCTCCGCTCACAGACTCGCAGGGGCCCCCGCCGCCCCTACTGCGAAGAGCGCTGGGGTGAATGCACCGCTGCAGACACCTGGCTGAGTCGGTGCTGACCCTGAGGGTTTGCCCAGCCCCGTCAGTGGCCCCAGGGGCACGGTCTCGTGAGCATCAGCCTCCGGCTGACCCTCAGGCGGAAGCTCTGCACGGAGGCAAATGTAGGCAGTCCTGTGGGACCTCAAGCCTCAGCCCCTTTGGCCACCAGGGCCCGGCCGTGTCCCCCGGTGGCAGTTAAAACTGGGGCCACAGCCACTGACGTAAATCCGGGGTCACTGACGTAAATCCGGGGTTCAGCGACGTAAATCCGGGTTCAGCGATGTAAACTCGCGGTCAGCCACATAAATCCGGGGCCTCAGACATAAAACCGGGATCAGTGACGTAAATCCGGGGGTCACTGACATAAAACTGAGGTCACTGACATAAAACCGGGCCCCCAGAGGTAAAGCCGGGGCCTCAGCCGTAAAGCTGGCGCCACGGACGTAAAACTGGGGTCACTGACGTAAAACTGGGGCCTCAGACTTAGTAAAACCGGGGCCTCGGACGTGAAGCCAGGGCCGCAGACGCCTGTCAAGCCCAGGCGGAGTCCCTGGTGTGCTGGGCGTCGCGGGAGCCACAGGAGGCCCGGCTCTGACCCCGAGGACACCAGGCCGCCCTCTGCGCCTCAGGCCACAGCCCTGCCCCTCCGGCGTCTCCGGGTCCCCATCGCCGCGCAGCAGCCAGGCGGTGAGTCCCCGGGCCTCTGAGAGCGGCTTCCGGGGGCCTTGTGGGCCCGGCCCTGGTGGTTCTCAAGCCAGGGGTTCCGCGGCTGCACGCGGGAGGAGGTCTTAGAAGTCGGGGTGCCGCGTGTGGGGTTCAAACCCTGCTCTTCAGGGAGCAGCCCAGGGTTATGGCGAGCCCGCGTCCCAGAGTAGGCATCGCTCAGCCAGGTTTCGTGGGTTTTCAGAGGAAGTGGTTCCAAGTGTAGCTGTAGATCCCGTATTTGCGGGGTGCAGGGGAGCGAGTTCAGCATCCTTCTCGGTCCCCATCCTGAACGTTAACCCTGTGGTTCTCATTTACCCGACATTACAGATCAGGAAACCGAAGCCCAGAGAAATTCCGATTTTCGCTCGTAGTCACTCACGGTGAACAGGGACTCGTGGACTCAAGAGTCAGGCAGCCCAGGACCCCATGCCATCCTGCCTCCCAGGAAGCTGCGCAGACACTCACTGCTTCGATGCAGTGCGACTGCATTCCTGCTCATGCACCGGTCTGCACAGGGGCTCGCGCAAAAACCACAGACTGGGTGGGTGGTTTCCAGGCCAGAGGCGTGTTTCCTCGTAGTTCTGGGAGCTGGGAAGCTACGATGGAGGTGTTGGCTATTGTGGCTCGTGATGAGGGGCCCCTTCCTGGCTTGTAGGTGGGTGGCTGCCTGCCTCCTGCTCACGCGGCCTTTTCCAAGCGCAGAGGAACGGAGAGAGGGGTGTCTCTCCTCCGCCTCTTACCGTCTTAGGGCCCCACCCTTACGAGTTCCTTTAATCATAATCACATCCTACGAGCCCTGTCTTCAGACACTGTTGCCTTGGGTGTTAGGGCTGCAACATAAGAGTTTTCGGGGGACACAGTTCCGTCCAGGGTATATTAGCAAGCACAAAAATAAATGAGTACTAGATATTTGGAACCCTTTGCAATTCTATGCTTTATGTTTCTGAGGGGCTGCACTGTCTTCCTTTCCATATGCATATTAATTTCTCATTGCTTCTGTAACAAACTACCACAAATTCGGTGGCTTAAAACAACGTAAATGTATTATCCTGCAGTTTTAGGGATCAGAGGTCTGGAGTCAAGGTGTTGGCAGGACTTTGTTCCCTCAGGAAGATTCAGAGAGCGTGCGCTTCCTTGCCTTTTCCGGCTTCTGGAGCCGCCCTGTGTTCCTTATCCCGTGGCCCCTTGCCCCACGCAGTGTCTTCCGCACACTGCATCTCTCTGACAGTCCTCTTCTGTAGTCGGATCTCCCTTTGCCCTGAAGGACAGTTGCCATTCTGCTGGGTCTGCCTGACTAATCCAGGGCTCTGCCATCTCAATATCCTTAACTTAGTCACATCTTCACTTTTACCACGTAACATAATGTATTCACCGGTTCCAGGGATTTGGATGTCCGTGTCTTTGGGGGGCCATTGGATGTCCATGTCTTTGGGGGGCCATTACTTCGCCTGCCGCGTGGTGAGTACTACATTGAAGCAAACTGCTTTCTAATATCATTATGCTATGCTAATAAATTACTAACTTAATATTCTAAAGTTAGAGTCACATATGTTTCAGCTTACTAAAGTGGCAAATGGTAGGCACACCTTGGAAGACACACTTACAAGGAGATATTCCAGTTTCTCATATAATTAGCCTATTTTCCTTGGAAATCAAATCAGGACTTGCCAGTTGTTGAAATGGGCTATCACCAGAATCATTTACTTTCTCAATAATTTAAAAGTATGTGGTGAACTAACATGTGCTTAAAGATCCTGAGTCTGAGTAAACAATTTGTTAAGATCCCTTCTAAAATTCTTCTCATGGTTTCCCGAGGATACAGATAGATGGTCAGTTACTTTCTGCAGCATTTCTCCTCTGATATGGGATATACTTGGGAAGCATCTCTTAGGGTTAATGTTGAAAGTGTTGCTTATTTATTCTAAGTATTCTGCACCTATTTCTAACAAAACACTTTCCTTTGAATTCTGTGTCAGTTTTATCTTCTTCAGTGTACTTGAAAATTGCCAGGTAAGTCCAGCAACTTCATCAGCCTTCATCCTCCTCCTTAAGAGTAACGAAAGGAAGGATTCTTACTTAATTTGGGGAGTACCCTTCGGGGAATTTCATTGGCTAGGTTATTATGTAAGTGGATGAAAGATACTACATGAAGATTGGCCATTGTCCAACTGGAGGAAAGGAAAGAGTTCATCGTAAGCCTGCCTTAAGGCCTTCACAAGAAAACTACTAGGTACCTATAACCATAGAGAGTGAGTCATGTCAGAGAATCTCATAGCTGAGATTCGTTTGTTTGTTTGTTTGTTTTCCTTGAAATCTGCACTGCCTGCCCGCAGAGGGAAATCTGTACTTGTCGGTGAGGCATCAGGGTCGTTCTCAGTAGGTTTTCAAAATATATTGGATTTAGGAGCCGAATCACTTGCCTCCTCCCCATGCCCCCAACACCCCTCACCCCTGCTCCAGAGTCTTCTCGGTGCCTTCCTGATATTCAGCACTTAGCCCCTCTCTTGATTTTTAGGAAAACTCTGGGTTAGTTCTAAACCCCAAATGTTTAAACCGAGCCTCCTCTGTCTAGCTCACCCCCAGACATCCTACAGATGGTTTTGTTTTGCTTTTGGTCCCAAGTCTGTGGTCCTTGGACACGTGCTCTTGGTGACCAGTTATCTGGTCCTTCATGTTTATAGCTCCATTAATATCTCATTTCCGGAAAGCGCCATTCATAACTAGGTGTCATAAATATTAACTCCAACAGATAGTCATGGCTATCTGATACATACATAATTTTTTTTAACATCCTGAATCTCATTCTGATGAAGTACAGTAAATAATTCAGGTCCCATGGTCGAACGTTGAGAGTGAGGTCAGTTAGATGAATGAAGCTTGAAGATAAATACAATTCCATTAACAGAAGTTTATAATAATGATTTATCTAAACGTCTATTTGAAACGAAACAAAAAGCACTTGGGGTGGTGTCAGCAGGAAGTGCATATAGAATTGCAAAGTCAGTTCTGGGCCCCTCGTCTCTTAAACACGTGCAGCCCATCGACAGAAGCAGGAATGTAGAGATATCCACGTTTCTTTCTCGATCCTACTCTGAAGTCAGCAGGGTGGGATGCGTGGCAGAAATTTTGAGGATGCTTTAAATGTTGAGTAATCTCCGTACATCTCATGTATTCTTGGACTTTGTCATTTGTTCTCAAAATGACAACATTTGTTCTCATTTGCACCAAAATACGTAATTCTGGTAAATTGTGATGTACAGTTGATGCTCGTTAAGCACCATAGGATTGATTGTAGGGTTACAAATCAGTTTTGGATTAGGCAAATTCCTATACAGGGATTCGGCAGGTAGTGAGCATCAGCTGTGATTGGTGAATCTCTATGACCACGTTTTCTCTTTGCTCTTGTGTGTGCTTATACGCTCATTTATATGAGGGTTTATCATTGACTATTAGGGAATGATAACGGTGCTGAAAAACATGGATGTGGAACTTGGAAGGCATCCACATGACACAAGAAGTCATTCAGACCCAACTATTAGAAAGAGTGAGTGGGCTCTCAGCAGAATGGCGAGAAATAAAATGAAAAATTGCACTTGCTGCAAAATAATATCTACCGGTCATTTATCAGACACTACGAGTGTGATGTGACAGTGTCACGAGTAACCTGAGTTAAAGAGACGATGAGCGACCTGGGTAGCTAGTGCATCTCAGATAAGCAAACTTTGGACATTAAACAACAACCATGTTTTGGTTGTAGCTCATGACTTCGCGGGTTAGGTGTTTGGAGAGAACTCAGCTGGGCCTTTGTGCTCCACTTGGCACTGAGGGAGGTCTCGCAGCAGTGTGCAGATGGCAGATGGGGTCTGGAGGGTCCAGGGGGCTTCCACTCACAAGTCGGTTGCCCTGGTAAGTGGATGGAAGTCTGGATTCAGCTGGTAATGCCCACCCGAGAAGATTCCAAGAGGCCCCAAGGATTCCAGGATTCCAGATGCTGTCAGATTTCTGTTATGTAGACTTGGAGACCCAGAATGTCCCTTCAGTTGGTCAAGCAGCTCAGCGCAGAGAGGAATGTAGCGCTCTCTTTCTCTCTCTCTCTCTCTCTCTCAGTTGCAGAAAAGGCAAAAAGTGCACCCCGTGAAGTTATCCTTTCTACCCTTCAGGGTACCTGTAGTGAACATGCTGTACTTCTGTTGACTTCTACACCCCAAACCAATTAGTGGGCAATACATTTATTTTAATGTATTTTAAAAATATCTTCTTAAGTCAGGCTTGTTTGCTCATTAATATTTATTTTCTTAATCTAATCACCTAGGGTGAAAATGGAAACTATAAAAAGAAAGGAAATGTAGCTTGTGATGTGCAAATGTAGTATCATTTCCTTAGAAAAGTCCAGAAAGAACAAATAAAAGTTAGCCTCAGTATCAATTAGAGAAGAAAGAATTTTAATTCATGCATGTTAATTGTTTATCACCATTGTAATTGGTAAAGTTAGTTGAATTTCAATATTTTATTTATTGATAGAAAGTTGAAAGTCAGAAGGTAGAAACATTTGGAACAGAGTTTTTTCTTTTTTCGTTTTTTAAACTCCTACTACTGACTGAGGCTATAAAGGGCTTAAAAAAAAACCTAAGCTTATAAATGGAATGGATTATTCTGTGTACTAACTTTTAAAAAATATTTGGTGTCATACAATTTTTATAAACTACCTTGATAGTAGTGCTAACAAGTCAATATCTGGAGTCTTTAGTAGTTAGATCCCATATATTCTGTTGAATTTAAAGTTGTCAGTGTAAGAAAGTTATGTGTTGTAGTGACAGTGAATTAACTTTGGGGATTCTCAGACCTTTTAGGTGGTTTTCAGGCATGGAGACACAAATAATATATTAAGTAAACGAAAAAACAAGAGGTTAGGTTAAATGACAGAGAACTAAGGCAGTAAAATCAAGTTTCCCTGCAGAAGAGTGTGCTCAGCAGCCAGCCAGGAGAATCTGTGAATAGGAAACACATGCACAAGCTTTTCCGTCACCATCGAGCCCCCTCCCCTCGGTAGATGTCAGTTATGTGGGATCCTTCAGTTTTAAACCCAGGAATAAACTGTAATAAAACATTAATGAAAACCAGTTTGATAAAACAGTAGAGAATTATTATTTGGTTTCTATCATGACAACTTCTCTTACCACAGCAGCGTCTCATATTTTTTGTCTTTATAAAGTTTTGCATGTGTGTAAAAGTAACCCACGCTTATCATAAAATGTAAATGTTGTAAACGTCTGTAACACAGCCAAGTGGAAGTACCACGTGACACTAGAAACAGAGGAGTCCCGTCGTCAGTAGTTTGTACCAGGCTCGCGTTTAGTTCCTTTTGTAACGACAGTCATCCCCAGAGTCAGCCAGGGGTCCAGGGTACTGAGAGGAGGGAGAGCTGCCCTGGAGGAAGGGGACCTGAGTTCCACTTGACTCTCTGTCTTATACCTGCTGTAAGTATGTGGTGATTTCCTGTAAAATGTACTTAGCAGCACCTGAAGTGACGATTCTCAAGTCCTGATCAAGGTCCTTTACCCTCTGAAGAGTCAAAGAGGCCCAGTGAGTGGTCTCACCACCCAATACTTTCTCCACATAGCAGAGAGAGACCTCTGAGGACCACTTCAGCTGCCAGCAGACAAGATGCAGAAGACTTTTAACAGACTGACTGAGACACCACCATTGTCCAGTGGTGGCAGCAAGATTTTCTGTGTAGAAGGGTTTAGGGTTGGTATTCTAGCTGGAGCATAGGGGCCAAGGGATGTGAATCAAGCCACTTCTCAGCAGATCCATTGTATTTCACGTAACTGAAGTGTTCATTGCACATAACTTCTAAGGAGTTGATGGAATTACAGGAGGAAGGACCCCATACCCACCCACACCCATCTACAGCTGTAGAATCTAAAGACCTAAAGTAGAGATATATATTTTAAATTTGAGATGAGGCATATTAGTGTATACACAGGATATTCAGTACAGATTGAACATGGTTCTGGTGTGAGTAATGCTATCCACATGGGGCTCTGGGAAATTTTGAGCACAGGGGTATTTGAAGTGAACGAGATCACGCTACCAGAGCAGACAAACCCATTACATTTCCCACTGTGTCCTTTCTACTGTGTAATTCACCTCTCTTTTCTTTCTTAGAAAAAAAGGCAAGGCTGTTAAATTTTACTTTCATCATCAAACACAAGTTAGTTCCATTGGCCTAGAATAAGTGACATCTCAGATAGGTAGGGAGAAGTTATTTGTTCAACCACTATGCTTAAAATGTAAAGTCCTGCGTTTCTATAGGAAAAAGAATTAAGTCAGGCTCCAGAATTGGGACTTAGTTTCTCACCGATCAGTAGGAAACCACATAGGTGGGATCATACTTCAGCTCGTGAACACTTAGAATCAAACATCATTTCAGAGCTGGGACTTTTTTTTTTCCATATGTGGGACTAATTAGTATATGGGACTAATTTCCATATACTGTCAAGGGCATTGGTGTGTAAAAACTTGGGGAGTATTGGTAGCTGCATGCATTCTTATAAGGTGGGATTGCAGGCAGTGGGCAAGAGAAAGGCTGAGAAGAAGGTAAGCAGGAGTAAATCACAGAGGGTTTCATAGGTTTCAAGAGTTTCTATTAGAGTCTGTGGACAGCGATTCAGAAATTGTGCTGTGTTTAAGAATCAGCTTGTTAATTAAATGGTGCCTCCAGGGTTTCTCTTTAAAGAGTCTAATGAAGTTGATCTGGGGTAAGACCCAGAAATGGCTTCATACTCTTTGAAGGATATATGTTAGTGAAAAGGAGCTAAAAGTGGTATAATCCTGGTCACATAATTTTACATGTTATGGAGCAGAGGGCTGATCCGGTGAAAATATAGATGAAGGCACAATTATATAAGATTTGCCTGTGATAACATCTGTCAGAAAACAGTGTTCCATGGGTGTCTTGCATCTCTGCACTTCTTGTGAGCAGAAACACCAAGCGCCTTTTTTCTGCTCTATTTTTAAGGAAATTTCTGTAGAGAACATCCTTGGAAAATAGATGCGGTGTCTCCTTCCAGAGTAGAAGGCAGGTTTTCCTGCTGTGGAGTGCAGTAAAGAGAAAGTGTCCCTTGAGATGCTGAGCAGGTCTGCTTGCAGGTTGGGGTTTCCTAACTGTAATACATGCCCACCGTGCGTGCCGCAACTGCCTGAGCCGCCTCCGCCCCCAGGAACACGCCATGCATGCTACTGCACCAGCTAACTGTAGCTTGCAGCTAGGATAAAATCTTTGAAACGTCACAGTACTTGACGTGTGCTGCTGGGTTTTCATCCTGCTTGTAGTTTGTTGAGCTTCTTTGATCTTTACATTAATTTTTAAATTCATTTGAGAAGACTTGGGGCATTACTACAAAATATTTTTCTGCTCCTTCCTGCCCTCTTCTTCTGAAACTCCTATTTCACTGGTATTGGAGGGCTTGGCACTGAGGCTCTGGTTGTGTTTCTTTTTCCTTCAATATTTGTTTTCCTTTTTTTAAATTTTGACTGGATAACTTCTGTTATCTACTTTCAAGTTCACTGCTTATTTCTTACACCATCTAAACATCTGACGTTAAGCCCATCCAGTAATTTTTTCATTTCACTTGTTGTACTTTCAACACTAGAACTTCCCTTTGGCTCTTTCTTCTGCTTTCCATTTGTCCCTTGATATTTCTTATTTGTAGAATCATTGTTAGTTTATCGTCCTTTAATATTCGGAACATATTTATAACTGCTGTTTTGACATCTCTTTATACTAAATCCAACACCTAGTCCCACACAGTCCCTATTGACTGCTTCGTTTTTTCCAATATAGCTCACACTTTCCTGATGCTGTAGCTTGTAAATTTTGGTTGAAAACTGACATTCAAGATGAAGTACAGCAAGGACTCTAGATTTTCTCCCATAAGGGCTGCTGAATTACTTTTTTGTAACTTCCCTGAACTTCAGCTACAAAATTAGCGTCTCTCCTGATGTGCAGCTCTTGACGTGTCCGTTGATTTTATTTATTTGCCCATCTGTTTACTTATTGAGTTTTGCCGACGTCCTTAGAGGTGGTTTCTATCTCTGCGTAGTTCAGTGGTCAGTTCCAGTGGCTGGGACAGGAGTTGTGATCAGGCAGCTTTATTTCATAAGGCTTCTAACTTCCGCCAACTGACTTGTCTGTGGGTTGCGAAATATATTCAGATGTGTGGCCGATGCTCAAGTCTCTCTTGGCTTTCACTTATCACAGTGTCTTGGGTCTCCCTCAGGCTTGCATAGGACAGTAGTCAGGAAGAGGTGTGGACAGCATATCTCAGTGCTTCTATGGTTTTCCTCCTTCTAGGGTCTTCCTATTAAATCTCTGACTGGATGGCCACTCACCCTGAATACATAACAGCCACCTTGAGCTACGAAATCTATGTGATTCTCCCCATCTGCTCTGAACTAAATCTGCCACTTTTAGCCAACAAAGCCATGGTTTATGAGTGACCTTTGCCCTGACTCAGTGAGCCACTTCTGGCCGTAAAGCTAGTCCAGTAGCTAGTCCATCCTTCTTTGTTGAATCATTGTTAGTTAGTATATCGTCCTTTAATATTCTGATGGACTAGCTAGGAATTCTAGGCCATCCAGACTAAGCAGAGAATGCTATGACGGTTGAGCAGGAAAGCTAGAGACTCACGGACAAAACTCGCCCAAAATTGTAACAGTTTTTCGTTTTTTTTTTAAGAATTAATGCTTCCCAATTTGTTGTCGTCTGCATTGGTCGAATGTTAAGGAAACTGAAATAGTTGTTTTTCACATTTTGTCTAGGAATCTACCTGTTTTCTACAAAGGGGAACCAACTAAATTTATTGTAACACCCCAACCAGCAGTGGGCTCATTTAAGAATTGAGCTTATAAAATACCAAGTTAAAGATGTTCAACTGTCATTTTGTAAAAGACTGAGTGAAATTTAGGCAGTCTACATAATTTTAAGAAATTCCATATGTTACCTAACAGTGTAATAGCTGGATCACATGAGAAGTACACTTTAAATTTTTTTATTTTTAACTGACAAAGTATTTCTCAGATTGGCTGCATCATTTTACATTCCCACCAGCAACATACGAGGTTTCCCACATTCTCACCACCCCTTGGTGTTTTCAAACCTGTTTAGTCATTGTAGTGGGTATGAAAAGTTCCTCCAAGAAAAACAGGGTAATTGTAGAAACCATCTTATCTGTGTCACCTCTCTCAAGAATCAGAGTCCTGATAGAGGTGTTTTCCACTGTATGAAACTGATTTTCGTGTATTTTAATGGGTTTTCCAGCTGTTTACAGCAGGAGGGTAAGTTTCATTCTAGTTACTGCACTAGGGCTGATAGCAGAGACTCATAGCTAGAATTTGAACTAAGATTCCCTGGTTCTTTTGGGAGCTTTTCGTTTCATTTGTAGGTAATAATACTTAGGAAGCAATAAGCATGCCTGTTACCTTTTGGACTGTGTCAGAGGTGGTTTGTCTAATTGATTGTTTCTACATCATTAGATACAGGCTAACCTTGTCTTGTGTTTATTTACTGTGTCTATTATGTTTCATATGGGGTTTTGTTTGTTTGTTTGTATCTCTATGTGGTCCATTTCTTTGCTCCCTTGTTTGAATTTATTTCACTGTCTTGAGTGTTAGGAGGTCTCCAAACACAGCCTCCACACAGTTCTGCCCCTCTCCTTGTACAAAGACCACTCCTTCCACCAGTAGAGCTTGTGTTCCTTCCCCTAGCAACGTGGCTGAGTTTTAAACCACAGTGACTGGGGGTGGATTCTTACGCAGCAATATATAACCCCAAATTTCAGGAATATTTGTATTTTGTTTTCATGTGGACCTTTATATGTTTATAATGTCCTTATTCTCATTTTTCCTTTCTTAGTTTTCTACTCATTTATTTATTACCTTTAATTTTCTGACTCCCACCTATTATATTCCCCCCCACCCCAAAGACACCCTGTTTCCTGTCTTTCTCTTGATGATTCTTTTCATTTACAGTTGTGTTATTTCTAAATTGTAAGGACACTTAAGATTATTATACTTTTTTCCTATCCTCATTGCACTTTTCTTTAGTTATATTTTCAATTTAAATATGTTTAGTCCTTGACTAGTTCCTTAACTGGTCCGGTTTGCACCTAATCATCCCATTTCTTGCTGTGTGTAGGACAAGTCAGCGTTCAACTTCTGACAGAAATTCACAGGTATCCTTGACACCACTGATTCAGTAACACATAATATATTCCTTTTTTTTTTTTTTTGCAGAATAACTGGTGATGAATCAGTAGTCACAGGTCTTCCGACACCTTACGTTTTCAAAGACATTTTATACATTTTTGTAAGACTTTTTATGTTCTACATAAATTTTCACCACCATCCTTTGCAATACACTGATTCAACTTTGCATTGTACTGAATCATTGTTTCCTCAACTTCTTTGAAAATAATGTCGACTGTAGTTATATAATAGACTCTTCATAGACGCTACTTTTTCAGTCATTTCAACTTTGGCATTGACTCCTGGAATAAACAACAAGGTAGTATTGGTAACATCCATTGACTCATAAAGGGCCAAGAAAGGTCACTTGAAATTATTTGTCTTGGTATTTATTGACTAATGATAATACTTCCAATGTCATTAACTCATCAAACAACTGTTCTCACCAAAAGACTAATAGTCTTTAAAAAGGCCACTTTACACACATTGCTTCAACTGCTGCAGTCAGACGTAATTATTGATAATTCATCATGGGGACCCTGCTTTCCCTGCTTGACTGGAAAGAGAATCACTCAGAAAATTACTTTATTGCAGCCTTAATTTATTATTATTTTTGTATTTGTGAAGGAATTCTGTCCTGATGTTAGACTGCTTTATACATTTAGTAATTTTTCTGAATGCTGCTTTTCTGTGAGGTGGAAAGAGTGGGTTGAATGTATAATCTGGTAATGTTGGTGTATATTGTATTATTTTAGCCCAAGTATAGTGTCATTACATAATAAACACATTGTTTATCATCTATTTTATTAAGAAAATAGTGCATACTCCATAATGCCTGGAAAATTATGAGAATCAAAGTTTACTTTTTTCTTCTTTTCTTCCTTTGACCTAATGGGACCTTTAGTTTCCCCACTATCTGATGATCTTGTTTGTCACTTTTCAGAGCCCCTTCAGCATAAGAAAGTGATCTAACAATCATTCAGCCTCTTTGATTATGTTGTGTAGCTCTTTTATGTGCGACTTTCTTAATTCACTTGATTCGTCTGGGACTAGATATTGTGTCTCCTTCTGTTGTTTTGACCACCTCAAAACTTTGTGTTTTCTCTAGTTTTTGCTTCGAGGAAGTTGTGTCTTTCATTTGTGGCACAGGGAGCATTAACCTTTTGTATGTGCTTTGCATACTTTAGATTTTTAAATGTCTCTCTCTGGTCTGGATCTGCCTTGGCTTGAATCAAAAGCATATTCCTCGCATTGGTTTTTGTTTGCCTTTGTCTATCTTTTCACCTATATCCTTTTTTAAATCACTTTGCTTGAGTGCAGGGAACATTGAGTGGAATTTTGTTGATGACACAAACGAAAAGCCTTTTTTCTTCTATAAACTTACATTTATTGTTGTGGCAGATATTTAAAATCCGAGTTTTCTTGCTTTAGATGTCTGTGACTCTGTGTGTGTGTGTGTAAAACTGTTGTGGTGCACCCATCTCCGTGTTAGTGGTGCCAAGGAGAGTCTAGTATTAGGTTCGTACCTGACAAACACTTGATGAGTAGAGGAATGGATGTTTAGGATCACGCATTTTAGTCTCGGGTGAACCCAAGCCTCGCCACTTCCTAGCTATGCAATCTTGAGAAAGTTATGGAATCTCTGTTTTTTAAAATTCATCTGATAAATTGAGACATTACCACCTGCCGTACAGTGTTGTTGAAAAAGTTGCATGCAGTCCTGCTTATAAAATCACGGTGCTGGCATGTTTGAAGTGATCGAGAGAAAAGATACACAAGTTTCCTCACATCCTGCCGTGCCAGGTCTGAAAACCAATGTCGATGGGATCCAACCCATGTTTTGCTTTAAGTGAAATTCCTTGAAGTACCTAAGCCTTTTAATTTCTTCAAGAAAACCATGACCAAATTCAACTTTGGATTGTTAGACTAAAAGCAGTTTATCAATCCAGTGCCTGAGAGAATGCAGTTGTTTCAAAACAGTAACAGACGACCTTGTTAAAGCATTCCAAAAATAGTGTTCCAGAGGTGGAAGAAATTGGACACAAAACATATCCTTGTCCTAGTTGTTGAATTCACTGGTGGTGAGAGGTCGGCTTCCGGGAGTTAGATATTTAATTAGGCCACTGATTCATACCATGATAATAAAAAAAGTGAATCGTCTTAGTTTCATACTGAGAATAATGATTTTATCTTATCCAACTACATTAAACATTGTGCAGCCAGCGTGTCAATTACAAAGATAGTGTGTATCAGAGAATGAGAGATCTTTCTGGGTATTTTTTAAACTTAATTAATTGATGTATTTATTTATGGCTGCTTTGGATCTTCATTGCCGCGTGGGCTTTACTCTAGTTGGGGCGAGCGGGGGCAACTTTTTGTTGTGGTTCGCGGGCTTATTAAGGTGGCTTCTTTTGTTGGGGAGTGCGGGTGGGCTTCAGTAGTTGTGGATCGTGGGCTCTAGAGCACAGGCTCAGTAGTTGTGGTGCACGGGCTTAGTTGCTCTGTGGCATGTGGGATCTTCCCGGACCAGGGCTCGAACCTGTGTCCCCTGCAATGGCAGGCGGGTTCTTAACCACTGCACAACCAGAAAAGTCCCTTTCCGCGTATTTTTTATCATATAAAAATGGAACTTTTTTTTTTAAAGCTGCTTATTGTCTGTTCTCTGAATAGAATTAATATCCGTGAGGCCACAACCCATGTCTGTTTTGTTTACTTAAACAGTGCATGGTACACAGTAAATTCAATCAAAGTTTATTTTTAAAACATTTGAATGAATGAAGTCTTTCACCTGAAAAGTGAATGGAATATTTGATCTTTGATAGAGATATCCCTGAGGCATGCAGAGGAGAGAAAATGTTTAATCCTTTCTTTCTCAGGTAGGCTAAATTATTTCTGTGAATACAAAGCTGCTACCTTCTTGAGTTATCCACTGCGGTGTGTAGTTTAGAGGAGAGACCCATCTGAAAAGAGTGTTTCAATTATCACCTAACTGGGGTGATAGCAGGATTAAACTAGATGGGAGAGGTGACATAATAAAGAATGACTGAGAGTTTCTGCATGTTGAATAGTCAGAGGACATTGTCCAGAAGTGATGGGAAGAATGAGCTAGACCCCAGGGAGACAAGCGTTCCAGGCAGAGGGAGGAGCACAAGTAAATGTGTGATGTGAAAACAGACTTCTGTTCAGAGTAAAAACTAGCTTACTTGTCTGGGAGTGTAGTGAGTAAAAGAGGAGAGGATTTAAAGATAAGGTAGATTTTATTTACTTAACTTTTATTGTTTTCACTTTTAATCCAGGCCAGGAAATTTGCTTTTTATCTTAAGCGTTTGGTGTATTTTAAACAGAGTAGTGACACTGTCACCTTCACCTTTAAATGCTTTTTAGAAGATCACTGTGGCTCCTTGTGTGGAGAAAGCATTTTAAAGAGGATGTAAAAAGAGGATTCAGGCGACTGTTACACTCAAGGATTATAAGGATTTGGAGCAGTGTGGAGTTCAAGAAAGTAAGACACATCTGGATGCATTTTGTACATCGAATGGACGGGAATTGAAAATGGTGGATTGAAAATGGTGGATTGAAATGAGGAAACAAAAATCAGAGCTAATGGTAGAAAGAATTTGGCGCTTCAGCAATTGAATTGCTAAATGGTGACCTTTATAGATCTGGAGAAGAAAGGAAATGGTATAGGATTGAGGATGGGTTGGAATTCAGAGTTTGTTTTGAGATCCTGATGTTGAGATTCCCATTACACAAGTAGGAGGAGATGTCGCGTCTGAACTTAAGGGATTTGTTCCCATATACGTGGTATTTAACAGTATGAAACTGTGCAGTTCCACGGCAGACATTTGTAAGGTAGAAGGGAAAAGGACCCCAAAGAGATCCCTAGGAGTTCTATAACATTTAATTATTGAGCCACCAGGCAGGGGCTCTTAAAGGAGACGGAGAAGGAGAAAGGAAAGCCAACCAAAAAAAAAGATTCGAAAAGCAGAGAGTGTTTACCCCCGTGGAATGCTGCTCAGCCATCGGTCCTGACATGTCACGTCTGCAAGAGCAAAGCAGTAATCGTTGGATTTGAGGACTAGCAGGGGTGCTGCCCGGGAGCTTGAGAGGTTTAGTGTAGCTGGGATGGTGAGAAGTAAAGCCAGAATTGTGTGGGAGAATAGGGAGTTAGGAAAACAGAGACCGAAGATAGCCCATTCAGTATGTTTTGATTTGACGGAGAACCAAAGATGTGTCCTCTCGGGAAGAAGCTGTGGTGGTGGTTAGGGCGTTGTTGGACAGGGGCCTGGTAATTGTGCTGCAGCACTTCAGCCTTCCACCAAAATGGGACCAAGCTCATCCAGAAAGACTCTTGGACGTACCTACAAGTCATGTTTGATAAGGTCACCCTTGACCAGTCAAGTTGACGTGCAAACTAATCAGATCACAGATGTGTTCCTCCATCCATTTTCACTGCCTGCCTTTCCCTTACAAAGCCTAACTTGTATCTAAAGCCATTCTTGAACCCACCTTATCTGACACTCAGACTTCCCCAACCACAAAGCTTCCTACTGGCCATTCAGCTTGAAATCTGCAGACAGGAGATACAGAACCTCTTAAAGCAAGCGGGTCCACCTTTGAGATCCCTGCTGTCAAATTCTTCCTAATGGATCGTCCCTCAGTAACTCACACTTGTTCTGGTTCTGACTGAATGGTTAGGAATACATGAAATCCCTACTCGATATATCTATCCTTCAAATATTTGAAAACTGCTATCTTACTTTTTGGAGTTAACTTTTCTTCACTTTTGTGTATTATGTTTTAACAATACAAATTCTTGCAAGGCTCAGTTCAGCTCTACTGTTCTCTAAGTGTATGGGCTTTGCTGTTGCTGATCTCCTCAGAATGTGTGATGTTCACCACAGAATTCAGACAACAGGAAGGGACCAACTGGTACACATATAGTGGTCCATGGCCCCCACCATAATTTCTACACAAAAGTGAAGCCCTAGAAACAGAGGAAATACAGCTCCTAAAGATACTTGTAAGCAATAGACATACTGATTTCTAGAAAGATTTAACATTGCTTTCAGGGTTTAGAAGGCCAAAATAAAGCTTTTTAAACTCTGCAAATAATATGTTGTGGGAATTAAAAAGAAATCCTTAAAATTTATATGCTTTGAGGAGTCTTATATGATGTAAATGAAATCAGTTCCCGACCAGGCTGGGTTCCACTGCCAGTCATGTTTGCATCCTGCATTGTCCCCAGAGTGTAGCCCAATCATTGAATTGGGAGACCCTGAGCCTTTGGAAGTGAGAACTATGTACAGTGACAGCATGTGTGGTGGCACATGGAGGCTCTGTTGACAAGTAGTCAGTTCAGTAGCTATACTTTTGTATATAACCTAAGAGAATCAGTTTGTTAAAAATATATGTATTTCTGTGTCAAACGACATCTTGAGTATAATAAAAATATGTTAGGCAGGCAAAGAAACATAACGAACAGGCTTGTTCTGTATCTGTAGTACGAGTATGGCCCAGGAGGATGTATGACCAGGGACTGGAACTGCTCTAGATGTTATGCTGTAGGACGTATTTTTCTTGGCATGGGAGTGAAAGCTGTGCTAGATAATACTTAACTCTGACTCATCTTTGCAGTAATTGGAAGATTACTAAGAAGATGTCCATGTGGCGTAAACTTCAGACAAGCGTGTAGGTGAAGCCAGTGACTAACGTTTATAAGTGCACGTGTGGCTGAGAATGCTAGTGGTCTGCAAAGATCTGTAAGAGCTTTGACAGCACAAAACAGTTTCTTCTGGGAATAAACAGTAGGAAAAGTCCCATAGTTTATGCTTTTAAAGAATATAGTAAATGCAAGGGAAACAAGAAGGAACATTAGAAAAATATTTATGTTCCATTTATATCCAAGCTGCCAATCATTATTGAGTATAATTTTTGCAGTCAAATGTTGTATGTATGTATTTTGGAAACACATAGAAGGTTCATTCTGCTGCCTATGGAGTCCTCTTAACAAATTGCATGTAGAACTTTGGCAGGAATGTTGTACTAAATTGTTCAAGTGGGCAATTCAGTGAAAAAGAATGTGGCCTAATTAACATATTGAGGTATCTTCAACCTTACTAAAATTTACAGAATCGATAACTTAAACAGCAATAAAATGTCACCTCTGGAGTATTCATTTTTTAAATATGGAAAGGTAATATCCTTACTGGGAAGTTGCAGTGAGATGGTCTCTCTTCTACAATCTTAGTGGAAGTGTAAATTGATACTACATTTTAGAAAGCATTTTGGTAATGTCTAGTAAAATTGTAAATATTATGTGCTTCATAACCTGGCATTTCTTTTGTTTTGTTTTGTTTTGTTTTTTTGCGATACGCGGGCCTCTCACTGTTGTGACCTCTCCCGTTGCGGAGCACAGGCTCAGCGGCCATGGCTCACGGGCCTAGCTACTCCGCGGAATGTGGGATCTTCCCGGACCGGGGCACGAACCCATGTCCCCTGCATCGGCAGGTGGACTCTCAACCACTGCGCCACCAGGGGAGCCCTGGCATTTCTGATTTTAGCAATTTATACTCTAGAAATATTTCCTCAAGTCTAAAAAAATATATACAAGAAGTGAACACTGTGTATATTAGCGACATGTTAGGAATAACTCATCAAATATAATAAATTGCTGCATACTTTTATAAGAAACTACTATACCGTGCTTAAAAAGAATGATGGGATAGTTGTATTTCTTAACATGGAATATTGTGCAAGCAGAATAGCCAAAAGAAAGCGACATTTTGCCATACGTGAGACAAAAATTTTAGAATAGCTAAAATAAAACGTCAATTTTTGTACAAGGCATAATTTACTTTTTATAAAAATTTTATACACACTTGTATATTCAGAAGGAAAAATCAAAGAAATATTCAGAATGTTAGGCAGTAGTAATTTATTAGGTACCGCACCAATTTGGGAGACTTCCACTCTTTTAATATGTGAGTGGATTTTGTAATGCTTGAATTTGGATGGTTTTTATACACTCTAATCAGGAGAAATGTAACAATGTTAGAAAACAATAGGAATTAAAGGAAGAATAAATTAGTATATTTTTATTTCTATCCAAGTTACCTCTGGGACGGTGTCCACAGCCCTCTGGCTGGTCTGGTGATTCTCCTCCTTCTGATCTTCTCTCTCACTTTTCCGTCCATGAATCTTGGTATTTAGTCAGGCTGCTCTGACCTACTCTGTGTTTAAAAAATCGGATTTGCACAAGCTCCCATCCTTATTTCTGTAGGTGCCAGGCTCTCCTTAACACATGGTATTGACTGAAGGACCAAGGGTGACATAACACTCATCGACATTCGTCCACTGGAATACATTAGCACTGTCACATCACTGACGTAAATTCCTAGGACTCTTACAGACTAAACAACAGCAATTACAACAAGCAGACGGATTTCACAGGCCAGTGTGTGCTCAGATCCATATCTGCTTTGCTGACAGGTCAAAATACTGTTGAGTTTCTATGCTTCCACAAACTGGGAAACTAAAGAGTTTCTTTTTTTTTTATTTTTCATACCACCATGCTTGGTTCACACTTGGTATTCCATGTAACGGATTTATCTTAGAGGTTCCAAATCGAAAAGTCAGTGGAGGGAGGAGAGATACAGAAAGAAGCTACTATTTCTCATTTCGTAATTTAATAAAATATGAGAACAGAACTTCAGTTTTTACTTTGACTCTTTACAAAGCTTTGGGAATAACCACTGTCTACTTCTGCTCTTGGCAAGTAACCCTACAGCGTCCCTGGGCTACCCTACGGCTGCCACAAACAACACTGCTTGCAAAGATCATATCCACCTTACATCTGGCCCTTCTTTTTGTTCCTGAAAGCTTGTATTCCTGATGTGCTATCCCAAATACACTCTCTTTCTCTATAGATTATTATTGTTATTGTTATCATTATTATTATTGCCAAGTCTCTGACATGTCGCTTTGCCATGTAGATTTTGTTTTGTGAAGAGAAATGTGGGAAATGAAACACTCCAAGCAACAGAGACACTTAATTTTCAAGGGCATCTGGAAAATTCACTGAGGTAGGTCATATTTGGGGCCACACAATAAATTTTAATAACTTTAAAGGATTTAAGTCATTCAAATTATGTTTTCTGGTTACAGCAGAATTAAATCAGGTATCCAGTAATTTGTAAAGTATGCCAGAATTTGAAGTTAGACAATAAACTCCTCAGCAGTACCTGGGTCAAAAGAAATCACAAGACAAATTAGAATATGTTTTGAATTTAACAGAAATGAGCAACAATGTATGAAAATTTGTGGGATGCAATAAAAGCAGAACAGAAGGAAGTGTACAGCTTTCATTTTGCTTTTTTTAATGAGAAAAGAAGGTCTCACATTAGTGAGCTAAGCTTCCTCCAGGAGAAACTAGGGAAGGAATAACAGATGAAATCAAAACCTGGCAGAAGAAAGTAAGTGAAAAAGATATTATAAGAAATCAATGAAAATGAAAACAGAAAACCACCAGAGGAAATCAGTATGCCAAAATCTGGTTTCCTGGAAAGATCAATAAAAATGATAAACTTCTAATCAGAATGGTCAGGAATAAAAGAGAGAAGACATGAATTACCAATAGCAAGCAAGAAAGATACTATACCACTAACGATTCTACAGATGCTAGGAGGACACAATAAAAGTGTTATGCCAGTGAATTAGATAACATAGGTAAGGTAAAAATAATCCTGAAAAATTACCCAGTCAGTCAAGGGAAAAGGAGATGACCTGACTGACTCTGCCTATTGGAGACATAGATTTCGAAGTTTAAAAAATTTTCCACAAAAATGATACCAGGCACAGAGAGCTACACTATTGTATTCTACCTAACATTTAGGAATGGAAAAATAATAATGCCACCAATCCTAACAAATTCTTCCAAAACTTAGAAAGGACGGGGGGAACACTTCTACACTCAGTTTAAGACCTTTGCCTAATCTGTATTGAAATGTGAAAAGAGACATTTCAAGAAACGAAATTATCTTTATAAACATAGATGTGGATTTGAAATATGGATCAAGGGGCAATAGTGGTTGAATATTAGCTTTCCATAGGTCCCTAGTTCTGAATTAGTTTAGAAGTTTCTCCCCTCTTTCCACTAACGCTTAACAGCAACCACAGCATGAGTGTAGAAACAGATAGTGTGTTGGATGTAATCTGGGGTTAGCCATTTGCACATCAGCATAAAAGAAATGTGTGTGTATGTGTGTACGTGTCCTTAAAGCATACGCTGGCCTCTCTCTGCCCTTCAGTAACTCCATCCTCTGGAAGGTGGAGTGGGTTAGCTGATGGATGCGTTTGGTAGCAATCACTGAGCAGGTACAGCTTGGCTTCATCCTTCCTCCCTCGGGAACCATCCTGTCCACAGAAAGCGCGTGCTCTCGTCTGCAACCCCAAGCTGCACATTGTAGAGAAGTCCACAGCTTTTGGAGGAAGCTCGCCCTGGTCCAGCACACTGGAAGTAGTGATAAGCCTGCAAACTTTGAATTCAGTATGAGCACGGATGTCTTTCTAACAGAAGTAACTAAGCCACATTTAATGATGATGTTGATTTGTGCACTTCTGTATCTGCATGTTTTATTTTACAGCTTGCTCTGTAACGGGTTCATGAAGAACAGTCCAACTCCTAGGGACCCCTCAGAGACCTCGGCAGTTGCTGAGAGCAGGAGTGATTTGGGACTAAGGAAGTTTATGGAAGCGTCAGGTGGATGGAGTGTTTATGAGTGATGTTTCCTCAAGAATAAGGAAGATGAGCAATGCTGGCAAGCATGAGGTAAAGAGGATCTAGATACCAGAATCTTGAGGGGGACGTGCTAAGAAGATTCTACTACAAAATATGTGTGTGCGGGGCGTGGGTTGGGGTGGGGGTGAGGCGGGCGGGCGGTTTGAAAAGCACGCCCTTGGAGTTGAAGTTTGAGAAGAATAGGAGACTCGGAATCAGATGCTAATAAACACAAGAGATCAAGGTTTCTGAATAAGGTTCTCTCTCAGAAAATAGTAAAATAATGCCAGTAGGTGAGTGAAGTTTTGTGTCAGTTCTAAAATGGAATTATCTCCTTGGGACCTTGGCATTAACCTTTCAAATAAGAATACACGGTTATTGTTCACAGCATTGCTTCCATTCTATACTTACTTTTCACAGCTTTGGGACTTCTTTTTTGGTAGCCAGGGAAGTGAATTTAAACAATTTTTCTTTCGTTTTGCTTTTATCCTATTTTGAAAACTGGCTGTGTGTTTATGGCTTAGACTTTCAATCTGTCATTTCTCTTATAAAATTTGTACAGTGACACTGATGCCAGGTGTCAAGTCCAGCCACCTCTAAAATGCCACTGTTCAAACCAGCCGTCTTAACACAGGAGCCATAAGACTTTATTGCTCTGGGGGATTAAAAAATATCCTAGTCTTGGTGGGGCTTTTGAGGTCTTGCCATGAATTTGTAGTGATAGGCAAAACAAAGCGGGGATATTTCTGAAGAGTGGCACTTTAAAAACTCTTTTCCTTGCTCTGCTCCATTTTGGATAGGCAATGAAAATATTTTCCGGGTTGCCTTTTTCCAGATCTTACTGGAAAAACTTTCAGTGTTTCGTTGTGGAATATGATATCCGCTGTAGGCTTTTCGTAATGACCTTTGTTATGTTGAGGTAATTACTGTCTATTCCTACTTTCTTGAGAGCTTTTATCATGAAATGCAATTGAATTCTCCCAAATGCTTTTTCTGCATCTCTTGAGATAAGCATATGACTTTCACCTTCCATTCTGTCCATGTGGTTTGTCATATTAATCAATTTTCATATGTTGAAATATCCTTGCATCTCAGGGGTAAAATGCACTATATCATGGTGTAGGATCCTTTTACTGTGCTGTTGACTTCAGTTTGCTAGTGTTGTGTTGAGAACTTGCGCATCTGTGTTCATCAAGGATATTGCCTGTAGTTTTCTTTTCTCATGGCGTCTGACTTTGGTATCAGGGTAAGGCTGGCCTCATAAGATGAGTTTGGAAGTGTTCCCTTCTTCAATTTTTTGGAATAGTTGTGGAGTTAATTCTTCTTTAAATATATGATGGAATTCATATATATGCATATATACATGAGAAATGTCACAGTATGTTATGTGATTTCTGGGGAAACTTTGGATATTCTAATCAAGTTTCCAGGACCTCTTTAAAAATAGCTTGCCAAATGTAAGATCAAGCTTCTGGCATCATCCAGACTTGGTCTTGAGCAAATTATTAATAATTGAAGATAGAAATGTGTGGGATTAAAAGTAAAACTTTCTGGAAACAGAGTATCTGAAAGGCATCTGCAATTATTTGAAAGCAGCCTAACACCCCACAGCGAGTGCTGGGCTGTGCTGACCATGGGCAGGAGGTCTGAGCAGTAACAGAGGGCAGCGTGAATAAGATACCAGCCACCTGCCAGCTGTATAGTGAAAACAGATGAAGGCTGCTGTGGGGATTTAGCAGAAGGCACTCAGCGCTGCAAGGGTTCCGGGCTTCAGCGTGTGCTTCACATTAAACTCTGTGCCAGAGGAGACTCTCAATCCCTAAGATCAGCCAAGTAGGAATAAAGTGAAATTGTCAATAGGATGCTGAATACATGAACACATTACTACATGTCAGATATGTAAGTAGAACCCAAAGGAACATATTGTATAAATCCTCCGAGAAATGACAGTAGAGAACAATGTAAGTAATAGCATGTTAAATTAGATTTTAATTTGAGGCTGAATGTCAAGAAAAATTTGTATGATTATCAAATTGAGCCTGATTTGCATAGTTCCTTAAAATTATATATATATATGTGTGTGTGTGTGTATAATATGCATGTCTATATATATGTATAATATATATACACACATATATATATATACACACATATGTATATAGAGAGAGAGAGAGCGCGCGCGAGAGAGAGGCAGAGAGAGAGTATGTAATCAACTTAGCTGAGTTAAATTTATCAATATATATACAAATTTTACTCAGCTAACTTGATTAAATTTTTAAAAGTTGTAGCAGGCTTTGGGAAAATGCTAAAGTTTGAAGTTCAGCACGTTGTTGCACATATAAAACGGAAACAGACATTAAAAGCCCTGATATAGATGTGTATCCCCGTGTTAGCTTCTTAACGTGAGACTCACCTGCATTATGAAGCAGGGATTATAATCATTTTTCTCTTTTACAAAACTGTCCTGAGAAGCAGACATGGTAGTATATATTCAGATCCTTGGAAAAGTTCTGTGCAGTTGTAGAGGGTCACTGAAATGACCCATGACCTTGCGTTATAGTTCTGAAATTTGCCATTTTTTGCCACCCTGTTTTTAAATCAAAGTGCTTGGCCCTTCAACAGCACCATAAGCTTTGTGAGGGAGAGCCCCGCCCCTATGAAGCCACAGTGACGGGGAAGGTAACCCGAGGCCTCGTCGTCACTGATCAGTTCAGGACCTCTATCTCCGGGGGATAAGACGGTGGCTTCTTCTGGGACTCACCCCGCTGAAGCTGTCGGAGATGCAGAGTCGCTGGGCTCACAGGCTGGGCTTGAAGCTGCCACTGACCCTCTTCCCTCATGTGAGTAAAACCTGGGTTAAGTTTTAGCCTAATGGGTGCGGCCAAAGCTGACAGCTCAGCACAGGCCTCTGAGTCTGGTTTCTAACTCTACAAATGAACTGCAGAAAACGGCAAACACTTTCTTGTCTTTTGAGTTTAAAAACAGGATCTTGAAACTTTCAGGTGAGACAGTGTGGTCTTGAATCATGTTTTTAATCCTCAAGTGTCCTGTCTTTTGAGTGTCAGAAGGCCCAGCCCTGGAAATTTGACATGAACAAGGAAAGGGGAAAAGCTGAAATGAAGGCCTACGCTGTCCTCAAATTAAATAGACTGGAGGAGGGGGATCCCCAGAAGGTTAAAGGCACCGAGGCCTCGTGGTTGGTCTGGGAGATGTCAGAAGGAGCCCCAAAGCAGGAGAGACTCCTCCAGGGGATGTTCTGGGAAACTCCACACTTAGAAGAGGTGAGGCAAGGGTAGAGCAGGATCCTGTAGCTCCATGGAAAGTCTTGGGAAAGAACGCACAAAGGCACCCAAGCCTGCTGAGGTCCAGAAGATGTGTCAGGTAGCATTAACAGCGCTGCCCACAGATTCCCAAGAGGAAGGTGGGAGGGTGAGGAGAGGGGTGACGTGCCCTGAGGACGCTCCCAGACTTGTGAATATGCCCGGTGAATTTTCCCCGCCTAAAAGTCAAGGCTTAACAGCAACCGTAGGAATGATGTCATAGGGGGTATAAAACTGATATGCTGAAAATTGTGGAAAGTGTTTTACCTTGTTGACTACGTGGCACCTGCTATAAGGCAGAAATAAATGCTGTAGGAAAAAATATGTATAGTTATAGAAAGATGAGGTTATATTTTGCATTATATGTGGCTTATAAAATTATATATGCTGGGATCCAGAAAGTATAGTGGTCTGGTATTGCCTTATTTTGTTTTAAGTGTTAAAGTTATGTTTTCACTGTGTTTCCTTTAACCTTTTAGGCACCAAATTTGAGGCACTTCTAAATTTAAAGGAGAGAACAAAAACAAATACACTGTCTTCACCAAGTGTCCAGATATGTAGTGCCAAGGTCTCATTTTTGTTCATTTCTAACACATTTCCTTTGACATTCTTTTGAAGAATCCGTGGAGAAACTGATAATTGATTATGTTAGTTTCCAAGTGCCCTTGTTCTCAGTACATTAAATGTATCTGAAAAATGGTTTGCTTAGCGTCCCCCTCAAAGAGCCGCCCCTCCAAAAAAAATGTGTTTGCATTTTTATGTCTGCCCCATGGTGAGAAGAGGGAGGATGAGGGAATACTGTCTGCTGACCATGTAGTTCAGTGAATAATAAACTATTAGAGACACAGACTAGTTGAATCAACATTAAGATGTAAAAAGTGAATTAAATGATGGGAGAGAGCAGGAGAGTGGGAAGTCAGATGGAGCGGGACACAGAGACACTCAGACCAGCACGTGGCACTTCCTGTGTGACCAAGACAGTCAGCACAAGAGAAGCCGCATCAGCCTGGACCCTGGAAAGCTGGGATTCCAGTTTGTTCTTGAAATGACTTGCTAGTTCAGATTTCCCTGTGCATCCTTCCCACATGCATTTGAGGCTTTTTCTCTTGTTCCTCTGTGTCCTTGTGAGAGCTCAGTGTACACGTGGCTGCATTTGTCCTAGTAGCATCTGTGTGCCCTCCTTTCCTAGGGGGTCTGGAGGGCCCTTCCCGGGCGGCCCCAAGACTCGCGGGTGATTCTCTTGGAACAGTGCTTGTCGGGAGCACTGAGTTCATCAAAGGGGGTAACATTCCTCAGGGTGATAACCCTTCCTCTGTGCTTTGACTGCACGTTCTCCTGTAAAGTAAGCTTTGACTGCACTGTTCTCCTGTAAAGTAAGCTTCTCATATGATTCCATCAGAGTTAACGTGCATGCTACTCTGCATTCTCCCCCTCCTTCAGCAAGGAGACCTGAGCTGCTGCTGGGGGCAACTCAGGGACGGGCTGTACCTCGACTGGATGCATGTCCAGCAGTGTCCAAGATTAGTCTTTTATATACAAGCACACAAGAGAATGAGTCAGAGACAGAGGCAGAAAGAGGGACCAGGAGACAGAGAGAGATGGGAGAGATAGACCAGAGATACAGAGAGACAGAGACAGAGCGTGCACAATAAGCCTTCTTAACACCCTGCATGCCCCCTTTCCCCACACACTGGAAAATCCTCTTCCGTTTAGGTTTCATGTAGAGTTTAATTCCGAAAGGGGAAACAAACGTTACCAATACCACCTGGTGTACATATTAGTAAAGGTGTAAGATGCTCTTTTTACTTTGTTAAGAAAACATAATCGTATACTTGTGGTTTTGTTCTGCGGTTCCCAAGTGGGGCTGGGAACCCTGGAGAGAAGTTAAGCGTGTGACAACGCGAGGCGTGTCAAGGTGCCCCCTTTCTTCACCTTTCCACACATGCTGTAATGAGAGTGGATGTCAAATTGATTCATACATTTATAATTAATATTTATATGCAGTGCATTTTAGTATTGGGCTAAATGACAGGTAAAGCTTCTGCATAGTCATAGTGGTATTGAATATTTGATCAACACCAAATGGAAACTTTGGATTGTTTATCAAGTCAGTCACTAAAGTGAGAGTAAAGATTCGAGGTAAAAGGAATCTTTTACAGGTCTGGCATGGCAGAAGGAACCTATAAATAGCACTTAGATGCTCACACTAAATTTAGAGAACAGTTATCTTACATATTTGTGTTCAGTACTCATAATGGTATAACCTACAACTGACAAAAAATGAATTTCTGCTGCAAAGGAAGAAATAAACTCTCCTTGTGGCTAACAAATTGTATGTTAACTGTGAAACAAATATTGAGTTTACCTTTTATTTTTTATTCTATAAGCCCCACAGTCTTAAGATCCTTATGTTTTAACTACATTTAATATTTTAAAGGTACTTAAAAACTTTATGGCGACAGTTTACATACTTCTCAGGTAGCAAAAAAAGGAAAACTTTGAAGACCAAAATATTGTCATATTCAAATGGGAAAACTTTGAGAAAAAAGTGGGTTTTAAAGTCAACAGCAACAAAATTTAGGGAGAGAACAATTATTCTTCATTTTTCTCTACTATGCAAAATGTATTTAACTCCAAGCAAGCTTTTATTTTAAAAGAGATTCCTTTGAAGTGCATCAGCTGAACAGACTTTATGAACCTCAAAGCTGTCTTCATTTGTGCTGCATGCAAGTGACAGGGAGTATGCAGTGCTACACACTATCCAGGGTTTCATGGCGACCAGACTGACGTGAGGCTGTCGGAAGTTCATTTGGACAAGCGCGGCTTGCAGGCAGGGGCTGTAGGGAACCCAGAGTGCTGAAGGAGACGGTTGGGTGAGTTTCAGTTCCACCATGAAATCCACTCCCACCCCCCCTCAGAGATCTTCCCCTTCACCAGGGCGGAAGGCCCCTAAACCCATGGAAAGCCCACCAAAAAAACAGCACTGGAACGAAAAACTGCAGCAGACTTGCCTGCTAAATTATTAATTCTCCTGCAGGGCATAAGAGGTCTGAGGACAACCCTAATCCCAAACACAATTCTCTTCGCCTGGGGGATGCCAGCCTGAAAAACAAAGCACAGCCTTCCTTTACCACCCTGATAGCTGTTTCGCAGGAACCACCGCCTCTCATAGGTAGGCTCTGTGTGTCTCTGTTTCTGTATTTCTCTCCTCTGCTTTTCCATCATTGCAGGCCATAAATGGATGTTCCTCCTTGTCTTCTGGTCTGAGATTGAGTTATTGCAAAAATCCTGTCCCCAGGAGCCACGGGAAACAGTAGAGCCCAGGTGCAAATCTCCTGTCACTATTTGAATATTATGCAAAGAACAGTCCAAAATGCCCGTAAAAATGTGGCAGCTGCCATAGGGCTCAGCTTTCAGGCTCCCAGATAGAGAATGTGAGATGCTTCCAGCAAAAGGTATTTCCAAAGCTATTTTAGGAGAAAAGTAAAACCCAAACTTTGGAGTGTATTCAGTGCTCTCTGAAAAGCACACCACCACTTGGAGTACAACAGTGAGTGTTCCTCTGTGGGACCATCCTGTGCTCATTACAAAACAATGCATATTCATCACTGTGCTTAGCCCAGCCGGGCTACACGTAGTCCCTCCCCACTCCTCACCCTTTTTGTTTCCTAGTGTATGTTTTATTTTTTAAAAATCTTTATTTACTTATTTATTTTGGCTGCATTGGGTCTTAGGGCCCTTCATTGCAGTGCGTGGGCTTCTCTCTAGTTGTGGCTCGAGGGCTTAGTCCTGACCCGGGATTGAACTGGTGTCCCCTGAATTGCAAAGCAGATTCTTAACCCCTGGACCACCAGGGAAGTTCCCCTGCTCCTCACCTTTTTTTTTTTTTAACATCTTTATTGGGGCATAATTGCTTTACAATGGTGTGTTAGTTTCTGCTCTATAACAAAGTGAATCAGTTATACATATACATATATTCCCATATCTCTTCCCTCTTGCATCTCCTTGAGGAGCAAACGCCCTGGGGTACTTTCCATTTCAGACCTCCCATCTCTTTTCAATTGTATCTTATTCTTCATTGAATCCCCAGCCCCAAGGACGTGGCTGGCCCATAGCTAATCAGTATTCAATTTTTTCCAATAAAGGAAAGCCACCTAGGAGACAGTGGCTTTGGAAATGCTTTGAAAATGTGAAGTTACTTTATCTCTATTCACTTCGTCAAATGTTTAATGAGTGACTAATACATGTTAGACGGTCAGCAGATGTCTGAACATAGTTACAAAGATACAGAAATGCTTTCTACATAGTGTGTCTATAACAAAACTGGGGCTGCATTAAAAAACTCATAAAGGACATATCCCAGTATTATCATAGGATAACAGAATCTTAAATTTGAAACAGAGCTCAGAGTATACTGAATTCAAATTCCGCCTCATACAGTTTCTCCCTTCTACAACGTTTTGACATATTACTCTTGAAATTTTGGTTAAATACTGTACGTGAAATATTCTATATTTCTGAATAGCCCCGTAATTGGTCTAAGGCTTTGAATGTTTTACAGAGGAACTCACCTGAGGCCTGGAAAGTTACACAAGTGACAAACAGATTGTTCTCTACCAGCTTCATCCAGAAGTCACATTGTCCACATTTACTTAAAATAGGAAGTGAAGTTTGAGGTGATGCTGTCAGTTCTTCTCTCCTTCAGGCACTGAGCTGAAAGGGAGTGTTTTTGAAGGACATCCCCGATTTTCTTTAGGTCTTTAAGGGCAGTTCCTCCCAGAACTGAAGTGACCACGTGTCAGAGAAGAGGTGCTGTTGGAAGCCTTTGTTTCCACACAAGCCTGTCAGCCTTGCCATCTGGTTTCTAGAGTGTACAGCTATCTCCTTGCCGTTAGGAGTGCTTATTTGCCAGGCTTTCAACAGAGGATGCAGCCTTGAATCATGTGCTCTTACTGAAAACTTAGATGAAAAAACTACGATTGAGGTTTAAAAGTGAGCCTAGCCAGTTGTGTTTGTCTAAGTCAACAGTGAGGCTGTGCAGATCACGGAGAGGGATGGGGACTTTCTGTCGCAATGTACCCTTTTCAGCATCTCGGTTACCCTGAGCCCGGGTCCCTCCTCTTGGAGTGCTGATCAGGTTCAGGATACCCCCCAAATGCTTGACATTCTCTAGAGTAACAGCCAGGAAGCAGGTGGCCCACACTCTCTTTGAGGATTGGAGTGTGTTATTTTGGTGTGTGCTTCTAGAAATTACATCTTTTCCTTCTCACCTCGGAAGTGGCTGGATCCCTGCAGTAGTAAGCCCATGTGTGGTGGCTCTGGCTCCTTTGTTGTCTCGGGGATGTGAGTGGGGCTCCATGTCTCTACCTGATGGAGATCGCCGTGCAAAGCCCAGCCTCTGGGAAGGAGCCCGCATCCGTGTTTCAGGATAACAGCCTCAGAAGCTCTCCCTTCAACCCGCGGAGAACATTCAGCCTCCTCCCAGTTCCCTGCTTGTTTCATGCCTGGTGTGGGGGGAGGCGATCTGGCTTCTGGTCAGAATCAGCTTTACTGATCTGGATCTGGCTGAGTGTAAAAGCTGCAGAGGGGACAAAAGATCAAGCGAATCGAGCACAGCTTGACCCGACCTCTTACAAACGTTGGGGCAGAGATTCTGCTCAAAGAGGGATACCTATCACCGATGCGGTTTTCTCCCTCTGTCCTCTGCAAAGTCATCCTGCTGATAACAGATCTAGTTCAAACCTAGGATAACACAATGCAGCTGCATTGCCTTAAACAGAAATAGAGGGTATTGTTGTGATTTCTTCCAGAATGGTGGCATTAACCCTGAGTGTCATTTGGCCATGCTCTCAGCTTTGGGGTTCCTGTGCTCTGAGTAAAGCACTGGCAGCTGGGTGCTCTATTCGGGGCAGTAGCGGCCAGGGGAAATCCACCCCAAAACGCTCTGCAGCCGCTCCAGACTAAGGAGCGAGTTTTGGCGGACAATGCAGGAACTCTCCTTGTCTATCCGAAACCCCTGTGTGACTCACATCCTTTTCGTGTCAGTTACTCCTAATGCTCCATAGTTTGTTAACAAGATACTCCTTCCATGTACGTGAGGAGGGGACAGGTGGGCGGGAGGGGCAGAGAGGAGGACGGATGGAGGGGAAGGAGAGAAAGTGGAAGGAGAATGAAAGAGAAGAAGGGAATCCCGCCTTTCCTAGTTTTCCCCGGGCCACACAGCACCTTCCTACTGTTACAGAGAAAGAATATTCATGACGCTCCTTAAAGATAATGAGGCAGACTTCATTTAGGTCCCTAGCGATTCGTGCAGGGACCAGGGTGATGGGATTTTACAAAGGATACGACTCAACTCCGGATGGCATGTGGGCCAGTGGGGGTCACAGCCAAGGGGCAAGGAGGGGGCACAGGTGGGACATTCCTGAGAGGGAACCTCAGGGCTTGGAGGGGCTCTGGCTCAACCCACCTACCAGTGGCGGGTGGGGATGAGAAACTGGATCAGATGTTGAGGCTGGAAGGTCCTTGTAGGGTGACTTAGCAGGGTGCTTGCTAAAGTTGGCTTTTACCAGGAGGTGCACAGGTGGGCCTGAGAGAAGTGTCAGGACCCGCATTAAAGTTTGGTCAGGCAAAGAAGCTTTGTCACTCCTCAGCCTTCAACTCACGAAGGACTGAAAATTCCTCTAACTTCCTTCCCCACTTGGAAGCCCTCTGGTTCTGAAGTTTATCTGACACCCTGAGAGTCCTCACATCAGTACTATTTTCCTCCCCTTAAGTGTTGATGTTCACCCCAGTTTTGTTTTTGGGCCCTTTCTTTCCTTGCTGTACGTACTCTTCACAGGCAAGCTCAGCCACCTGTTGGGTTTCAGCCTCCATCTGTAATCTAGTTTTTCCTAAATCTGCTCCGTCTGCAGGATGTTCCTCCCCTGAGCTCTGGACTTCTGTGTTTAACTGAGTATGCAACAGTTTCCCCTAGACATCAGTTCAGACATAATTCAAATGGACGTTTTCTGAAATTGAACTGATTTTCTGATAGCAGTCCTTCCTTTGGAATTGCACAGATAGTTCAGGAATCTGGGCTCTCACTGGAGATCCTTCCATCCTTTTCTTTGCTACCCATTTTCTATACGGTTACAGAACTTATATTAATTCCAAGTGTCTCTTCCTTTCTTTTGGCTTTTTATTTGGAAATAGAATAAATAGATAAATAACATAAAATATCAATAAGAAAAATAAGTAAAAGAAAGAAATGGAGAAACCATACCTGGGGAAATACCTTTTAACAATTTTATATTTGAACTGTTACTTATGTTACCCACAATTGTTAAGAAAAATTAATGAGTTGAAGAAAACTCTTATCAAATAGAAAATATATAAGTGGAAAAAATTCCAATAATGTTTGCATTCAGTGCTCTCAATCACTTGACAATAAACTAAGTTTGAATGGAGTACTTTCATTATTTTAGATTTTTTTTACTGGAGTATACTTGATTTACAATGGTGTGTTAATTTTTTCTGCACAGCATTGTGACCCGGTTATACATATACATATGTATTCTTTTGTATATTCTTTTCCAGTCTGGTTTATCCCAGGACGTTGAATAGAGTTCCCCATGCTGTACCGTGGGACTCTCTTGTTTACCCACGAATGTGGTACTTTTATAGAAGACAAGCTCTCCAGCGTTTTTGTTGGTTTTGCTTGTTTTTCAGCGGGCCTCTGAGGCTGCCCGGATCCCATCGTGAACGGCCACATCAGCGGCGACGGCTTCAGTTACAGGGACACCGCGGTTTATCAGTGCAAACCCCGGTTTCCGGCTCGTGGGGACTTCCGTCCGGATATGCTTGCAAGACCCCAAGTGGTCCGGACACACCCCAGTCTGTGTCCGTAAGTACACCTGTGAACTAAGTCAGCGGGTGCTTCCCTTCGTGGTGTTTTCTTTTGTCATTAGGTCGTAACACAGACACGTTTAAGCTCAGAGAAAGGATGGAGAGCTGTCGGAAGAGAGAGAACGTGGGCGCCCCTCCCCTTCCGTCTTTGGTCTTCCTCCCATTCCATGTCTTTCCGACGCCTCCTGCAGGCTCCCTCACATGTAATTTGCTCACCAGCTCATCTCAGATGGGTCCCAGGATGAGGGATGTCAGGCATGCATTCCCCCAACGTTATCTCAGGACGACAAGGTGGAAACAGCATCCGACCAGAGGAGGATAGAGGTGCTGGGTCCGAGTATGCAGGTTGGCTTTGCAGGGGCCCCGCGGTAGCCAGCCCCCGAATCTTCTGTGTTGTTTTGTGTTTTTGTCATTGCTTCATCATGAGCACAGAGAGTTTGTACGCAATCCTTCCTTTAGTAAAGATGTGAAATTGTATGTAACCATTGTCCTCAAACATTATAACTTGAGAGACAAATGCTGACTCCTATTTCTCTCTCTCTTTTTTTAACATCTTTATTGGAGTATAATTGCTTTACAATTGTGTGTTAGTTTCTGCTTTATAACAAAGTGAATCAGCTATGCATATACATATATCCCCATATCCCCTCCCTCTTGCGTCTCCCTCCCTCCCACCCTTCCTATCCCACCCCTCTAGGCGGTTACAAAGCACCGAGCTGATCTCCACGTGCTACGTAGCTGCTTCCCACTAGCTATCGGTTTTACATTTGGTAGTGTATATAGTCCATACCACTCTCTCCCTTTGTCCCAGCTTACCCTTCACCCTCCCCGTGTCCTCAAGTCCATTCTCTAGTAGGTCTGCGTCTTTATTCCCGTCCTGCCCGTAGGTTCTTTGTGACTTTTCGTTTGTTTTTTAGATTAGATATATATGTGTTAGTATAAGGTATTTGTTTTTCTCTTTCTGACATACTTCACTCTGTATGACAAACTCTGGGTCCATCCACCTCACTACAAATAACTCAATTTCATTTCTTTTTATGGCTGAGTAATATTCCATTGTATATATGTGCCACATCTTCTTCATCCATTCATCTGTTGATGGACACTTAGGTTTTTTCCATTTCCTGACTATTGTAAAAAGAGCTGCAGTGAACGTTGAGCCCTCTTTCATGTGTTTGGTGGCGATCTGTATATCTTCTTTGGGGAAATGTCTATTTAGGTCTTCTGCCCATTTTTGGATTGGGTTGTTTCCTTTTTTGATATTGAGCTGCATGAGCTCCTTGTATACTCTGGAGATTAATCCTTTGTCAGTTGCTTCATTTGCAAATATTTTCTCCCATTCTGAGGGTTGTCTTTTCATCTTGTTTATGGTTTCCTTTGCTGTGCAACAGCTTTGAAGTTTCATTAGGTCCCATTTGTTTATTTTTGGTTTTATTTCCATTTCTGTAGGAGGTGAGTCAAAAAGGATCTTGCTGTGATTTATGTCATAGAGAGTTCTGCTTATGTTTTCCTCTAAGAGTTTGATAGTGTCTGGCATTACATTTAGGTCTTTAATCCATTTTGTGTTTATTTTTGTGTATGGTCTTAGGGAGTGCTCTAATTCCATTCTTTTACATGTAGCTGTCCAGTTTTCCCAGCACCACTTATTGAAGAGGCTGTCTTTTCTCCAATGTATATCCTTGCCTCCTTTATCAAAGATAAGGTGACCATATGTAACTGGGTTTATCTCTGTGCTTTCTACCCTGTTCCATTGAACCATATTTCTGTTTCTGTGCCAGTACCATACTGTCTTGATGACTGTAGCTTTGTAGTATAGTCTGATGTCAGGGAGCCTGATTCCTCCAGCTCCGTTTTTCTTTCTCAAGATTGCTTTGGCTATTCGGGGTCTTCTGTGTTTCCATACAAATTGTGAAATTTTTTGTTCTAGTTCTGTGAAAAATGCCAGTGGTAGTTTGATAGGGATTGCACTGAATCTGTAGATTGCTTTGGGTAGTGGAGTCATTTTCACAATGTTGATTCTTCCAATCTGAGAACATGGTATATCTCTCCTTCTGTTTGTATCATCTTTAATTTCTTTCATCAATGTCTTATAATTTTCTGCATACAGGTCTTTTGTCTCCTTGAGTAGGTTTACTCTGAGATATTTTATTCTTTTTGTTGCAATGGTAAATGGGAGTGTTTTCTTAATTTCACTTTCAGATTTTTTATCATTAGTGTATAAGAATGCAAGAGATTTCTGTGCTTTAATTTTGTATCCTGCTACTTTACCAAGTTCATTGATTAGCTCTAGTAGTTTTCTGGTAGCATCTTTAGGATTCCCTGTGTATAGTATCATGTCATCTGCAAACAGTGACGGCTTTACTTCTTCTTTTCTGATTTGGATTCCTTTTATTTCTTTTTCTTCTCTGATTACTGTGGCTAAAATTTCCATAACTATGTCAAATAATAGTGATGAGAGTGGGCAATCTTGTCTTGTTCCTGATTCTAGTGGGAATGGTTTCAGTTTTTCACCATTGAAGAGGATGTTGGCTGTGGGTTTGTCATATATGGACTTTATTATGTTGATATAAGTTCCCTCTATGCCTACTTTCTGGAGGGTTTTTATCATAAATGGGTGTTGAATTTTGTTGAAAGCTTTCTCTGCATCTGTTGAGATGATCATGTGGTTTTTCTGCTTCAATTTGTTAATATGGTGTATCACACTGATTGATTTGTGTATATTGAAGAATCCTTGCATTCCTGGGATAAACCCCACTTGATCATGGTGTATGATCCTTTTAATGTGCTGTTGGATTCTGTTTGCTAGTATTTTGTTGAGGATTTTTGCATCTATGTTTATCAGTGATATTGGCCTGTAGTTTTCTTTCTTTGTGACATCTTTGTCTGGTTTTGGTATCAGGGTGATGGTGGCCTCGTATAATGAGGAAGAGTTTGAGAAGAATAGGTGTTAGTTCTTCTCTATTTGATAGAATTCGCCTGTGAAGCCATCTGGTCTTGGGCTTTTTTTTTGCGGTACCTGGGCCTCTCACTGTCGTGGCCTCTCCCTCCGCGGAGCACAGTCTCTGGACGCACAGGCCCAGCAGCCATGGCTCACCTAATAAGACTTTAAATGTCATACCTAAAGATTACTTCATTTATCCCTTTAGGGGTCTTCAGTTTTACATCTAGCAAAGCTTGTGGTCTTGCGTCTAACAGGTTCTACATCAGGCTGCATTACAAAATGGAAATAGAGTATTTTGCTTTTCAGCATTCTACTTGCATTAGGATACACATGATGTGGCAAGAATTGCTTTTAAATACTATCTTGCACACAGTGTGTTCCACACGAGAGGGCTCAATTTACAGAATTTTCAAAGAAAAGTGAAAATAAAGTGATATAGATATACTTAGTATAATTTCTCATTGATGTCTAATATTTCTGTTAATGTGTGTGTGCTGATTCATTTCCATAGTACATCCTGTCAGACATTCCCAAAGGTAGTATTGTTATTATCATTAAGACAGTCAAGACTTGGCAGAACTCTGAAAACAAAAGTTCCCCAAATTTCTTTACTGTTAAGCCTGATTTAATAAAAATTAGTCGTTTAAAAAAAATGCTAACTTCTTTCTGCTACACTAAATGGTAAAAGTTCAAATCATAAGTTAATATGATTATATTATAAATATAAATTCCATAGAACTCTCACATTATTAATATATGGTATAAATAACTGAATTTTTCTAAATCCCATGATCTTTTCCAAATTCACATTTTGATTTTTGAACTAAATGAAGTGGTATTTTAAAAGAGAAGTGGTTCTATATACTGTCCTATTGGTCTCTTAGCTCTCCAAGGCAAAGTGGTCTGATTAGATTTATTTTTCTGTCAATTGAACAAGTTTCTTTTCTTGAGATGTTTGCATCAATATTTCAGGCCTGGTTTTGCTTATCTTCCTTCACTTTCTCCTCCTGATGAGATACGAGTCAGTATAATTTTAAACCTCTGTGATTCTGAATTTTAAGTGGTTTAATAAGCCATCATTTCCTGAATTTACTCAAGCTGCTATAAATTTACCAAATGATGAATACTTTATTATGCCACTCAGCTATTATACAAAAGCTGTGAACATTTGCTGGCTATGTTTTTGAATATCTTTATGGGTTTTGTTAATGCTAAATTCTAGCAGCGCCTTCCTTAAAACCAGGAGACACCTCTGCTACCAGGAAATTAAAAGTAAATTAACAATTAAAAGCCTTTTAGAGAACACAGAGCCTTTTCGTAGGAGTTTCCTACCTTCCCTTGGGTCACGGTGACTCATTATCAAGGTTCCCAAAATGTAATTCCTTGTTATTATATAAGGCAGTTTCACACAAGAAGTTTTCTCACTTAATTTTGTGCACTTCCCTGGAAGAAGGTTGACCTAGAAAATCTTCAAGTTTTCTTCCGACGCTAAGAGTTTGGAATCATTAGCTGACCCGGTGTCACAGAAAATCACGTACCTGTGACATGTTCTAAGGAATGGACAACTTGTGTGTGCTTAGGTGGGAGTTTTCCTGGGACCTCAGCTCCTAGATCTACTTAGTAGAAAGGAGGAGGAAGCCAGAAGTACCAGATGGGAACAAAGATGCTCAAGGACCCAGTCAAAGAAGCTGGTGTTGATACAGGCTTCCCAGGATGCACTGCTTAAAGAGTGTGACTGCAGTCAGGTGTGGAGAGGGGAGGGAGCCCGGCATTACTAACAAGGAAGGCAAAGAATGACATGACCTGTCAAGCACATATGAGCTTCAAGGCTCACCCTGGTACTCGGGGGGTTTTCGGGGAGGAGTGTTTTATCACAGGCTTCTATAGACTGTGGGGCTGATGCGACTTACACATTGGAACGAAAATTAAATTTGGTTTAAAAGCATGGCCAGACTTTGGCCTATTATTGGGGCTTGTAGATCTGTGCATCTGGGATAGGTAGAAATAAGACAGGATTTAACCAAAGGAACCATCATTAATTGTAAATATCACTTCAGACTTCTATGTGTGTGTGACGGCACATCCAAAAGGAGAGGGTAGTTAGAATATGTTTGTTTGTGCCTGATAGTACTTCCATGTTCAAAAATAATCTATCATAATAATTAGTTATGCCAGTTATCGGGGGTACAGCATGACCAGAGTCTAATAACGTCCTTGCAAACTATTCCAAATAAAATTGTTATTCCAACCAAATTCTGTTTGGTTGATGCAGTTCCTCTTGGCCTCTTTTCTCACTCTTTAGTCACTCCAGTCTTTCACTTTTTCTTCATTTCCAACTTCAGGGAACTTGTCAGATAAACAGACTCTGAAAGCTCTGACAAATTCCTTGAATAAATGTGTTCAGGACCTCACATGGGAGCGAGGGCACCTTGACAGGAAATGGGACAGCGCAATGCAGGTCCAGATATCATACTAACGTCAGGTCCTTGGTGGTCCCCCGTGCTACATCCTTCAGAATGCAGTGGGCAGCTTCTGGAAAGACCTTGGGTTCATGTTGTATCCCTTGAATATCCAGATAAACTAAAGCCACTTAAACAACAGCACATGTTCATGATTATAGAACCTCCTGACTCTCTCCATCCCTGTATACAAATATGCTGTCAAGGGAAAGGAAAGAGAGTGGAAGCTGCATGGGTCGGTCCATGTTGAAGACCCCAAAGGCCCTGATTTAGAGATGAAGGGACAGAGGAGGGCAAGTCAGAATGGATTACATCAATACCTCTGTCTAGTGTGTTTGTTTATTCTGATCCCGCTGAGATCTTGGACATGTAAACCAAGTTCAATCTGTCACTTGAGAGGAGGTATATTTTTAAAGTTCCCAGACTATCATCATCCTTCTTATAAATGGCAGAGACATTTAAAGCTGCATCCCACTTGAGAGCTTTGGGCGTTAATTGTTAGACTTTGGAAATTATTAGGGTATTAATGTAAGGAGAGACAGAGAGAAATAGAGTGGGAGGGAGCGGGAGGGAGAGGGGAAGAGAAAATTGGAATATCCAATCAAGGTGAAATGATGTGAAGCAGTTGACTTCCATACTTTGTACCATTGTCGGGACTGCTATTATTGGCCAAATTATCTAAGCAAACAGAAGCAATTACAATTTTCAAAGTAAAATCAAACAAAAGTATTTTTTAACTTTAAGAATTGTCAGTAACATCAAGGATATATGTTATTAAAACTAAAAATATTCACATAAAAATCAAATACCAGTGGGAATGCATCCCTTCTGAACCCTATTCTTTCAAACGGCATTTCATTAGAAATACCATGGTTATAGGGAAGACATACTATATCTCTGTTATAAGGGTTCATTTTCTTTCAGATTATCTTCAAAATCATACTGTATTGAAGATGTTGGTGATGCTATAAAATACTAATAGTATTCATTATAATTGTTATTTATTGCCATTTTGATTATTATTATATTTAACTTTTGGATTGTCCTAATTTTTCAAAATTACTTTACAAAGGCAAATAAAATCACTGTGTGCTCTCAGAGACTTTCTAGTCTGGAAGATAAGAGACACATATATTAGGTGCATAATCTAATTAATATTCTTTCCTTTTAGTTTCAACATGGAGCCCAGCTATGATTTCCTACATATCTATGAAGGAGAGGATTCCAACAGCCCTCTCATTGGAAGTTTCCAGGGCTCTCAAGCCCCAGAAAGAATTGAGAGTAGTGGAAATAGTGTCTTTCTGGCATTTCGCAGCGATGCTTCTGTGGGCTTGTCAGGGTTTGCCATTGAATTTAAAGGTACTGTGACCAGCTTAAGTTGTGAGGAAAGTAATTTGTATCGAGATTGCTTTAATCATAAGCATTTATTTATAAAGTCTTGCGTATCTGCTTAATGCATAAAATTCTGACATCTCTCTCAATCATCTGGGGAACAGGGTCGATGTCGCCAGTGGAGAAGAAATTTCCAACACGCATTTCTACCTTAGCTGAAAGAAAAGAAAGTGGGGGAGGGAGATTTCTTTTTCCAAATTCATGGCCATTTAAAGATAAATTATGATTTGTACAATAAATAATTTGGGTATATGTGTTTTGCTATCTTAATTTGTTTATGCAGGATGACTCAGTTTAAGTACATAAATAGCTTAGTCTGGTTTTTGTTTTTTGGGTTTTTTTGTTGTTGTTTTTGGGGTTTTTTTTTTTTTTTGGCTTGCAGGATCTTAGTTCCCCAACCAGGGAATGAATCCGAGCCCTCAACAGTGAAAGCGTGGAGTCCTAATCACTGGACTGCCAAGGAATTCCCAATAAATAGCTTAGTTTTATCTCAAAATTTTTCAAGATGTAAAATATCGATTGCCATTTCCCTGTCCTGACCACCCATGGTGGTTGGTTTGATGGGGAGAAAGCACTGATCCTGGTCGGCACTTTCTTCTTTGGTCACCTCATGAGTGACTCCCACTTCTTTGGGATCCATCACCCCCTGTCACTAGCATTCAGAGAAAACAAACAGACAGACTCACAAACAAAGATCACCCCAACCTAAGCATTTTGCTGTTGGGTTCATGAAAATAAACATATATATTTTTCAAATCTATTTCTCATGTGAACAAGGAAAACACGGGGTATATTACAAAGAATCAGAGCAAAGGATTTATCAAAATATTAATTGGCAGTAGTGAGTGCTTTATAAAAAAATAATGAAATATATACATTTATTTAAACTTTTGAGTTAGTTGTTAGTTACTAGAATTATAAAATAAACTATAGGGTATGTTTCATCTATGTTAACCCTTTAATGGACTTGTATTTCTTGATATGTTTATTTTTTTCCGCGGTATGTGGGTCTCTCACTGTTGTGGCCTCTCCCATTGCAGACTACAGGCTCCGGACGCGCAGGCTCAGAGGCCATGGCTCACGGGCCCAGCCGCTCCGCAGCATGTGGGATCTTCCAGGACCGGGCACGAACACGTGTCCCCTGCATCGGCAGGCAGACTCTCAACCACTGCGCCACCAGGGAAGCGCTTGATATGGTTTTTAAGTAGGAAATTAATCTACTTCCTCAGAAACACCGAAATCTACAAATTTACTGATCTTGGTACAATATACAATTTTTTAAAATTTAAACAATTCAGCAGTTGAAGGAGTTGCTGTGCTTTTTGGATGGGATCCATTAATGTTCACGAATAATTAACAGCAGTACTTTTAAGTATTTGCCATATCATTAGATAGTTTCTGTATTAATAAGAACTCATTGAAGTACATGTCACCATGACAACGTCCATTCTATACTGAGTAAAAAATCACACGTTTCATCTAAATATAAGACTGTAAGGAATGGGAGAGATTATTTGCAAATGATGAGACTAACATGCGGTTAATGTCTAAAATATATAAACAGCTCATACAGCTCAATACCAAGAAAGCAAACAATGCAATAAAAAAATGAACAGAAGACCTAAAGAGACATTTTTCCAAAAAGAAAGACATACAGATGTCTAACAGGCACCTGAGAAGATTTTCAGCATTGTCAGTTGTTAGAGAAATGCAAATCCAAACAACAATGAGGTATGACGTCATTCGAGTCAGCACGGCCATCATGAAAATGTCTACAAATAACAAATGTTAGCGAGGGTGTAGAGAAAAGGGAACCCTCCTACACTGTTGATGGGAATGTAAATTGGTGCAGCCACTATGGAGAACAGTATGGAGGGTCCTCAAAAAGCTAAAACTAGAGTTGCCATATGAGCCAGCAATGGACTACTACCCAACCATAAAAAAGAATTAAATTCTGCTATTTGCAGAAACATGAACGGACCCAGAAAAATTATGCTTAGTGAAATAAGTCAGACAGTGAAAGACAGATATTGTGTAATATCACTTGTATGTGGACTCTAAAAATAATGCAAATGAATGTACATGCAAAACAAAACCAGACTCACAGACAAACTTACAGAAAACAGACTTATAGTTACCAAAGGGGAGAAGGAAGTGGGGAGGGACAAATTAGGGGTATGGGATTAACAGATACAAACTACTATGTATAAAATAGATAACAACAAGGATGTTTTCTATAGCACAGGGAATTACAGCCATTATCTTGTAATAACTTATAATGGAGTATAATCTTCAAAAATACTGAATCACTATGCTGTACAAATGAGACTAATATAACATTGTAAATCAATTATACTTCTATGAAAAAAAAAAGACTGTACATCTGTCATCATCTTGTGTTCCCCAGGGCATCCTAGGGTAAGAGAGTCTGCGGATGAGTGAGTAAATGAAGAAGAACTTCTGTCCCTCATGATAGGGGGACAGGGCTGCCTCTTTGGTCTGGTTCTTTGGGGACCAGCAGAGCCTTCTAAATGGGTGCTAGAGCTATCATGCTTTAAAAGTTCTCCAGTGGAGCCTGTGAAAAAAAATCATCAGAAAACAAGGAAGGACACAGCAATGGTACAGCATCCAGCAAGTACAAGGCCCCATACGGTGAGGGAAGCAGGGAGTGGACCTGGCTCTTGGGCTTGACCAGAAGGAGCCACGGGGCAGTCCTGCCGAGTGACCCCAGGGCCCCGGCGGCTTCGGCGCAGGCATTCTGGTAGGCGTCCGTAAGCAGAGCCGACAGGAACCAGGGCGGAGCACACCGCATGATGAAGTCATCTCATTGGTAAACGTGACAACTTGTAAGCAAAAAGCATGCCATGAGTTATCACCAAACATCCTGAACTGACAACTGAGTAAATGCAACTAAAAGCTTTGATGCAGTGCATTTGGAGAAATGAATAAAAACTGGCCACCAGAGGTCTCAATTTGCAACACAGAGCAGAAAATCGTGGGAGTGGTATTTAACCAAACAGTACACTAAACCAACAGACACTGTAACAAAAAGTGATCAAAAAGGCTGACCAGGCAACAGGCATGTAGTTTTTTCTCCATCCTTTTTTAAAATACAATTTTAGTTATTTTATTTTTTATGTTTGGCTGCGTTGGGTCTTCATTGCTACATATGGGCTTTCTCTAGTTGTGGCGAGCAGGGGCTACTCTTCGTTGCGGTGTGCGGGCTTCTCACTATGGTAGCTTCTCTTGTTGTGGAGCATGGGCTCTAGGCGCGCAGGCTTCAGTAGTTGTGGCTCGTGGGCTCAGTAGTTGTGGCTTGCAGGCTCTGGAGCGCAGGTTCAGTAGTTGTGGCACACGGGCTTCAGTAGTTGTTGTTCGTGGGCTCTAGAGCGCAGGCTCAGTAGTTGTGGTGCATGGGCTTAGATGCTCCACAGCATGTGGAATCTTCCCGGACCAGGGTTTGAACCCATGTCCCCTGCATTGGCAGGCGGAGTCTTAACTTCTGTGCCACCACGGAAGCCCTTTCTCCATCATTTTATAGGAGAAAAATATACGCCCTAGACCAGTGCTTGTATTTATTAGACACTCAGTACATTCTGTTCGATGACAGAGTAAATGACATCCGATGGAAGGATTGTTCTCGTGCCCACAGTTTTATTTATTCATCCCTTATTTGCTTAAAATAAACAATCTGTGTTCTCTATGGGATCTAAGGCAGCAGTAAAGAATTATCAGAATGTCACCTACTCCTTGAAATATCCAAATTGGTTTTCAATAAAGTGATTAGAGACTGTTCGTCCCAACACAGTACACAACTATTGCTGTGAGTCTCTAACCAGAGCAAAAATAGAGGACCTGGAGGGGTTTCCACAATTTATATATATGATATCATATATTCATGATATATATGATAATTAATATATTATACGTGGCATATGATACATATGATGTATGATAATATATAATACATATATTACAGATGCTATATGATACATCTGATAATATATGATGTATGATATATGATATATATGATAATATATCATGTATGATACACGTGACAGTATAATGTTTATATATTTAAGTTGCACTTTAACCAAAGTATGTAAATAAAATATTGTAATAGCTGGCTATAATAATTAGTCCAAGAGTTGCCAAAGAGATCTCTGTTTGGCTGATGTTGACACATAGGTCATTAAAAATATAATGAGAGATATTGAACAAATACAGTTAAACTGGCCTTCTCCGTCCTGCCGGACGTCACAAAGTTTCTGCTTTTCCCTCTTCCACTGTTTGTTATCCATTCCGAAGAGGATGTAGGGTGTAGTTTTCAGAACCCATTGCATCTTTACTCTTTACCGGCGTACCTGACACAATCTCCCAGGAGCATCTTCTTCCTAACACTACTGTGTGCATTTACTCATTGGCCATAGGTGGACACTCAGGAAGGGAAAAATTCTTAAAAAGGAGCAAAATCCACATTGATCACAACTCCCAAAAAGGTAAAATGCAGGCTTCCATTCATACTTTCCAGAGATTTTTTATGTATTTGCTTAACCCTGGGGCAAAGATTGTCAAGCCAAATAGAAAGAACTGAAACATATTTATTTTATCCACTCAAGTTATCCTTGAGCCTATATTGATATTAATAACACCATTCATGAAAAACACATTCATGACAAATAGCATTTTCTTAACTTTAGGCCAAAAAGTGAAGAAAAACATTTCAGTATAACATCTATATGATCCCTTGAAGATCTGTAAAATTCAGTTCAGAGCCTTCTGACATTACAAGGGGCTTTGCTGATGGAGTGCAGGACGTTGACAAGCACAAACAGAAAGCAATTCAAATGATGGAATTGCACACAACAGAAGGACATATAGATACATGATTTAGAGACATTTGGAAGGTCTGCTGAAATATGACATTTACAATGTTAAGGCTACCAAGACATAAGTGGAACTATGTCCTGTACCACACAGCTACAGGACTGTGAGAAAGAAAGAAGAGAACTTTGTATTTATATCTGGGAAAAGAGAGGCTTTTAGCCAATGCCTCCTTTAGTGGCCCCCAGAGCTGGACAGATCTCTGCAGTGTGTTTTTGTGAAAGTTATTTAACCGCTCTTGAGCTTCAGATTCTCCAAATGTAGAATGGGGCCACAGATCATCCTCACGTTGCAGAGGTGGGGTGAAGATTTGCATGAAAAACATGCAGTGTACCCAGCTCAGCGCCTCATGTATAACATGCCCTCAATTCCTTTGAGCAGTTATTAGAATTAGAATAGAACTGTGTTGAGCAACTATTACATCCCAGACACAGGGCTTGACCCTTATGGATCAGGGTATATTCTTGTCTCCTTTATCAAAAATAAGGTGACCATATGTGCATGGGTTTATCTCTGGGCTATCTTGTTCCATTGATCTGTATTTGTGTTTTTGTGCCAGAACCATACTGTCTTGATTACTGTAGCTTTGTAGTACAGTCTGAAGTCAGGGAGCCTGATGATTCCTCCAGCTCAATTTTTCTTTCTCAAGATTGCTTTGGCTATTTGGTGTCTTTGGTGTTTCCATATAAACCGTGCAATTTTTTATGCTTGTTCTGTGAAAAATGCCCTTGCTAGTGTGATAGGGAATGCATTGAATCTGTAGCTTGCTTTGGGTAGTATAGTCATTTTCGCAGTGTTGATTCTTCCAATCCAAGAACATGGTATATCTCTCCATCTATTTGTATCATCTTTAATTTCTTCCATCAGTGTCTTACAGTTTTCTGCATACAGGTCTTTCATCTCCTTAGGTAGGTTTATTCCAGGGTATTTTATTTTTTCTGTTGCAGTGGTCCATGGTAGTGTTTCCTTAAATTCTGTTTCAGATTTTTCATCATTAGTGTATAGGACTGCAAGAGATTTCTGTGCATTCATTTTGTGTCGTACTACTTTACCAAATTCATTGATTAGCTCCAGTAGTTTTCTTGTAGCATCTGTAGGATTCTCTATGTATAGTATCATGTCATCTACAAACAGTGACAGCTTAATGTCTTCTTTTCTGATTTGGATTCCGTTTATTTCTTTTCCTTCTGTGATTGCTGTGGCTAAAACTTCCAAAAGTATGATAAATAATAGTCGTGAGATCAGACAACCTTGTCTTGTTCCTGATCTTACAGGAAATGGTTTCATTTTTTCACCATTGAGAACGAAGTTGGCTGTGGGTTTGTCGTATATGGCCTTTATCATGTTGAGGTAAGTTCCCTCTATGCCTACTTCTGGAGTGTTTTTATCATAAATCAGTGTTGAATTTTGTGAAAAGCTTTTTCTGCATCTATTGAGATGATCATATGGCTTTTCTCCTTCAGTTTGTTAATATGGTGTATCACATTGATTGATTTGCGTATATTGGGATAAACCCCACTTGATCATGGTGTATGCCCCCTTTAATGTGCTGCTGGATGCTGTTTGATAGTATTTTGTGTAGGATTTTTTCATCTATGTTCATCAGTGATATTGGCCTGTAGTTTTCTTTCTTTGTGACATCTTTGTTTGGTTTTGGTATCAGGATGATGGTAGCCTCATAGAATGAGTTTGGGAGTGTTCCTCCCTCTGCTGTATTTTGGAAGAGTTTGAGAAGGATAGCTGTTAGTTCTTCTCTAAATGTTTGGTAGAATTCTCCTGTGAAGCCATCTGGTCCTGTGAAGCCATCTGAAGCCATCTGGTCTGGGCTTTTGTTTGTTGGAAGATTTTTAATCACACGCTCAATTTCAGTGCTTGTGAGTGGTCTGTTTATATTTTCCATTTCTTCCTGGTTCAGTCTCAGAAGGTTGTGCTTTTCTAAGAATTTGTCCATTTCTTCCAGTTTGTCCATTTTATTGGCATATAGTTGCTTATAGTAATTTCTCATGATCCTCTGTATTTCTGCAGCGTCAGTTGTTACTTCTCCTTTTTAAATTTCTAATTCTATTGATTTGAGTCTTCTCCCTTTTTTTCTTGATGAGTCTGGCTAATGGTTTATCAATTTTGTGTATCTTCTCAAAGAACCAGTTTTTGGTTTTATTGATCTTTGCTATCATTTCATTCATTTCATTTTCATTTATTTCTGATCTGATTTTTATGATTTCTTTCCTTCTGCTAACTTTGGGGTCTTTTTGTTCTTCTTTCTCTAATTGCTTTAGGTGCAAGGTTAGGTTGTTCATTCGAGATGTTTCCTGTTTCTTAAGGTAGGATTGTATTGCTATAAACTTCCCTCTTAGAACTGCTTTTGCTGCATCCCATAGATTTTGGGTCGTCGTGTTTCCATTGTCATTTGTTTCTAGGTTTTTTTTAAATTTCTTCTTTGCATTGAGTCACTGAGGTGTATGTGTGTATGTCTGTGTGTGTGGTGCTACAGACTGTGAAATGAATCACTATGAGTTGTGTGTATGTGCGTGTGCTGGTATAGACTGTGCCTTGAATCACAGTGAGCTGTGTGTGTGTGTGTGTGTGTGTGTGTGTGTGCATGCTGGTATGGTCTGTGCATTAAGTCACATTGAGCCGTGCATGTGTGTGTGTGTGCTGGTATAGGCTGTGCATTGTGTCAGAGTGAGATGTGTATGATTGTGTCTGCTGGTATAGACTGAGCATTGAGTCACAGTGAGCTGTGTGGGTGTGTGCTGTTTGTGTGTGTGTGGTGTAGGCTGTGCACTGAGTCACACTGAGCCATGTGTCTGCCTCTGTGTGTATGGGCATGTGGGCTGGTATAGTCTGAGCATTGAGTTAGAGTGAAGTGTGTTGTGTATCTGTGTATGTGCTGGTATGGAGTGTACACTGAGTCACAATGAGCTGTGTGTGTGTGTGTGTGTGTGTCTATGTGGTGGTGTAGAGTGTGCACTGAGTCACAGTATGGTGTGTGTGTGTGGGTTTGTGTGCTGGTATAGGCTGAGCACTGAATCACAATTAGGTGTGTGTATGTGTCTGTGAGTGTTGGTATGGGCTTTGCATTGAGTCACTGAGGTGTATGTGTGAGATTCTGTGTGTGTGCTGCTACATGCTGTGCATTGACTCACAATTAGTTGTGTGTGTGTGTGTGTGATGGTATAGACTGTGCATTGAGTCACAGTGAGCTGTATGTGTTTGTGTTTCTGTGTGTGTGCTGCTATAGGCTATGCATTGAGTCACAATGAGTTGTGTGTGTGTGTGTGTCTGTAATGGTATATGCTGTGCCTTGAGTCACAGTGAGCCGTGTGTGTGTGTGTTGGTATGCTCTGTGCATTAAGTCAGATTGAGCCAGGCATATGTGTGTGTGTGTGTGTGTGTGTGTGTGTGTGTGTGTGTCTGTGCTGTATAGGCTATACATTGAGTCACAGTGAGCCGTGTGTGTGTTTCTGTGTGCTGGTATGGGCTTTGCATTGAGTAACTGAGGGGTGTGTGTGTGGTACTACAGACTTGGCATTGACTCACTGTGAGCCTTCTGTGTGTGTCTGTGTGTGTCTGAGTGTGGGATATAGGCTGTGCATTGACTAACAGTGAGCCATGTGTGTGTGTGTATGTGTGTGTGTGTGTACTGGTATAGGCAGTGCTTTGAGTCACACTGACAAGTGTGTGTGGGAGTGGGGGGTTGCTATATGCTGTGCACTGAGGCACAGTGAGCCGTGTGTGTGTGTGTGTGTGTGCTGGTATAGACTGTGCAGTGAGTCACAGTTAGGTTCTGTGAGTGTTTGCTTGTATGGGCTTTGCATTGAGTCACAGTGAGGTGTTTGTGTGTGTGTGTGTGTGTGTGTGTGTGTGTGTGTGTGTGCTGCTACAGACTAAGCACTGAATCACAGTGAGCCATGTGTTTGTGCTGGTACAGGCTGTGCAGTGAGTCACAGTCATGTGTGTGTGTGTGTGTGTGTGTGTGTGTGTGTGTGTGTGTGTGTGTGTTGGTATAGGCTGAGCATAGAGTCACACTTAGCTGCGTGTATCTGTGTGCTTTGCATTGAGTCATTGGGGTGTGTGTGTGTGTTTGTGTGTGTGCTGGTATAGGCTGAGCACTGAGACACAGTGCACCCTGTGTATGTGTGTGTGTTTAGGGGCTGCTATAGTCTGAGCATTGATTTAAGGTGAGGTGTGTTGTCTGTCTGTGTATGTGCTGCTATGGACTGCACATTGAGTCACAATGAGCTGTGCATGCCTGTGTGTATGTGCGCTGGTATATGCGGAGCATTAAATCAGTTAGGTGTGTGTATGTGTGTGTGTGTGCTGCTATGGGCTTTGCATTGAGTCACTGAGGTGCGTGTGTGTGTGTGGTGCTACAGACTGTGCACTGAGTCACAGTGAGCCTTGTGTGTTTGTGGCCGTGTGTGCTGGTATAGAGTGTGCACTGAGTCACAGTGAGCCGTGTGTGTTTGTGTGTGTGTGTGCTGGTATGATCTGTGCATTAAGTCACATTGAGCCGTGTGTGTGTGTGTGTGTGTGTGTGTGTCTCTGCTGGTACACTCTGAGCATTGAGTCACAGTGAGTTGTGTGGTGTGTGTGTGTGTGTGTGCTGGTAAAGCCAAAGAGAGCCATGCAAGTGTGACTTGTGTGCACTGGTATAGGCTGACCATTGAGTCACAATGAGCTGTGTGTGCCTGTGTGTGTGTATGTGTTTGTGTGCGTGTGCTGGTGTAGGCTGTGCATTGAGTGACAGTTAGCCGTGTGTGTGTGTGTTTGTGTGTGGGGGAGCACGCACTGGTATAGGCAGTTCATTGAGTTACAGTGAGCTGTGTGTGTGTGCGTGCATGCGTGTGTGTGTGTGTGTGTGTGCTGGTATATGCTGTGCATTGACTCACACTGAGCCGTGCATGTGTGTGTGTGTGTGTGTGCTGGTATTGGCTAAGCACTGAGTCACAGTGAGCCATGTGTGGTGGGGGACTGGGATAGTCTGAGCGTGAATCACAGTGAGGTGTGTGGTGTGTGTGTGTTTATCTGCCTGTATGGACTGTTCATTAAGTCACATTGAGGTATGTGTGTGCGCGTGTCTGTGTGCTGGTATAGGATGTACATTGAGTCACATTGAGCCATGTGTGTGTGCTGGTACAGGCTGTGCAGTTAGCCACAGAGAGCCGTGTGTGTGTGTCTGTGTGTGTGTTGGTATAGGCTGAGTATTGAGTCACATTTAGATGTGTGTGTGTGTGTGTGTGTGTGTGTGTGTTTGTGTGTGTGTGCTGGTATAGGCTGATCATTGAGTCACAGTGAGGGGTGTGTGTGTGACTGTGCTGGTATAGGCTGTGCATTGAGTTACAGTGAGCCAAGTGTATGTGTGTGTGTGTGAAGGTATAGGCTGTGCACTGAGTCACAGTGAGCTGTGGGGGTGTGTGTGTGTGTGTCTGTGTTTGTGAGTGTGGGCTGGTATAGGCTGTGCATTGAGTCACAGTGAGCCTTGTGTTAGTGCTGGTGTAGGCTGTGCATTGAGTCACAGTAAGGTGTTTGTGTGTGTGTCTTTGCTGTTATGGGCTTTGCATTGAGTCACAGTGAGGTGTGTGTGTGTGTATGTGATGGTATAGACTGTGCACTGAGTCACAGAGAGGTGTTTGTGTGTGTCTGGCTGTGTGTGCTATTATAGGCTGTGCATTGAGTCACATTGATGTGTGTGTGTCAGCTCAATATGATTCTAAGCAAAATGCTTATGATAAAATGGTAAAGAAAAGAATGGGTAAGAAACCCACACATATCAAGATTGGTGCAGAGGGAGTGATCAAGATGACAGAGTAGTAGGACATGAAGCTCACCTCCTCCCACGAATACATCAAAAATACATCTACACGTGGATCAGTTCTCACAGAATATCTACTGAACGCTGGCAGAAGATCTCAGACCTCTAAAAAGGCAAAAAATCTCCACATAACTGGGTAGGACAAAAGAAATAAAAAAAGGAAGTGAGAATGGAATCAGGACAGGACCTGCACCGCTGGGAGGGAGCTGTGAAAGAGGAAAGGTTCCTGCACCATGGGAAGTCCCCTCACCAGCGGAGAGATCAGCCAGGACAGGGGAGAGCTAAGGAGCCTTGGAGGAGAACGCAGCAACTGGTTTGCAGCAGCCAGAATGGAGAGAAACCTGCACAGACGGTCAGTGTCACTGCTCTGCACTCCCCAGCCTGAGATATGCGTCTGCCAGTGCCGGTACGATCTAGGTGTGGAAGCTTGGGCTGTGGAGATCGGACCCATGGAGAAGACTGGGGTGGGCTGTGCAGAAATAGACTCATGGAGAAGACTGGGGTGGGCTGTGCTGAAGCCTGATGCAATGGCATCTGAGGGTGTACACGGAGGAAGCCTGGGCCACCTTAGAGGCCAGGTGCCACTGTGTAGGCGACGCACAACGGGACGGGTGGGACCTGCCATTACAGCTTTTTTCCCTGCATAAGCTCTCAGGAGGCAGGACATCACCTAGACGAGCTCCAGGAGCCGTCATGAGCCACCTCTGCTCCCATCGTGTGCTCTGGGGGCGTGCATGAGCCACCACCGCCAGCAAGAACCCCACGACCGCGCACCAGCCACCGCATATTCATACGCCCTATCAAGCCAGCACACACTGAGGAAAGAGGCAACAGGTATCCATACTAAAAACGGCCCTTGCACCAAAAATATTAAACCCACACAAGCTACATAGGGACACTGCCACATACAAATATCCCTCCACACCACAGGAGATAAAAGTGTTTCTCCTAAACTCACAGAATAAGAGAAATATAAGTAAAATGAAGAAGCAGAGGAACCACTCCCAATTAAAAGCCCAAGAGAATTCCCCTGAAAGAAACAAACAATGAAGCACACCTCTTTGGTCTAATAGACACCAATAGCTCAAAGGAGATAATGAAAATACTGAAGGAATTAAGAAAGACTATTGACAGAAATGCAGACTATTGTAAAAAGGGACTAGAAACTATAAAGAGCAACCAAGAAAAATTAGAAAACTCATTTGCCAAGACAAAAACTGAACTAAAGGCAATGAGTAGCAGAGTAAATAGTGCAGAAGAACGAATAAGTGACCTGGAAGATAGATAATGGAAATCACCCAATCAGGAGAGCAGACAGAAAGCCAAATGAAAAAAAATGAAAGCAATATAAGAGACCTGTGGGATAACATAAAGCATGCCAATCTACGCATAATAGGGATTCCAGAAGGGGAAGAAAGAGAAAATGGGATCAAAAATGTGTTTGAAGAAATGATGGCTGAAAACTTCCCAAACTTAGAGAAGGAAACAGATATCCAGGTACAGGAAGCACAACGGGTCCCAAACAGGGTAAACCCACACAGACCTACACCAAGACCTATTATAATAAAAATGGCAGATGTTAAAGAGAGGATTCTAAAGGCAATAGGAGAAAAACAAAGAGTTAATCACAAAGGAACTCCCATAAGGCTATCAGCTGATTTCTCTACAGAAACATTGCAGGCCAGAAGGGAGTGGCAAGATATATTCGAAGTCCTGAAAGGGAAAAATCTGCAACCTGGGATGCTCTATCCAGCAAGATTATCATTTGGAATAGCAGGAGAGATAAAGAATTTCTCAGCCGAGCAAAAACTAAAAAAATACAGCAATCCTAAATGCTAAGGGAAGTACTGAAAAGTCTTCTCTAAATACAAAAGAAGTCAAAATATATAGGAAAGAGAAAATCACAATTGGAGAGCAAATCACCTAAATAAGCCAGTACCCAGATTTTTTAAAAATTTCTATGAAAGTGATGATAACCACCATGAACAGCAAAAGGATGAACGTGGAGATGTAAAAGAGGACATCAAAATCATAAAATGTGGGGTAGGAGAGTAAGAAAAATAGATTTTTTTTTCATTTCCTCCAATGTGTTTGAGCCTATATGACTACCAGTCTAAGGCAAGCAGATATAGGATGAGATTAACATACTTGAAAAACAGGGTACCACAAATCAGAAACATACAATAGAATCACAAAAAACAAAAAAAGAATATAATACGAAAGAAAATCATCAAACCGAAAAAGGAAAAAGAAAAATAAAGGGACAAAAAAGAAAAATAAAATCAATGGGAAAACAAGGTTAAAATGGCAATAAATACATATCTCTCAATAATTACCTTAAACATCAATGGACTAAATGCTCCAATCAAAAGACACAGAGTGGCAGATTGTAGGGTCCTGTTTTCTAATCCAATATGCTGCCTAGAAGAGACCCACTTTACGGCACAGGACACACATAGATTGAAAGTGAGGGGATGGAAAAAGATATTTCATGGAAATGAAAAGAAACCAGGGGTCGCAGTACTCATACCAGAAAAAATAGACTTTAAAACAAAGGCCATAAAGAAAGATAAAGAACAACACTATATAATGATAAAAGGATCCATCAAGAAGTGGATTTTACATTTGTCAACATATATGCACCTAATATAAGAGCACCCAAATACATTAAGTAAATACAGACATAAAGGGAGAAATTGACAGGAATAAAATAATAGTAGGAGACTTTAACACCCCACTCACATCAATGGACAGATCTTCTAAACAAAATATTAATAAGGCAACAGAGGTCTTAAATAATACAATAGGACAGTTAGACTTAATTGATATGTTCAGGACATTACATGCAAAAAAACCCAGCATACACATTCTCTTCAAGTGCACATGGAACATTCTCTAGGACTGACCACATACTAGGGCATAAAACAAGCCTCAACAAATTTAAGAGGATAGAAATGACCTCAAGCATCTTTTCTGACCACAATGGCATGAAATGAGAAATCAACCACTGAAACAGAAACGAGAAAAAAATGATTACACAGAGACTAAACAATATGCTGCTGAAAAGAAACCAATGGGTCAACAATTAAATAAAAGACGAAATTTAAAAATAACTTGAGACAAATGACAATGAAAACACAACCATACAAAATCTACAGGATGCAGCAAAAGCAGTTCTTAGATGGGAGTTCATAGTGATACAGGTCTTCCTCA